>NW_024543085.1:29690000-30290000 GCF_018167655.1 Microtus oregoni
GGAATTGAACTCATGATCTTTGGAAGAGCAGGCAATGCTCTTAACCTCTGAGCCATCTCTCCAGCCCCACAGCAGGAATTTATTGCAGTTCTAGAAGGATAAGAACCATCGTGGCGGGAAGGCATGGGGCCAGGGGGCGGTCATGACCAGGAACAGGAAGCTGGGTGCTCACTTCTTGAATCACAGGTGTATGCAGAGAGGGGAAACTGAAGTACCATGAGTCTATGAACCCTCAAAGCCCACCCTAGTCACACACTTCCTCCAGCAAGGCTACAACTCCTAAACCTTCCCAACAGTGCCACCAGCTGGGGGCCAAGCATTCCAACGCCTGAGCCTCTGGAGGGCCATTCTCAATTCAACCACCACGCTCTTCTAAATACACAAGCTTAAGACTGTGAGCCCAACAGTCAAGGGGGAGTCCTTGGGTTCGCGACCATGAATGACGCCCTTGGAGAGGGACTGTTTGGGAACTCAAATGTGCCCAGCAAGAGGGAGAGAGCACAGACAGATATTTTTTTTTCTGTTTCCTTTTGGTTTTATTTTTTGTTTTTTTTATTTATTTATTAAAGATTTCTGTCTCTTCCCCGCCACCGCCTCCCATTTCCCTCCCCCTCCCCAATTAAGTCCCCCCCTCAGCCCGAAAAGCAATCAGGGTTCCCTGTCCTGTGGGAAGTCCAAGGAACCCCCACCTCCATCCAGGTCTAGTAAGGTGAGCATCCAAACTGCCTAGGCTCCCACAAAGCCAGTGCATGAAGTAGGATCAAAAACCCATTGCCATTGTTCTTGAGTTCTCAGTAGTCCTCATTATCCGCTATGTTCAGAGAGTCCGGTTTTATTCCAGGCTTTTCCAGACCCAGGCCAGCTGGTCTTGGCGAGCCCCCAGTAGAACATCCCCATTGTCTCAGTGTGTGGGTGCACCCCCCGCGGTCCTGAGTTCCCCGCTCGTGCTCCCTCTCCCTCTGCTCCTGACCTGGACCCCGAGACCTCAGTCCTGTGCTCCAATGTGGGTCTCTGTCTCTGTCTCCTTTCGTCGCAGACAGACATTTTTGTGAGCCCCAGCTTTCCTTTTCCAGAACGAGTGAACTCAGATCATAGCTGAGATTTTAGTGGCTTTGACCCAAATCCAAAAGGGATCCCCTATCCCAGCAGTGGGAATTTGGATCCAAGGAACAATGAATAGGGTTGCCGAGAACTTGCAGGCTTATGTGGTAGGATGAAGAAAGAGCAGAAGTTTCAGTAGGGAAGGAACTCAGAAAGGAGGGGTGGGGCCCGGGAATAGAGCAAAGAACCCAGAGAAGAGGAGGGAGCCATCAGAACCCCAGTAGTATGTAAAGTTGGTAAGAGAAAAAGGAAACAGCAGACATGTGGTAGAGGGGGTGACTTGAGCACCTCTGAAGAGGTAGGACATAACAGACCCCAGGAATGCCCCAGAGAAGTTGTCACCAGTGGTGACGTCATTAGTGCGAGGTCACATGATCGTTTCTCTTCATTTTTTTACATGCACAATCAAATCTCATTTCCCTCCATCCAGTGTTGACAGATTTGTTCAATTCTATCCAGTTTCAAAACCACTGTGTGAGCGTAAGGCAAGCAGAAGGGAAGCAAACTGCACGGGAATCGAAGGAGAAAGAGCTAGAATGGTCACGTGTGGGTTTCTGGACACAAGTGAAGGAGGAGGAGATGATCTGTGTAGTTATTAGCATGTGGACTGATGAAAATGACAAGGCATGATTGACCTGTCATATGTGTCTGTGAGGGGTAACCTGTGCAGCATACACCCTGTAGGGATCGTATATTTACCTTTCGTTTGTTTCTTTTTGTTTTTCAAGACAGGATTTCTCTATTTCTCTGTAGCTTTGGTGCCTGTCCTGGAACTAGCTCTTGTAGACCAGGCTGGCCTTGAACTCACAGAGATTCACCTGCCTCTGCCTCCTGAGTGCTGGGATTAAAGGTGTGTGTCACCACCACCCGGCTAGGGATCATATATTAACAGCTTTTGCAATGGTATTTATTACTGGGAAGGGTCTCTGTCCTGGAAACTTTCTCAGTCTTCAATCACTAAAAAAGACATGTTGATCCACGGTCAGCCAGCAGAGGGAGGCACACACCGTGCTATACGTTTAGGAGGCTAGGGCATGGTGTGCGGGATGGAAACTTCCTTTGGTTTACATAGTTGAACGGGATGGGAACAAGGCTCCTTTCTGCCTCTGCTTGGCTTGAGCTTATAGCCTTCTAAAGGGCACCCAACCCTGGCACTTGAGTTAAAGCCAATTAGAGAATAGTTATCAGGTGAGTTCTGATGAAACAGGCAGGACGGGGAGGAGACAGGAACCAGCGGGCTCCTTACTCCACTTTCTCTGAGAGGAATTTCATCCTGTCAGTGGGAAGAGTGATGCTGGGTCGAGGAAAAGTTCAGTGGCGTGAAGAGGAGGCCGTGTATTTCTTTTTTAAGACCCTCGCATTGTCTATTTCCTCTTCTGCTTCTTGTTAGTAGGAATATCACCTCCCTGCCACGTAGTCCTTGGGTCCATCAGGGGTCATAGAGAAGGAATCCTCTCCAGTCCTCCCTCACCATCAAGCAGTTACTGTCCCGCGCTACCATCTAGCCAGCAAGAACGACGCGGCACATTCAGGATCCTTCTGCAGAAAAGCTTTATGCATCTTGAGAGGGAGAGCATAAGCTTACGGAGCGAAGACCTCAAGGGTCAAAAACCCGGCCCTTATATAGCTTAACAGTCCTCGCCTCGGACGTGTCAAACTCTGACTGGCTGCAGCCTGTCAAACCCTATGACGCCACGGGAGAGGCAGAGAGCAAGGGATGGAAAGTTACTATGTGCATGCGCACTGGCTTGACAAGGTAAACTGTCATTTACCATGCACATGCGCACTGGCTTGATTACAGTGGTGATGCTGATGGTCAGCGTCATCTTGCAATGGAGTATGTGGGAACAGCTCCCCACAAGTTACTGCCTTAGGCTTCCCTGCAGGCGGTAGTCTGCTAAGGTTTTGAAGTAGCTCTCCACGGGCACACAGAGAAAGTGTCCTCCATGGTAAGGTGGAAAGGTAAGAAGCTATAGACACTGAGAGCTCATCCTGTTTCTTCTACCTTTCTCCAGAGCAATCAAGGAGGTGAGATGCAGTTAAACAGGGCGTAGGAACATTGGTCATGAAATAGGCAAGTTAATCATCTTTTGTACAATTGTTTTTAAAAGAAAATGGAGCCGTTTTCCAAGTAATTCTTGAGGAATCAGGGCTAGATCTGCCCACTAGAGACAGCCATTTTTTTCCCTGGTGCTTAGCAAGCAGAAGAAACCTGGTCACATAACTAGGCCTCCTCCGATATGCCGCACCTACTGAATGGTCCCCAAATACAAGAAGGAAGCAGAGGATCCCAAGACATCCAACTTTGCTCCTCATGGAAAACTTTTTTTCTTAAACATTTTAAGAATCAGAACCTGAGCCCAGCGAGATGGCTCAGTGGGTAAAGGTACTCGACCTGAGTTTAATCCCCAGGATCCACACGGTTGAAGAAGAGAAGCAGAACTGACTCTCACAAGTTTTCTTCTGACCACCACACACTGGCTGTGTCATATGTGCATGAACACACACACACACACACACACACACACACACACACACACCACTACCATCACCACCACCATTAAAGAAAATAAATAATAATCAGAGCTGGGTGTGGTAGTGTACACCTTTAATCCCAGCATTTGGGTGGCAGAGACAGGTGAGTCTCTATGAGTTCAAGGCCAGCCTGGTCTACAGAGGAAGCTCACAACTATCAGGGCTACTACATAGAGGGAACCTGTCTCAAAAAAAAAAAAACCAAACAAAAAAAATTGAAACCCCTTTTCAAATGAGATGGTTGTGTAATTAAACAAAGAAAGAAATCAAGAAGGACTTTGGTTGAGGTGGGACTGGGAGGGAAAGAGAAAACACACACCCATTTTCCTTACTGCCGCCCCGCCCCCAGTCTAGAGAAGAAACTTCTTTGTGGTTCCCCACGGAAGAGGAAACAGTGAGGTCTGTGGTCCAGACACACTGATGCCTGGGAGTGTCCAAAATGATGTCCATCCCATGAGGGCAGCAGTATAGGTGACTGTCTTAGTCCCTTTTTCTGTTGCTGTGACAAATTACTCCAACTCAAAGAAGAAAGAGTTTAAGTGTTTATTATAGCTCTCAGTTCTGGATTGCAGTCTATCCTGGGGGAGCAGGAACTGAAGCAGCTGGTCCCATTGGGTCCATAGTGAATGCTTGTATGCATGCCACCTACTGCTCAGCCTCTACAGTAAACCGCCCAGAATCCCCTTCAGGGAATGATGCTTCCCACAGTGGGTGGGTCTTCTCAGATCAATTAATAATCAAGACAACCCCATATACACATACCCAGAAGCTTCAGTCAAGTTTACATTGAACTTCCTGTAACAGTGACCTATGGGAAAAGAGCACAGTACTAAAACCCATAGACTAAGCTCTAGTCCTAACTCTACCCACTCAGATCAGCTGGCTGCCCTTGACAGTCATTTAACCTTCCTCTACAGATCCTCAGACCATTGAGAATCCTCACATAGACCAGCATTCCAGTCCAAACCTACTGAACCATGCTAACTGGGAGGGAAGCCACCTGTTTCTCTTGGGTGTTCAGGTCCAGGTCAACAAGCCATTGCCAAAGGCCCATATGGACTACACAGCGAAGTGGACTTGCAGCCACCCTCTGCTCTATACATCCAACCTACGTCTGACCTCATCCTAAGCTCCTGACCCAGGTCTCTCCACTGTACTAAACTGCACTGGCCCCTGTGCCTCTCCTATAGGAACCAAGAACAATCCTATTTCTGTGGTCAGGATCCCATTCTTTTTTTTTTTAAAGATTTATTTATTCATTTGTTTGTTTGTTTGTTTATTTATTTATTATGTATACAGTGTTCTGGGCACCAGATCTCATTATAGATGGGTGTGATCCATCATGCGGTTGCTAGGAATTGAACTCAGGACCCCAGAAGAGCAGTCAGTACTCTTAACCTCTGAGCCATCTCTCCAGCCCCCAGGATTCCATTTTTTTTTTTATCCATTTTGACTTGTACTCTAAATTCATCAAAACTTATCTGATCCCTGGGCGGGGCCCCGAGGTTGACCTTCCCTTCCCTGAGTTCCAGCTATCAGCAAGATTGGGGTCCTGATAGTTCAAACTCTGTGGCTTCACCTCTGACCGCCTCTCTCACACCCTCATACCATTGGAATGACGTCTACCATATGAAAAATTATGCTTCTCAGTCATGGACAAGCAAACTAAGAAGAGCCAGAGAGAATTCCAGTTTAAAAAGACAATTCTGTTAAAAGGATCTGCTTGCTCTCTTCTTTCGGCTTCGTCACCTGCAACTGGCCGCTCAATATTTCCTATGACAAGAGTTAAGAAAACAGCCATACAATGAACTTCAGTGTGATTCAGCGAAAGCTCACAGGATCGGGAGGCAGCGTTTTTGACGGGCTGTGAGATCTTCAGCTTATCATTGCGTTCTCCCTGATCAAGTTCATCTGTAAAGTGGGACTCACGATACATAAACCTCACAAGGCTAGTGTAAGGACAAACACAATGTAACAAAAGTTAACTTTTATTATTAAAAATAAGCTATGGATCTGCACATAGAATTCTTAAAAGAAGAAATGAAAATAGCCAAGTGATGTTTTTGAAAGTGTCCAACATCCTTAGCTTTGGGATTTCACCTTACTCCAGTCAGAATGGCTAAGATCAAGAACACAGCTAACAAACACTGGCCATGTCAGGAAAGGGAAGCCCTCATTCACTGTTAATGGGATGGCAAACAGGTGCAGCCTCTATAGAAAACTGTGGAGAAGTCTCAGAAAACAAAAGTAGATCTACCGTATGCCCAGTTATACCACTCCTTGGCGTAAAACCTAACGGCCGGCTACAGAGATACTTGCTCAGCCATGTTCATTGCCACTCTATTCCCAGGTGCTAGGAAATGGAAACAGCTTAAATGGCATTTAACTAATGAATACATAATGAAAATGGGATACCTATATACAATGGGATTCTATTTATTGATAAAGAAAAAGGAAGTCATGAAATTTGCAGGTACAGGGGTAGATCAGAAAATACTATGTTGAGTAAGGTAGCCTCATCTTTCCCCCAGAAAGAAACACCACATGCTCTCTCTTGTGTGGTTCCTAGCTCTGAATTTTTAGATTTGGATATATAACCTGAAGTTATCACAGCAGATTGAAAAATAGAAAGAGACCATGGGAGTAACGGGGAGAGTGCATTCTAGAGAGGGCCATAGTAGGACAGGAGGTGCATGAAGGGGGCGGGGGTGGGAACAATGAGGAGAGATCTTTACCTGGAAAGGAGGGGAAGGATAATGTAATCAGAGAGGGAGGAGGGAGGGACAAGTAAGATGAAAGATGTTTGGAAAAAAAAAAGAAACATTTTATAAGTGTACTTTAAATTCATGAGGTAGCTGAGCAGTGGTGGTGTACACCATTAATCCCAGCACTTGGGAAACAGAGGCAGATCAGGTGGATCTCTGTGAAGTCAAGGCCAGCCTGCTCAACAGAGAGAGTTCCAGGACAGCCAGGGCTATACAGAGAAACCTGATGTGGGAGTCCCCTCTGTATGCTGTGAATATGTTTTATTACCATTGGTAATAAAGAAGCTGCTTTGGGTCTATGGCAGGGCAGAATAAAGCCAGGTGGGAAATCCGACCAGAGATATTGAGAGAAAGTAGGTGGAGTCAAATAGACGCCATGTAGCTACCCAAGGAGACAGATGCTCAGAACCTTTACTGGTAAGCCACAGCTTCATGACAGATATACACAGATTAATAGAAATAGGTTAATTTAAGATATAAGAGCTAGCTAGAAATATGCCTGAGTCATTGGCCAAACAGTGTTGTAACTAATATAATTTTTGTGTGATTATTTGGTTCTGAGCAGTTGGGAAACCAACAAGCAGTCTCCGTCTATAGAAACCTTGTCTCAAAAAAAAAAAAACCAAAAAAACAAGAAATAAGATACATTACATTAGATGATTAGATGATAGATGGATAGATAGATAAATAGGTAGGTAGATAGACAGATAGCACATGATAGTTTAAATAGCATTCTGTCACATAGGGTGCTCACTCCACGACCCACAGACTTAAAAAAAAAAATCCCCATGTCAGCTTAGGAAACCTCCCTTTGAGTTGTTGGTTGGGAGAGCCCTGAGACTCTCAAAACAATATAGGCTATTGCTGTTGCCCTTGGTTGCCCCTGAGAATTTACTATAAAGTATGCATACTTTATAATATCTAGAGTAATATCTATAGTATTATTGATAGATGATAGATAGATAGATAGATAGATAGATAGACAGATAGACAGACAGTAATATCTATAGTATCCAGATTCTCATTTTAAAAATAAGTGACTGGAGAGGTGGCTCAGAAGGTAAAGTGCTAACGTGCTTGTTGTGCAAATCAGAACTCCAGAACCCGTGTGAAAGGCAAGACACAGCAGTACATCCCGTAACCTCAGTGCTGGGGCAGTGTGTGGGTGGAGACAGGCTGACCCTGGAGCCTGCTGCTGGCCGGTCTTGCCAAATCAATAAATTTCAGATCCTGAGAACTGTGTCTCAAAAAATAATGTGGAGAGTATCCAAAGAAAGAACCAGATGTCAACTTCTGTCTCCATGCACACACATACATGAGCACACGCACATACCACATGAATGCTTATGTAAATCACACACACAACAGTAAAATAATAATAATAGTAATAATAATAACAATGATAGAATAATGAAGATTGAAAATAAACATATGTGTTCTCAGGACCCAGATTAAGAAATTAGTAGTACCTCAGAGGCTTCTCATAACAAGACTGAACATGGATATTAAAGAAAATGTTTCATTGTTCTTTCATACAGTTTTATGACCCATAACAGTTTCAAAATAAGTTATCCAGTTTACCTATTTACAACCTTTATATAAAAGAAATTTTATTGTCTAGCTTTATTTACTATTTCCTATAATTTTTATTCTTTTAGATTCACTCACACAGAAGCATAGGGCTAGTTTGCACAAAGCGAGGCTATGCTCTGGTAGACTGACGTAGACAACGACATAGATGCTCTTTACCTCGCTAGACATGTTCTCTTTTCCTTATTTACCAAAAGATTTCTATCATAAAAACATTTGAATTTTATCTGATATCTTTGTCTAATATAAATATATCCTCTAATATATGTGTATATATTTGTTTTATGTGTATATAATTTGATCATCTGGAGAATTGCATTACTTTGTAGCAGTAAGCCAAAAGTGGATCCCTGAGATAAAATCATGTTGATCATTTTATACATTATTCAATATTGCTAACTATATTTTGTTCAGGATGTTTGTCTTTTGTGAGATTAGTCTGCGATTTTTTTTTTTTTTAGTTTTCTTGAAGTGTTACACTTGGATTCTAGTATCAAAGATACGTTGCTGTATAAAATGGGTTTGAAAACCTTCCCTTTTACTCTGTCCAAAGGTTAGTTCTGTCAACTTGACACAGTCTAGAATTACCTCGAGTCTCAGCTGAGAAATAGTCTGGATAAGGTTGGCCTGTACGCATGGCAATGGGGAATTGCCTTGATTGTTAACTGATGTGGGCAGACCCATCCCACTGTGGGCAACACCATTCCCTAGGCAGGGGATCCTGACATGTAGAGAGACGGAGCTGAGCAGCCAGCCAGCAAGCAAGCAGTATGCATTTACTTCTCAACTGCTTGGTTATGGATGTAATGTGACTGGCTGTTTAAAGTTTGTCCCTTGGCTTCCCCACAATGATACAACGCTGGACTGTATTCTGAGATCACAAACACCCCGTTCTTCTCGAAGTTCTTTTCTGTTAGAATATTTTGTAACGACAACAGAAATGAAAGTAGAACACTGTTTCCTGAAAGAATTTGCACAAGACTGTCATTGTCTATACCTGAAATGTTGCATACTTCTATAAAGTTATTGATTATGGAATTTTGAGGGATGCTGGAGATTAAACCCAGGGCTTTGCAGGTGCTAGGCAAGTGCTGTACCACTGAGCTGTGTCCTTAGCATGGATACTCAATTTACGAAAAGACTGTGACGCAATCATTCAGCCTCATTCATAGATATGAGACTATGAGTTTCCCATTGTCTGCACAGCAAAGGTTATAACAGATCAGTTATACTTTTGCATGTGTTTTCTACTTTATATTAGGAGCTAGTCTGAGGAGTTAGAGTTAGCTTAGAAGCCAGATAGCTATCTGGAAATCTCAGCTCCACAATATATATGTGTGTGTGTGTGTGTGTGTGTGTGTGTGTGTGTGTGACTTTGGATCGGTAATTTATCATGTATTGATAAACCCCACAGCTTCATCTGCAAATGGGATAAAAACTTCATATCACAATTAGGGGGTTTAGTGAGTATTAGCATATGTCGTGGTCATAAGTAATGAGTAGGCACCATTGCTAGTATTTACTGTCAGCTCTAATTCTTGACTTGATTGTATATTTGTTTGAAAATTTCCAAATGCATTTAGAGTCATAGGGGACAGTTTCTGGATAATTTTGTTACAACTTTATAGGTTTGCATAATGGTGGTCAGAGAATATGAATGTAGTACCGATTTTTGGCAATATGTCAAGGTATTTTGGCCTGATTTTCATAAACATGTTTTCTATACACAGAAATGTGCCATCCAACAATAGGGCAGGTAAAGATGCCATTCAGTTCTGCACTCAGAATAATTTTATCTGCTTAATGTAAGGGATGTATATGACTCCCCCTTAAAGCAGATGAGTATTCAGTTCTTTTGCTAGCAGTGCCCACTTTCTTAACTGTTTTTAAAGTTTTCCCTTATGAGGCATCCTATGTTAGAATTTATAGAAAAATTGTGAAGACAATGTAGCCAAACACCTCACACCTACTTTCCTGTAATTAACAACTGACTTGAGTTAACTAGTGAGCCAATATCTGGCGTGGGAAGTCCTTCTGTATATGTGTTGCTATTATTGGTTAATGAATAAGGAAGCTACCTTGGCCTGTGATAGGGCAGAATAGAGGTAGGCAGGGAAAACTAAACTGAATGCTGGGAGAAAGAAAGCAGAGTCACGAGAAGCCATGTAGCCCCACAGGAGACAGACCTTGCCGGTAAGTCCCAGCCACATGGCAATACACAGATTAATCAAAATGGGTTAATTTTAGGTATAAGAGTTAGTCAGAAGTATGCTTAAGCTATTGGCCAAACAGTCTTGCAAATAATATAGTTTGTGTGATTATTTTGGGTCTAAGCAGCTGGGAACAAATGAGCAGCCTCCTACCACAAATATCGATGAGCTCATTAGTTGAGGTCTATGGATTCAGAGTGCTCCAGTTTTCACCTGATGCTCATTTCCCATCTGAGGATCTCGTCTATGTTTGGTCAGTGTGTCTCCTTAGGCTGTTCACAGCTCTTTTTTGTTTTGATGACTTTGACAGCTTTGAAGGAACTGGTCATATGTTTTATAGAGTATCCCCATTGCTATTTGTCTGTTTTGTTTGTTTTTTTTTTAACAATCATTAGGGTTGTTTGGAGGAAAAATAGATTGAGTGTGTTTACTAGTTTTATGTCAAACTGATGCAAGCTGGAGTCATCAAAGGGACCCTCAATTGAGAAAATTCCTCCATAGGATCAGGCTGTAGGCAGAACTACAGAGATTTTCTTCATTAGTGATGATGGAGAAGGGCCAAGACCGCTGTGAGTGGTCCCATCCTTGGGGTGGTGGTCCTAGATTCTATAAGCAAGCAGGCTGATCACGCCATAAGGAACAAGCTAGTAAGTAGTACTTTTCCACGACTTCTCCATCAGCTCATTTCTAAATCTCTGTCCTGCCTTCCTTCCATGATGAACAGTGATGTGGAAGAGTAAACCAAATAAAACCTTTCCTCCCCAAGTTGCTTTGGTCATAGTGTTTCATGACAGCAACAGTAACCCTGATGAGGCCACTGAGTCTCACCCTACCAGGTTAAGTTCATCAACAGGACCTGTCACTGTAGATGTCAACCTGATTACTTGTAATAACATTTCCCACATGTATAATCTACTATAATTTTTAAGGATTTATATTTATTACTTTAAATCATGTGTCTGTACGTGGGTATGTGCACATGAATGCAGACACCCATGGAGGTCAGAAGCTTCACATCTCCTGGACCTGGAGTTGCAGGCAGTTGAGAGCCACCTGATAGGGAACTGGAAACTGAACTCAGGTCTTCTGAAAGAGCAGTATAACTCCTAATGGCTGATCCATCTCTCCAGCCTCTGTAATTTTATTTTAATCTAATATCATAATATTATGATGCAATGTAGTAGGCAAAAATCCAGAGTCCTGGGTTCTGGGCCCATTTTACATTAGACTGCTAGTGAGTTGCAGTTAGCCACCTCTCTGGTCCTCAGGGATTCTGTTTGTGTTTTGGTTGGTTCTAATCTGAACATATTTTTAAATACCGTGCATTGCTTCTGAGTGCCCTCTGAGCAATACGTACTTTTCAGGTTGCAAATTTTGGTCGTCTCACGGTGTCCCCAGTAAGATAGTGTGGAGATGGTACTGTATAACCTCTGGATGACAGGCATCATGAAGGGCATTGGGGCTCCCGGGTTATGTTGAGGTCACTTGTTCAGAGAGTTAGCCATGATGTGGGGACATTCCAGGAGCTTTGGGAAGAGGTACAGGTAGTGAGCAAGTGAGGGCCTTGCCTGTGCCCAGCACTGACATCACTCAAGTTGAGTACCACTTAAAATTTGATGCCAGGCTAGTCTCACAATCATATCCTTAGATACACTTGACAAATGACAGACTCTGCTGTAGATCTACCTGGAATTCCAGATACCGGCAACTCTGTGAAACAAGTTTGTGGGAAACCGTGTTACAGGGCCCTCCTGGGTGGTGGTGGTGAGGCTTTGGGAAAGGATGCTGCTGGCTCCACACCCAGGTTCTTCCCTGACTTGAACAACAACAGTTTAGCCTTTATCTGCAGTTTATACATTGAAGGTCCAGGCAGAATTTTTCAGAATGAAGTCTGCTGCCAAAAAGTGAAACTGAAAACAATGGTTTGGAGAAATACCAGATAGGGTGTTCTAATTCTTACTCTCTCTTACATCCTATGACTGCACTCAGCTACTTTTATGAAACAACCCTTATGAAAAAACATCATAGGCAGCATTTTCTTAAGCGCTCATTCCCTGAGTTATTGAATAAAACCCTAGAGATGAAAAACAAAGTTTATCAGGAGCTGTCCCTTCCTGTGGGTTTGTTTGGCAGAGCTCAGCACCACAGATACGGGGCCGTTTCTACAGAGGAACGAGCCCTTGCTAGGCATAGCTACATTCCTGGGTACCATTTGAGAGTTGTAAAGGAACCGTGGGTTCCTGTCGTGCTTGGTTATGATAATTGATATGAGTATCAGGAGTAATGACTGACATATTTTATTAATTTTTGCGTGTGTGTGTGTTTGTCTGTGCATGCATATGGAGGTCAGAGGACAATTTGTGGGAGTCAGTTCTTTCCTTCCACCATGTATGTCCCAGGGATCAAATTCAAGTTATCAAGCTCAGCAGCAAACACCTTGACACATTGAACCATGTCCCTGGCCTGGATGCCATGTTTGAATAGCTATGTGACTGATGTTTAAAGGGATTTAATATTCATGACATCATTTAATCCTTACGTTCACTATAAGCATTTTCTTTTCTTTTTTTTTTTTTGTTTTGTTTTGTTTTGTTTTTCGAGACAGGGTTTCTCTGTGGTTTTGGAGCCTGTCTTGGAACTAGCTCTTGTAGACCAGGCTGGTCTCGAACTCTGAAGAGTATGGACTGGCAAGTGAACACACTCCTCCTGGAGTCTGAAATACACTGGGGGGTTTGGCCTCATCTTTCACTTACTGACAGTGCTTTTAGTCTTAACTCTCTTCCTAGTGATTGTCCCTATGTTCTCCAGTGTCTTCTGGCCAATTCTTAACTACCTGGAGAGTTGGGGATGGAGATTAGCCAGGTAATAATCTGTCCTGTTACACTGCAGGTGGTATGTAACACTGGCATTTAGAGAGGAGGTGGAACCTGCCTACTCCAGTAAGGAAAACTGGACCCCTGGGTGTTAGAAGCAGGGCCATCCAACAGCCTGTGCAGGAGCTCATATTTTGATGTACAGAATTAGTTCTAGTTCCTCCTCTGGAGAGGCCTGGCAACCACTGGAGCCCAACTCACCTTCAGGAGTTTCATAAATGCCAGTAACACATAAGACAGTCACTGGGCATGTGCATTTGGGTCTATTATCATTCAGCAAACTAAGCCAGAACAGAGCCATCAGCTTATGAAGCCCCAGGTCAGTGTGACCTCTCTGCCTTGTGTCAGCTGAATCCTGGATGAGGAGACGTCACCATAGAAGCCAGCAAGAGCATGAGAGGCCCAAACCTACTCCATAACCTCAGTGTCCACCATATCCAGCAGATGTCAGCTCTTGTACCTGTCTTCCCTGTCTAGATGCGGGGCTCCACAGAAAGCCTTGTTTTGCTCAGGTAGAGCTGCCTTTTGATTTTGACATTCATAGAGAGGAGGGCCACCTAAGTAATGTATGACATCAAGGAGCTTTATGTCCTAGCAGATAGCCCTGGCTAAAGCGACAATTGCCCAGAATCTTGTAAACTCTCAAGATCCCTGGGTATGACCTGGCCAGACTGCTCAGTCTCCAGAGGCAAGGTCCTGACACCCTCTGTTTAAGTTCACCATGTCACCAGGATGTAGCCCAGGATGCATCCCACCCCCAACACTAAGTGTCAAATGTTAGCGTAAGGGTCCTCATTTTGTTCACAGTTCATCAGCCTGTGCTTGGGTACTCAGGGAGGGTAGGCTGGGAGTGCGGCAAATGCAGCCTAGTGTTCCGCAGAACAAGAATAAAATAGAACACCACCAAACTCACAAAAGCAGTTTTTATTTGAGGCAAGAAGTCTGACCCAAAGGACTATAGTTCTGAGCACTAACTGTTAGTGGCACTACTTGGACTATAAATCTTGCTTCTCTTTGGCTGGAAAGGGTTCTTGTGTTAAACGTTCTCGGGGGGGGGGGGGGGGGTGGGGGGGGTGTAAGAACGGCTGAAGGAAACCCCTCAGCTACTGAGAATGCTCTCCAGGGCCTATGTCAGACTAACAGACCCTCGTTGTCTGAACCTCAAGGTTTCACCCAGTGCAGAGGACACAGGCCACACTACACCTGCAAGGACAGATGAAGCAGGAAGAACAGGTACAAGTCGCTGGGGGAGAGCAGGCATCCACAGCTTCAGACTTCGGCATGGAACGGGTAATCCTTGTGTTTAGCACAGCTGTCAGAAAAGAACACATGCGCCTTACAACTCAGCCGCTTCCAAAAACTGCATCCACTTACTGTGTGTATGTGTGGGGATGTGCATGCTACAGGACACACGCTGGGGGTCAAAGGACAACTTGTGTGAGTCAGTTCTCTCCTACCACGTGGGTCCTGGGGATGGAACTCTGTTCATCAGTATTGGTTCCAAATGCCTTAATACACCCAACTATCCTACCAACTCTCAGAGAAAAGTCTTTGACTGTAATAAGTCACCTACAGAGAAATCATGTCTGGTCAAGCAAGCCAGTCTGAAGACTCTTCCGATCACACACATACAGCAGGGAGAGCTGCTCAGCCTCTAGGCTCCTCCTGTCTCATGATGTCATGAACTGGCATGCATGTGAAGAACTGCACCCAGCACTAGGGGTGGGGACACACTGGGCAGCAAGACCTGATTCTTGCCTCCTAGCAACTCAGACTAGCTAGCAGGAGCATACAGCATCATATCGACACAGGACAAAAAGAGCAGAGATAACGAGACAGCGGAAGGGTTTAAAAAGCTGTATAATGCTGAATCCCAAAGGGCAAGTAGAACAGCAGTGGCTCTCAGGAGAGAGGTGAGGGCACTTCCTTGCCATCTGGAACAAGAATAAGCACCAAACAGTGGCTAGGGATTTGCTGCAGGAACCAGGGGAGGGGCTGGCATGTAGCCAAGGCTCACAGTCTATTTGGTAGGGCCAATGCCGTATACTAGGAACAAAATGGCAAGAGCACTGGGAAAACTGTCAAAGCCTGCACACGTGTATGTGACACACACACATGAAAAAATAAATCCAGTAAGTTCTGCAATGAAAACCAGAGACAATCCCACGAAGTCACAGCTGTCTCCTGCTCTCTGGAGTTGAAAGGGCAGGAGGGTAAACAGAATGTGAAGAAAGGTTATTATGTTACTCCTCAAAAGAAGCTCCTGTTTTCATTAAGTCTGAAGTCCTTTCCTTCTATTAATGTCTAAGCCAGTGGTTCTCAACCTTCCTAATGCTGCGACCCTTTAATATAGTTCATGTTGTGGTAAGCCCCCAGCCATAAAGTTAATTGCTACTTCGTAACTGTAATTTTGCTGTTATGACTCATAATGTAAATATCTGATACACAGGATATCTGATATGCAACCGCTGTGAAAGGGCCATTAGGCCCACAGGTTGAGAAGCGCTGCTCTAAGCAAAAGGGCATTCGTTGTTGGCTTCATTTCTTCCCAGACCCCTAATGCATCTCTACTGTGATAAACATCAGAGGTCAAGAGTGAGCCAGGCCAAGAATACATTGCCCTCCCCGAACACTCAGACCACACAGCTCTCCTGACCCACCAGCAGGACAGGCTCACTGTAACAGTGTGTGTCAATGGGAGGGTTGGCATATGGGCAGTTAGAAAAAGCTTCCTGGGATGTCTGACAACATTAAAGCCAGCCTCTTCCTCCATACCCCAACCCCAATCCATGCTCACTCAGTATTGCTGATGCACAGATGTTTCTAGAATAGTGGTGCAAAGTGCAAGGGAGGCGAGTAGAGATGGAGGGGTCAGTTAGAAAGACCATGGTTTGTCCATCCCCAAAGAGTCAATATAAACATCACAGTGGCAGGGGGGATGCAAGACTGAATGATGATTGCAGGTTCTAAGAACTGAGCAAATGCCACAGGCAGGAGATCTACTTCTCTCTTGCCTATTAGATCCAAAGCAAGCAAGCAAAACCAAAATGATCTCTTCATGTTAAAAGGTTAAGTGTCATTAATATATTAGGAAGGGTCCTGGCTGGGACTTCTGGACTGGCTCTGTTCATGAAGTCCCTGTGATAGCAGCATGCATGCTGGCAATCTCAGCCTGAATCACACATGTTACTGCCTAAGGCACACATGGTGGTAGAGGACCCAGTCACCAAGTAAACCCTGAGCAATGCAGAAGGCAAGAGAGAGCAAGAGTAAGAGAATGTAAGCAAGAATCACAGCTAGGAAGAGAAAGCATCATTACGGCCATTGGGGGCATAGAGATTGCTTAATTTTTTTTTTAAGATTTATTTATTTATTTTATGTGTATGAGTGCTCTATCTGCATGTTCAACTTTATGCCAGAAGAGGGTATCAGATCCCACTATAGACAGTTGTGAGCCACCACATGGTTGCTGGGAATTGAACTCACAACCTCTGGAAGAGTAGCCAGTGCTTTTCAGCACTGAGACATCAGTGTGGGTCTGGAGCTCCCCAAGAGATTGTTTCTTAGCTTTAAGCATGTTCCCAGGGACTTGGGAGTCCAAACCCCATTTCAGAGGGAAGACAAGAAACCAGCAAAGGTGAAGCTGAAGGGTCCTTGGTGACTGAGTGGCATTCTAGACCATGGGGCTTTTCGGTATTAGGGCTATCCTGAGCCCAGCGCCAGGGTCTTCCTATCGAAAAGTCACATGCAAATTATTCTAGGAAGGTAGGCATCAGTTGAACCTCTGGGATCCCCGGAGTTCAGAAAAGCAACTAAAATGTCCAAGTTGGACCAACTGTGCTCTAGCAGGAGGAAGAGACACTGGGCAGGGCTTCGGGCAGCTACCTCTCCTGGCTTTCTGCATTGCTTCCTGCTCTGCACGGATGAGAGACAGGGTCTGTGTGAAAGCAGGGTAGGCCGCACACAGAGCCCCTGGGGCCTGGAGAGATTCTGCTTACTCTACATTACTAGGTGACATCAGACAGTCGTCACCCCGAGACTCACTCACCTCATCAAGGCACACACCCTCCAGTTCCGGTTGTAGCTGAGTAGAGTGGCCACATCCTCCTTGTTCAGCTCGAAGTCAAAGACCTTACACACAAACATGAGAGGAAGAAAAGCCGTGAGCCCTGTGGTGAGAGCAGACCAACGTCATCAAGTTCCAGGCGGCTCCCACTGCCTGGAGTGCAGCCGGCAGGGGAGGAGATGAACTTCAAGAAGACTGTTAATTGCTCTCCACAGGAAAGTGAACAACAAGACTCTGCTACACACTCTTGTGATTACAGCCATGGAAAATTATGCAAAGAATGCACAGTAAGATTAAAAAAAAGAAGATGAAAAAACACTAGGTCAGTATTTGAAGATTTGTCATCTACCACTTCTTTCCTAATACTGCAGAATATGAGATGAGTGATTAGCCCATTTCTAACAAGACAAGCCTTTCTTCCCACATATTTGCACAGTAAGTGGCATGGTCTTGGAGGTATTGACTAGTTGCTGATATGTCATCAGAAGCACCCTAACCGTGGCCTATGGGGGACTACCTGGGGCGGACCGCGAAAGAGCTACACTTCCTTGGTGGTGCCACACTTTGAGCCAGACCTCAGCAGAGCGTCCCTTTGCTTAGAGAGAACAGAGGTTCATGGGACACCAGGACTGTCCTGAAATAGCTCTTTCCCCAGCTTGCCCTCTCACCTGGTAGCCTGAGCTGTTGCGAAAGGCGCGGGTGGTGGTGTTCTGAATGCCACACTCCTGGTGCCCAGATATTCCCAAGCCCTGTTCATGACTACTTAGGCATTTTATAGTCAGTGTAGCGATTTCACGGAGCACTTACTGCAGAAGCAGGCACCACAGCACTGTGTCAAGTGCTATGTGCGCCGCAAGGACTTGAGCTTCACAATAGCTCTCAAAATAGGGATTATTTTAATTGAGTGCAGTCAAATGACTTGCTCAGAATCACAGCTGGGGAAGGAAGAGGAACTTGAGCCTCCCCCCCCCCCCATATCACGGAGGGAAGCTGGGCCTGCCAGCTGGGATTTTACCTTCAGGTTCTCAGCAATTCGTGCTGGAGTCACAGACTTGGGGATCACCACCAAGTTCCTTTGTATAGGGAGGCGGATCAGCACCTGTGGACACACCCCAGGCAGTATGTTATCTCACAGTCTACAACTGCACAGGTAGAGAGGTTCAGAGACATCTAGTGACACACTAGAGTCCTGCTCTGACAGCTCAGGCATATCACAAGGCCACAGTAATCACTGCACGATCCACAGGACCCACGGGAGGAAGAGAACGTCTCCCACACTGCAGGTAGTAAGAGCTCTTCTATTTGTAAAGGGATGAGCTTTCATAAACACTAGTAAACACTGTGTCAATGTCCAGGCTCTCTATAAAGGCAGCAGGGACAGAAACTATCATTCCCAGACTACATGGCGATTAATCTTTGAAAGCTCAGATCTCTTAACATTGTATTCTAGGACTCCAAACAAATCATACTTCCAGAGAGGGCTTTATGGAGTCAGCTCCCTCCACTCCTGACTAGCAGGGACCAACAGGAGCGCAGTTCAGGCAACAGCCTTGAGTAGCTGGAAATGGCCATACCTGGGCTGTAGTTTTATTGTACTTGGATGCAATTTCCTTAATCCTGGGATCCTCCAGGAGAGAAGGGTCTTCGGGCTTGGCCCTGGAACAGACGGTGAGGTTAATAATTGTCACCACTGCCACTCAAGGCAGCTGGCCATCCCAGCCCTGACCCTCCCCGAGTTCTGGGTGGTTGGCCAAGCTCCTGAACTAAAGCTGGGTCGTGATCCACCTGCTGACCTTTGTAAGAGAGTGTTCATCGTGCTCCTTGAAACATCAACCTCCCAGGAAGCCCAGTGGCCCCAGAGAAGGTCTGCATGGCAGCACACGTCCTCTCTGGGATATCAAGTCATTCCTTTTAGTCATTCTGATTTACAACAGCCACCCCATGGATGCTCACCAGGGCCTGTCAGGAGAGCCAAGGGGACTGTATGCAGTCACCACGATGCCTTTGGAATGGCAGTATTCAATCAGCTTCTCTTGAGTTAGGTACGGGTGACACTCAATCTGCAACATAAAAACAGGAGGGTTGATTGTAGCAGTGGGCACAAAAGCCAAAAGTCCCGTCTCTCCCCACATGGAAATGTCTGCCTCCCAGACAGGCTGGAACAACTCCCTACATTTCCCAGCTGGTGGCCTTCACATTAAGAACAATGATTTTGTTACCAGTGCTCTACAGCCATAAGCCTTGGCCACTTACCAACTGATAAGGGCCCGCAGATCTCGCTATAGCTACCCACTGCTCATATCAGAAGCCACGTTTTTGCTGGCTAAGCCTCAAATCCTATCTCCATAAACCTTCCTCTCCCAGGATGTCCTGGGTGATGTGGACCAATAGGTAAGAGCTAGGACTAGCTGATAAAATAGCATGTCAGCATCCTCCCTGGGGGAGGCTCACCTGATTAACTGCAGGCTTGTATTTTAAGCCAGGTTTGTTTAAGATCCTCTCAATCTGAAGAGGGTTGAAGTTGGAGACACCAATCGATTTCACCAAACCTTCATCCACCAGCTGTTCCATGGCCTAAAAGGAAGAGACGGCTATTTGGGTACTAAATGGATCCCCCCAAAAAACAAGGACGAGAAGCATGTCTGTGTCCGTGCCCTCCCCATTCACAGCCAGCACCTTAGCCTTTCAGAAGCTGAGAAGGGCACGAAAGCTGAACGGGCTTTCAGGGGACAAAATAGATAACCATGGAGACAGGATGATTTATACATGGTAAGAGGTGGCAGAGCAGACAGCTCACAACTGGCTCACATGCAAGAACAGGATACCAGCAATAAATAAGGAAGAGTCATCTTACCGTCCAAGTGTCCACAAAATCGGTGTCACTGGGAATCACATTTCCTGATGCATCCAGTGGGAAATAATCAGGCCCAGGCTGTCATTGACAATAAAAACACACATATACAAAATGATCAGTAACAGTTCTTTGCAGACCTGTTTTAATCTTGTAGCATTATAAACACAGAGGAAGACGGTGAGAGGCAGATCTGGCAGCCAGGATGAAAAGAAACCAGAAGGTGACCCTGATGGAAGTCCTTGTCGTGACTGGAGCGCTAGGCAGTCAGATGAAGATTCAGACACGCCCAAGTCTGAGATTCATTCTGCCAAGGGGAAGAGTACAGTAGAAAGGAAGGTGCTCAAAGCTGGGAAACTCAGGGCATGTCTCAGCTGTCTCTCAGGCCCTAACACTATCACCCTGTTATCACAGTCTCTGCTGGCTTGTCATACAAAAAACAAAGGGTGAAAATCAAGTCCCTCAGGCCCCAAGAGACCACAGTGAGCTAAAATAGCTGGAGGATAAAACCCACAACCTTTCAATCTGGGTAACCATGCAGAAAAACAAGCCAGGGGCTAGAGTCAGAAAATGTAGTGATTCTGAGTTCTGCGGTGCAGAGAACCAGGTTGTAAACATGCGTTTACACAAATGAGAATGGCCTGGAATGGAGGTACAGACTCCTATGTGTGAGCAATGTGTGCACAAGCAATGTGTGCACAAGCCTGGAGAAGGGTGGGCAGCAGAGGGCGCATTGCACCTGCACCTACAGCCGAGGGCAAGAGGGTAACAGGAGCCAGAGTAGCCATATTCATCACCAGGACTAAATTCTAGAAGCACCGGGTGAAAAGAGTGGTACTTTCCAAACTCCAAAGGTGCATCTGAGTCACCAGTGGTCCGGATGGTGGGAGAGGCATGAGGCTGGTTCTAATACATTATGGGTGATGACACTGAGGCTGGTTCGAGGCCCACACCTCTAGCAGCAGAGACAAGAAGAATCAACCACCTCCAATGTGCTAATAAGGAAGATAACAAGGACTCAATCCCAGCCGTGCCTCTTACCTTGAAGCCTGTTGGCCAGTGAATCAGGTAGAGATCCAGGTAGTCCAGCTGCAGGTCGCCGAGCGTCTTCTGGCAGGCTCCTTTCACCATGCTCTTGTCGTGGAACGTGCACCACAGCTGGAGCCAGCAAAGATATATCTCATCCCCACTGCGCAAATGCCGCTTCCCAGATGGAAGCCACACAGCTCCAAGGCAGAGGACACACCTCCTCTCCCCATAACACTGACATTAGCAGTGGCTGGAGAGCTCCCAGTTCATATTGGGGACCCCAACTTTCCAAAGGAAATGTGGGATGGTTAGGCCAAGGGCACCTCACAAAGACCAAACAAGGCATAACTACGGAATGGACAGGCCAACTATAGAAGCAGAGGTGCTAAACACGTTCTAGGTCTACTTTCCTGCCAAGCTGATCTTCATGGAACCAGCCACACCCTCCATTCTGGGCTCTTTTGTGTACCTACAGCCTCTACAGGCCAGCAGTGAAACCCAGTCAGTAAATGGGAACTAAGTTCTGCCCCTGAAGAAACTCCTTAAAAAGAAAGAGTCACCTCGAGCAGTCTCATCAGCACAGGGCTCTCTAATCTATAGGTCCAACAGAGAGATCTATAGGTGAACAAGCACCAGGTCCCCTGTGGGCTTGAGCTGGACCTGGACGAATCACCTACCCAGAGCTAACTGCCATCATTGTTAAGTGAACCCGACTGGCAGTCAGGTCCCCTGGCTGAGTGTGACTCGGGCCCCAGGATCCTGGCAGGTCGGTACCTTGCTGACGATGAAGAGATCCTGGCGCTTCACCACCTGCTCCTTGAGCTTCTCCTGGAGGGCCACTCCCACCTCCTTCTCATTCTGGTACACCTGGGCACAGTCAATGTGGCGGTACCCAAGGTCAATGGCAACCTTCACAGCCTCGGTCACCTGGCCAGGAGGGGACTGGAAAGGAAGGAATATAAGCCATAAAATTCAAAACAAAACCTTGCAGAGTTTGCACAAAGCCAAGGAAGAACAGCGGTCTTGGATCAGGCTCTTGTTCTGCCATTACATCTGTGTGATAGCATTCCACAGTCAGCCCCCAGACAGGGGACCAAGGTGTAATGGCGCATTCTTTCACCTTAGCAGAGCCTGACAGCCACTTGCCAGCAGCACAGATTGCTCGAAGCCAGTTGTATGTATGATCGCATCACTCTGGAGGGAGAGGCTTGAGAGTTGTGAGGTTGAGGCCAGACTGGGCCATACAATGAGGCCACGTCTCAAACAAACAAACAACAACAACAAACAATCCCCACTAGCTGAAATCTCAGGTAATGAAGAGCGCCATTTCGTTTCAACAGTTAAAGATATTTAGCATACAGGAAGAGCTCAACTGCTGCTGACTCGGTGAATGAGAACCAGTCTAGGAGGTGGACACAGACAGATGGCCCCTCGGAGGTGTTAGCAGACAGACGTGACTGGAAAAGAAGACAGAAGCTTTGGAAAATTACCACCAGAGTTACAGAACAAACGTGGAAAGCCTGGCCAGTAAGGCAGAGGACAGGCCTGCATGGCCCGGAGCTTTCCCAGCCCCCAGACTGCACAGCGACATTCCCTAGCTCCCAGCTCCTGCCTAGGCCAGAGAACCGAACAAGACACTGCGGAGCACTGCTGATGAACACAGCACATTCCTTCGGAGAGCTGGGGCAGAAGCAAATGAAAAGAAAAACTCCCCTGGGCCACCAGCAGCTGCCAACATCTACTTTGTCTGGAGCCCTGTGAACAAAACAGTCTGGGGAGAAACTATGGAACGCCAGATCAAGTCCATCACCGGCACCTGTTGGCAGGGGCGCTTGCTCCTCAGCCAGCAGGGGAGGAGGCTGCCTGGTGGAGGGGCCGTGCCATTCCGAGGTGTGAGCTACCTCATTAGAGGGTTGAGCAAACTCTGGTTTCCCTGAGGAACCTCAGAGGGGACCTATGGCTTCTCCACCCTTTCATGGTCGAAGGAACTGTTTCAGCATACGCAGGTGAGGACACCCCTACCCCGGGCTCTCTGGGGTACCCAGACATAGCTGTCGCTGATATTAGCTGCGAGGGGCAAGCACATCTCTGCCTGGGAAAGACAGCGTAAGGGGGCCTGGTGAACTGGGGCTCTGCCTCACAGCACATGCTGAACGTCTGCCAGGATTTATGCGCTTTCATTGGCTCCCTCTTCTGCGTGCCTTGTAGTGAGCCTACTTAGGGCCGGCAGCACTTGGCTCTGGACAGAGTGCTGGGCACAAGGTCCTGGGATGAGCAAAGCCAAACATCTGCCACAGCACCAAGCATAAACACAATTTGAGCCAGGCTTTGAGGACTCAGTCTCGGGGCCTGCACTGACATGCTAAGGGGACCCCCCTCAGCTAGCATTCTTTGCTGGGAGAATGTGGGCCTACAACTCCCTGGAACAATGGGGCCAAAAGTGGCTGAATCCTGGTGACCTTACTTTATAAGGAACGCCAGGTGAGCATCTAGTGGCTGTCGTGGGTATAGCCAGTGAGCTCCCACCCCAAACGTGACTTCTGTGCTTTTTTCTGCTTCCAGTTAACTTGATTTTTCTGTCCCTCAGCGCTTGAGAGCAGACTACACTAACCAAGACTGCAGGTTAACTGGCACCAAACTAAAGTCCACAGAAAAGTCTGTGTGACGTTTTCATGGGAAGACAACGATGGATAAAGGCTGGAAGTGCAAGAGGTCAAGGAGAAAGCCTGCTCCCAGAGGTGTCCATCCCCAAACCCAGACCCCTGGCAGCTTAGTAAGCAGGCTTACATCTGCCACACTCGCAAGTCTGAGAGAAAACCCACAGAATGAGCAAGGCACCACCTTCATGCCCTACCCACAGTCACCACAGAAGCACTTTCCACTGTAGGAGTCAGAGACACCAGCCTCCCTTGTTTTGATGCTGTATGTTAATCGTCCAGCTCAGTACCACAAACAGCAATTCCAAGAGATAAAGACCGAAACCTCAAGAAGGACTCCCTCCCAAGAGATAAAGACCGAAACCTCAAGAAGGACTCCCTCCCCAGCCTTATCATGCCTAGAGCCTGGTTTAGCACCAGCACTAATAAAATGCGCTCTACTGTAACAAATCAGTCCATCTGTCCTGATTTTAAGACACAGCTCCACCCAGGAGACATGTGGATCCAGGAGTCTATTTTTGATCTTGAAGATGGAGAGGTTGAGGTGCATAGCCTGGTCACTGGCAGGAAACCAAGCTCCTATTTCGAAGACCACAGCTCTTCTCCCTGGCCCCAGGACTGTCAGTGGAAGCTCAGGAAGCGGCAGGACAAGTCTTGCACATTTTTCTCCTAGGAACAGGTTACCCCAAAGAGGCAAAAATCGGACTTGATACCAAGATCTGGTTGGGGAACAATTAGGTCAAAAAATCTCAAGACACTCATGGTTGGGAGGCCCAGCGAGCATTAACTGGAAAAAGTCTCTCCATGCCTGGCAGCGTTCCTAGTCAACATGGGGGAGAGACAATGGCCATGTCCTTACAAAGACTTTCAGCTAGGTCAAAACATTATCAGTCACAGGACGCTGGTCTGTATCAGGTTAGCTGTGTTAAAGGCCTCCTGGCCACACAATCCTATGGGTGTACTTACTATCCAGTGGGAAAGGCAAGTCAGCCAGGAAGAAACTCCATATAAGAAAGAATGTCTCCCAGCTGCCTGAAATCCTCATCCCTGAGGGAAAGGGGTGTGTGTGGGTGGGTGGGGGGAGGGGTTATGAAGGCCCTAAGGGAAGAGTGGATCACAGACTACCAAAGTTCTGCTGCTGGTCTGTAGGGTACCACAGGACCACTGACACGTTTCCGCAGCAACAAGAAACTGCATCCCCGTGCCCTCTCCTGAGACTGCCCCAATAGTTACATTGTTATCTACCAAGGAACATGCACACATATGCAAGCAACAGGTTGACATTCTTTTTCAAAAAGGAAAACCTTCAAGTCTCCACTGGCCTCGTCCATCTGCCCTCCACACTCTTCCATATGAACCTCACCTGGCCCCAGAAACACCAGTGGACATGTTCTCAACAGAGTTTCCTGTCCAGTATATTTTTTGACCTTAACCTAACACATGACTTCAGGATCCATTCTACAAGTCAGGCACTGTGGGAAGAGACGGAACTATCTGTGAAGAGACTAGAAGGATTTAAGCATGTAAACTTGTTATTTTAAACAAACAGCTGTGGCATGCTCTCCAGCAACTGACTTGTGCGATTTTCCTCCTTACGTATCTGAGACGATCTCCAAATGCTGGCCTGTGAAATCAAGTCCTAAAGCTACGACCACGGTTTCTGGGAAAGGGGATAGAACTAACGCAGAAGAGCCCTACTCATACTGTGGGTCAGGTCTTCCGAAACTTCTCCTGTAGTTTCGGTGCCTGTGTGTGTTGTGTCCTGCAGTTGTGCTGGCTGCAGCAGGGACACCATCTTTCTCATCACTCCCATGCACGGAATTCAACCTGGCATGGTGGTAATTCAATGACGCCTCTACTAGAGTCACCAGCGGCCCTCTGGAAACTCCGGCTGATCTACTGCCTCGAAACGCGCTCAGGGACAGGTAAGTCTACACCCTGTTTCTTCCTCGCCCATTCATTACCCATCTCAACTGTAATTTGGGTATAAACGGACTCTGTCCTGTTTTTCACACCATGTTTCTCTTTCCCTCACTGTGTCTAAGGGTCCCGGTCCATATTCAAAGTTCCTTTAAGACCCAGGTTACAGCTGTGGGATGTAACAAATATAATACCATGGACAAACTACCCTACAAGTAGCTTTAGAACTGGGTTTTTCTCTGCTTCAGTAATGCCACCAAATCTGGTTCCTTGGTTGCCACATAATCAAATCGGATACAGCTTTTAGTTTTTAGTTATCTGTTCTGGTTTTTTTCCCCCCCCTTCCGAATTTCACTCTTTTGTATCAGGCCCTCTTCTCAACCCTGCTGTGTTGGGTTGAGTTTTGGGGGCTGTCCCACCACGAGCCCTCTTCTTTATCAGTGGGTGGCACCCAGCAATGCGGAAGTCAGATTAGTCCCCAGCGCCTAAGTCGACATAAAAACAGGCGAGTTCCTGGCAAACTCTCGCCTCCTAATTTAATCATCTCGGGCCCTTTGGCCCAACTGGCTCATTCCCGAGAGAGCAACATCCGGGGCCCAGTGGGGACAACCCACACGTGAGGCTGGGGCGCCACAGGTGCCTGACGACAAAGCCTGAGGCTCCGCTTCTGATCCTCTTGTCGGGTCCCGGTGGGGTGTGTCTCCACCTGGGGCGCCCACGCGCCCTCCAGCAGCTAGACCCGAGCCCCACACGCGGGGCCGGGCCCCGATGTGCAGGACAGGCCCCGCCACTCGAGCCCCGTTCAGCGCAGGCCGCTCGGGGTCACCCACGCGGGTGGCGGGCTCTGCCCCTCAGTGCACCTACCTTCCAAGTGCCCAGGCCCAGGGTGGGCATCTTGGCGCCGTTGTTGAGCTCCAGGTGGCTGGCCATGACCGCTACGCGATACACACCCTAACGGACAATTGTGCAGCGCTGGCTCCGGCGCGCACCTTTAAATAGACTCAACGGCCTGCAGAAAGGACGCCTGCGATTGGTGCAAGGCGGAGTGACGGCGCCTTCTCATTGGTCGCTGCCGCGGTCCTTGAGGGGTCGGCGAGGATGCTTCTCCCTTCTAGGTCCTAGCGGCGCGGAAAGCTCCAGCTGCTTTGCCTGCGCCCCACGTGGCAGAGTGTTTGTCTGCTGATGTAGCGGCAGAATGAGCCTGTTCTGAAAATAACCCGCAACCTAGAGATACAGAGACTGGAAAGAAGTTTTGGTTTCATTTTAGAGCCCAGAAGATGTTTTGTGTCTTTTCCAATCCCAGAAAGACACTTTTCTGAAATCCTACACGTCTTGTTTTCAAGCTGACGGAGCAGATAGGCTTCAGGTGTGTTTAAGTGCGCTTTTTTCCCCCTTAGATTAAAATGCTTGTAACCGTTTTTGCAGAATACCACGAAATTTACACCACCCTTTTGTATATCTTCCTACCACCCCCCGGGGTCTGTACATGCTCAATATGGTTCAACAAGTATTGGTGCAAAATCTAACAACTGTTGAAAACCTTCATAAACTTGATCCAAAACACATAAGTGATTCTGGAAAGCACGATTGTTGAGCTGACAGGTTCCCGTGTAGCAAGGTGACCAAACTCTGGAAGAAAAGTGAATGGGCAGAACCCCACAAAAGGAAAAGTCCACTCTCACAGTGCAATCTCAAATAAGGAGGCGCTAAATGAATTGACCAGTTGTGCCAGGCAGAAAGACAGACTTTTCCTAAAATAGTCCAAGTTGCCCCAAGAACTATTGAGGCAAGTTTGGTACTCTTCCAGTATTTCTGGGCGATGCTCTACTCCATCCCTTGTTCCCTCTGCTGGGTCATACTCAGTCGCCCCCTGGTTATGCAACTCGGCAGCTGCATCTGCTGAGTCATGAGTCAGGAACCCACCTCTCTATAATCCCATTCTGGTGATTTTCCAGTTGGTGCCCTCTTAAGAAGTGACACTCCCACACTCTTATCCTGGGGAAACTTTATAAAGAACAGATATTTTTCCACTTGAATTTTGTAAAAGAAAAAAAAAAAACCTGTGTGCATGGGGAAATTCTGGTGTAAGTTTTCTCTAAATAGCAGAATTTGATTTTGAGTTTAGTGCTAGGAACTTGGTTTGTGTAAGAGAGCAGACGACATGGCCAGCCACTTGCCCTCTGCTAAATCCCTCTTGGCATTCAGACTGCTCTGCCACTGGAACCTCCTGGGTCCAGCACAAAGGGCTGATATGCACCTGCCCTGTGTTGCAGGCCACATCTCTTCACTCGGCATTTAGAAAATTAAGGCAAAAGGACTGAGACGTTGGGGTCAGCCTGGTTGCTTATGAGATTCTGCCTCACAAGGTAAAGAGGACAATCCTACCACTGCCACAAAGCATGCATCTTTAGCAGCAGGTGGCACACACAGAAGGGTCACCACCAGTTATGAAAATGCACTATATACCAAAAGTTTTGTTATTGCAATGATAACCAAATATAATGTCTGATTGTCTAAAACTCAGCCTTTTGCCTGGGCTATTCAAATGTGGAAAGACATACACCTGAGGATTTCTCCTATCCCTCATAGTGTTAAAGTTGAGACACACTATTACAATAGCCTCTGGGTAACTTCTGTTGCCTCTATAATTCTTGCAAAATATATTGTGCATGGATCAAATTCTTTAAAGAATATAGCCAGGCATGGTAGTGGAGGCCTTTAATTCCAGCACTTGGGAGGCGGAGGAGTGGATCTCTGTGAGATCCATAGAAAAGCCCTGAAAGGGAAACTTTCTGTAAACCTTTCTGCTAAAGCTTTCTAGTTTAACTTAACACACTCTGATAATAAACTCCCACCACGGGGCTTATTTCCTGAGAATCTAACTTAAGAGAACACTCTTAAGTGAGAGAGGGAGGGGAAGAGGAGAGAAAGCTATATTGTAGGTATAGGTGTGAATTTTCATGAGAGACGTGAGTACTGCCTGCGATTTTATTCCCAGGGCACATCACATCCCAACATCACACAGACATCTGTGCATGTGCATACAAAAATCAATACAACACATATAAAATCCAATGCTAGCAAGAAATAAAGTTCAGCCATTAAATGGGAAGACAGCGTAGACATAAGGAAGAGTGTATTTGAGCTAATACTAAAAAAAGTAGACACAAAGTCAGTAAACAGGAGCTAATGACAAGCAGGAGGAAGAGACATTGCTTTGGAGGAAGGAAAAAGCATAAGAAATGAACGGCATTCAGATATCAGTGGTCAGACTATTTCCTTTGTAAACAGGTTACTTTTTGCAACTAAAAGACCACTTCTGGGGCAGGAGAGATGGCTCAGTGTTTTAGAGCCCATGGCTGCTCTTCAAGAGGAACCAGGTTCAATTCCCAGGACCCACACAGAGACTCACAACTGTCTGTAACTCCAGTTCCACACCATATTCTGGCCTCTGAGGGCATCAGACACACTTGGTATATAGACATACATGCAGGCAAAACACCCAAACGCATTAAAGCAAAACAAAGCAACAACAAAATACAAAGCCACAGGGATAGAATGATGACTCAGCAGTTAAGAGCATTTGCTGCTCTCCAGAGCTGCTGAGTCCAGTTCCCACAAGCCACACGAGACTTACAGTTGCCTATAATTATAACTCCCAAGGATCTATCCGATGC
Source organism: Microtus oregoni (assembly GCF_018167655.1). Lineage (NCBI taxonomy): Eukaryota > Metazoa > Chordata > Mammalia > Rodentia > Cricetidae > Microtus > Microtus oregoni. Next base: position 29,719,275 of record NW_024543085.1, read on the forward strand.
CTCCTTCTGGATTCTGCAGGCATCTGTACAAATGTGACATACAGTCTCTCTCTCTCTCTCTCTCTCTCTCTCTCACACACACACACACACACACAAACACACACACAAACTCATATACTTGAATGAAAAGGTAAATTCTATACACCTTTTTTTTTTTTTAAGGACAACCTGCTTTTAGCTGCTAGCTGCCCACAGATGCCTAGAGTCTAACACTACTTTCTTTTTTTTCTTTTTTCCCCCTTTAGAATCTTTATTTTTTTGTCACTTAAATTTTTATTTTATTTTATTTTAATTAATTTATTTATTTAAGGATTTCTGCCTCCTCCCCGCCACCGCCTCCCATTTCCCTCCCCGTCCCCCAATCAAGTCCCCCTCCCTCATCAGCCCAAAGAGCAATCAGGGTTCCCTGACTTGTGGGAAGCCCAAGGACCGCCCACCTCTATCCAGGTTTAGTAAGGTGAGCATCCAAACTGCCTAGGCTCCCCCAAAGCCAGTACGTGCAGTAGGATCAAAAACCCATTGCCATTGTTCTTGAGTTCTCAGTAGTCCTCATTGTCCGCTATGTTCAGCTAGTCCGGTTTTATCCCATGCTTTTTCAGATCCAGGCCAGCTGGCCTTAGTGAGTTCCCGATAGAACATCCCCATTGTCTCAGTGTGTGGGTGTACCCCTCGCGGTCCTCCTTCTGCTCCTGATTTGGACCTTGAGATTTCTGTCCAGTGCTCCAATGTGGGTCTCTGTCTCTGTCTCATTTCATCGCCTGATGAAGGTTAATATTCAGGAGGATGACTATATGTTTGTCTTTGGATTCACCTTCTTATTTAGCTTCTCTAGGAATGTGAATTATAAGCTCAATGTCCTTTATTTATGGCTAGAAACCAAATATGAGTGAGTACATCCCATGTTCCTCTTTTTGGGTCTGGCTTACCTCACTCAGGATAGTGTTTTCTATTTCCATCCATTTGTATGCAAAATTCAAGACGTCCTTGTTTTTTACTGCTGAGTAATACTCTAATATGTATATATTCCATACTTTCTTCATCCATTCTTCCATTGAAGGGCATCTAGGTTGTTTCCAGGTTCTGGCTATTACAAACAATGCTGCTATGAACATAGTTGAGCATATACTTTTGTTGTATGATAGGGCATCTCTTGGGTATATTCCCAAGAGTGGTATTACTGGGTCCAGGGGTAGGTTGATCCCAAATTTCCTGAGAAACCGCCACACTGCTTTCCAGAGTGGTTGCACAATTTTGCATTCCCACCAGCAATGGGTGAGTGTACCCCTTTCTCCACAACCTCTCCAGCAAAGGCTATCATTGGTGTTTTTGATTTTAGCCATTCTGACAGGTGTAAGATGGTATCTTAAAGTTGTCTTGATTTGCATTTCCCTGATTGCTAAGGAAGTTGAGCATGACCTTAAGTGTCTTTTGGTCGTTTGAACTTCTTCTGTTGAGAATTTTCTGTTCAGCTCAGTGCCCCATTTTATAATTGGGTTGATTAGCCTTTTACGGTCTAGTTTCTTGAGTTCTTTATATGTTTTAGAGATCAGACCTTTGTCAGTTGCGGGGTTGGTGAAGATCTTCTCCCAGTAAGTGGGTTGCCTTTTTGTCTTAGTGACAGTGTCCTTTGCTTTACAGAAGCTTCTCAGTCTCAGGAGGTCCCATTTATTCAATGAGGCCCTTAATGTCTGTGCTGCTGGGGTTAAACGTAGGAAGTAGTCTCCTGTGCCCATGTGTTGCAGAGTACTTCCCACTTTCTCTTCTATCAGGTTCAGTGTGTTCGGACTGATATTGAGGTCTTTAATCCATTTGGACTTGAGTTTTGTGCATGGTGATAGATATGGATCTATTTTCATTCTTCTACCGATTGACATCCAGTTTTGCCAGCACAATTTGTTGAATATGCTCTCTTTTTTCCATTGTATACTTTTAGCTCCTTTATCGAAAATCAGGTGTTCATAGGTTTGTGGGTTAAAGTCAGGGTCTTCTATTCGATTCCATTGGTCGACTTCTCTGTTTTTATGCCAATACCAAGCTGTTTTCAATACTTTAGCTCTGTAATAGAGTTTGAAGACAGGGATGATAATGCCTCCAGACAATCCTTTATTGTATAAGATTGTTTTGGCTATCCTGGGTTTTTTATTTTTTCATATAAAGTTGATTATTGTCTTCTCCAGATCTGTGAAGAATTTTGATGGGGATTGCATTGAATCTATAGATTGCTTTTGGTAGAATTGCCATTTTTACTATGTTGATCCTCCCAATCCAAGAGCAAGGGAGGTCCTTCCATTTTCTGGTGTCCTCTTCAATTTCTATCTTCAAAGACTTATAGTTCTTGTCAAATAGATCTTTCACTTCCTTGGTCAGAGTTACCCCAGGATATTTTATGCTATTTGTGGCTATCGTGAAAGGTGATGCTTCTCTGATTTCCCTCTCTGCTTCCTTATCCTTAGTGTATAGGAAGGCAACTGATTTTTTGGAGTTGATCTTGTATCCTGCCACATTACTAAAGGTGTTTATCAGCTGTAGGAGTTCTTTGGTAGAGTTTTTGGGGTCGCTTATGTATACTATCATATCATCTGCAAATAACGAAAGCTTAACTTCTTCCTTTCCAATACGAATCCCCTTGATCTCCTTATGTTGTCTTATTGCTATTGCTAGAACTTCAAGCACTATATTGAAGAGGTATGGAGAGAGTGGACATCCTTGTCGTGTTCCTGATTTTAGTGGGATGGCTTTGAGTTTATCTCTGTTTAATTTAATGTTAGCTGTCGGCTTGCTGTAAATAGCTTTTATTATATTTAGGTATGACCCTTGTACCCCTAATCTCTCCAAGACCTTTATCATAAAGGGGTGTTGAATTTTGTCGAATGCTTTTTCAGCATCTAATGAAATGATCATATGGTTTTTTTTTCTTTCAGTTTATTTATATGGTGGATTACATTGATAGATTTGCGTATGTTGAACCAGCCCTGCATCTCTGGGATGAAGCCTACTTGATCATAATGAATAATTTTTTCTAATGTGTTCTTGGGGGCTGGAGAGATGGCTCAGTGGTTAAGAGCACCGCCTGCTCTTCCAAGGGTCCTGAGTTCAATTCCCAGCAACCACATGGTGGCTCACAACCATCTGTAATGAGATCTGGCGCTCTCCTCTGGCGTGCGGGCATATATCGAGGCAGAATGTTGTATACATAATAAATAAATAAAATCTTTGGAGAGAGAAAAAAAATGTGTTCTTGGATTCGGTTTGCCAGTATTTTATTGAGAATTTTTGCGTTGATATTCATGAGTGAGATAGGCCTGTAATTCTCTTTCTTGGTTGGGTCTTTGTGTGGTTTTGGTCTCAGGGTAACTGTAGCTTAATAAAAGGAATTTGGCAATGATTCTTCTGTTTCTATATTGTGAAATACATTAAGGAGTATAGGTATTAGTTCTTCTTGAAAGTTCTGGTAGAATTCTGCATTGAAACCATCTGGTCCTGGGCTTTTTTTCGAAGGGAAATTTTTGATAACCGTTTCTAATTCTTCGCAAGTAACAGGTCTATTTAGATCATTCACCTGGTCTTGGTTTAGCTTTGGTATATGGTACTTATTTTAAAAAATGTCCATTTCTTTTGTATTTTCCAGTTTTGTGGCATACAGGCTTTTGTAGTAAGATCTAATGATTCTCTGAATTTCCTCTGTGTCTGTGGTTATATCCCCCTTTTCATTTCTGATCTTATATATTTGCATGTTCTCTCTCTGTCGTTTAATTAGTTTGGATGGGGGTTTTTCGATCTTGTTGATATTCTCCAAGAACCAACTTTTTGTTTCATTGATTCTTTGGACTGTTTTCCATAACACTACTTTCTTGAGCTAGTACTCACAGTCCTGTCTTCAATGTGATGGAACTCCGTGAATATACTAACAGCTATTGCATTGCATACTTTTTAAAGATGAATAACAATGTGTGTGAATTAAACCCCAATCAAGCAGCTATAAACAAGTCAGCCAAGGCTACATGTCGTCCAGCTCACCCTGGCTGGTGAAGGTGAGCTTCTGGAAGCTCACCTCCACTCAAAACCCATGGTCTGAAGGTCTCCTATGATTGCTTTTATTGTTCCAACCCAAGTCTTCAGAATTAGATGTCAGAGAACCAAAGGGAGGGAGGGTCTCATACAAATTGTACGGGTCTGGAAATGGCGCACATCACTTCCACTATCATCTACTGGCCTTGTGTCCTTGTTTGCTTTCTATTGCTGTGATAAAAACTGACCAAAACCATCTTGAGGAGTAAAGAGTTTATTTGGCTTACAGGTCCCGGTCCCAGTCCATCACTTTGGGAGTTCAGGGGAGGAGCTCAAGCAGAAACAGAAGCTCTGATTTGCTTCCCTTGACTTACTCAGCTTGCTTCTTTACATAACCCAGGACCTGCTACAGAAATGACTTTCAATTTGTTAAAGCATGATTTGCAGTAAGAATTATATCTCAAAACACAATATGCATATATATATAATTTTACCCAAATATATATATGTATGTATTATGTTATGAGATATAATTTTTACCCACTTGTGTGTATATATATATACATATGTGTGAGTTCCAGGGTCCTCTGAGCAGAGGGGACTTAACTGAGAAAATGCCTCCATCAGATTGACCCATGGCCATGTTTGTGGGACATTTTCTTGATTAATGATTGATGTGGAAGGGCCCAGTCCACTCTGGGCCATGCCACTCCAGGCAGGTGGTCCTAGATAATATATATGCAGGCTGAGCAAGCCAGCCAAGAGGAACAAGTAGGTGGGCGGCGTTCTTCCATGGTCACTGCTTCAGTTCCTCCCCCGGCATCTCTTCAGGATGGACTGTAGCCTGGAAGCTGGCATAAACCCTTTCTCCCCCAGGTTGCTTTTGGTCACGATATTCATCACAGCAACAGAAAGCAAACTCTCTTGTTGTTTTCTGCTCCTTTGAGAAGCTGCTGCCCCATAGGGTGGAGCTCCATCACCCTGCCTTCTCCAACCTGATAGACTGAAATCCTTGTGAGCCCAAATCAGCCCTTCCTCCCTCATGTTCGTTCACAGTGATAGGAAAAGTATCTCACACAGTGGCTTTCCCGCCCTATCTGCAGGCACGTCTCTCCCCCTCTACTCCCACCCTTCATCAGTGTTGTTACAAGAACCCTTTTGGGCGTTCAGGGTGGGGATACAGGACATGGCAAGAGAGAGGACACAGGGTGCTGGAAGGGCCTTAGCCCCAACCTTGAAGGAGATGAGACTCAGAGATATAAGAAATGGGTCGGCCTGAGCTGGCTCCTGTGTGTCAATATTTGTTCACGTTTGTGGCCAGGTTTAGAGGACAAACATCATTGAGTTAATTGTTAATGTCATTTCCTCCTACCTGATGGGGAGTAAAACAAAAAGAAACGGATGAACCAACCAACAAATGAATTTTGTCATGCTCTCCTTGACTGTGGCAAGTTCTTATGGATGAGATCATCCAAGATGGTTGCTATGTCGCTCTTAGCAACAGGGGATTCATAAGCATTATCTCCACAACTGCCTCACAGAGACATCTACCTATATTCCCTTTTCTATTTGCAGAACGAATACACTGAGGTTTGTTGATTTAATTTGTCCCAAACTAAGAAGTTAATAAATGGCTTTTCCTTGAAACTTTGGTATTTTGTTCAGCCTGGATCATTGTTGCAATAGATTTTTAAAGTTGCATTGCAACATTATTCATCTTGATTTTGACTTTAATTAATTGGCTGGTTGGTTTTGAACCTAGTCTTGCTATGGAGCTCTAACTGACTTTGAACTTGGGATCCTTCTGCCTCAACCTCCAAGTGCTGGAATTACAAGTCTGTGCTACCATGCTCAGCTTGAGTGTGGAAAGGTATGGGCATTTCTCCAACCCTCTAAGCAGAAAATACCCCAGCTAGATCATCAAAGGCGCTAAGTACCAGGTGCCAGGGACCGGGATATTGACACTGAGCAATCATTACTTCTGGGCAATCATTTATGGCTGTCATGTTACTAAGAGTTGACACCTGATGGGTCCAAACTATTCCCTTCAGCTTCTAATCATGAAAGCTCCGAAAAGATCAGGTGAAGAAAACATTCCAACTAAGACAACTTCTTAAAAACACACTAAACCTTAAAATTGCAACATACTTGTCCCAGGATGTGTGTGCAAGAGGTCAGAAGATAAGTTATGAGAACGGATTCTTTCTTCCCTCCATCGACGAGTCTCTCAGATCCAGTTTAGGTTGTTGGTCTTGACAACAGGGGCCTTTACCTCCTGAGCCTTTCACTGACCCAAGCAAACTTTAAAAATTGTAATTCCACTTACCAAGACATTTGTCTTCAAGAGGGAGGATGGCGTACATGTGGACGTTAGAGGTCACCCTGTGGGAGCTGGTCCTCTCCCTCTCCCACAGAGTTTGTCCAGACTGAACCCGGCTGCTCAGGCCTAGTGGCAAGTCCCTTATGTACTGAAGCAGTTCACCCGTCCAGCAGAGATGACTTGGGGGTACACTAACTTGGGAGATACACCTAGGACTCACAGCCCTTGGAATGCTCTAGGGCCTTGTAGATCTGTGACTGAGAACCTCAGTTGTCTGACACTGAGTGAGAGGCCCAAGGTCGCTTAGTGACAAGAGAATAGACTCAAAGAAGGGTGCAGGGAAACAGACCTTACACCAGAAAACAACACACACCCTGCGCTTTGACTGAAGACCAGCTTGGTAAAACTGACAGGATTTCCTACTAATTTGAGGTTCTGGACTTTGGATGGGAAAAGAAGTGTTAGCAGCCACTAAGTCAGGTGCAAAACCAAGACGTTTTTGACTTCACAAGTGCTAGCGCATCTTGGCACTGTGTGCGCATGTGTGTAAGGGTGTGCAGAGTTAGCCTCAGATGTCATCCTCAGGGGCTGCACTCATCTTGTTTGTAGACTCTCTGTCTCGCTGAGAGTCGAAGCTCACTGGTTAGGCAAGGCCGGCAGGCTTGTCATTGGCAGGAGCCTGCCTCTCTCCACCTCCATAGGCTGGGATTACAAATGCACGTCACGGTGGCTGTCCTTTTACGTTGGTGCTAGGGATCAAAATCAGGTCCCTGAGCTTGTGTAACAGGTGCTTTGCCTACTGAACTATCTCCCCAGCTCTGGTGTCTTGGCATTTTTAAGTGGGCTGTGAAGGAATGCCTCTCTCCCCAACAGCGTGGACTTCCTATTCAGGGGCTAGGATCACAGGCATATGTCCTATGTGTCAGGCTTCTACATGGGGTTCAGACTCAGGTCCTTATGCTTGTACAGCCAGTGTCTTACCTACTGAGTTATCGCCCCAGCCTGAGGCTGGGTTTTATTCTGAATGTAACAGAAATGTGGAAGGATTTTAACAAGAAAATACCATGTTTTGACATACATGATAGAATGACCATTCTTGATGCCATGTGTAGCCTAGACATGGGGGCAGGGTATAAGACAGGAGGTGGAGAGACCAGTTTGTAGCCCTCTATAGTCTCCAAGGGAGATACAAAGATTTAGGTTATGGGTGATCTCACACTCCGGGTTTGCTGGGTAATAGGTTGAGAATGAATCCAGGATGCAAGATGTCAATCCAGGAGGACGGTTGGCATCAGTGCCTGTGAAAGGGTCTGAAGAGGAGTGAGCATGGGCAGAATCCATTTTCATATAGGTCCAATGCAGTTTTGACTGGCATACTGAAAGCTATGGTGTTATCATGGTATTGAGATGGCTCTGGTTGTACCAAGATGACCACAAAATTTGCCAAACTATTGTAGTAATAAGAGCAGTAGGGCTGCATTCCCAGCACCCCGGCCGCCTGCTCGGCTGCTTATGCCCCGAAATAACAACACACAAACTGTATTCATTTAAACACTGCTTGGCCCTTTAGCTCTAGCCCTTACTTGCTAATTCTGATATCCCGATCAACCCATCTCCAATAATCTGTGAGAACCGGTCTTACCGGGAAGATTCTAGCCTAGTCCATCCTGGGTCGGAGCTTCATGGCGTGTGTCTGCCCGGGAGCGGGGCATGGTGTCCCTGCTCCAGCGAGCAGAGCTGTCAAGTCTGAGCTCACTTCCTCTTCCTTCCAGCGTTCTGTTCTGTTTACTCCTCCCACCTATCTTCTAACCAATAAAATGGGCCAAGGCAGTTCCTTTATTAGCCAATGACCTTCCTCCATCAAACTATGAAATTCATTGTGCATTGTATATGGGCCACATTGGAAGAAATATGACATTGGGCAAGGTAGCTCTCTATCAGAGGGTGTGAAAGACAAAGACTGTGTGTGCTGGTAGAATCCCCAAGAATTCTTAACCGTGTCACCCTGCAAGTGTTACCACCTTTGGGAAACAGAACAATTAGTCCTGAAGAGAGAAGAGGTACAGGGATGGAAAAGGCAGCTCTCCAAGTCTTTACTGAGAATAACAGTAAGCAGGGTCCCTCCAGTCCACCCTTGGACCCTATTACAGTGTACATGAAGGCTATGTGTACTTTCTGTTTCATGATGCCTGGTCTTTAGAATAAAATTCGCACTTTGATATGTACTTTATAGATTGGAGCATCCATAAGGGAAGGTACCAGAGGAGGAACTTGGAGTGGAACTTGAACTCAGTGGCTGGCTGGCAATCTGGTGATAGTAGGATAGTGTCATTCTTGGGAAGTCACGATTCTGGCTGCTGGCTTATGCATAGCCACCATTAGTGTCCCCACTCTTTCTCTTCTCATGTGCCTAGCATGCCAGCACTGCCCAGAAGGCTGATGCCAAAAGCCAGATCAATGTCAATGGCATATTCCACAACTGGATGATCTGCTAAGGCATTTATGTGGCATGGAGGTCTTCTTCTTGTTTTTTTGCTCAAAAGGAGCTTGTAGATTTACAAAGACAAAAAGCACCCTGTCCTGATTCTCCAACGAGAATGTTGGGTAGATCACAGAGGATGGTTTCAGATGGTTGTCAACACTCGTGGGGCCAGGGAGATTTAGGATTTCCTCTTTGTCTTCCTCCAGCTCATTGTCAGAGAGGTGTAAGGACCTTGGGCTTTGTCCTACCGCCCCTTGGTGTTCCACAAGCCCGAGGCCCGCTGTTTCTCCTAGTGTAATCACAGAACTGGAAGAGTTAATATAGAGCCAGGGGTGGAGACTGTGTGGGAACAGGGGCAGAGGCAGCTTCTCTCAGCCTTCCGAGCAGGCCTTTTGCGTCCTCTGGAAAGAAAACCCATGAAAGGAGTCTTGTTGCTGTTGCGAGAGTCATCAGTTTCATCAGAATGAGGACTTTGAGTCATCAATTTTTTTTTCCAGAAGTTTTTGTCAAGGAATGAGAGCGCACCCATAGAAAGTCACTGAGTGTGCAGAAGCTGGAAACATGTGGCTGGGCGCGGACATACATTCTTCTTTATTGGAAAACAACAGGGAAAGCCATTGTTAGAACAATCTGGCCATCTTCGCTATTTGTAAGGTTAGCCTCAAATCGTTTATATTATTTATATAATTTTTTTGTTAGGAAAATACATTTCTAATGCCCACAACTTCCCCATTATATGTATAATTTGGAGTGTATATATCTTTTTAGCTTACATTTTAGTGTGTGTGTGTGTGTGTGTGTGTGTGTGTGTGTGTGTGTGTGTACATGCCACAGGATACATGGTAGAAGTCAGAAGACAACTTTTAGGTGTTAGTTCTCTTCTGCCATGTGGGTCCCAGAACCTGAAGTAAGGCTACCAGGATTGGCACCCAGTACCTTTTCCCATTGAGCCATGTCTCCAGCTAGGAGTGTACATTTTTATATACATTCACCCATAAAAGAATTCTAGCCTGGCAGTGATGGTGCACACCTTTATTCTCAGCACTTGGGAGGCAGAAGTAGGCATATCTCTGTGAGTCCAAGGCCATCCCCGTCTACAGCACTTGTTCCAAGACAGCCAAGGATACACAAAGAAACCCTGTCTGGGAAAACACAAAGCAAATGAATGAACAAACAAAACGTCTGTACAATTTGTTTCATTCTGTTGCAAGCTCTCTTGTTCACCAAAAAATGAGGCCAAGGACAAAGTTCCCCCTTCCTCACTGGAGGAAGTAACTTTGGAATTTGGTGTGTGTAACTTGAGATGGAGACCCTGCCACCTTGGCACAACCCAGCATCTTAACGAAGACGTCTCTAGACCAGGTTGGCTTATGGACATGTCTGTGAGCAACTCTCTTGATGGTGAATTGATGAAGGAAGACCCAGACCATTGTGGGTGACATCGTTTTATTAATTTTATAGGCCGGGCCCCAGGAGGTGTAACAGTAGAGAAACCTAACCTAGAGTTAGGTAGTAACTAAGCAAGTATCTGTGCACTTATTCTTGCTCTGATCTTGACTGTGTTTTGAGTTCCTGCACTGACCTTCTCACAGTACTGTAAGGGAAGGAAACCGTCCAAGTGACTTTTTCTGAAAATAATATTTGATCACCGAAACACAAAGGAAACTAGAACAGAGACTTTCAGGCTCCGTCGGGGGGAACAGTCCCTACTGTCCTTGGAAGCCAGAGCTCGGAAAGATCTGAGTAAAGGCCTGCTGTCCAGCCTGGAGAAGTCCAGGAAGGATCAAGAAAATGAGTAGAGCTGAGTCTTCACTTCTGAAGCCCCTGCTAGACCTATCTGGGCACTTACGATGTCTAATTTTAGCCTCTGAGGACATTCTTCCTCATGTTTTAATAAGGATCCTTGAATGATGTTTTCTTTGTCAACAACACTTCACTTCTTTTGTAGACGTGAGCTAGAGTGGGAACACCCCAGAAAGTCTGTGTGTGCGTTGCTAGGCGGGGATAGTACCAACAGTACTGCCCGGTAGACAGATGGCTCTGGGTCACTGCTCTGTGCCCATCAGTGCAAGAACACATGAGCGGTTACTAAAGGTGCCATTATCTTTGTCTGAATGTTAGAGCTCTTTATTTTTCCCCTTCAAGTCTTAGTAGCCAGTAACAATTTCTAAATGCTTTCCTAACTTACCTATGCTAAGAGAAAAAAAAAAGGTAACTTTGCTCTTTTTGGGAAGGAATTGTAAATAGGATTTGGGGATATCCAAGCATCTGGTAATGGACATATTTAGTGGAACCCAAAGATGAAGGAAAAGCCTAGGGGACAGAATCAGCTACTTAGCCAGCTTCATTCACTCATTCGTTCACTCACTCATTCATTCATTCACTCATTCAAACATTCCCTCCATCCTTCCATCATGAAATATGTATTTGTGTTTAGTTTGATAAATAAATAACATTTTATATAGTATATATTTAAAACACAACATTGTGTATTCCACTGTTTTCTTGAGTGAGATCCATCCTGAGAAGTGGCACGCAGGCTACCAGGCTGCTGCATTTGCAGTGACCAGCTGGCTTTCTTCCTTAGCAATCTCTTTCAGAAGCTTCGTGTCGGTTCTGGAGAAATGGCTCAGAGGTCAGGATTGGGGTTCAATTCATAGACCATTTTGGGTGGCTCCTGACTGCCTATAACTCCTGTTCCAAAGTAGCTGATGCTCTCATGGCATCTGCACACATGTGCACATACAGATACACAGAAATACAAACATATACATAAAAAAAAGATATGCCTAACAAAAACAAAAAATTGAAGTGAGCATTGCTGGTCATTCCAGGAGCTTTTTTCTTCTTCCTTCCTTTCTTTCTTTCTTTCTTTCTTTCTCTTTCTGTTTGTTTTGTTTTTCAAGATAGGGCTTCTCTGTGTAGCTCTGGCTGTCCTGGAACTAGCTCTTGTAGACCAGGTTGGCCTTGAACTCACAGAGATCCGCCTGCCTCTGCCTTCTGAGTGCTGGGATTAAAGGTGTGCACCACCACTGCCTGGCTATCATGAAATCTTTTATAGCCAGAGCACTAAAGGGGCAAATTCTCCTTTTGGTCTTAATATTGTCAGAAAGGTTTCTTGGCCAGCCTTCAGCAAATATCACATCTTGCCTAGTGATGTATTCTCCAAATGTACTATTCCCAGTGTCTGTGTCTGTCATGACTTCCGCTTCTCCCCTTAGTGTAGTTTTCATTGTCTTAACATACACACCAAGAAAGAATATTTCTTACAGAATCTTGTTGGAGGCAAGGACAGAGGAGACACCCTACAGCTTTCTGGACATGCCATTCTTTTTTTTATACTATCGTCCCTTACTGGATTATTGATAGCAAATTCCCATTTCCTTTTCTTAAAGAGTTATTTTATTTTAATAACTTATTATTTTATTTTTAATAACTTTAAAATTAAAGTTTTAAATTAAATTAAATTTAAAAATAATTTTATTTTTAATAACTCTTTAAGTGTGTGTGTTTCTTTGTGCTTATGCATGCAGGTTTACAATGGAAGCCAGAGGAGGCACTCAGACCCTCTGGATCTCCAGTTAGAGATAGTTGTGAGCTGCCTTGTGTGGGTAGTGGACTGAAGCCAGGTCCTCTTAAAAACAGTGAGCACTCTTAACTACCGAGTCATCTCTCCAGCCCCTTCATTTATTTTGATGATGAGTTTCCCTAAGGGTTAGGTCCCTCCTGTGTGGTTTGATCAACCGATTGAACCCAACCATCCTTCAGATACGGGGTCTCCCCCCAGATTTCAGTGTAATTGTATCAAATCTCACCAATCAAAAGTGACAGAGCTTTCTTCTGTTGCCATCTCCTTCCTTTCCTGGAATAAGAAATTAGGATATGAGATTTTAAACAAAGACAACTAGTAAATATTTAATGTTTCACTAACAAAGAAAGATTAAATAACAAACAATGGCCTTTCCTACCCAGCATTACGGAACAAGTAAGACGGAGAAATGGTAGAGATGAAGTAGAAGCTCTTGAGATTCCCCCCTTAACAGTTACACATTGGTGGCCTTTCCGTTTCTGCCACCAAATTGCTACAACCCTCACCACCCAGAGCCTGAAGACCCCAGGTATACTCTATGGCTCCAGGACTCCCTAGTAAAACCTCTCCTGGAAGACCTGGTACCATAGAATCATCATCTTGTGACAACCAATGCCGTTTCTACCATGCCGTGCCTCATACATATGGTGGTTTAAATGAAAATGACGCCCCTAGGTTCATAGGGGGTGAGTGGCACTGTTAAGAGGTGTGGCTTTGTTGGAGGAAGTGTATCATTAGGGGTGGGCTTTGAGGTTTCAGAAGCTCAAGTCAGGCCGACTGTTGCTCTCTCTTCCTGCTGCCTGCTGACCCAGATATAGAACTCTCAGCTACTTCTCCAGCACCATATCTGCCTGCATGCTGCCATGCTTCCTGAATAGACTAAACCTCTGAACTGTAATTAAATAAAACCAGTCCCAATTAAATGTTTTCCTTTATAAGAGTTGCTGTGGTCATGGCAACTATCCACGGCAATAAAACCCCACTGAAGACAATACACCAAACTCAATACTGGTAGAGCCACATCTAACAAAAAAAAAAAAGAAAGTATGGATTGGGGAAGAATATAAAAAGTTTTCAGCAAAGATGCTCATTCTGATGTAGGTACCACCAGAAGGACAGAAGTTCTGATGGCAGAGGCAGTTGAGAAAGAATGAGGTACGAGAACCTCTATTCGGTAAATATTCCCCCCACCCCCGCCAAAGGCCTAGCTCTATACTTGCTGGCAAATCTTCCATCTAACTGAGTGTTGGAGTGTTGTGTTCCTGGATGATGAGGCAAGAAGAGCAATGTCAGTGAGCTGGAGGTGTTCAGAAGCCGGTCTGGAGTGCAGTTCTTCCAATGAGGTAGGGTATCAAAACCCTTCAAAAGAGTGTATGTTAAGATGATGACTCCAGGACAGATACTGGCAATCAATTAAAAGCCTATTCTTGAAAGTGCAGCCAAAGTCATAAGTGGCAGAAGGCAAGCGTATCTGCTTTGTCACATAGAGTGACTACAAGCTGGAGATGGCCACGCACTATGTTCAAAAATCATTTTCAAGACGCTGGGCATCAAGCAAAGTGGACGATGACAAGGGAGAAGCTGAAAGGAAGCCTTGCTGCTTATCCCTCTGGTATGTGCTATGGGTTAGATGGCAGCGTGTCAGATGGAAAGACTCTCACAGGTTCTGGTGTGAGCAAATGGTGCTAGCAATCTGGGTAAACTGAGGCAATCTGGGCTCTTAGAGGTCAGTTGGAGAAAGGGTGGCAGAAAGAAGGGACTCCTAAGATCTTTGTGGTGGTTTGAGTAAGAATGGGCCCCATTATTAAGAATGGCTCATATAGTTGAATGTTTCGTCACCAGGGAGTGGAACTCTTTGAAAGGATTAGAAGGATGAGGAGGTGCAGGCTTAGTGGAGGAAATGTGTCACTGCAAGTGGACTTTGAGGTTTCAAAAACCATACCAGGCCCAGCATCTCTCTCTTCCTGCTGCCCGGAGATTGGGACGTAGTTCTTTGCCACTTCTCCAGTACCACGCCTGTATGCCACCATGCCATGATGACAGTGAACTAAGCCTCTGAAACTGCAAGCAAGGCCCAATTCAATTAGACCACTTTATGAGTTGCCTTGGTCGTGGTGTATCTTCACAGCAATAGAACAGTGACTAAGACAATCTTCAAAGGGTCTTTTAGAATGTCCAGCAGAGAACCGCTGGCCACTCGTGTGAGGAAGCTACCTGATGCTGAAGAAGTGACATCCACACACAGGAGAGGAGACAAACCAAGTTCATGTGAAGCTGGAGATGGCACCTGCTCCAACTTACGCATGAAGCCAGGAAAACCCCCATCCATGGGACACTGTGGAGAAGCCTCAGCAGGGTCTTCCCTAAGTAGTGGGGATAATGAGAAATGGAACCAGCATACTCCTAACCTGGAAACAGGATCTGAAAAATTAGAATGAACCGTCAAAATTCTGCATTTGCCTTGGCCCATGAGCGTGCACACTGCACATCTGTCTGGGCTTTTAGAAGAACCCTCCCTGAATAATACATCAAATTCTCTCTTATTTTCCACCCCAAGTTTCTACAAGACTTAACGATTTCTTTTTAGATGTACTTCCCAGAAGAGTATATTGGGGTTATTATTGATGGCCTCTGAATGCCGGCCTCAGTGCCCCCTCAGGGTGCAGATAGAAGGCTCACAGCCAACGGGGGATTTAGGAGGATCTGAGGGTGAAATGAGCTCCCTACTGTGTACTTTTCTGTATCTGTTTCTTTGTTCTTCCTCTGCTGTTCCCCTCTTGTTCTGTAAAGTTTCCAGTTTCTATACACACAAAACAAAGGCAATTCTCTGAGCATGGACGTCCTTTTATCTTTGAAGGTCCCAAATGTGGTCTGTATGAAAGACTCCTTTCCTGACTGCATGTCCTGCCAAACGGAAGATAGCTGCAGGGAGGTGGCTTCTAATGTACCTCAGGGAACAGAATGAAGATTTGATGGTGGGAATCAAGGTTTTTGACTGTGTGACTAAATTCTCTCACTGGGGGTCTCATGCAGTGGGGGAAATCATCCAATGAGCAGAAGAACAAGGCAAGCTTTTCATTGTGCACAGTCTTTGCGGGACAAATAGATCTGGTTATGAAGCATATCCCAGTGTGTGTGTGTGTGTGTGTGTGTGTGTGTGTGTGTGTATTATATACATCAAAATTATGCAGCTAAATGAAAGTCATCCTCCTGACCACTCACAGATATATATGTGCCCATAAGATTAAGATGCAATCATGGGATTACGTACACACATCACATGAGATTACACACTACAGTGCAGATATTGGGGAGACACCAAAAGTGAGCAACAGGTTTCAGAGTTGGTGGTCCCGCAGACCTTGTCTGGACAGGATTAATCCTCCATTGGACAACCATGTCTCTAGTGGGGTGACATCTGAACACTAGTTGCCACCTGCTTCTCATGGCCCCTGACAGGTTAGAGCCCCAGTTGATATCTCATGTTAATAATTTATAACTTTCATTTATTACATTTCGAGTTATTTCTGTAGCTCTCCAGTTCTCACTCCCGTATGTTTACTCCCCCCCAGATAATGTTATTTGGGCATCTGAAGTCCCAAGTAAAGGGACCAATGAATGGGCTCAAGCTGCCAGCCACCATCGCTCCTCGCAAAGCCACCTCTATGGCTCGTCAAGGTCACTGAAGTCCTCCTCCTTACAATTTTTTATTTTTATTGCAACGTAAACTGTAAGGACTGGTGCTCTTAGTTTCTCACAGCTACTTTGTGAAATTTATCCTCCAGTGTCATGCAGTTCCTCTAAGACTGCCAGATCATTTCACCAGTCAAGAATGAAGGACAACTTGAGAGGGTACAGCCATGAAAACACCTCCTGCCAAGCTGTGTTCCTGGCTTCCAGCTCAGGAAA
The DNA here is from genome assembly GCF_018167655.1 of Microtus oregoni. Classification (NCBI taxonomy): domain Eukaryota; kingdom Metazoa; phylum Chordata; class Mammalia; order Rodentia; family Cricetidae; genus Microtus; species Microtus oregoni. The sequence goes on from NW_024543085.1 coordinate 29,735,583, forward strand.
CTCTGCTCACTGAACAGACAGCAGCAGAGACAGCGCCCCCCTTCTACGTCACCCTGGGGAAGAAGTTCAGCATTTGCAGCTGTTGCTCCTAAAATGCCCACCAAGGCTTTGCTCAGGAGATGGCTTGTTACTCCAGGAACAGGGCCCAGGGTCTGAGCTTGGTTGGCTGATATTTACAAGGTCCCCATATATACACATAATACTTCCTTGGGATCTTCATTTTTAAAAAAGTAACTACCTACAGGAATAATATCTATAATAATTCCTAAGATCCTTTATTTGGTTGTACTAATACAGTTCTTATGTTCTACTATGTCACAGTCCAGTTGTTCACACATAATATGAATCTATCTTGTGGATTCATCACCAACTGCCCCTGCCATGGGACCCGTATCCGTTCACTTATTAACTAATTCATTCACTCACAAACACATACTATTGAAGAATATGGATTCCCCCAGGAAACTGTGCTAAGTCACCTGTGCTTGGGTATTGCTCTTTGGAAGATTCAAGATTCATGGGGAAAAGTACAGGTAATCTGAGTTAAATGTTGAGAAAACATAAAGGTGTTGGTGCTTAATGCAAAGATTTCACCTAGAGGGCCTGAGAAGGGGGAAAGGGACATAGGAGACAGACTCAATGGTAGGAAGACCTTGTGTGCATTTATATTTGTTCCACAAGGATCTGCACCTCCCCTACACATTGCATCGTCCAGGCTCCCTGGAGGAATCGGAAACATAACACCCTGTTCCTGTGTAAGAAGAGCCTGCCTTCTAACTGGGGATTGCTCAGAGCCAAACAAAAGTAGCAAATATGGAGTAACTGGAATGAAGGCCCCAGCTCAGCGTCGCTGTGCATGCTGGAAGCGTTCATGGTTTATCCTCATCCAATGGTGAGTGTCGCAAACGCTAGAAACTTTTCTCTGAACTTTTCTTATGTTTACTTGATTATATACGCTCACGCTGACAACAGCTGTTTAGATTCTGGGGAGCAATGGCCAGCAGCAAGGCACAGCTGTGTGAATTCACCAAGCATCCCTAGTGCTCTAGCAACAAATCTGTGTCAACAATATGAGCCATTTGCCGTGTCTTGACACTCCCAAGACCCCGCTGTCACCACCACAGTTATAGTATTGATGGTACTGAATTTTATATTCATTTGATTTTTTTGGATGACCACCTCTCCTAGCACTTTTCCGGGTGGGAGAATTCAGAAGGAGACCCTGGTGTTGTGTGACAAGCTCAGCATACTCTTCGCATAGTAACCATTTTAGACGCAATGAGACAGCAGACTAGAAACCACCGCTCCAACTTCCTCCATTCGGACCCCTCAAATTTAGCGCAAGCTCAGTGGTATAACTTTCGCCCAGCCTGTGTGTTAAAATGCCAGGGAAGAAGACAAAGGAGATGAAGAAGAATCAAGAGAAGGAGGAGGAAGTGGTAGGGGGTGAAGGAGGAGGGGAGAAGAGGCTTAGATCGCACCAGCATTCCAAAGGGACGCACGCTGAGGAGGGAGCTGGCGGACTTACCCACCGCACAGCTTAGCTCAAGGGAGCTAAGCTAAGGAGACCCTAGCGACACACGTTAAAATATGGAAAAGAAGGTTTTATTCAGAACCGTTGCAAAAGGTACAGCCCCCTCCCGCAGCAAGATTCTACCAGAGAGAGCAGCCTCAACGCTGCAGACAGCGAGCAAACGGAAGCCGATAGCCCAGGGGCAGTTTAGTGTTGTCGAATGGAAAATTACTGAGGCAGCTTCGGCTGTAAGGATGCTTCTGGCTCAACTGCTCTGACAGGATTCTTGAGGAAGGGTACTCAGACGTGACCCCTGGCAGGGCATGGTGGAGAGTGGGAGGCTGATCAGGTATAGAGGGTGAACAGATACTGGGACAAGGAGTTCTGACTAAACTACCTCACAGAGTTCTTTGCCAAACTGGATTCTCAAGAAGTTCTCAGAGGGATCTGACAGGCATTCAGAAGCCTGGCCAGTTTGGCCAAGCAAAGAATCTTCGTCTAAAGTTTTTTTTTTTTTTTTTTTTTTTTTTTTTTTTTTTTTTTTTGGTGGTGGTGGTAGTGTTGGGGTAGGGGTGGGTGTTAATTAAAAGAAGGGAGTAGAGACTCCATGGGACCTGGAGGGCTTGGGGTTCTGAAATGGCCTAGGGAGCAGTGCAGACAGCACTTTGGAAGACGCAGAGCAGGAAGGCCCCAGGGATAGAGTGTGAGATCGTGCAGTTGATAGCACTGAGAACATCAGAAAGGGCCTAGTTAGGCTGAGCAGAGACGCAGGGGGGAGTTCGGAATCCAGGAAACCCACAGAGTGGGGAGGAGAAGGAAGGAGAGACTGAGACAGAGCCAGAGCAGGTGGTGACTAAAGACAGTGAACGGCAGGTTTGCGGGAGGGAGAGTTGGAAAATACACGCATCTCAGGGAGCTTGAGGTCCCCAGTTCTGGAGTCTACAGCTTCTTTCTGTCTGTGTTGTGTCTCTTCTGGCCTGGAAAAGAAGAACAAAGCATTGGGGTTTGGGGAGCAGGACAAAGAGTCAGCCTGGCAGATTGCCAGCAGAATCACAGCAAGGTTGCTGTTTCTCAGCCCGTTACCCATTGGCACTCCTGAGCAAGCCCTTCTTCCCAGAGGACCCCACAGTCACTGGCAAGAACCATTAGAGGACCCCCGGATGCCTCTTACACCACAACTCAGGCGATGCTCCAAACCCCATAGCTGCAGGATCCAGACCCCAGAAGAAGCTCACAGCATCTCGTGCCCCTCCCCCAATCTAAGATACACCTGCTTGACGTGTTTGTTTCCCTTTCTGGTGCAAACTAACAGCACTTCCCCTAGAATGCAAGAATTTGAACAGGGAGAAATGTCATTCTGGGCAAAAGTCCTCCCTCTGAGATCTGAGTACCCAGAGAGAAAGCCTCAAACAGGCTTCACAACCTGAAAGTACTGACCTCTCTTTCTCCTCTCTCAGTTAGCTAACCAATACAATGAGGAGAACAATCATTTTATACTGGAAAGTCACGTGTTTGTGTATTTATACAAACTAGCTCTAGCCTGTGATGATAATATATAATATATATTGTAGGAGCCCCCTTTTACAAGGTCAGCTAGGGAAAAGTCAGAAGAAACAGAAGACGGGATAGAATAGGGAGGTCTGTCTCGTCATGCTGAAGCAGCCAAACAGCCCAGAGTTTGCTTCAGAACTTGCTTATATACAAACGCAGAACAAAGCACAGGACAGACGGTCGGTCAGTATCTAACCACAAGATCATTCCTGTCCTTGAGTGAGCAGCCTCCTCTCCAGCATGCGCTTGCTGCTTGGAAGCATCCTCCCTTTCTATCTTGATGTTCCTGAGGTTTGTCGTCAGCCGTAGACTGTCTACTAGACAGAGTGTTCTTTTCTCTCGGGCTCAATCAGAAGTCTCTTATTGCCCTCAGGGTTAGTGAAGAAAGCAGAGTAGGCAAGCTTGAACCCAAATGACTTCTTTAAGTCAGAAATGACTCCAGATGGAAGCTGAGTCACACATGGGCTCCCACAATATATATGGTGTGTATGCATTTATATGTATATATACACATAGATGTTTACACACATATGTGTGTATTGTGTGTATATACATGTGTGTGTATATATACATATGTGAGTATGTCTGTGTGTATATATGTATGTGTGTGTGCGCCTGTGCGTGTGCGTGTGTGTGTGTGTGTGTGTGTGTGCACCCAGAACAGGAGTTGGTGAGGATTCAGAGACATTGGCCAGTGTCTGTAATTGATTTGGTCTACCTTGGACTTGAGTCCCAGATTGTGTTCTGAATGGTTAATTTCCTGTGCATAGCGCGGAGTTCAGTCTCTATCCCCAGGAGAGAGGACTCCAAGGGGATGTTTCATGGTATAGGTTTGAAAACCAGCTGTGTGGTCTCTGCTGCCCTCTGCTGGTCACAACTTGCATTCACACAATAGACTCCTCCGCTCCGCGGCGCACCCCCCCCCTCCCCCAAACACAAACACACCCCATTCTGGTAAAGGGTAAAGTATTCAGATCACACTGGGGAGACTGCCCTGGCTGCTCTAAGCAAGGAAAGGAACAGACAAAATTTGCTCCTGTAATCTGGAAGATGCCTTTGTAAAATCCTTGAGGCCCACATATTCTGAGTTTTGTCACGGATCACTATTGTAGAGAAAGTTATGGAGACCAAGCCTTAGGTCTGCTTTGGCATTTTGATCTTTAGCATTGAGCAGCAACTGTTTCCATTACTTTGGAGTTTTGCTGTCTTTTTTTTTTAATCCCCAAAATATACAAGAAAGAATAAGTATGCTGAAATAATATTCCAACTTTTCTGACATGCGGTCCCTTGTCTCTTGAGAACACCATTTTTATAGACAAGCCGGGGAAGCTAAGCCCAGGCTCGTACTGACAGCAGAACATACCCAAATCTTGACTTACACCCGGCACCAGCGATTCCTGGGTCAATGCCAAAACTGCTTTGTTCTGTGTTAGGAAGTGTGAAGCTGTGAGGGCCAAAGTTACATTTTAGGTTTTAATTACTATGCCTAAGAGGTCCATGAAACAAAAATGCCTCTGAACTGCAACCCTCTTGCCCAAGCACAGATAGTGTCTGACACGCTGGAGGCTGTTGTTTATGGGAGATAACAAGCCACGTGTTTTTCATTCTCCTAAACAAGTTCATTTGACCCATCTGCGCTGGAAGCCCTTGATCACGTGTGGACTGGAGGCTCACAGGCTGGAGGGAGGCAGGATGTATGCTTGCCCCTGATTGGACCTGATGGGAAATGCAATGAGTTATGGATTTTTCCTTCTTAAGCTGCTGCAAACTGTGATTGTGGGCCACTTCCCAGGAACCTGGGTATGGACCTGGCCTGAGCCCAGCGACCTGGCCAGTATTTAATTACAGCTTGCTTCAAATTTGGCTTTAAATTGTGGTAGTGATGGTTTTATTCTCCTCAGTGGGATTAACAAAGCTCCTTCAAGACCAGGATGGGTGACTTCAGAACATCTCCTCAACCTCCGAGACATCAGTTTGGCAAAAGCAGCTTTCAGGTCAGCAGGAGAGTGGACAACAGTTAGCCATTGCCACTGATATTAAATACAAGTGCCTTGGGGTAACCGAGTGTAACTTGCTCCAAGCTGAGTTACCAAAGACAGAGCTGGCAGGATCACAGGCAAACGCCAGACCTGGGAATTTCAACTTCAAGTCTCTAAAGATCACTATGGCAAACAAGCATGGGAGCCATAATGAGCAGAGGCCCCTCAGGTGTAAGAAGAGGCCTCACTAATCATAAGTAATCAAAGCAGCAGCATCCTCCCCATATCGCAGTAGAGTGCAAAAGACCGCTTCTGCTCTGGCCTTTGGTACCTGTACTCCTTCAAAGCAGTGGCCGTACTGGTACTGTCAAACTCTTCCCTCCCAGTTAGGCCGCTGAGTGGGTGGAGTGACCTCATAGGTGCAGAGCTTCGTCAGGACTGTGGACAGCACCATCTCCGTGGAGCTCAATCCTGGTGATATCACTGAGAATGTCAAAGTCAAAATCCCAAAACAAGACAGGCACCCTACCTGATGGGCAGCAAGGGATGCTTGCTTGTCTGCACGCAGCTTGGAGACAGCTGCATCCTGTTGGACCACAACATGTGGAGCTCTGTCTGCAAGTAATATCACCCAGTCTTTCCTGCTTTAGCGGGCCCAGAAACAAAACGGCCACAGGCCTGTCGAGAGTGCTAGACCTGCCTGTACTCTGCGCCATCAATAGCCACAAGAGAGGTGGCCACACCAACCTCAGCTACTAGGAAGCCGTCCACAGCCTCTTTATTGGGCCCCTATCATTACAAGTCCTCAATAAAGTTGCCCTTACATTGATTGGAGCAATGATTAAAAAGTAAAGCTGGAGATGTCACTGCACATCTGAAGCCTGTGTACACAAGGAAGACAGGCACCATCTCTGCCTCCCACCGTCTACCCATGCCTTGCATCCTGGGCTGTCCTGTATGCGTATGACGCTTCCCTGCTGTTACAAATGGGTAGCTAGCTCCAGCGGTCCAACCAGGCCTTTCTGAGGAATAGGGGAGCAAGGCATCCACTCTCAGGTGCTCAGGGAGTCCAGGTGAGGCCTTTGTACCCCCTGCTCACACAGACATACTCTGCACAGCAAACCAGCCCCCCTTGAGACTTCTTTGGGGGTCATGCCAATCCTAGGTCCAAGTCATGTATGTCGCTAAGGATTTGCATTTCTGAATTCAGAAAATAAGAGTTTAAGCAAATTCCAGGACTGTTTGAATTTATTCTAATGGCACAACCCAATGTAGGTCCGTGGCCTTTAAATTTTTTTACATTGCTATTTATTTGTGCATACGTGTGCAGGCCATGGCATGCATGTGGAGGTCCAAGGAAAACTTATTGGCGTTGGCTCTCTCCTGCCACATGGATCATTTGGATTTAGCAGCAGGTGATTTTACCTACTGAGTCATCTGGCTGAACCCGCCAACCTCTTTTTTAGAATGAAAGAAAAAAAACATTTGACAGCATCTGTGAGTCTCTTAACACTGACTCAACAGACATAAAAATGTACATACAGGACCAGGTATGGTGGTCAGTGTCTTTGATCCCAGCACTAGAGAGGCAGAAACAGGTGGATCTCTTGAGTTTGAGGCCAGCCCGGTCAACAGAGTGAGTTCTAGGACAGCCAGGGCTACACAGAGAGACCATGTGTCAAAGAAACATTTTAATATATATATATATATATATTATAAACATTTCAGTAGTCAAGAAGGGATGTATTTGGATTTAAAAAGGCAGTTGAATCATTCAGCAATTCCATACAAACATGTCTATACAAACATGTTTATAGTAATTTTATAAATTTTATATTTCCTGATCTATAACTATATGTATATTATGCAGTGTTATCTAAGTGATTAAGAACCATTCTTAAGCCAGTCACTGTGCCTCTTAGTAATTTTGGCTACCTGGACGGCTAAAGCAGAAGGTTCCTATGCTTGGCCTGCACAGGCGATTTATTGAGACCCTGTCTATCAAAGTGAAAATTGAAAAGTGGGCCAGGCTGGCCATACAACCCTGACAAAGTGTTTGGAATGAATTGAGCCAAAGTTCAACCTCCGGTACTGAAAAGAAAACCATCAATCTACACTTAACAACCTTAATTGTCTTAATTTTCTTATAAGGACATAATATTTTCCATGATCTTTAATCCAATATCCCCCCAAATGTGATAATAATGTCAATATTATGTTTTATTAGCTTCTAGAAGATTAATCCCTCTCTTAGCTACTTTTTCTGTCCTTGCACTGAAATACCACGACCAAAAGCAACTTGTGGCCATAAGTTTATGTGGGGCATACATTTCGAGAAGAGGAGAGTCCAACATGGCGGGGAAGCATGGCAGCGTGCGGCTGACGTGGTGGCAGGAAGAGAAACTGAGAGATCCCATCTTTAGCTGCAGGCAGGAAGCAGACCGAGGTGAAGTGGGAGTGGGGCCAGGCAAGGCTCTCTCAAAACCTTTCTTCGTCTGACAGGAAATATGAGCCTCCTACTGTCGACTGATCGGACATCAAACTATTCATACAGGCCCAGGCATCTTCAGTAGCAAAAGAGGGGTTTGTTTAGATGCAGACAATCGAGTCACCTAAGAATCTCATGCTGCAGCTTGTGCATCTCTAGCTGCAATGCATCTAAGGTGTGATTTAAGGCTGGCATTAGTCTCCAATCAAATAATCCTAATTTTCCCTTAAGTCTATTTTATCCTGCAATAATAATACAGTACAGGGTCTTTATTCAATTTCCTCTGAAACTTGATCATTGATATCAACATTAAAATTTTTATTAGATTCTACACCATTAATATTAATGTAGATATCTGCACATTAATCTTAGCTAATCTTCCTATATTATAGCAACCATTACTTAGCATACATGATTGCAGTATAAATCAGATGCACTTACAGAATAATTTGCCAGCCCCTCCTCCAAATCCCTGTAGCAGTGTCCTGTGAATGCTGCCCCCATCATTACACATCTTGAAACATTACAGTTTGGTAGCTCACAGGTTTCTAGGTCAAAAGTCTAATGTGGTTCTCCCAGGTTAAAAATAAACAAGTCAAGTGGGGAGTATCACTCAGTGGGAGAGCACTGGGTTTGCAAGCACGCAAAGCCTTGGATTCAAACTCAAGCACCAAGAGGGGAAAGTGTTGGGACCAATTGGAGTCCTGGCCTTCAGCTGCTCTTCCCTGCTAGAGCCTTCTTATTGAAGTTACTAAAAGCTGTGCCTTGCCTAGAGGATCAGAGGATGGGATTTTCACCTGTTGGCCATTGACTGCTGGGTATTTAAGCCTCCATGGTGCTATTAAAGATGAAACCAGTGATTGTACCAGTGATTGGAGGTCCGTGTGTCTGTCTGTCTCTGTGTGTGTTTCCTCAACCTCCAGCCCCTTGCCCAAAGCTCGCGAACTGGATTCGAGGGCATAGATGGGGGGGGGGGGGGGCGCAGTGCACGGCAGAAAGAAGTTGAAATGCAGAAGGCCTCAGGGCTGTATTCCTTTTGGACGCTCAGAGCTGGCTGTTTCCTTGCCTTTTGCAGCTTCTAGAGGCCACCTGCCTGTGTTCTTTGGCCTGTGGACTTCTGCCTGCTGAGTCTTGCTATCTGGCTCGGCTACCTTCCTCTTCTATTTCCTTCTCAGAACTCCTGCGATAGCACTGGAACTCGGCAAAATGATCATGCTACACACCCTGAACCCCTATCAGAATTAGCAGATTTGTGGCAGTAATCCCACCTGCAAACAGAATTGTTGTCGTCCAACCTAATGTACCAGGGCCAAAGATCTAGGGGTGGGGCAGACTGGGCGGGACGCTACTCTGCTCTCCACGCCCAGCTTTCTCTCCTAAGGCCTTATCTCTTATCTCAGGGTCAAAAGTGGTGAGTCACAACCTTTCCTATAAAGAAGTAAGTGCAGGGCCAAATATTATACAGGCCAATACTATACATTGTATGGCGGGCAGACTTTCAGGCCAGTTCGCACCTGACCACACAGAAGGTGGTCACCTGGCCTTCCAGACAGGATGTCACCATCCTAAACAAAGGATCAGGATACGCTAATATTCTGCTCCTTCTTTGTAATTTGGAGGACGCCTGGATAGAGATGTTAGTTTGGCCTACGCTTCAGAGCTGGCATACAGAGCAGAAAGATAGGAAGACGTGACAAAATGGGCATAGAAAGGTATGGACATGACCAGAGTCATTCTCCCAGTTACCTAGGAAACAGAATGATAATGAATCTCCCCCTCATTTTTGGTATAAAAGCTGTTTGGAGAATAAACGTGGGTGATTTTTCAGGATGTGAACTCAGGATTTCATGAGGGGTCCCTAAAACCTCCTTTCCAACAAAGCCATGTGAGTTGTGTCTTTAATTCCACGCCTCCCCTCTGGTCCGGAGAAATAATTTATGGTCCGGGCTGGCACAGAACCATGACAAGTAAGTAAGTAAATAAATTAATAAATAGATACTGTTTCCAAAAAGCAATAGGCTTACCTACCCATTCTAGACTGTTTAAAACATGTCTCCTCCTGGTTGTGGTGGTACATGCCTTTAGTTCAAGCTTTAGGGGGCATCGGCAGGCAGGTCTCCATGAGTTCGAGGCCAGCCTGATCTACATAGCAAGTTCCAAGTCAGCCAGAGCTATATGGAGAGATCCTGTCTCAACAAACAAATAAACAAAAGAACCAAATAAATAAGGGCCCCACAATGGGGCATTGCATTGTAGGCAAAGAATGATGAGCACCTGGGCATGGTCCGTGCCCTGTGGCAGGTCTCTCCATGGCTGCATTCTCCAGTTGGCCATTTTCACCCACTGACTGGCCTGTCCCACTTCTGAGAGGGCGGGTGAAAAGCAGGCATCTTGGTGAAGCTTGGTTTGTGCACACTGGAGCACATCTCTTGGCCAACCACGGTGAGTCTCTGGATTGTCATTCTCTAAGATGCAGAAGTGCTGTGCTATACATAATTATCTGTCCACTGTTGGCAACCCAACAGTCACAATGGTCCCTCCACATCCTTCGTAGATGTCTTACAGGTTTTTTTTGTTTTCAACATTTAATATGTTGGCAGGCGCGAAAGTAACTTTTCAGTGGCAGAGACTGAATTTAGGCCCGGCACATTCGAGGAAGCACTCCGCATCTCCAGCTCTCTTCTGAATTATTATTTAAAGTTTGAGATCCAGTCACACTAAGCTGCCGAGGCTGACCTAGAACTCATTTCCTTTATGGCCCAAGGTTGCCTTGAGCTCCCTGTGAGATTAAAGGAATACACAGCTATTCTCAGTGATGGCCTGGAACTTTCCATTCGTCATCAGCCTCCCAAGCAGTTGCTGGGACAGGTATGAGAACTCAGGCCCAGCGGGCAAGGCGCAACTATTGGCATTACACCCAAGGTATCTGTCACACTTTCACAACTGTGGGCCAATTATGAAACACGGTCTCCATTTAGATGACTACTGATTTTGAGGAAGCATGCCCACAGGCCGCTGTTTAAGGTGAGTCCTTTAATAGGCTTGTCAGTGTGAGCATGATAAAGCACTCTGTTTCAACACCACCGTCCCTTCTCTCAGGGAATATCCAGATTGAAGCGGTTCTCACGCCCTCAGTCTTGACAGGGGACCAAAAGTTAGACGTTGACCTACTTGTTCACCCTCCACAATTTTACTTTTCTTTCATTTACCAACACTTATTTTTTTTCCAATTTATTTTATTTTAGGTGCATGAGTGTTTGGGTTGCATGCATGCCTGCACACTACATGCATGCCCGGTGCCCTCAGAGGTCAGAAAATGGCAACAGGTCCCTGGAACTTGGGCTATGGATGATTGTGAGCTACATGGGTGCTGGGAATTGTACGAGTGTCTAACTAGGCTGAGTCATCTCTCCAGCCCTGATCATCACTTTTAACCTATACCTTTCTTCCAGTGGCGGTCCCTCTGTTCAGCCACTGGGTGGTCCGTGCTGTGGACAGCAGCTGGAGACATGCCAGGCTCCCCTTCTGGCCCATTTCCAAGGCTAGCACTGATTGAATAAATGAACCTAGGACAATCCCATCCACGAGGCAACAGACTGGAAACCCAGACCATCAATGTCTGAGGAGCTCTGTGAGCCACGCCCACCCTCAGAGACAACCTTATTTGGAACAGCAGCCTCTGACACCATTCCAGGTAGCTATAGATTAGTTGCCACCAGATTTGGTGGTGAAGGAAGCTGTGCTCTACTCTGGTGGTCACACCCATAATCTTGGCTCTCAGGAGGCTGAGATAGGAACTTGAGGTCAGTCTGGGCTACGTAGTGAGTTTCCAGGCTGCAGTAAAAATCTCACTTAAATAAACAAAAAGATGAGTAAGTAAAAGAAAAGGGCTTCGTGATGAAGAGGGAAGACTTTTCTACAGGTTTCTATACTGTCTACCGAAGGAGATCTAGCTATCTAATGGAGACTTGGATTGGTACCCAAGAGTTCTCTGACAAAGCACACTTCCCATCATTCTAGTTTTCTGTAGAATTCCTTAGTTCTGTGATCATATTAAATAATGATAAATCTATTGGATGTGACATGGTTTTGTTGCTCTTGTTATTTTTATCTGGGGCTCTTGTGATGGTGTGTGGATAATCATATGTTTGCCTGGGCTGGCTCAGCAGTCACAGGTGCATGGCACCAAGCCTGACAACTTGAGTTTAACTCCCCAGACCCACATGGCAGAATAACAGGACGGATGCTCGAGTTGACCTCTGATGCCATGTGCACACACTAATAAATAAATAAATGTAATAAAAAAATAAAATGTTTGCCTTGATTTGATGAAATATAACTAGGTGGGACCAAAGAGTATAATGTCTTTTTTTGGTATTGTTCTAGCTCTTTCTGTATCACAAGCCCCAAAGGAAAAGAAAAAGCTTAGTGACTTGCCACTAACTTGGGTCCTTCCTGTGATTTCCCTGGTGAGATGTTCCTGGATTTACTGTTTTCCATGATTTGAGGGCTATTTACAGTATTCTGGAGGGTTTTTTTTTCTTTCTGTTTTGCTTTGATAGTTCAATGTCTTATTACAAAGCAGTTCTTTCCTAGAAGGCGGACACTAGAGGGCAGCACTAGCCATGTTCTGGTCTAGTCTCAAGGCGTGGCGGGATTGATGACTCGCTCTGGCCTGAGCCTTTTCCTAAAGAATATATATATGGTTTTGGGCTGGAAATATAGCTCCTTTGGTAGATTGCTTTCCTAGCATATATAAATCCCTAGGTTCAACCTGTAGCATGGAATAGAACACTGAGTGGGGGGCAGGGGGGGGGCACGTCTAATCCTAGAATTAGGAAGTAGAGATAGGGGTATCAGAAATTCAAGGTCAGCCACTGCTACAGAGCAAGTTTGAGGCCAGCCTGGGCTATCTGAGACCCTGCCTCGAAAACAAATAAATAAGACTATCAGTTCTTAAGGAAGAACACCTTAATAAAATTCATGTTTTTATCTAGCGTTGCACACAGAGACTAATCTAGCTCGCAATTGACATTCCAAACCCTCAATAGCCGGAGAGGTCACGTCAACAGAGACGTCTCCAGAAACAAGTCTACCTAGAAGCAAACAGGGCTGCACACAGGGCCCAGCTGTCCTCCACGGTCTGCCTCTTGGTTCTCTTGCTCTAACCAGTCTCTCCTGTCCAGGCTGGCTGTTGTGAGAGCAGCCTGTCCCGAGAGGCACACAACTCTTCTCTCGGACCACCCTCAGAGCCTTGGAAGCACTGCAATTGCACTATGCTTTATGGGGGATGGGGGTCAGGAACTCTATCCTCCTTCCCTGGGTTCCCTGTGCCTTTCCAGTACTTTTTGCCCTTCAGCCTGGATCCAGTGGGAAGGCCTAGAAGGCCGGGACTGCACCCAAGCCTACAGTAGAGTGACTGATATAATCCGAACAAGTGTAATGTGGTCATTGCTCTAGAGACTCTTAACAAGCAGAGCCCCGTGGTTGTGCAATATCACGAGGCAGGGGCAAACCTGGAAAGTGGGCAGGCATCTTTCAATAGAGCCATTTCATCGTTAAATGGCTTACTAACTTTGAGACAAAACATTTCTCAATTAAACTCACATATTTGGCAAATACATGACTGGCTTGATCATTACCCCAAGTGCTGAAGTAGGAGGCTCTCCTCCAACAGACTAAGCTATGGCAAATAGCCAAGACACATTGTTGTAATCTGCTGGCCCTGTCTGTCACCTGGGTATCCTGTCCCTTTAGGAGACAAGCCCTGCCCACTCCTAATCCACACCCCCCCACCCTTCCACCTAGGAAAGCAGGTCTCTGGCTCCTCCAGCAGGGCTCTCTGTCCACCCTTCTTCTGCCTCTCTCTCTTCTCCACCTCCCTTTCCCCTCCATAATCTACTAAATAAACTCTATACCCCAGCTGTCTCTGCATGGCAAATCTGACTGTCTCTCTGCTGCCATGGTCTCCCACCTGCAAGGGGACGCACCTAAGCCTCGGGTGGCCCACGGCTGCCCCTCGTGGCACCAGCCTTTGGTCCCAAACACTGTTTTGTAAATGAGAACACGTACGTCCTCTGCAAATGAGGGATATAATATTGTCTTATGGCTGCCGGGCAGTGGTGGCACACATCTTTAATCCCAGAATTTGGGAGGGAGAGGCAGGATCTTTGTGAGTTCGAAGCCATCTTGGTCTACAAAGCTAGTTCCAAGACAGCTAGGGCTGTTACACTGAGAAACCCTGTCACAAACAAACACACAAACAAACGTCCTATGGCATTGGCATTGTCTGTTTGGTCCATTTCTTCCACTACTTTGGTCATCTCTGGCTGTTCACAAATCCGTGTGGAAGTACCTCCATCCGGTTCTCAGTCCTGCCAAGGTCGTCATTAGCACCATCAGAGAGGAGGGTTTATGTGAAGTATGCCAATAGCCCACTCCCAGCATTTAGGCATGCGGATATCTTTGTTCTTTTGGGCTGGAATTCTTCTGTAAGAGGTCATGAGAGCCTAAAGGGGCGAGTCAACACCTGAAAACTGCCTACTGATCTCCATATGTTCACCATGGCACATGCCCACACTCATACATATGTGTGTACACATATATGATAATAATAAACAAAATAAAAAAAATTAAGCATAAGCCAAGAGTAAATTGGCAAATGAATGAAGTTAGAAAGTATCTCAGCAAGGCTTTATTAACTTTCTATAGTTGATTTAAAGTATGGAGCTGGAGAGGTCTCAGTGAGTAAGAGCTGCATGCCCTTCTAAAGAACCGAGGCTTGATTCCCAGCTCCCACCTAGTGGCTCACAGCTATCAGTAAGCCCAGTCCCAGGGGATCAAAGGAAATCGGGCATGTATGTGGTGCACATGCAGGCAAAACATCCACACACATTAAATAAATAAATAAACGTAAAGAAAATCTTAAAAAGACAAAGCAAACAAAACTACCACACGCATGCCACAAAGAAATACCGTGCGGAGACAACCCAAAATGATGTCACATAACAACAAGGCCTAAGTCATTTTCCCCTTGTCACTGTTGTAGCCGGCTCTGGTCAGGTCAGAACTCTTCCAATGCCACTTGAACTGAATCCAGAACGGCAGTCTTCACAAGCAAGACTTGGCTGTCCCCTCTCCTCTGGAAGCACTCAACAGGTCAAAAAGTCCCTCTCATTTTCTTTTCCCCGGTGACCAAGTGCCTGTTGACACTAGATGTCTCTATTAGCTAGCCTTCCAAAGGTCATCTCTGGTGAGATTGCTGACTCATGGTGAGCCAACAGAAACCTTAACATGGACGAAGCCTTTATGCCCTTCTAGAAGGAAATGGATAAGCAAGCTGTGGTGCTTGTGACAATGGAATCATACACCAACGGGACAGAGGTCCCCTGAGTGAACGTGGTGATGTTATGGAATGGCAGTCTGGAAAGGCTTATGTTTATTTGTTTTGCAATTACGTGTGCTTGTGTGGACATGTGTACATGAGTGAAGATGCCCGAGGAGGTTAGAAGGGGGTGTTGGATCCCCAGGAACTCGAATTACACAATGTGGGTGCAAGATAATGTCTCACCACTGAGCCTTGGATTCACTGTAAACTAGGAAGACAGGAAACAGAAGCTTCTGCAATCCATGCCTGTAATTCCAATGCTTAGAAGGTAGAGGAAGGAGGATCCAGAGAGCAAGGTCATCCTCAGCTACGTAGCAAGTCTGAGGCAAGACTTGGCTGCATTGAGAAAGGAAAGGAAAGAAGGAAAGGGGAAGTGGAAAGAGGAGGAGAGGCTAAGAAGAAATCCACTGGTCACCACTACCAATACTGGCAGAAGCATCACGTGTGTGGACAGGCAGAGCATCCTCTTCTGTGCAAGTATGATATGGAGACTTTGTCCATTCTGAGGCTGGCGGTTGGATGCTAGAGGTGTACCAAACTTTGAGATACCTGGAATTTTATTTAGAAGTCTGGAACTCTGCCTTTGGACCTACAGCATTCCCTCATCTACAGTGTTCTAGTTAGCCAACATGAAAGAGACTGTGGCATCTTTAGAATAAAATAAATGTGGCTTCTTCAGTTTAGTTTATTGCTGGCACTTGTGTTTCATTTAGACTTCCCTTTATATATGAATTAAAATCTACTATATTTAGGATTCTCTCTCTCCGGGTGTCAGTGGGATTTTGATGGGGTCAGGGCACATGTAAAAAAAAAATGTCACAGTGTGAGGTGGGCTTGGCTGTGACATCTACCTGAAGTTTATTATCCTATAAATAGCAGAAGAGAACATTCCTATTTAGGAAAAAATATCAGTTTGTCTACGGGCCTAGACAACACAAGATAAGCAAAAATCAATTTCCTTTGAGTGTAGAGTCCTAGTTCTAAAGATCCATCCCCAGGACAGTGTGCCCAATGCCTCACTGCAAATGGCAGGCCTTGAATATTATTCATGCATAAGAGAAACCAGTTGGAAACCAAGAATAGTGAAAGTGGCAGAATAAGTGATCATAAAACAGAATACAATATTAAATGTTGGACATAAAAGTGCTTTTAAAATGATTTACTCAGAAGGTGTAGAAAAGCTCGTCTTATGGCGCCAACTTTGAAAATGTGAGTGCAGAGTGTAAAAGCTAATTCTCTCAGAGAGAAAAGATCTGGGGAACAGCATGGAACAAGGACGTCTGGAGTGGTGGGAACAAAGACGCTTTATATTTCCACCTTATAACTGTCTTTCTTTTTCACAGTTTCCTTAGTGATATATGATAATATTTGTAATCACAAAAGTCTGGGGTTTTTTTTTTCATGTAAGCACAAAAAGTTTAAAAAGCTCATTATAAACATAACTGGTCAAATCTCAAATGAGAGGGAGGGAGACAGGGAGAGAGAAAGACAGGGAGAGAGAGAGACAGGAAGAGAGAGAGACAGGGAGAGAGAGAGGGGGAGAGAGAGAGAGAGAGAGACAGGGAGAGAGAGAGGGAGAGAGAGAGAGAGAGTGACAGGGAGAGTGAGAGACAGGGAGAGAGAGAGAGAGAGAGAGAGAGAGAGAGAATGTTACCAAAGAAAAGATCCTGACGTGGTGGGTAACAGGAGAAATTTGTTCTTCAAAATCTTCCAGCAATTAGATGAGTAAAACTTAAAAAAAAAGAAAGGACAGTTAGAAAACAGACACACCCTCAAAGTCTCCTCCTCTCCTCTCCTCTCCTCTCCTCTCCTCTCCTCTCCCCTCCCCTCCCCTCCCCTCCTCTCCTCTCCTCTCCTCTCATCCTTATCCCCCCTCCCCTGCAGCAGCTGCTCAGACCAGCGCCTCCGTTGTTAATTTTTTTACCAATTGCAGTTGTCTCAGAATAACTTATGTAAGCTTCCTCATTTTGCCTCTGAAAACTTTTACGTGGTTTAACTCTTGGAATTCCTACTGGGGTCGCTATTCCCGATGCAATGCCCTGTCCCAAACACATTTAACAGTGATTCTTGAAGAACCTTTCACCCCGTGTTCATAAATCTCTAAGGGGTGCGCCCGGAGTAATTCACGCTGCACCAGGGAGACTTCCCACCGGGTTACAATTTATCTTCACTCACTCTCTTCAATCTTACAAAAGGCTTGGATAAACTTCCTATTCAATGACTGTCCCTGGGTGTGGCTGCTTGCAGTAAGAGCCCGCCTCTTCATACATACAGGGCATAAAACCTCCACTAACACACAGACTTCTGCTCTCTCGGGAAGTTTTTGGCAGCAGCCATGGCCACCTACGTGGAGCTCAGTACCAAAGCCAAGATGCCCATCGTGGGCTTGGGCACCTGGCAGGTAAGTGTGACATCTTGGGAGATCTGCTGCTTTCCAGGAGGGTCTTGGCATTTCCTTCTCTTTCCACAACATTTTCTGAGGGTTTGGAATGCTAGAGCTAGGACCCAATTGCTTTTGGCTATTGCACTGCTTCTGGCCTCAAAGCTCTGGTAGGCTTTTACCCAGCTGTGATGATAGAGCTTCTCTAACAAATGTCAGGTTTTGAGCCCTTCCTGGACTTTAAAAACAAGAGGCTTGCTGCATGGTCCTGACGCACACCTTCAGTCCCAGTGCTCGGGAGGCAAAGGCTCTCTGATTTTAGGCCAGTCAGATCTACAGACTGAGTTCTAGAACAGCCAGGGCTGTCACCCAGAAAAACCCTGTCTCGAAAAAATAAAAATAAAAAATTCTCCTCTCCTCTCCAAAAAAAGAAAGAAAGAAAGAAAGAAAGAGAAAAAAAAAGAAAGAAAGAAAGAAAAGAAAAATGCTCCAGGCAAGCTTTCCTCTGAACTTATGAGACACCCAACATTTTCTAGGTCTTAACTGTGTTTTGGGTTTTTTTTTTCTCTTGCCAAGTCATTCAGAGGTAGAGGCAGGACACCGAGCTCCAAATGACCCAGGTCCCCTTGCTGCCCATGGAAAGGACCTCCATCTGTTGCATCTGGCCTGGAGCCTGTGGGAAAGGCAGGGTCTCAGATCCCAGCCCAGGCTACTGAACTGGCCCCTGCCCTTTAAGGCTTGACCTGGTTCCTGTGCACATTACACTCTAAGCATGAGGACCACAGAGCCTGGGCTGGCATCCTGCCTTGCAGTCTTACTCTCCTGGCCAAATGCTCCAGGCCCATCCCTTTTTCCAGTGAAGCCTCTGTTGGGACTTGTCTGACGATGTCCCATCTCCTAACACTGCCTTTGCGTTTCCCTTGGTGATACCATGACAGTGGCCAGCTGGTTTCTGGAGACTGAGAGTTTAGGTTGCCCTAGAACTCACCCTGTCTGGAGCTTAAGTTAGCTTTGAACTTGCAATCCTCCTGCCTCAGCCTCCAAAGGTTATTACAGGTGTGAGTCACTGCCAGGAGCTGTTTCTGGAGCCCATGTCTCCTGTTCTGGTGGCTTAGCCACCGCCACCGCTGTCTCTTACCCTTTGCAATGTCCTTTCCTCTGCTCCTGGGACAGAGGCAGAGCCCTTCTTTGTCTCTGCACTGGGTTGAAATCTTACTTGACTTTGCTCCCCAATAGAAATTTCACTTTCTACCAAGCTGACAACCACTCTTCCCAGAAGTATATCTCAGAAATTCAAAATTAGGGCAGGACAAGGAGGTTGTTTTCCAGAAAAGGATGTGGTATTAATAGAAGTCTGTTCTTATCTGTTGAAAGTCAGGAAGGTATGGGATGGGGGGGGGGGGGCGACGGGCAGGAACTGCTGAATGGCTAGAGGCCATTTCTCGTCCCTGGGAAGTCAACAGTTTATCTCTGGGGTGCTTTTCCACGTTTGATACTTAACCAAGATATTTCTAGAGCTGGTAAGAGAGGAAGGGTCTTTTTGTTTGTTGTTGTTTGGTTTGGTTGGTTGATTGAAGACTGTTTTTATATTTATGTTTAATTTTGAAGGCAACTATGTACCCCAGGCTGGCCTCAAACTCACAATTTCCCTGTCTCTTATTTCCCAAATGCTGGGATTACACACATGGGCCACCACACCCAGGGGTTTGATTTTTGTTTTTGTTTTTTAATCTTATTGTATTTCGTCCATTTACACTGCTGTGTGGCAGAATCTGAATTTGTCATGCAATGGTCATGACAGGGTTTCTCTGTAGCTTTGGAGCCTGTCCTGGAACTCGTTCTTATAGACCAGGCTGGCCTCGAACTCAAAGAGATTGACCTGCTTTTGCCTCCTGAGTGCTGGGATTAAAGGCAAGTGCCACCACCACCCTGCTTATTCCAACATTCTTGAATAACATGGTCTGCAGCTGAAATCCTCTGGGTGGCTTCAGAGTTGAATTTTGACTTTTAGCCAGTTGTAGTGGGAGCTGTCTGTCACCTCAGAAACAAGAGATCCTTTAAGATCTGGTGGATTTGACGGGAACTGACTTTTAGCTAAGAGAGAACGTGGGGTGGGTGAACATTCCGGTTCATTTTTTCTTCACTTTTGAAAAGTTTGTTTCTTCCCTAGTGTTCCAGTAATCCTGTGGTTTCCTGAAGCTGGGCTGTGTGGAGTCTGGTGAGGATGGTCTTGGCCTTAGAGCATCCTATGACCTCTGTTGCCTTTTAGTCTCCTCCAGGCAAAGTCAAGGAAGCTGTGAAGGTGGCCATTGATGCCGGATATCGCCACATTGACTGCGCCTATGCCTATTACAACGAACATGAAGTGGGGGAAGCCATCCAGGAGAAGATCAAGGAGAAGGCCGTAAAGCGGGAGGATCTCTTCATTGTCAGCAAGGTAGAGTGGCCCACTTGGTGGACAGGACTTCAAAGCCAGTGGAAGAATCTGGTCCACACTACCCTATCCGTCATTCTCCTAACCTCCTTCCTTGCTTTTGTTAAATCAGTGGGTGTGAATAACCACACTCCAAGTCAATACTGATAAGGTTCTGCTGCTGGCCCAGCCTCACGTGGGAGCTTTCCCATAACAAGATGGTTCCACTGAGGTTCGAGTGCTCCTCACTGTCATGCTTTCTGTCAGTCAGAAGTTAGGGGCGCCGTCAAGGGTGACTGAAGAGATGCCTCAGGGGTTAAGGGTGCATTCTGTACCTGCATAAGATCATTATCTAGTGCCCAGCACCAACATCAGGTAGCTCACAACTCCTGTAACTCAAGCTCCTCTTCTGGCCTCTAGGGGCACCCCTCACATACATGTGCACATATGCACATACACAGAAATAATAAATGAAATACATATTTTTTAAAAAGGGATGGGCCTGAGCCATATCACTCAGTACTGTGTTCTCAGTGGCTGGGTAGAGAAAGCTTTTTTTTTTTTATTGTTGCATAGGAATATCTGTCTTTAATCTCAATTCAGTAAAGAGTGGACTAAAAATGCTGTAAAAAATAAAAAGGAGAGGGGTGAGTGGAGCGTGACGTTGTTGGTTGGGTATAACTATCTGGACCACTCTACCCACTTGGAAACAGCATCTGGTGCGAGAAACAGACTCACCATACAGACCGGCCACTTTAAGTCCTGTGGTTCACCGTTAGGGCCTGTTGCCTTGGAGATAGGGGACTATACCCCTGTAGCATCAGAATGCTAAGTGTTCTAAGAAATGCACAGGATGAAGTAAGCTTGAGAAAATAAATCACCCTCAACAAGTAGGAAACAACCTGCCTCGTGGAGCCCTAGGAATCTTGCATATCAGATTAGCTATGTTAATTAGCCAATTGGGTTAAAGGTAAATAGCCTGTCCCAAGGTTAGATCAGACTGTAAATCTCAGAAAGGGGAGGGTGAGTTTAGCGAGGCCCTTTTTTTCCATTTCCTAATCTTTCCTTGTCGCATTCTGCAGTTGTGGCCCACCTGCTTTGAGAGAAAACTGCTTAAGGAAGCTTTTCAAAAGACCCTCACGGATCTGAAACTGGACTATCTGGACCTCTATCTTATCCACTGGCCACAGGGACTTCAGGTTTGAGCTGCTCTCTGTACCTTCTATAGCCACTGAGACAGGACTGTGGTAAAGGGGGTGGGGCAGGGGAGAAGCCTGTCCACTTCCTGTTGGTTCCACGTCCAGTGATGTCCTCAAAAGATGTCTTGGGCTATTTTTGCATATTGTATTTCAGGGTTCAATACTATTCTTGAAACACTTTTGTAGTATTTCAGGGTCTGACACCCCTGCCAAGCAAAGCGTGCCTAGGGAGTGGCTTCCTAGAGCAAAGCCCAAGACTTTGCTGCTGAGGTTGAGGGGTGTGAACACTCAGTTTGCCCCTCCCCCCATTCATGCACAGCGAGGGTGATGGTACTTGTGGAGGAAGGTCTGGACTTCTGGAGGAGTCAAGAACAGGATCTAGTTACAGTCTTCAGCAAACTCTACCATTCAGATCTAACCCTTGCCTAGTGATAATGAAATTAAAATTTCCTCCAGGCCCATGCGGGTCCAGATGCACTGCGTTCATTTCCATGGTGATGGAAATTTCCTGATAGCGTCTTTGACATATAGTAGTAGGTTTGGGAACCAGCCCAGCAGTGTCTGTGGTCTGGGATTTACCGTCCACACTAGGCTGGGATAGAGTTGCCGGGCTTCGTGTCTGCAAGTGTGTCCTCTGGAGCCTGACGGAGCGCTAAGCAGGTGTGGGTATTTGGTATTTTACCGTCCCGGAGCCTCGCTTCATAGGAGCAGCCGACATGCGTTTTGTTTTGTATTTACAGCCTGGAAAGGAGTTATTCCCCAAGGACGCTCAAGGCAATGTCCTCACCAGTAAAATAACGTTCTTGGATGCTTGGGAGGTAGGTTCCAGCTTTACTGTGCGATGGAGACTTTGTCATTATGGTATGAAAAGGCCACATCCCTTATGTGTAATTCTGTCTCTGCTTTCCTCAAGTTCTTCTTTCCCCTTCTTTAACATGTTTGGATTTAGGGTTCACCTGGCATCATTTACTTGTTTTTTTTTAAATGATCCCACAGTGTATCCCCAGTTAACCTGGAGCTGACAGAGATCCATTGGCCTCTGCCTCCCAGGTTCTGGGACTAAAATAATTTGTTTTGGAGGTGACTCTTCGGATCTCAATTGAGACAGGAAACACAAATGTTCCTCAGTTTGTGGTAGGCATATGCTGTTTTGAAGTTAAGGGCAGGCACTTGGTACAGGGATGTTGCCTTGATTTGCACATATCAGCTGAGTAACCAAAGGAAATTTATTATTATTATTATTATTATTATTATTATTATTATTATTATTATTATTTTGGGTTTTCAAGACAGTGTTTCTCTGTGCAGTCCTGAGTGTCCTAGAACTTGCTTTGTAGAGCAGACTTGCCTAGAACTCAGACAATTGCCTACCTCTGCCTCCCACCCAGTGCTGGGATTAAAAGCGTGCACTACCACACCCAACTGTATTAGTGAAAAGATTGAACTCCTTCGAGCCATTTACTCTTATTGATGAGCTTGTTGTGAGAAGGCTCAGTGGTACAGTGTTTGCTGCACAAGCAGAAAAATCCGGAACCCACACAAAGCCAGGTTTGGAAGCACATGGCTGTAATTCCTGTGCTCGTGCGGCAAGAGGGAGGGAGAGCTAGGAGAGTCCCCTGATCTCCAGTCAGCTAGTGCGGAATTCACAGATGAAAAACAAAGAGACTCTGTCTCACGCAAGGTGAAAGATGAGGATCAACACCCAAGGTTGTCCTTTGGCCTTGGTACACTTGCCATGGTGTGTGTTCCTGCACACACACAGGAACATGTGCTCAAGCATGCACACACACCATGCACACACTCACATACTTCAGGTGGGATAAGGATGAAGAGAGCGGTCATCCAAAGCTTCATCTTGGCACATTAGTTACCAACCCTGCAAGGGAATGTTACCTTCCCTGTGTACAAATGATATAAGCATTAACCTGGGGAATTTGAAGTCATCTAGTTACACAACAGGGGTGTGACAGAATTAACACTAGACTCAGTCTTATCTGACTCAAAAGTCCAGTTCTCAAAACTTTTATCACAGTGCTTGACAGTGAGCCTGTATCTAGAGATCAGAAAAGTAACTAACAAGAACCTTGCTTTTTAAAACCAAACAACTGACTTTATCAGCTGTGTTCCTTTGCAGAACCCAGACTGACACTTGATGTGCATAAGGAGTGTTCGAAAGCTGGTTCACTCAGTTTTTGATATCCCTCCTTTGCGCTATTTTTTAGGCACAACTTAAACTCTACTTTCACTGTCCCTGTGGGACCCGTGTAGATCCCTTCCTTCCCACACTGATGCTCAGGGTTATGCCAACTGTCAAGGGAGCCCAAGTAGCCTCACTGTGATGGCTGATGGCTCACTGAAAGAAGCACACGGTAGGCTTTTATATTCTGCAAACTCCCAAACAGGAACTTATAATAAATGAATCATAAGTACATGTTGAGTTTGTGGCTGCCACCATCAAGTATGATATCTTGACAAATTTGGAAATTGTTCATTCCGGGGAAAAATTATTTTTAAAAATACCCTTCCTTAGGGCTAACACACAGTCATGGTTGTTGTAGGTTGTTAGTTGGCCAGATTTCAGGCCCACCTAACCTTAGCTTGGGGGCCGTGCCAGGCTCTGATAGGTCTACATGTCTCCCCATTGGAAAACTAACCATATGGCAGAGGAAAGTGGGGTCAGAACCCAAATAGGAAGCTGGTTCTGAGGACACAGTCCTGTAATCCAGGTGCAGGAGGCAGAGGCAGGATCACAAGTTTGAGGTCTGCCTGGGCTGCAGAGGAAGTTCAGGGCTAATCTGGATAATCAGAGAGACCATGTATCAAACTTTTAAAGTGAAAATAAAAAAGGCTAGAGATGTAGCTCAAGAATAGAGTGCCTGAATAGTCACATCAGTCCCCAATCTCTCTCTCTCTCTCTTTCTCTCTCTCTCTCTCTCTCTCTCTCTCTCTCTCTCTCTCTCACACACACACACACACACACACACACACACACACACACGAAAGACAAAGGGCAAAAGTGAGGGAGCCTATTTTCTCAGGTTATGCAGATTTGGGTGACGAGAGAGCTGAACACTACAATCCTAGAAGCATCTGACCACCGATGGGCATTCACCGTCTGGGCTGACACTTCTTTCTAGTGTTGTAACTTACCTAACCTGGAGGGTTGTTCATCCACTTCTCTTATCTCAGGACTAAGCCGAGCAAGCATCCCTGCAATCCTCCCATGGCCGTCTAAATGGCATTCTTCCCTGTGACAGGTCATGGAGGAACTGGTGGATGAAGGGTTAGTGAAAGCCCTGGGGGTCTCCAACTTCAACCACTTCCAGATTGAAAGGATCCTGAACAAGCCTGGACTGAAACATAAGCCAGTGACCAATCAGGTAAATTCTGTTCAGCAAAGGAGTCCTCTTCTGTGATTACTTCAACACTGGGAGACAATTTCAATACTATCCACAGAGTCTCATCTCTGAGGTCTGTGTTCAGGATGCTCAGGGAGGTAGGAGACTGATCTCTGGGTCTGGTCTATAGCACATTCATCAGTAGGTTATATTTAGCCTTTATGTTGGTCTTTCCTTGTGCCCTGAGTTCCATTTAAGCCACTCAGGAAGGCCAACTTCTCTAGTGATGGAGATGTTTTTTCTTCCAGGTCGAGTGCCACCCATACCTCACTCAGGAAAAACTGATCCAGTACTGTCACTCCAAGGGTATCAGTGTCACAGCCTACAGTCCCCTGGGCTCTCCAAACAGGCCTTGGTGAGGCTTCGGAGTGATGACTTTCTTTCATCACTCTGAAATTTAGTGTTTAATAGTTAGTATTGCTAAGAATTTCTTATGTACTTGGGGAAAATGTGTCTATAGCAATATATCTGACACATTCAAATAGGATTATGGGAGGAGGGGCACATGTTTTTAAAAAATGACAGGATGCCTTACCTCTTAAGAGTGCTCCGTTTCTGCTCTCTAATGCTAGAATACCCTTACAAATTCCTGAGGCTCCAGAGCCTCAGGACCATAGGGAAGACACAGCTTCCAGGCGGCTCCCTGCCTGTTCTGCAGCTGGAGAAGGCCATGGTGCTCAGCCCTGATATTGCCATGGAAGTGGGTGATTTTTTTTTCATTCCAGCTATCTTTCTGCCTATAGGGCCAACCCAGAAGACCCGTCACTACTAGAGGACCCCAAGATTAAAGAGATTGCTGCAAAGCACAAGAAAACCTCAGCCCAGGTAAAAGATGTTGCCTTCCTGCTTTTAATCCTGCAATCCCTTTGTGTTTGTTTGTTTGTTTGTTTGTTTGCTTTTGGTTTTCGAGAGAGTTTCTCCGTGTTGTCCTGACTGTCCTAGAGCTCACTCTGTAGGCCAGCCTGGCCTCAAACTCATAGAAATTTGCAGCCTCTACCTCCTGAATGCTGGGGTTAAGTGTGCACTCGGAGGGGGCAATCTAGTCTTTAGTCTTGTTTTATTCTTTATATTGCTGTCTTTTAATCCTTTGGAGAGAAAGAAATGGGAGATGTAAGTCTATTGGCACCTTTGGGAAATACAGCTGGCAGTATCAAACTATGATCATCCCTGTTCATCAGCTTCCTGCCAAGTTCCCGTTCCTAGCTAGAGAAATCACGGTGTTGCTTTCAGGCTTAAGGGAGATACAGGAGCCATAGGGAACTGCAAAGATAATCATTCTGTTAGTTACTTTTCTATTGCTGTGATAGACACCATGACCAAGGCAATTTATAGAGAAAGGGATCTATATGGAGGTTACTGTCCCAGAGAGATGGTAGTCCATCACCATAACAACAGAGAAGATGGCAGCAGGCAGGCATGGTTCTGGAGCAGGAGCTAAGGGCTCACGTCTTAATCCAGAAACAGGAAGATGAGAGCACACTGGGACTGACATAAAGCTTGAAACCTTAAGCCCATCCCCAGTGACATACTTTCTCCAACGAGGCCATGTCTAATCCTTGCCAAACCATGCCGCTGACTGGGGACCTAATTTTCTAACACATGTACCTGTGGGGCTAGTCTCATTTGGATCACCATTCTCCTCTTTCAGTGAACACATGCCTTTACGTTTTGTGCGCAGGTTCTGATTCGGTTCCACATCCAGAGAAACGTGATAGTGATCCCCAAGTCTGCGACACCAGCACGTATACACGAGAACTTTCAGGTAAGATCCTAGCTGATCATTGGCTGTGTATGGATGGGAGGACTCTTAGCAGTCTTCTCATCCTATCCTGCAGCATCAGCGATGTTCCTAACTTCTCATCTTGTGAACTCTTGAAGGGAGCTAGCTGGCTTCAACAGAGTGAGATGAATCACCAGGGGGTCACGAATGGGCTGAGCGAAGGGCCGGGGAAGCCCCATCAGTTATGAGCACAGAAAAGACCCTTACTTTCCCATGAGCACTTAGGTCAAGGGCCATAGACTATCCTGCCCAAGGGCAGTCTGCCCTTGCCTACATGGCAACCTTTTAGCTGGAAAACAGGTATGGACTGGACTTGAAGAAATGTCCTTGATCCATGTGTCCCTCATGGATTAAACACTGCACAAACCGAGATTTTGTACCACTGAACCCTATAAATAATTCAGTCTTGAACTAGAAAATGGTTTGTATGCAATGTGAGCCTATGTGTGTAGAGAGGAAAGCCTAGAATTCCTACAGCCTCGGGTACCAGCCCTTTCCTTGCTAAGGAGCCTTGGGACCCTGTCCTTCCAGGTCTTTGACTTCCAGTTGAGTGACCAGGAGATGGCCACCATCCTGGGCTTCAACAGAAACTGGAGGGCCTGCCTGCTGCCTGAGTAAGTGGGACAGGGTTATGCCTGACTTTCTGAAGTTGTAGAAGGTTAATTGGGAGGGCTGGAAGACATCCACGATGACTTTTTACATTCAAATACTGTTTCCTGGGAGTTGTGAGAAAGCACTGTTTGAGTCATGGGAAATCATGCCTGCCAGTTCTGCAAATCCTGAGTTTTACACATAGAGCCAGAGTTTAAGAAAGATCATGCTGTTCTGGATTGTTTTTTTCTCTTTAGGGTTCTGCTTCCCAGCTTCCAAATAATTACACAAAGACTTATTCTTACTTGTGAATGCTCAGTCTTAGCTTGGCTTGTTTCTAACCAGTTTTTCTAACTTAAATTATCCCATTTCTCCTTAACTACGTTTTGCCTCTGAGCTTTTACCTTTCTTTATTCTATATATCTTTGTTTTTCCATGGCTGTCTGTGTGACTGGGTGGCTGGACCCTGATATCCTCCTCTCCTTCTCCTTCTCTCACTCCTGCCTGCCAGCCCTGACTATTTCTCTCTCCTGCCTAGCTATTGACCATTCAGCTCTTTATTAGGTCAGTCAAGTGTTTTAGGCAGGCAAAGTAACACGGCTTCACAGAGTTAAACAAATACAACATAAAAGAATGCAACACATCTTTGCATCATTAAACAAATATTCCAGAGCATTAAAGGAAGTAATGCATCTTAAAATAATATTCCCAGCACTGTTCCTTTGCAGGAGGCAGAAGCACTTGTCTACCCACTCCTTCACTTAATGGCTTCTGTGCAATACGCTGTGTGCCAGCATGTTCTGGGTGTCTGGCATATCATACTACACAAACTTCATGTTGCCCAATCTTGTATTCTAGCAACATCTGAAGTTACTCTAAGTACGTATGTCAGACAGTACCAGATGCCATAGAGAAAGGTAAAATAGGTGAAAGGTATGGGAGGTAGTGCATTCTGGTGGAATAGATGCTTTATATGTGATGTGACTTGGCTGATCTCTCAAGTCACAATTGAGAGAAACAAAGACTGTGCCATGTGGTATTAAAAGAACACCATCCTTGGCAATCACAGCAGTGGGTGCGAATGCCTCGAGGTAGTGGATTTAGGGCACTCGAACAAGGAGGCCATTGAAGCTGCAGCAGATGAGTAAGGCCTTCTGTGGAAAGAAATGAATTCAGAGACAACCTTAAACTAAGGGCATGAAGGTGGTACAGACCATGAAAAGGACTTTGATTTTCGATCTTGGAATCAGAGAGAGGATGTGAACAGTCTACATGATCTGACATGCCTGAAAAGTTTACTGACTTCTGCACTGAGAGGCCATAGGAAGCCTACTATATAATAATTCAGGGAAGAGAGGACAATAACTGGACCTGAATTCCAATAGAAAATAGCCAACTGAATTTGCCAAAGAATTAACAAGTATAGTTTTGCTCGGTCAGTTTTGTTTTTGCAAGAACAATCCAAAAGGAGAGTTGTCATTTAGAGGTGAAGGATTTGGCTTGAGACATGTTTGTGATCATCAAATAGATGTTGAGAGATAGTTACATTAGTGAGTGAGGTAATAGATTGGGCCATTCAGCCCAGATGGTTTGTAATGCAAAATTCACTCATTCAATTGCCATGATGCCTTGGATAGATTTGTAACTTTGCCAAATCTGATTCCTTTTTTTTACAAAGTAGGAATTGTTATACCCAATACAGCAAATATACAAGTTTAGATGTTATCAGAGATCCTAGCTCATGGCTTATCTGGCCTTGTTTAATGCATCAATCATAATATAACAACTAATCTGTTGATTTCTTCATGATTTCCCACTTTTCTGTAATGTGGAATGAACTCAAACAGTGTTTGTGAGGCCCTTGGCTGCATGCCTGGCTTTTGGCAACCTGGCCACGGCATACTTCCCTGCCCTCTTTTCAAATGTCCAGCTCATCATATTGAGGGCAGACTTTGGTATGGAAGCCCCTATGTGCCATAGTTCCAAGGATGGGGTGAAGAGAGGCTGATAAAGCACATAGAAAGTACATTCTTGTGTATACCATATAAGAACGCCTGGACACACTGGGGAAGTAGCTCAGTTAGAGAGTGTTTACCTGGTGTGCATGAACGCTTGATTTAGATCGCTGGTAGTTCATAAAACCAGGCCTCTTCCAAATCTTTTTTTCACGAACTGTTGTTACATACATGTATGTTTATGTATTTACATACATATTCCTAAGTTATCAAGGAGGGGTAAATGGAAGGCTTTGGAAGGAGAAAAAAGAAGAGGGAAGTGATGTGATCATATTATAATCTCAAAAACCATAAAAGAAATAATTACAAAAATTAAAGTCAGGCCCGGTGGTACATGCCTCTAATCACAGTACTGTGGAGGTGGCATCAGGAGGTTAAGTTCAAAGTTGTTCTCTACTCCATAGAGTTCAGAGCCAGACTGGCATACATGAAACCCTGTCTTAAAAAAACAAAACGAAACAAAAAAACAACAAAAAAATCATTACATGGCACTAACATTTTCTCCACGCTTATTGCTGCAGGACAATAAACATGGAAGAATTCCCCTACAACGCAGAATATTGAAGCTAAACCGCCCAATGAGCCGTCCATCTTTGCTGACACACACCTCACTCACCCTGGAGTCCTATTTGAGCCGAGACCGCCTGACTTTGTGCTCTAGGCAATGCTGTACTTAAATCCTCATGGTGAACCAAGGACAGACTGTCTTGCAACGATAACGACTCTGAGAAACAAATGGACATTTCTTTTGCTTACTTGATCTGACCAAATGTATGTCAGAAAACGTTGGTGGATATAAGGATAGAACAATAAAAAGGATAGTAGTAACAAGCATGTCCAACACATTCTAGAGTGGTTTTTGAATTAGTGAACTCGTTGGGTCCAACTCTTACCCTTTGGGGTCCAACTCTCACGCTTCACATTTTATATGAACGAAATGGAGGTATAGCCAAGCCAAGAGCTTGCTTGCTGGAGGTCCCTGAGCAGTAAGTGGTTAAAATTAAGTTTCTAAGGAAGATGCTCTCAGTGTGAGCACAAGTGATAGGCAATTTGATGCCCTCCTCCTCCCACATCTTCTCACCTCTTCTTCAATTTGATGCCCTCCTCCTCCCACATCTTCTTACCTCTTCTATTGCCCTGTGAACTTCCCAACCTTGCCTTTAACACACCATCATGCCTAAGGGTCAGTGCTGGGGTAGGAGGAAGAGTCTGGATCCACAGAGGACATCACGGGGTAAAGGGGGAGTCGGGCATGAAAAATCCTATTGCCATTAACCTTGGACATGCTTTTCTATAGCATTTCTTCGCGGAAACCTTGCAGCCATCAAGAAAGGCTTAGAGAAGAACAAAAGGGCACCTGGCCACCCATCTTACAAACTTAAAGATGCTCACCTTGGGCCATGTTTGCTCCAAATGTTTTGCAAATAGAAAGGTATTCAAAAACTAAGTGGTAAGTGTAGGGTAGGAAACCTCTAGCTCTCCCCATCTCTGCTCCTCAAAATCAGCATCAAGGCAGATGTCTGAGTTGCCTCATCCACTGCTCACAAGCCTGCTTGTGCTCGGGTCCTGCCCTTCCTCCCAGTGTGCATGGTGTTGATGGTGGTGGACGCCTATACTTCCAGGGTTCCTGGTCAGACAGCTTAGTGGGGACTACTATTAGGGACCTGAAGGGCTCAAGAAGCAAAATGTGTGGTTTTCAGATGCTATTTCCCATAGAAGTCAGATTTGCTGTGGGAAACCAGGTCTTTCTCATAGCCTTAACCTTGGTTTTGTCTCCTACCAGTTCACGGAGCATCTGGGATTAGAACCCATCACTTTGTCCATTCCTTACTGTGGTCCTCCATCAAGTTACCAGAGGGGTGGTCCTTTCTTTTGAGGCTCTAGGGTTTCCCTCATTGACCCCCCTACTTTTGCTGACTGCTGGCTTTATAGTTACTTCTTCAGAAGTATTGACTTCTCTCTCTGACTTCTCATGATGCTCTTATAGGAAAACTGGCCATTGGATTCATGCCCACCCTCACCAAACATGCCGGCAGCAGCAGCATCAATATTATTTGTTGTTTTTTTTTTTTTTTGAGACAGGTTCTCACTATGTAGCCCTGGATGTGCAAGAACTACATAGACGAGACTGACCTCAAACTTACAGAGATTCATCTACCTCTGACTTCGGAGTGCTGGGGTAGAAGGTGTGCACCGTCACACCCGGAAGCGTATCTTAATGGAACTTACTCTGTTTGCAGAGGCCCTTTCTTCAAGTAAGGCCATATTCTGAGGTCTGGGCAGACATGGGCTTTTGGCTCCCTATTCAGGCAATGTATGGAACATTATTATACCTTTATTTGACTACTTAGTATTTCTGAGACTACTGTGTAGACATTTTGAAGATAATTTACTATCATATTTGTTACCAAAGTGGCCAAATTACCACCTCTTGGCATCATTCGAAGACATTTACAATTCATTTTTATTCAGTGGCTTGTCTACATTTTCATTAGTTCATTCCTCTGGCTCCCTGGAGACTGTGGAGTTCTATGTACAGTGTAGACTGTTAAATGTTGGCAACTTCCCAACAACATTTGTTCCTAGACAAATGTGGTAGTCAGAATCTATTCCCTGCCAGTGACATTCACTGTATGATCCCTTCCCTTGCGTGTAGGCAGATCCTGTGAACAGGATGAGATTATACTCATACAATAGATTTAATGAAAATGTTTTGGTGGATGTGATTGTCTCAAACATGCTGAGTTTTCGATGGGAAGTCAGTGGGAGCAGGACTTATCTGCGTCACTTCTGCTCACGAGACAATCGTTTGTGTGGAGTGGGACAAGAGAACAAGAGAAATGATAAAGTAAACCATACTTCCTTTTCATCTTAGTACATGCAGACTCGTCAATAACCCAGAGCAGGCCTTGTTAGTAGACTGGATGCGTATCTGGAATCGAGACGAAAACACTCTGGCTGATTCTCTGCAGTGTTTCCACTGCTCTGTTGGGAACAATACTCACTTCCCGTGTGTGCTTCAAAAGAAGAGTTTTACAGTGTGTGATGCTGTGCTTGAGTTAAATGTTCTATATTTATACTTTAAACAGGTGTTGCGAAATAATAGAGGCATACTAACGATTAGACGTCTAAATGTTTCTTCACTTAAAATGATAATGAATAGCAAACAAAAACAAAACACGCAAACAAGGAAAGAGACCACAGCAAAAGGACGAAAGGAGCGTGTTTTAAAACCACCAGCAGCACATTTCCCCTATGCTTTGGGAGCTGCTGACTTCTGCATTTTCCAGTTGTAAGCATATTGTGCAGCGAGCTCTGAGCCAGATCGCCTATTGTGAGAAAAGTCTACATCTATGAAAAGTTAAAAAGACTGAAATATACCCATTATAACTGGGCAAAAATGAGGAAGAGCTCATGGTTTTTAATACACTGATATCGCAATACAGACATAAATACTTGTTCAACTATAGACACCTGTGTACCATTTTCTTTTTTTTTCTTTTAAACACTGCTTGGCCCATTATATCTAGCTTCTTCTTGGCTAACTCTTGCACCTGGACTATTAATAGAAACTAGAGTGTTGAGAAGCCAAGACAAGATAACTGCTTCAGGTTTTTTTTTTTTTCTTTTTCGAGACAGGGTTTTTCTATAGCTCTGTAGCTTTGGAGGCTGTCCTGGAACTAGCTCTTGTAGACCAGGCTGGTCTCAAACTTATAGAGATCTGCCTGCCTCTGTCTCTCTAGTGCGGGGTTTAAAGGCGTGCGCCACCACCAGGCTGCTTCAGGTTTAAGATGGGCAGATGATGGACCCTGCCCCTCGGACACAAATAGGACACACACACACACACACACACACACACACACACACGCTGTCATTAGTCATCAACAATCCAATAAATAAAAGGAAATTCAGGAGAACACATGGAACTGAATAGACAGTGAAGAAATGAGAACATTTCCTCAAATTATGCATATCACGTGATCCATCCACAAGAGATGAATGAATTGTAAAGTCATTCTGTGACAACCACAGAACACACATTAGCATTAATTCACCAAGGGACATTGGTAAATATTTAGACCAGTAAGTAAATATTTGCCTTTACATATTTTAGTTACTTTTTTTTTTTCTGTTACACAGAGCCTGACTGTCCCGGGTGGGAGTCAGAACAGGAACTTATAGATCAGTCTGGCCTTGAACTCAGAGCTCCACCTACCTATCTCCAGAGTACTGGGATTAAAGGCCTGAGCCAACACTGTCTGGCAATTCTTGCCTACTTAATCACTAAAGGGAAATGTAGTTTTAGGCTAGACAAATCGACCGACCTTGGAATGGGTGGTTCTCTGCACCACCCCTGCCAAAAGCCATTTTCATCACTGAGAACCTGGTGGCTGAGATCTCACACCACCCTGGCCACATCCTGTGATGTCATTCTGACTCGGTGTTGCTTTAGCTTTTTGTCTCTTTGGCTCTCCACCAAGGCAAGGGCTGTAGCCTCACAGGAGAGCGCATGAGCACCCAATTATCTACAAGACTAGTCTGTTCTCTAATGACCACTTTCCTGGGTGTGCCCTGCCAAACAATGTTAGTAATAAGGAGCTGGCATGATGGTGCAGGTATTCACTCTCAGCACTGAGGAGTAGGAGGCAGGCAGCTGCAGCAAGATCCAGGTTGGCTCTGGAAATACAGCGATTCCCTCTGGGTCTCCCTTGTCTGTCTCTCTGCCTCTGTCTCTCTGTCTCTAACACACACACATATACACACACATGTACAAAAGTGGCACACACTTCACTCATGTGGGAACACACTGCCTGTCAAGTGTTCTCTTACAAGCACAGAGACAGGAGGAGGGACCTGTAAGTTAGAAGGCACAACTCCTCTAAATATGAATATGTCTACATCTTCCAAAATAAACTTCCCCTTCTGCCTGCCTCAGAAATGCTGTAACTCCAGAGACAGGTTCTCTCTCTAATGACAAATTGCAGCAGTCTCTAAAGGCCCTGGGTCCCTCCAGTGACCATTTCCTTCACTTGAGCCTGCTCCAACCAAGCCAACTGGGGTACCTGGAAGGGGGCACGAGGTTGAAGAAATGGATTGAAAGAGATTGTGACAGAAAGCACAGGGTCGGCCCCGAAGGTCTGTTGGTAAATCCCTATCAGCCCAGAGTTTATTTCAGGGCCTGCTTATACACAAAAGCCAAACAAAGCTCAGCATAGTCAGTCAGTGAGTATCTAACCACAAGACCATTTCTGTCCTTGAGCAAGCTGTTTCTTTTTCTATCTGGATGTGCCCTCTCAGCTGGCATTCACCAGCCCGTGTCTTAGTAGATAATGTGTTCTTTCTCATGGACAAAATGGTCTTTCCCATGGGCTTAATCAGAACTTTCTCACAGCCCTCAAGGAGACTGAAACAAGCAAGCTTGAACTCAAATGACTGATAAGCCAGGATG
This sequence comes from Microtus oregoni, assembly GCF_018167655.1. Taxonomy (NCBI): domain Eukaryota; kingdom Metazoa; phylum Chordata; class Mammalia; order Rodentia; family Cricetidae; genus Microtus; species Microtus oregoni. The sequence goes on from NW_024543085.1 coordinate 29,769,726, forward strand.
GACTCCAGATGGAAACTGAGTCACCTGTGAGCTACCACAGAAACGTGACCTCAGGAAAACGAACCTTCCTGCTCCACCTCCCCTGATTCCATCACTAAGGCTCAGCATTTCTCTCAGCTCCGCTTTATCTGTTTATAAATGAACAGCACTGGAAAGCCAGTGTCTGTGGCAGCTCTCAGGCTCTGGAGTTCTAACTTCACTCTGTTCTCCCAGGAAGCTAGAAGCCAAGTTCTGGGACAAGTGTGCAAACACTGGCTGCACCCTGATTATCAGCCAGCAGCATCAGCCCTTAGGAACTCACCAGACAAGGAGCCCCAGCAGGCACGCACGCTCACAGCTGCACGCTCTCTCAGCTCTGAGGAGCTAGTCAGACCAGCTTGGTCCCAGTGGAGGCCTGCCCTGCTTCAGCATGGGGTGAACCTGGGCTGGCAGCCGAGGCTGATTCTAACTGCAAGGGCGGGTACAGTCGTGAGCTTCGGGCTCACAAGAAGAGAGGATGGGGCTAGTTCAGGAGATGCAGCCTGTGTCAGCCAGCCTGGAGTTGGGAGTTAAGAAAAAAACAAGTTCTCCCAGGTCTTCAGCATCAGTCTGGCTAAGAGAGGCCTTAGGAAATCCCATGTTTATAATGGCCTCTCTTATGTGCTTCTACTAATCCTAACATCAAGAATAAGATCACTACCACAATTCGAGCCAAATTTGAAGCAAGCTTGATTTTTATTGGGGTGTGCTCACGAGCTGGCGAGTGACTGCCTTCTAAGTTGGGTTAAAAAGAGCAGCCCAAACCCATCTTGTGCTCCTTTTAAGGAGTAAAATAACTAAGTAGTTTTATAAAATGGAAACAATGGGGCAATAAGGAAATAAAAAATCATCATGTGGTCACCCACCATGTGATTATTAAGGGAGGGGTCAGGAGTGGGTCAGAGAGGGTGAGGGTATTCTCAAAAAAAAAAACAACTCAAGGTCATGGGTTGGGGAAACAGAACAATTCAACTCTCACAGTAAATAGAAACTTATTTTTTTTTATCTTTTTTTGTTTTTATTTTTAAATTACTTTATAAATAATACCAATCAAAATTCCCACTTCCTCCCCTCCTCCCACTTCCCTCCTGCTCCCCCACATACCCTTCCTCTACCTTCCTCCAGTCCTACAAGGGGGCAAGGCACCCTGCCCTGTGGAAAGTCCAAGGCCCTTCCCCACACAGCCAGGCTTAGGAAGGTAGGCATTCAAAGAGAATAGGAGTAGAGACAAATTCCAGTGCCATTATCATCGGCCCCTCAGTCTGCTCCAATTGTCAACCACATTGATCCCATGCTTATTCATTCCCAGTCCAGCTGGAGTTGGTGAGCTCCCATTAGATCAGGCACACTGTCTCAGTGGGCGGACCAACCCCTTGCAGTCCTGACTTCCTTGCTATATTCTCCCTCCTTTTGCTCTTCAATTGGATCTTGGAAGCTCAGTCCAGTGTTCCAGTGTGGGTCTCTGTCTCCATCCGTGGCCAGATGAAGTTTCTATGGTGATATTCAAGATAGTCATCAGCCTGACTACAGGACAAGGCCAGTTCAGGCACCCTCTCCTCCACTGCCCAGGGTCCTAGCTAGGGTCATCCCCGTGGACTCCTGGGAACCCCTTCAGAACCAAGCCTCTTGCCAACCCCAAAATGGCACCCTCAATTAAGATAACTCCTTCCCTGCACCCATATCCGTTCTTCCTCCATCTCAACCATCTTACTCCACTCCCCCAAGCTCTCTCCAACCTTTCCCTTCTCTCCTTCCCTTTTCCCCTCCCCTTCCCTCTACCTCCCCTCCTCCCCACCCCTATGCTCCCAACTTTTGCCTGGTGATCTTGACTGCTTCCAATTTCCAGGTGGATCTATATATGTTTTTCTTTGGGTTCATTTTATTACTTAGGTTCTCTAGGATCGCAAACTGCAGGCTCAATGTCCTTTGTTTATGACTAGAATCCACTAATGAGTGAGTACATACCATTTTTATATTTTTGGGTTTTGGTTATCTCGCTCTTGATAGTGTTTTCTGCTTCCATCCACTTGCATGCAAAATTCAAGATGTCATTTTTTTTTGTTTTTCTTCCCCCCCCCCCCTCCCCCCCCCCCCCGCTGAGTAGTACTCTAATGCATAGATGTGCCGCACTTTCTTTATCCATTCTTCCGTTGAGTGGCTTCTAGGTTGTTTCCAGGTCCTGGCTATTACAAATAGTGCTGCTATGAACATAGTTGAACAAATGCTTTTGTAGTATGATTGGCATCTTTTGGGTATATTCCGAAGAGTGGTATTGTTGGATCCTGAGGTAGGTTGACTCCCAATTTTCTGAGAAACTGCCACACTGATTTCTAAAGTGGTTGCACAAGTTTGCGTTCCCACCAGCAATGGATGAGTGTACCCCTTACTCCATATACTCTCCAGCATAAGCTATCATTGGTGTTTTTGATTTTAGCCATTCTGATAGGTATAAGATTGTATCTCAAAGTTGTTTTGATTTGCATTTCCCTGATAGCTAAGGAAGTTGAACATGTCCTTAAGTATCTTTTGGCCATTTGAAATTCTTCTGTTGAGAATTCTCTGTTAAGTTCAGTACCCCATTTTTAATTGGGTTATTTAGAATTTTACCATCTAATTTCTTGAGTTCTTTATATATTTTGGAGATCAGACCTTTGTCTAATGTGGGGTTGGTGAAGATCTTCTCCCATTCAGTAGGTTGCCTTTTTGTCTTATTGACTGTGTCCTTTGCTTTACAGAAGCTTCTCAGTTTCAGGAGGTCACATTTATTCAGGGTTGCTCTTATTGTCTGTGCTACTGGGGTTGTCTCCTGTGCCCATGAATTGCAGGCTACTTCCCACTTTCTCTTCTGTCAGGTTCAGTGTGGTCAGATTTATATTGAGGTCTTTAATCCATTTGGACTTGAGTTTTGTACATGGCAATAGTATGGATTTATTTTCATTCTTCTACAGGTTGACATCCAGTTATGCCAGCACCATTTGTTAAAGATGCTTTCTTTCTTCTGTTGTATAATTTTAGCTTCTTTATCAAAAATCAGGTGTTCATAGGTGTGTGGATTAATATCCAGGTCTTCAATTCTTTTTTTTAAAATATTTATTTATTATGTACACAATAGTCTGTCTGTGTGTATGCCTTCAGGCCAGAAGAGGGCACCAGACGCCATTACAGATGGTTGTGAGTCACCATGTGGTTGCTGGGAATTGAACTCAGGACCTTTGGAAGAGCAGGCAATGCTCTTAACCACTGAGCCATCTCTCCAGCCCCCAGGTCTTCAATTCTATTCCATTGGTCAACGTCTCTGTTTTTATGCCAATACCAAGCTAAACATTTTCATTACTGTAGCTCTGTAATAGAGTTTGAAGTCAGGGATGGTAATGCCTCCAGAAGTTCCTTTATTGTATAGTATTGTTTTGGCTATCCAGGGTTTTTTGTTTTTCCATATAAAGTTGATTATTGTTCTCTCAAGGTCTGTGAAGAATTTTGTTGGGATTTTGATGGGGATTGCATTGAATCTATAGATTGCCTTTGGTAGGATTGCCATTTTTACTGCGTTGACCCTACCGATCCAAGAACATGGGAGATCTTTCCATTTTCTGGTATCCTCTTCAGTTACTTTCTTCAAAGACTTTAAGTTCTTGTCAAATAGGCCTTTTACTTCCTTGGTTAGTGTTACCCCCAAGATAATTTATGCTATTTGTAGTGTTTGTATTGTGAAAGGTGATGTTTCTCTCATTTTCCTCTCAGCTTCTTTTAGAAACTTATTTTTCAAAATATAGCATGATGGCTCCTGCCTTCAGAATGGAGTCAGGCAGGTTCCTCACTTTCTTCTACTTTCCTTCTACACATCTCAATGTAGTGCGCAGTGACAGAGAAGCCAATAAACAGAATCCAGCTGGATTAAAAGAAAAAAATTAGTTACTCTCCTGCTGCTGCGATAAAACACCATGACCAAAGCAACTGAATGAACACTTCACTCAGGCCTACAGTTCCGCAGTGGTAGGTAGGGTTGAGCCAGCAGGGAGACAAGGGGATCTGCAGAGGATGCTGAGAGCTCACATCTTGAACTACAAGCACCAAGGAGGGAGAGAGAGAGAGAGAGAGAGAGAGAGAGAGAGAGAGAGAGAGAGAACCATGAGTAGGCTAGGATTTTTTTTTTAATCCCAAACCATTTAAACCTCCTCAAAGAGTACCACCCTTGGAGTCCAAGTGTTCAAATGATTGGAGATGAAGACTATGGAGGGCATCCCCATTCAAATCACCACATTGGCAAATGCCTATTTATCCTCAGTACATTTTTTGAGAAATAAGTACAGTTAATGGAAGCAGTTGAAGCCCATTAATTTCAGTTGTATTGGTTTAATTTGTTAGTAGGCTATTTTACTAATTTAACAATAAGATGACAGATTAAAGTTTTGAATTCAATTAAAGCAACTAAAGAGGTTGGTGTCTTTGGAGCAGTGGTGGTGCACACCTTTAATCCCAGCACTTGGGGAGGCTGTGAGTTCAAAGCCGATCTGGTCTACAAAGCCAGAATTGTTACACCGAGAAACCCTGTCTCAAACTCAACCCACTGTGTCTGTAATGGCTGTGAAGGACCCAGCCATGACAAGCTCAATAGAGGCCTGAGTTTCAGTAGTTTATCCTAAGGCAATACCTGGTTCCAAGAAAGATCACCTAGGCACCACCCAGGAACAGACCATCCAAAGGAAATTCCTAATGTTCCAACCATTGTAGAAAGGATCACCTGCCAGTACACAGCCATTGCTTTTCACAGAACACCTTTAGACAAATGTCAGCCAATCAGGGGTCCTGAACCTTGGGAATCCCTCACCATAATCTCTGCTATTATAAAAACCCATTCCAACTGAGCTCAGGGCTCTCTGATCATTCCAATACGTTGGACACATGGAGAGTCTGAGTTTGCAAACTTGTGTAAGAATAAAGGCTCTTACATAAAGGACTTGATTTCGGCCGGGCGGTGGTGGCACACGCCTTTAATCCCAGCACTCGGGAGGCAGAGGCAGAGGCAGGCGGATCTCTGTGAGTTCGAGACCAGCCTGGTCTACAAGAGCTAGTTCCAGGACAGGTTCCAAAAACCACAGAGAAACCCTGTCTCAAAAAAAAAAAAAAAAAAAAAAAAAAAAAAAAAAAAAAAGGACTTGGTTTCCTAGTTGGTTTTGGGGGGACTCCATGGTTTGGGTATAACCGCTGGTTGTGTGTGTCAACTTGACACAAGCTAGAGTCATCAGAGGAAGGAGCCTCAGTTGAGGAAATGCCTCCATGAGATCCAGCTCTAAGGCATTTTCTCATTTAGTGGTCAATGGAGGAGGGCCCAGCCCATGGTGGGTGGTGCCATCTCTGGACAGGTGGTCCTGTGTTCTATAAGAAGATGGGCTGAGCAAGCCAGTGGAAGAAAGTCAGCAAGCAGCTCCCCTCTGTGGCCTCTGCATCAGCACCTACCTTCAAATTCCTCTCCTGTTTGAGTTTCTGTCCTGACTCCTTCAATGATGAACAGCAGTATGGAAATATGATGTGGGATGTCCTTCTGTATACGTGTTGCTTTTATTGACTAATGGATAAGCTGCTTTGGCCTATGGCAGGGCAGAATATATCCAGTCTGGAAGATATATATATAGAGAGAGAGTGGGTGGAGTCAGAAAGATGCCATGTAGCTGCCCAAGAAGCAAGAGGTAACGAACCTCCAGCCTCGTAATAAAATATAAAATAATAGAAATGGGTTAATTTAAGGTGTAAGAGTTAGCTAGAAATATGCATGAGGCATCGGCCAAATAGTGTTGTAATTGATACAGTTTCTGTGAATATTTGGGTCTGGGCTACCGGGAAACAAACAAACAAACAGTCTCCGTTTTCAGAAACGTAAGCCAAAAAAGTCCTTTCTGCCCCAACTTGGTTTTTGATGATGGTGTTTTGTCTCAGCAATAGAAACCCTAACCAAGACAGTGTCTTTAAGTTAATTCTGGTGCCTTTAAAGTGCCAAGAAAGGTTGAGTCTTACAGAACCTTAACACATTGACAGGATTTTTCTAATACTAAGGTCCAGTGTGTAGTACTGCAAATTGAAAACTGATTGTCAAAATTTTGCTACTCTAGCCAAGAATAACCTTGGAATGTATAATGGAATATGACCATTATAATCTAGTTCAGAAAAAGCCAATCATTATGATAAAATTCTAAATTACATCACTATTTGGAGATCGTCCATCATGCTGTCTAGATATGCGCACCTGCTAGTTCTACATGACATTACTGGTAGGTGGGAAATTTTTGCAAACTGAGCTAGAAGTGTTAGTACAGGAAGAAGATCCCAATATTTTGGGGGCTGAGACAGGGCTGCCACAATTTTGAGGCCACCTAGACTATATAGAGAATACCAGGCAGTCAGGGCTAAGATAGTAAGAGGTAGCACAGTTGGTAAGGGTGCTTGCCGCCAAGTCTGAGGACCTGAGTTCAATTCCTGAGACCCACGTGGGAAAGGAGAGAAGCATCACCACAGATTGTCTTATAAGCACACACCAGCTGTGGCATGCACACAACTAAATAAGTAAATGAAAGAAGGTATTCTTAAAAAAAAATTTTGCAGGCTTATATGTCAGAAGATTAAGAGTAATGAAGCCTGAGTCAGCTGCTGTCATACTGACCAGGACAGTGGAGCATACAGCCAAATGCCTGCTAGCCAGTAAGGGCCTTTTCTCTCTACAGTGCTAAAGGAAGAGCTGGCAGATTCACATGCATGATTCCTTTTATCAGTATGTGGTACCTGCCATTAAAATCACTCCGATCTTACTTCTGAACGTGACAACTCTACAATGGCTATCTATCTTAGCCCCACAGTCAGTCAATATTTATGAAATGTCTAACTATATGAATCATGAGTCTTTGGGATAGGATTCTGATAGATGAAATGCAAAGGAAGAGAAAACTACAGTATATCCGTGTTTGTGAGCTCCTCCGATAATGTGAAGGCACCATCTTCTTAGGGGAACTCCATGGAAGCTCTTCGCCGCACCTCCTCCTACGATTTAGGAAAAGCTCCAATTGCCAGTATTTCTAGCTCATCCTTCACAGGAGCAAATGGACGCAGAGAATGAGAGCTTTGGGTTATTTCCCATTGGAAAAGGGTGCTGTTTCCCCCATCTGACTCTGTCAATGTGTCCAGAGGTTCGAGCCCAGCTTGCTCTGTCTGAGTAGAAGTGGCTCCAGAGAAGGCAGGGCAGATGGCCCCAGCCCTGCGGAAAGGAGAGGCCATAGGTCATCTATGTGCATGGGTTACTGAAGTCCAGTGTTGACAGAGGTTTCTGTCCCACCTTGTCCTTCAGTCGTTCAGTCCCAAAGGAACACACAGAGGTCTACATTAATTATAAACTGGTTGGCCTAGTAGCTCAGGCTTTTCTTATTAACTAACTCTTACATCTTATATTAGCCCACTATTTCCTTTTTAGTTTTAGTTTTTGTTTTTGTTTTTTGAGACAGGATTTTTCTGTGGCTTTGGAACCTGTCCTAAAACTAGCTCTTGTAGACCAGGCTGGCCTCCAACTCACAGAGATCCACCTGTCTCTGCCTCCCGAGTGCTGGGATTACTGCCTGGCTAAGCCCACTATTTTTGTCTATGTTAGCCTCATGGCTTGGTACCTTATTCGGCAAGGCAGTCACATCTTGCTTCCTCTGCGTCTGGGTGATGGCTACAGACTGAAACTTTCCTCTTCCCATAATTCTCATTGCCCTGCTTTTACTTCCTGCCTGGTCATCATCGCCCTGCCTATACTTTCTGCCTGGCTACTGGCCAATCAGCATTTTATTAAAAATAATACAAGTGACAGGATAAAAGACCATTGTCCCGCAGCAGTCCAGTAAAGAGGTTTTGGGAAGCAGAGAAGATGAAGACCTGCCTTTGAGGAGCCCAACAGAAAAGAAGGGGGTGTTGTACAACCTTGATTCACCTGTGAGGATTTTGGAGTTGATTCCAATGCAAAGGGTGATGTAACTTTCTGCAGAACACCTGGCTGCCCAGGATGGAGGTGAGGCTCACTTCAGCTATGGGGGATTAGCCGTGCAGCTGAGAGCTAAGGGAGCTGGATGGAGGCTTAGTATTAACAGAGTGGTTCTTAGAAAAGACCTTCAGAGTCATTGGGCCAGAACTGTACCACCCTTAGGGCTATTTGTGAACAGTTACCAAGGACAGAGTGCCGCCAGTCCCCTCATTGCTTGGGTGTGCCTGTTCCATAGACTTACACTTATAAAGGGTTCAGAAGTATCTTCTTGAGCTCAGCTCACTGGTCTCATAGTTTTCTGTTTTTTCTTTTGTTCTTGGCTCCCTGCCACCCTGTCACCCATGATATGGTTTCCCAGACTCAATATAGTCACCTCTCTGTACCTATCTATCTACCCATCATCCCTTACCAGGTGTTGATTGTAGGCACAAGTCTTTTCCTTTAACTGTTTTGAGCTAGATTTTGCCATTTGGCGCTGGTTGGATCATAACTTGGGATACAGATCAAGGCCCTTAGATCCCTGAGATTCCCCCTTCCTGTCCTACTCCACCTGGGTCTTACAACATGTGTCACTACTCCCAGAATGTCCATCTTTTTAATTTTTTAATTGCACTGGTTTCCTCTTTATACTTGGGGTCTGCTGCAGTCCATAGAATTATGCAATGAGAACTCAGCTGACAAAAGCGCGGAGCTAACCCACCAGGATCACACACACAGGGCAGTGGGAGTATTTGCTTTATGAATAACCACCGTCCTTGCTGTAAATTCCCTGTGGAGCCATAGTGCTCCCCTCTCTATGGAGGGGTTCATAACTCAAAACCCCAGCTGTGTATTCATCAATTACTGGGCACAATTTCCCCTACGCATTGGGATACTGGATGACTTTCCCCAGAAATGTGTGATTCTGGCAAGAAAGCAATCAGTCAATACCTTTACTCCCTCAAACAGAGTATGAACTTTGTATAAACTTAGAAGTCTGCCCTCCTGTAGTTATCTTCCTTGATAGACAGTTGATCAGTCTTAGTGTCCAGGCAAAGAGACCTCTATTGAGACATTAACAGACGCCCAAGGTCAAGAGTTCTGGCGTGTCTAAAGTTGTTGAGCCTTAGCTCTCAGAGAGACAAAGAACACAGAGAGACAAAGAACAAGAGTGTCCTGGATTCCCTCTTCCAGCAGGTAGGAAGCTAACTCAGCTGTGTCTCAAAGCTTATCTCACTGCATACCTGCCCTCTGGTCACAGCCTCACTTCTGTAACCTTGGACCCTTCTGTTGCCAGCAGCAACAGCCCTGCCCTTATCACTTAGCCTAGGAATGTGCTTCTGACCAATGAGGACTGTTCTTGTGACTCCTTTTGCCTCAAGCCTCTGGGGTGGGGGGGAAGAGAGATTTTATGAAAGACTAGAGGCGAAGTAGGAGTTGGAGGGAGAAGCTGGCAGAAAAGGAGCAGAAATGTAAAAGTATAGGGATATAGGAAAGATAAGAATGTGGGAAAATGAAGAGGAAGAAAGAGAAAAAGAAGCTGGAAGAAGAAGCTAGGAGAAGTGAGAAGTAGGGCAGGAGTATTAGAGTAGAAACAGAGCAATAACGAGCACTTGAAATGAAGAGCGGGGCCCTCGGATTGCGTGTGAAGTTGCTATAGAAACCATCTACCCACTCCTTGACTCCTGAGAAGCACTTCACCTTTGGGACCCTGGGAAGGGGCAGGACTCAGCCCTTACAGAGGTGTCACTGAAATATCAACTCGGACATTAGACTCTGTCGCCACCTGGTGGCCCTTACCTATCCCAGATGTCTAGTCTTAGAAGGAAGTCGTGAAACCAGGATAGCTCCGAAGTTTGGATACAAGCATTAGCAAGGAAGTTCTGGACCTGGTGCTGTGGGCCTACAATCCTGACTTCACAAGAGGCTGCGGCAGAGAGATTGCAAACCCAGGGCCTGGGGGCTAAAGAGTGAGCTCCAGGCCAGCTCTCATAACTTGTGTAAAGAAAAGGAGGGGCAACCAAATATGAGTGAGTACATCCCATGTTTCTCTTTTTGGGTCTGGCTTACCTCACTCAGGATAGTGTTTTCTATTTCCGTCCATTTGCATGCAAAATTCAAGAAGTCATTGTTTTTTACTGCTGAATAGTACTCTAATATGTATATATTCCATACTTTCTTCATCCATTCTTCCATTGAAGGGCATCTAGATTGTTTCCAGGTTCTGGCAATTATAAAGGACATCAAGTCTATAATTCGTGATCCTAGAGAAGCTAAATAAGAAGGTGAACCCAAAGACAAACATATAGTCATCCTCAGGGATATTAACCTTCATCAGGCGATGAAAGGAGACAGAGACAGAGTCCCACATTGGAGCACCGGACTACAACTCCAAGGTCCAAATCAGGAACAGAAGGAGAGAGCACAAGCAAGGAACTCAGGACCGCAAGAAGTCCACTGTAGAAATCTTCACTTTGCCTTATTTTCTGAGACAGGGTCTCTCACTGAACCTGAAGCTCAGTGATTCAGCTATGGTGGCTGGCCAATAGTCTCTGCCTCACAAGTACTGAGATTACAGATACATTGCTGGGCCTGACTGTTTACATGGATGTGTGGGTTCAGATGAGAAATTCAGGTTCTGATGCTTGCAGAACAGATGCTCTACTGAGTGAGCCATCTGATCAGCCCCTCTTCTCTTTTCGCTTTTCCTTTTTCTTCCTTTTCCCTTTCCTCTTCTCCCCTCCCTTTCTTCCATTATGTCTTCTTTATCTTTTTTTTTTTTTAAGACAGACTTTCTAGCTTAGACTGGGATAACTCAAAAATCCCTATGTAGTCAATGATGAATTTCAACTTTTGTGGTGGTTTGGATGAAACCAAAGATGCACATATATTTGAATGCTTAGTCATCGAGGAGTGTTTGAGAGGGTTAGAAGGATTAGGAGGTGTGGCCTTGTTGGAGGCAATGTGTCACTGGGGGTGGGGTTTGAGGTTTCAAAAGCCCATGCTAGGTTCAGTCTCTCTCTCTCTCTGCTTAATCACTGTGGATCCGTATATAAAGTTCTCAGCTAATGATCCAGCACCATGCCTGTCTACTTTCTGCAACGATGATTATGGACTAACTATCCAAAACTATAAGCAAACCCCCATGAAATGTTTTCTTTCACAAGAGTTACCTTGGTCATGCTGTCTCTTCATAGCAGCAGACCAGTGACTAAGACAGCTTTCAAACATCCTGTAGCTGTTTACAGGAGTGAGCCTTCAGGCAGGGTTGGCAAGGGGTGACTTTCCATATTAGGCCAAAGGTCATTCTTATACCTTCATGAATTGCAGTTTAGGCCACACAGTATTCACTCAGACCATCACGGATCGGTGTTCTCTGGGTTTGATCTGGAAATAGCATATATGCCTATAGGTCACTTTCTAATCAAAATTAATAAGTTTATCCGCTTAAATATGATGCAGCTGACTTCTGAATTAAAAGAGAAGGCTTCAACTAGGTATGGTTGTGCCCCTCTTCAATAACAGTTCTTGGGAGGTAGAGGCAGGTGAGTTCAAGGCCAGCCTAATGTATGTACTTAATGAGTTTCAGGCCAACCAGAGGTACGTAGTGAGACCCTGTCTCAATAGAGGTGGTGGCAGGGAGTCAGGTTTTAGCTCCACTGTCCTTTCACTGTCCATGAGGCATCTGAATTGAAGCTGTTCTCTTGTTCTGTGCCTCTGCACGGCAAGACGTCCAGTTAGACGTCACAGTATCAACAATTTTACCCTTCTTCCACTTATCATCATTTTAAATCTACACTTTCCCTCCTAAGGTCGGACCTTCTGTTCAGCCACTGGGAAGTCCATGCTATTGGTGCTATTGGTAGCAACATCAGAATGTCAGAGCTTCTCCTTCAGACTATGTTCAAGCATGTGAGTTGTGCTGAGTGAGTGAAGAGACACGGAACAGCACTATTACCTATCTACTTCTAGAATACTTCTGTGTAGCTCTGGTTTAGAGACTATGAGGTTTACCATTAAAAACTAAAATTGTGGGGCTGGAGAAATGGCTCAGAGGTTAAGAGCATTGGCTGCTCTTCCAGAGGTCCTGAGTTCAATTCCCAGCAACCACATGGTGGCTCACAACCATCTGTAATGAGATCTGGTGCCCTCCTCTGGCCTGTGGTCATACATCGAGGTAGAATGTTGTATACATAATAAATAAACAAATCTTTAAAAAGAAATAAAAACTAAAATTGTTTTTTGGCTTGGTATCTGCACTTGTAATCCAAGCATTCAGGAGACCGGGGTTCAGGAGGGTCTTAAGTTTGAGGCATGGGCTTTACACAGTGAGTTCTAGGCTAAAGTAGGCTATATAACATGACCTTTAATTTAAAAAAAAAAAGTGCTGGAGTACAGCTCCAGAGGGCAGGGTCTGAAGATGGGTAGAGGCAAGAGCAGTGGCAGAAGGAATCAAACATGGAAGACTTCTTAGTTTCATTTTAGGAGAGAGGGACAGAGAGGAAGATCTACCTAGGCAGAGAAGCAGGTCCCAGTAGGGGATGTAAGGAGCAGGCTAGGGAGGGAGGGAGCCAGGTCAGGGTGGTCAGGAGTCCTGCAGCCTGACTGACCGGCAGCCAGAGTGCTTCTTCATTTATGCAGAATTTAGTGAGCAGGGATCCATTCATGCTATTTCAAAACATAGATCATAATGTTTTTGGTTTTTGGACCTGTGTTTCACTTCCTTTTGCACATGTTTTAGTTATCATTAATAAACTATGGCAGAATGGAGTTATCATTTTCAATGATCTTCTCTCAAGTTTTGACATCATTGATAAACAGAGTTGTCATTTTTACCCACTAACCCCCATACCTCAATTTTTAAGAATCTAGAGGCATAAGACATCCTGTTCTCAGGCTCGGAGCTTTTGTGGCTACAAGGACACAAGACCAAAACAACCTCAAGACAACCCAGGCGTATTGTCATGTCCCAAGCAGTGTATTATTAACTCTCAATGGTCAGAGTGCCCAAGAAAGTCCTCAGGCCAAAGCTGCTGTGGTTATTATTCAAATTCGGGCATAATACAATGTTTGTATTTTATACTTTTATAGAACGTGTCTATATGTCTAATCCTGGCATTCTGTTGTTCCTTGGTCACATGACACCACAGTGGCTCTGCATGTGCTGACTTTGCTAAGAAAGGAAGGTCCTCACATCTCGTTCTTTTATCATCCTTCTACATCATTCTTTGCCTATCAATGTAAGGCTCTGTGCAGGGCAGAGGCAACTCCAGTGGATCTAACTTTGTTGCCGTATCTGCCACATAACAGCCTGAGTGTATAGTGGGAAGAGGCATGCAATCTGAGCTGTGGTCAACTCCTCTAGCCCACCGAATCTTTGTTCACCTTTTTGAGTTTACTTTGTTTTGAATATCTTGTTCCTGCATGAGTACAGGAACAGATGTTTCAAAAATGCCTCACAGCCTCATAAAGAGCCCCCTGAGTTCTTTATGTGTGTCACAAACTCCAAGGCACAAGGAAGACCTTCAAGTAGATAAGGATATCTACCCAAAAGAGGGAGGAATAGAATGTTCAGGACTTTTCTGGGGAAGCTTAGAAGCAGCATTACTGGAAGAAAGCATAAATAATTAATAAGAAAACTTCCATCAATCCAACATCCCTAAATTGTACAAATACTAAAATTCCCCCAAGTATGCAACTGGGAGAGATGAAAATCAAAGGTGGCATGGCGGCCATCATGTGACTCAGCTTTGCTGGATCTTTGCCAAAGAGCTCTGCTGGCCTTGTGACTTTTGCTGTTCCCATCATATACAGTTGTGCCTAAAAGATTAATAAATAAAGGAAAAACAAGAATTGTGATGAAGAGGAAACGCTTGCCAATAATCGTCTGTATTGCCCTCTTACCCACTTCCACAATAGAGCCACAGAGGGCTAGCTGACGAATACTCAGGCCAACATGAGAGTTGACATAAAATACATCACTTGACTGTTGTGGACAGATTTTCAGTTCCTCCAAAGCAGATGTTTCAGTTGTTGATTCTAACGTTCCATATAGCTCATTAATTGGAGGATGATTATGTATAAATAAAACAAAGGTAAAAGTCCGAAGGGTCTTCCATGGAGGTACCTTTCAGGTCATTGAGTCTTTACAATCTGTTCTGTCCTAGATGGCACTCACAAAAGTACCCATGCTCTGAAGTACATGGCTCTCCTCACCTTTCCCCAGAGCCTTTGAGGCACTATAGCTGCAATGTAGTCTATAGACACACACACACACACACACACACACACACACACACGAAGCTTTGCACATACCTTCTAATCCCCTGTGCCTAGAACTGCTCCCCTCCCACCATTCCTTTCTCCCTCCACCCCCTAGCCAGCTGTTACAAACTACTTACTGCTCAGCTGGCAGGAGGAAAGAGTCTACCCTAAGAAGGACACCCCTAGCAGGACCAATCAGGGAGAAAAGGAAGGCAGAAGTCTGGAGAGGGGATGGTCTTAGAAGCCTACAGGACTTCCAATCCAGAGTCCCTGGGCAGATTCCCAGACCTGGAACCCTTCCCAGCTCCTTAGTGGGAGCAAAGTCTGTCATCCTGTCCTCTGTTGCTCTGTATGTGGCTGGTCCTTTCCTGTCTATCTCTGTCACTTTGAGGCAGTAACTGCTTTTGCTTTTCCTGCATCCAGGCCTGGTACCCAAAGGATGCCCCCTTAGAGGGGCCGAGCCCAGTTTTCCCAGTTGGCCTAAAGATTCCCCAGCCCTTATTCGGTTGGAGGCTAGAGGTGTGTTAAGTTCAGAGATATGGTCCATCAGATCAGCTATTGAAGTAGATGTTATTGAGGTTTTTAGTAGTCAGAGGTTATGGCTCTTGACTTATAAGACTGTACGCTATTGTGATAGCCAAGATGAAACAATCTGCAGTATCTTTATACAAATGTAGCATCTTCAACTTAGTTCTCTGCCTTCTGTGTTTCCTTTGATTGATAGATTAAAATATACTGCATGTAGGATTTTTTTCTATCTCTAAATGTCAGTGAGATTTCAGGAGGTGTGGAAGAACGTGTATAAAATGTCCCAGTGAGTGGCCCCTCACCCATACTCCTGTGAGTGACCCCTCACCCATACTCCAGTGAGTGACCCTTCACTCATACTCCTGTGAGTGACCCCTCACCCGTACTCCAGTGAGTGACCCCTCACCCATACTCCTGTGAGTGACCCTTCACCTATTCTAGTTTTGTACATCAATTAAATGAAAGTTGAGAATTCTTTATAATGACTATTGAAATATCAACAAGAGTAATGAGATTATGTTTTTTTTTATAAATGGCTGTGGGATAATCTCCTACTTGGAAAAAATTAACTAGCATCTAGATATCACATGATAAACTGAAATAAATTCCAGCTTCAGAAGATCTAGCCCAAGGAAAACGACTCAATGCTTTGTTTACAATAGTACACCTTGAAATAGATCCACACTAGAAACTAACTGGACATGAACTACAGCTCTAAGTATAGTGAAAATGAATGTCCATGAACCTGAACCTCAAGAACCACTACAATGTTTGGTGTAATTTAAAGTCATTTCTATTTATGCAGATAACATTTATCTGCTTTATTGACTTTAGAAAAATACATTATATAGAAACAGGCACATTCATATAGTCAGAGCAACTGTTATAATAAAAACCATGTGCCACACACGGGAAAATAGCACTGAGTAACGGCAGCTTGTACAGTTTGACAAAGCTATTTTTCCACATTTATAAGCATCTTTATTTTTCATATTCTCTATACGGTATAAAAATCAAGAAGGGTTTTTTTATTAAGTAGGTGGAAAAAATGGAAGTTCATTTTGAACACAACTGGTCAAGTTATCAAATCTGAAAGAAAAGCAAATAAGAATGAAACAGGAAAGAAAAGAAGGGAAGTAGGGGGAAAAGGAGAGAGAGAGAGAGAGAGAGAGAGAGAGAGAGAATTTTAGTGGGAAAATATCACATACAAATGACTAACGGGTAATTTCTAATTTAGAACAACTCACCCCCACAATCTTACAGCAATTGTGTGAACACAAAAGAAATCACAGGCCCTTCCAGAGCTACACCTGGCACAGAGACTATTAAAACCTCGCATAAAAATCTTTCTGCGGGGACTTCAGCCAATTGTCTCTTTAATCTCACACTGACAGCCCTTGTTATTAATACTGTGGCTAAACACAGTGGTTTCAAAAGTAATTGATGTGGCTGGTCCGGCAGCAGGAGAGGGCTATCCGTACTAACTCGTATCAAAATGATTGCTACAGCCTCCTAGTTTTTCCTTGAATTCTCCCCCTGCTGAAAACGTCTTGAACTGTCACAGGGTTTCACCGAGTGTGTCCACTCTCACAGCGATGGGCCTTCTTAAGTAAACTAATTCATTCTCCACACCGTGTTCTTGATGTCCACAAACACGCGTGAGTTCTGCTACAGCAGCCTTCGCATTCTGCAGCAGGGAGATTCTGCATTCTAGAGGGTTTAATCAGTCTTACGAAACACTGCAATGTACTTCCTGTGCCAAGGCCCGCCCTTAGGCTGTGGCTGTTTGCCAGCGGGATGAGCCCGCCTCCCCAAGGACGCATAACCTTTATCAGCTTCCTAAAGTAGGCCAGAGGTGCCTATCAGCTCTCTCAGGACAGTTTCTGTAACCATGGCAGCCTTCGTGGAGCTCAGTACCAAAGCCAGGATGCCCATCGTGGGCCTGGGCACCTGGAAGGTAGGTGTGCAGTCGTTGGAAAAAACTCCTCCTTACAAGTGGGGAGTGATCCTGGGCATTTTCTTCTTTTTGCACAGCGTCTGCAGGGGATGGGGGTTGGAATCTTAGAGCCAGGACCCGGCTTGCTTTCAGCTTCTGCCCTGCTTCAGGCCTCAAAGCTCAGACTGGTTTTTCCTATCCGGCTGACCACTTCCCAAACAAGTGTCAGGTTTCCAGCTGTTTCTGGACTTGGCAATGAACAACAAAAATACCATCTCCAGGCAGTTAGTTTTTTTGTAAGCTTTTCCTCTGAATTACTTCACGATTTACAGGTTTGAGCTGTGTGTTTCCGGTTGGGTTATTCCGAGAGAGAACACTGAGTTACAAATGACCCAGTTTTTCTTACTGTCCACGGAGAAGAAAGGACTCCATTTGGAACATCCGAGCGGCCTGGGAGCCTGTGGAAAAGGCAGCCTCAGACCCCAGTCCAGGCTATTGAACTGGCGCCTGCACTTTTTACAGGGACCCCCCCCCCCCCCAATGTGTTCCCCACACATTAAAGCCTGAGCCGGCTCAAGATGACAGAGAGCCTGGCCTAGGAGTCTGCTAGGGTCCCACGCTGGCTGTAGTCATCTCTCCTGCCAAGTGCTCCAACGCCCACTCCAGGGCATAGTGAAGCAGATTTGCCCCGTATCAGAAATTTCACATCCACCGAAGCAACAAATAATCACTTGGAGATCTCCAGGGAATCTACTCACCCGGAAAAATCAGCCGAGGTGAACTTTCAGAATTCCCGCAGTGATGTAGGGTCTCTCAAGGAGTCGTTTTCAGGATGGGGTGCTGCTGGAAAGGGACAATGAGTTCACCGGTGCAGGAGCAGGGGGATGGGACTTGAGCCTGGACCCCAGTGCCTCTGAGTGGCTGGCAGCAATTCCTTGGCCCCATGATGATATAGTTGTTGATCTCTGCTATGTACACTTCTCTACGTTTGACAACTACAGCAAGAATGTCTAGACTTGGTGGGAGGTGGATTTACTTACTGTTGTCTGAGACAGGCTCGTGCAGCCCAGGCAGCCTTAGAGCTCACTAACTGGCTGATCTCCTGACCCTCACCCCCACCTCTACCTCCCAAATGCTTCGAATTATTAGCGTGGACCACCGCACCCAGAATGTGTGCATTTTTTTGCTTTTATTTTTAATCAGACAGTGATGCGTTCCAGGCTGTCTCTAGCCTCACTATCCTCCTCTCCTGCCTTTGTCCCTCCTGTGCTTGGGATGCAGGCTTGCACTATTATACTTGACTAACAGCGAGTTCCAAGTTTTGTTTCTGGAGGCAGGGTTTCACTGTGTAGCTGTGGCTAGCGTGGAACTTGTTGTGTAGAACAGGCTGGCCTCAAAGTCACAGAGATCAGCCCGCCTCTACGTCTATACTGCTGGGATTAAAAATGTGTATTACCATGCCTGGCTTAACTTTTTTTTTATACATGTTTTGTTAGTTTGCTAGTGTGGTTGTGTGCATGCAAACACGTACATTTGCACACTCAACTACTTTTATGCCATGGTGTGCATGTGGCCTTTGGAAGGATAGTTTGTATGCGTCAGCTCTCTCCTTCTACCATGTGAGAGCTGGGGATTGAACTCAGGTCCTAAGATTTGGCAGCAAGTCCCATTACCCTAGGATTCATCTTGCTTCCTCTGCAAAGTGAACTTTAAGGGTTTATTTTCCTAATCCAATATCTGCTTGGCTGGTGGAAATTGGGAGAAGCTATTTCAGATATTCTTTTGTTTTTTATTTCTTATTGACAGAAATGAAAATCCATTGCTGTGTAGTGTCCTATTTGTTCCCCCTCCCGAAACAGTGAATATATAACGGATTGCATACGGATATGCAACCCTATGCATGCCTTACTAAGTGACAGGCGGTACACCAGAATCTTTATGTTCATTGTTGAAAGCAAGCAATGTAAGGACCTTATCAGGTAGGCTGTCTTGACTGCTGTTTTGCAGTCAAGGTATAAAAAAACTGCAACCTGCTCAGCCTCTGAACTCTACTCATGGGAGAGTTCATATTAACTTACAACAACTATAGTTTAAGTGTTTATAACTGTCTGGGGGTCTGAGGATTCTTCTGGTCCACTGTAGATTCGAGTTTAGTCTTTAGCAAGTTGCAAGGGGAGCAACTGAAGAGCCTTCAAGGTCAGCTTAGATTAGAGAAGAACTCCTTTTTGGCTAAGACAGAACATGGGTGATAATCACAAAAACAATTCACAGTTTAGGATACAACATATGAATGAAGATCAATAGATGAAACCAATTATATTATATGCTAACCATAAAAATTAATAAAATGATCCAGTCTTTTCTTCTAAAGAGTTTTCCAAAGGATGTTTCCCTACTCCTGACACCAATATCTATCTGAAATAGATCCTAGCCAGGCTGTGGTTTGAGAATCTGATCTATGTGGAGCCTTGGAAGAATGGCTTCTAAGGGTCTCTTCTGTTGCCTTCCAGTCTCCCCCTAATAAAGTCAAAGAAGCTGTGAAGGCCGCCATTGATGCTGGGTACCGCCACATTGACTGCGCCTATGTGTATCAGAATGAGAATGAAGTGGGGGAAGCCATCCAAGAGAAGATCAAGGAGAAGGCCGTGAAGCGGGAGGACCTCTTCATTGTCAGCAAGGTAAAGTGGATCCCTTGGTGGAGGGGACTTTAGGCAGGTAGAAGTATCTGGGAATGGGCAGCTTCAAGAGTTTATCAGCCACCCCCATCTGCGGTATTCTCCCAGCACCTCTCACCCACCTTCATTCTATCTCTGGATCTTTATCCATGACAAATCAGCACTAGTAAGAAAATGCTGATGCTAGTCTCCTACAGTATTGGATCTCTTATAGTAGTGATGGCTTCATTGAGCCTCCTGGTGTTCTTGACCTCCCTGTTTTCAGCAGTGGGATCTACTCTCCAAGGGGCAGTAAGGGGTATGGTTGGGATGGCCTCTGAACCTTACTGCTTGCTTAACGCGACTGCGGTCTCAATGGCCCCGGTCTTGATGTTCTCAGACATGTGTGGTTTGAAAATGGTGGGAGCATTATTTATTGTCATGTACAAATTTCCTTTTATTTCAAACCAATAAAACGTGTGAATTATAAATTGTTATAAAAAGCAGAGGTGCTGAACGTTAGGTATTTGGGGAGCTTTGGCTCTGTGCTGGCGCATGCTTGTTCAAGGAAATCGTACCGGGTCTGACACACAGCCCCAGTGTTGGTGTGGGTATGACTGATGGACTTGGGGGTCAGAGCAATGAAAGGGTCATCTGCTCCCAGTGCAGATACTTGAACTTTAAGGGTCAGATGCAATTTCTTCCCTCTGAGAACTAACAGCAAGACACTAATATAGGAATGTCAACTTCTAATTAGGAATCAAATGTGCTAAATGAAACAGAATACCAAGAGCATGGAAGAGGACATAGGCATGACCTTGACCTTGTTGAGGGCTGGTGACCTATTCTAAATATTAACTAAATGTATTATAAACCAATGGCCTGACCTGGTTTTCGATCAACAGCAAATCTCAAAGGAGGGAGGGTGACTGTGGAGTGGCCCTTTTCTTTACCCCGTCCTAACGTCCTCATGTCACACTCTGCAGCTGTGGTCCACCTTCTTCGAGAAAAGCCTGGTGAAGAAAGCCTTTCAGAAAACCCTCACGGATCTGAAGCTGGACTACCTGGACCTGTATCTAATTCACTGGCCACAGGGATTCCAGGTTTGAGCTGCTCTTTGCCCCATCTGTAGCAGCTGAGCAAATATCAGAAACCAGCAGCTGTGCCTGAGCTGGGGCAGGGGGATGGGCTGTATCAGGAGTTCTGCGCACAGCAGAAAGTCAATGGCCTAAAAAGCACATAGGTGGAACTTTCTGTCCTGCCAGCCAACTCCCAAATAACCACAGACACTTGTTATTTATAAATACTTGGCTTGTTACTAACTAGTTCTTACAAATTAAAACTTAAATTCATCCATATTTATCAATTTACATGCTGTGAATTGGCTCATGGCTTGTATCCTTATCTTCTACACGTCCGGCTTCCTCTGCACCTGGGTGGTGACCCTGCCCTTCCTCATCCCCTCACTCTCTCTCTAAGTGCTGCCTAACCTCTCCCTGCCTAGCTATTGGCCATTCAGCTCTTTACTAAACCAATGAGAGCAACGCATCTTTACAGTGTACTAAAAGACTGTTCCACAATAAAAGCAGTTGGCCTGTCACTTTTCTATTCATTCCCAGCCCAGTCCCCTGAGCAGAGAGGGTGCGAATCTCTTGGGACAGTCTTGTATGACACACATCAAGGATCAACCTTTTGCCCTTTATAGCACCCCCGCATGGGGAAGAGGCATCTGGGAGCAAAACCCAAATATAGGAAAGCTGGCAGATAATATAATCTGAAAAACTATAGCTCCATGCCTGGGACCCACTCCTGCTGGTTCCACAGAGTTCAAAGGGGTTGAGGAAGGTGTGGAGAGATGGCTCTGCAGTTAAGAACACTGGTTGCTCTTCTAGGGGATACAGGTTTAATTTTTAACAACCACACGGAGGCTCATAACGGTCTGTAACTCCAGTTCCGAAGAATCATACATCCTATTCCTGCCTCCACAAGCACTTGGCAAGCATGTGGTTACACAGACAAACATGCAGGCAAAATAATCATTCACATAAAAACAAACAAACAAGCAACAAAAAAAAAACCCTGCAAAATCTAAAACCAACAAAATCTTTTTAAAAAGTGAATGTAGGGGGAAATTGAAGGGATGTGAATTCTCATTCTACTGTACATGTGACCAGTTTGGGTGATGACTGCATACTATCCCAAATTTCAGATTTAGGCTGCAAGGACACTGGCTAGTATCCTCTGCTGCCCGCCATGCCATTTCCATATGACCCTCGTCTAATAACCTTGAAGCCAAAATGCCCCACCCAGTATCTAAGGCGTTAGGTATGTTGAATTAATCTCCGTGGTGACAATAATAGCTTTGACAATGTACTAAGGACAGATGGTCAGACACTGTCCACCAGGGTCACATGCAGGGTTTCCATCCCACAGCAGACTGCCACATAGATGGTTCTGAACTTTTCTGTGAAAAATGGCTATGCGGGCATTTCTCTTGGGTACGTCATCACCCTCAAACCTTGCTGCGCAGAAACAGGCACCCATATGTAGGTCCTAATGAGGTTTTTGTCTTGCGTTTACAGGCTGGAAATGAATTTTTACCAAGAGACGATAAAGGCAACATTCTCGTCAGTAAAGCAACATTCTTGGATGCTTGGGAGGTAGGTTCCTACTCCTCTGTATGTTTTCAGAGATAAAAACTTCTGTCAGAACCCCTTGACACTCCACCCTGATCTGAAAATGCCCAAGTGATCTATCTGTGTTTAACTTCACCGTTCCTGTTTCTCTCTTTTCTATTCATGTATGTGATATGCACTTGTGGAGGTCAGAAACCTTGTGTGGGAGAAAGTTCTCTGTCTCAATGATATGAGTTTCTGGGAATAAAATTTTGTCTCTCCACATCACATAGACAGATTTTGATCTTCCTCTGAAGCCCAGGTAGACTTTAAATCATGAGTCTTTTGCCTCAACGCCCCCAACTTATCTGGGATTTTTAGCCTACACCCAGACCCATCTGCTGTTGTAATTCCTCTCGTTGCTGTCCAACACAGCTTGATGTTCTGTGAGGAAGGCCTTGAAGATATATGGGCCCTGGTAGGAGTGCCTATCTTGGCACTGTAAAAGGGCTGAAATCTATCCTACTGACTACCTGCTTAGCCCCAAATGGAGTCAACCCAATGATATAGGGTTTATAGATTATTACCCACAGTGATCTTGTTCTAAACTTTCCCAAAGATAATGATCCAACCCTAGAGCAGCAGCTACAAACCAAATATGAAGTTATAATCTATTCATTGTAAGTTCCTGTCCAGTAGTTGCTAGGATCAAAGCATATACAATGTATTTGCTGTTGAGACTCTTTCAGTGCTAAGGTTTCTGTGGATGAGCCATTAGCCCCAGTGCTAGGGGACCTCAGCTTATTTGACAGTTCAAACAACATAGGAATCAAAGAGGGAAGGAAGGAATGTCTGATCCCAGGAGAGACATTAAAGAGAGTTTGATTTGGGCCTGGAAAATAAAGGGAAGAAAGGGGGTAAAATTATGAAGAGAAGCCAGAAGTTCAGTTTTCCTTCTTGGTTACAGCTGAGCGGGGGACAGGTAGAAGGGCTGGAACCAGCCATGCAGGCACCACAGTCTAGCTGGAGATTCCCTTTAGTGCTTCACTTGACCTTGTCACATGGAAGCCATTCCTCTTATCCAAGGACGAGGCCAACCCAGCATCCCTGTATCCTCCTGCAGCCATCTAACTGGTATTTCTCACTGTGACAGGCCATGGAGGAACTAGTGGACCAGGGGCTGGTGAAAGCTCTGGGTGTCTCCAACTTCAACCACTTGCAGATTGAGAGGCTCCTGAGCAAGCCTGGACTGAAACATAAGCCAGTGACCAATCAGGTACATTCTCTTTGGTGAAGGACCCTGGTCTGGGACTACTTCAATACTGGGAGGCAATTTCCATACTAGCTACTGAGTCTCATCTCTGAGGTCTGTGTTCAGGATGCTCAGGGAGCTGGGAGGCAGATCTCTGGGTCTGGTTTGGAGCACATCTATCATTGATTTGCATTTGGTCTTTGTTTGTATTTGCTCATGTGGAGAAGTCTTTCTCAGCCACTCAGAAAGTGGCCAGTGGCCTAGTCCCCTAGTGATGGCGATGTTTTCTCTTGCAGATTGAGTGCCACCCATTTCTCACCCAGGAGAAACTGATCCAGTACTGTCACTCCAAAGGCATTGGCATCACGGCCTACAGCCCTCTAGGTTCCCCAGACAGACCTCAGTAAGGCTTCAGAATGGTGTCTTTTCCTTTTAACGTTCTTAAAACAGTATTTGGTAACTGGTTAGTAATTCCAAAGACACTAGGAAAAAATGTGTCTATCTTTGGCAATGTGTTGAGCCACCTGAGGGAATGCAGCTGTAAAAATTTTTGGAAAACCCAACAGTGGTCCTGGCTGATACTCAGAGAAGAGGTTATTTCTGTCTTGCATGGCTAGGTCATAATTTTCAACTGCTAAATCTCTGGTCCATAGCTGGACTCCTGGAGAGACACAAAGCACTCTCTCTCTCTCTCTCTCTCTCTCTCTCTCTCTCTCTCTCCTTTCTTCCTTCCCTCTCCCCCTCCCTCCCTTCCCCTCCCCCTCTCTCTGCCTGTCTCTCAGATGGAGAAGGCTTTCATGCTCAGCCTTGGCACTGTCCTGGCAGTAATGTTCATAGACATGTAGTAGCCACGGTGATTTTCACGCCAGCCATCTCTCTTCCTCTAGAGCCAAGCCAGAAGACCCTGTAGTACTGGAGATTCCCAAGATTAAGGAGATTGCTGCAAAGCACAAGAAAACTGCAGCCCAGGTAAAATGGAGTAATTCCCCCTTTATCTAACCACTCATTCTTCTAGTCATGTGTTTTATTGGTATTGCCTTCTTTCAACGCATTGGAGGGGAAGAAATGAGAAATGTAAGTCTGTTAGGACTTCCAGGCAAAACCACTGGCATCAGGGAAGGGCTGCCTCTGTCAATCAGCTTCCTGTCAAACCCCTAGGCTCAGCCTCATGAACATTGCCTTCTGGACACAGTCTCAGTTTCATGGCCACAAGCCACGCGCGTCCTTCCTATCTAGGGAAATCAGTGCTGCCTCCAGCATCAGGGGCTGTAAGATGGGGCCTGGCAAGTGTCTCTAATAATAGCTAAAGCCACAGAGAAATACAAGTACATTTTATCAGTTATTTCACTAAGAGGAGTTCTTCATAGGTAAGTAGATACCTAATGTCCCCTCTTTGTACACAGGTTCTGATTCGGTTCCACATCCAAAGGAATGTGGTGGTGATCCCCAAGTCTGTGACACCCTCCCGCATACAAGAGAACATTCAGGTAAGGTGTGGCCTCATCATTTGCTATCCGCTGGGTGGGGAGGGGCTGGGAAAGATCCTGTCCTTGAACTTTAATCCCACCCCCTGATTGCCAGTGTGACTTAACTCCTTCCAACTAACTAACTGACCAACACTTGTGCTAGTTAGCTGGCCTCAACAGAGCTGCAGCGATTACATGCATGTGGGCCATGAGTGTGTTGGAGGCAGGCACCAGCAAAGGCCTGTCAGATCTGAATGTCTGAGCTTTGTCCCACTGAGGAGATTCCTGTTACCCTTGACACTTAGACCACAGGCCCACACTGTCCTGGTCAACTATGGACTCTCTTGGTCTACTCATGCACCTTTTTGTAGAAGGTGATGCAATGGATTGAAAAAAACGCGTCTCCTACATGGCCCTCAGGATTTCAGTCATTGCACACACTGCACACACCTACAAAGCCCCCCTTCTAAATTATCTCTAAATTATCCAGTCAGCATTTAGAGAAGAATTTGGAGGCATTATGCCTGAATGGGAGGAACACCTATAATCTTAGATCCCATCAACACTTTCCTTGCTAAGGATGTTTTTGGAACTTTCTAGGTCTTTGACTTCCAGCTAAGTGATGAGGAGATGGCCACCATTCTCAGCTGCAACAGAAACTGGAGGGCCTGCGGCCTGTTTATGTAAGTATCATCAGGTTAAGTAGGAGGGTGATTAGGCTGTTATCTAAGAGGACAGTGCTCTTGTATCAGGATTTGTGAGTGGAGTCACACATTGATGGACTCAAAAGTAAACCTAGCTGGCTCGTACTAGAAACCCTACCACTTACTAGACATGGGGCCTTGGGTTGTTTGGGTATTACCAAGTCACTCTATCTACAGAGCAGGGATGACAGTATTAATTGCAGCAACCATCCACTGAGTACTAGTTTAGGATATAGCAGACATTTTAAGCTCTTTGCTTATATTAGTATCTTATTTAATACTCATAACCTATCTGTCCATTTCAGTTGTACTTCCCACTTCACGACAATGTGAGAATTTGAGGCCCCCGGTTGTGTGTCAACTTGCTTATGATCCCTCATTATGACAATCTACTGGTGACCAGGTCACTGTTTGTTACAGACCCTCCTTCCTTAATAGCCCTCTCGTACTTTAGGGCGACATCATGGTCTGTGTGCCCTATCTCATTTCCTCATGGTCTTATTGGAGCCGGGGCTCAGCGAGCACCAAGATGGTTGAATAGAACACTGAACGGTGTCTTTAGGTTACACTTGTTGCTTCTGGGGAACAATTTCTTCTTATGCTCGTTGCTACAGGGCAAGTCATCTTGAGGAGTTCCCTTTCCATGCCGAATACTGACACGGGTTCACCTGATGAGTTTGCCCAGTCGCCCTCTTCACGGGTGTGCCATCCTCTCCTCAGGACTCCTATTGTTGCCAAGCCTACCAGATACCACACTGAGCCAGCCACAAGAAGACAATTCTTCATTTAAACCTCATGTTCAGCTAGAGGCAGCCTGTCACAGACAGGACAATTGTTTTCACTAATTAGATCTGGCCAAATGTTTGTCTTACCCCAGTGGTAATTCTGAGGACATAAAGATCAAACAATAAAAATGACAATCACCACACACATTTAGCAGTCAGGAGAGCTTTCTGAACGCCGTGGGTCCAACTTTCACCATTCATATTTTACAGAAGAGGAAATGAAGCCAAGAACTTGCTGAGGGCCCCAGGTAGAAAGTGGCTACAATAGGTTTCAAAGGAAGGGTGCTTTAGGGGGAGCTCAGGACAATTTGCTGCCTTCCTCATCCCAAACCTTCTCCTGGCAGGTACCTGCCTCTTTCCCCAAAGACTTGACTCTTTCCTCTTCTTGCTCTTTCCTCTGATATGCCATGACAAAGGTCAATGCTGCTGGTAGAAGAGCCCTTAAAAGTCACACAATGCCACTATTCAGAGAGAGAGAGAGAGAGAGAGAGAGAGAGAGAGAGAGAGAGAATGGCATTTGTGGGAATGGGGCAGGGAATGAGGGAATCTGGACATGACAACATTAACTGTTGCCGATAATCTAGAACTCTATTCCTAGAAAGTATGTGAAGAAAACATTCTTAGAAACATTTCCAATTATTTAGGAATATCCACATGAAAGCGTAATGAGCAAATGGCCATCCATTTTACAAATAAAACAAAACTAACAGTTTGCCATATTTAGTCCAAATACCGTTTTAAAAGGAATTTATTCAAGATCCAAGTTGTAGTCAAGATAGGGGAGGATCATTCCTCCATCCCTGCTCCCCATAATCAGTGTCCATTGATGGCTTCTGAGGCACCTCATTCTCTGCTGCTCACAGGTCCATTGAACACTCAGTACCCTGCTCTGCTCTTCCCCGGGGCCCATGGTGATGGGGATGGGGGGACACCCACTACCCAAGCTTCCTAGTCAAACTTCTGGGATTGGGCATTGAGCTTCTGTTAGGAGGTTGAACATCAGCAGAAAAAGTCATCATTGTCTGAACACGTGATCCCAGCTCTTCCTAATCAAGCCTCCACATTGCTACTGATTCCTACCAGCTGACAGCGCTTCTGGGATTAGGGTATCCCCCTTTCTCCTGTATCCTCTCATCTCAAGGAGTTGTTGGTTGTTTATCACTCTTTACTCTTTGAGGGGGTCCACTACCCAGCTCCCAAATAATCACACGGAGACTTATTCTTTCTTATGAATGCCCGGCCTTAGCTTGGCTTGTTTCTAGCTGGCTTTTCTTAACTAAAATTATCCTATCTATCTTTTGCCTCTGGGCTTTTATCTTTCTCTATTCTATATACCTTTCTTCTTACTCCATGGCTTGCTGTGTAACTGAGTGGAGGGCCACTGGTGTCCTCTCTCTCCTTCTTTTCCCCCTTCTCTTTACTCCTATTTATTTTCTCTGCCTGACAACTCCACCTATCCTTTCTCCTGCCTAGCTATTGGTCATTCAGCTCTTTATTAGGCCAATCGGGTGTTTTAGACTAGCAAAGTAATACAACCTCACAGAGTTAAGCAAATGCACCATAAAAGAATGCGACACACCCTTAAATCTTTAAACAAATGTTTCACAGCATAAACGAATGTAATACATCTTAAAATAATATTCCGCAACAAGAGGTGGTGGTCTCTTTTTGCCTGAGCTCTGACAGGAAAAAAATAACCTCAGAAAAATGAACCTTCTCGCTCCTTCTCCCCTGATTCCGTCACTAAGGGCAGCAGCATCTATTAGCTGGGCTTCATCTGTTTATGAGTGAACAGCCCTGGAAAACCAGTGTCTGTGGCAGCGCTCAGCCTCTGGAGTCTTCTGACTTCACTGTGTTCTGCTGGGAACCTGGAGGCCAAGTTCTGGAACAAGCATGCAAACAACAGGCTTTATAATATCAGCCGGCAACATCAGCCCTTAAGAGTTCATCAGACAAAGAACCACACACCCACAGCTGCACTCTCTCTCAGCTCTGAGGAGCCCTTTGCATTGCGACACTGGAGGCCTGCCCTGCTTCCTCACAGCGTGAGCATGGGCTGGCAGCCAAGGCCATGTCTAACTGCGAAGGAGAATACAGCTGCAGAAGAGAGGGCGGGGCTGCTTCAGGAGCTGCAGCCTGGATCAGCCAGTGGCTCCCAAGTCTAGTTGGGGTTAGAGATCATTGCGCAGTGCTACAGCATCACAGTCAGCCTAGTGTTCCAACACCACCTATGACCATGAACTCCCTTCCTAATGAGTCCTTGGAAAATTCTATGCTTAGGAAACTTTTATTTATGTGCTTGCCACTTCTTTCTTCCTGTGCATTTCAATTCTGTGCCCAGCGACAGCACGGAACAGGCTCTCCTAGCCTTCAGCAAAGCAGGAAAGCCACACAAAAACCACATCAAGCTGCTTTATGTCTATGCATTTGGTTTCTTGATAACTGTCTCCAATTAGTGGACACAGTTAAAATTTAACCAATCAGTGCGAATAGCATCTTCCAGGACCCTGAGAGCTGCATACCTGGCTCATTCAAAGAGCTCCTAGTACTTCACAGCATACTGCTTCAGCTTCTCCTGGGGGATCATTCTGACCTTTTTCTCTTTTTGATATGCCTGGGTTCAGTGGTTATGTCCTTATCTCTTATGGACCTTTTTTATCATCAACATAATTAGGATAAGAAAATATCCAGGCCATTACTGAGGCACATGTCTGGGAGCCTTCATGAAGGTCTCTCCTGAGAGCGTAACTGACAGAGGGAGATCTATCCCAGTGTTGGGGGCACATTCCTAAAAGGTGGCTGGATGAAAGAGAAAAAGAAACACCTAGATGAGTTCCAGAATCCATTTCTTATTCCTTCCTGTTTCCTGATCTGTTCTGATATGAGAATTAGATTTCTATTCCTACAGTGTGCCCTCCCCATCACAATGGACCATGCCCTTCCTAACCGGAAGCCAGGAAAAACCTACATTCTCTTTTAACTTGCTTTCTGATAAGTACTTATTACACAACAGATAGTAACACAGTATCTGAGGTCAGGCAAACCTTAACGGGCTCATTCACCTGTCCAGAGATAAATGGAAGAGAAAAACAATGTAATTCATGGGGACAAAAATCAAACAAGACGGAATTAGCACAATGCCAAGGGAGGGATACCATGAGAATCAATATGAGCCAGAGGCAGTCCTCTATATTCTCTGCCTCCAGAGAGGGAAACCAATGCGAGATGTCACATTATTTCACCTCTGGACAATGTGAACCCTGGGCACCACAGTATAGATAATATTGACGCCGTCTCCTTTCTCTGCTTCCTCACAGCCAAACTATTCTCACAAGCTATGCATTTAAAATCCCCTCACTACCTTACATCCAAGCGAATGAGGGAAGCCATGTCATACCACCAGTGCAAAATGTCTAACACACAACAATAGCATTCACCCAATCACCATTGGAGCCCAATTGCAGGGAATGCCTGCTCTTTCAAGTGTGGATTCTCGTATGGATGACATTTGTTCCCGGCAGCTCCAGGAGAATCACTGCTGATTTGAGAACAATTAGAACCTGTTCCAGGAAATGTAAAGAAGGGAGATGGTCCTCCAGGTCAGCAGAGAGGAAAGGAAGGAAAGGCTGAGCAGAAGCCTTGGGAAATCACTGCCTTAGAGACCAGAATGCGGCTGGGAAGCCTGGTCTTGGGAAGGAGAAAGAAGGAAGGGCCCACATGGCTTCCAGCTAGCTACACCAGTACCCAGAGTGCACAGACACCTTCCATGCCTCTTTGTCACTCCTGCTGAGATCAGAGAGCTAAATGAGAAAAATCTGTGAAAACAAATTCTATGGCAGCATTACAAAGCAGAGGAGTGGGTTTGCTAGGCAAATATTCTACCAGTTGTGAAGTATTTGTAAACTGTATGATGTGTTAAAAAGCCAAGGAGCCAAATAAGAAAAAAAAAGCTAAACAGCCAGTAGTTAGGCAAGAGAGATAGGCGGAACTTCCAGGTATAGAGAGGAGAGGAAGAGGAATCTTGGTATACCGGAGAAGCCAGGAGACATGGAGAGGAAACAGAAGGTGTAAGATGAAAGAGAGGTAAATCCACACGGTAAAGATATAGATGAATAAAAATGGGTTAATTTAAGCTTTAAGAACTAGTTAGGAACAAGCCTAAGGTATAGGCTGAGCTTTCATAATTAATAAGAAGTCTCTGTGTCATTATTTGACAGTGGGTTGGTGGAACAGAGTAGGACTTGTTACATATGGCATTCAATAAGGGGGTACATATTTCCACGTAGGACCCGAGAAAGCTTAAAAAGAGATGTTCCAAACACACAGACAGGGAGCCAGACACTGCTTCCTAGTCTGTAGTCCCTCTGGCAGGGGGCAGCAAACAGAGAGACATGGCTCCCAGCTATTGCCTGTGGCCTCCAGCCAGCCAGTGTCATGTGCTGAGCCATGCAGTGGGTTTAAGGCTTTGATCACGTGGTCAGGGAAGGTTGCAGTTGTGCAAGTAAAGCAGTCCAGACTGAGAAAATATTTAAAAAGATACAGTAAAAACTGGGTACAGATAGTTACAGGAAACATAGATTAAAAATAAAAAAGTCTTTAAAGAGAGAGCAAAATAATATAAGTCTAATGAGAGAGCAAAGTAATATAAAAGAAATAAGCCATATACAGATGGGAAATACCCAGGGTATCTGGATACTGTATGGTGCTTTGCTGACTTTGAATTTTGTGAAAGATGATGAATGAATGGCAGCTGCTAAGAGACACTGGTTTATGAAGGGGACTGCTGAATTAAACCAGCCTATTCATCTTAGAGATGTATTGGTTTCAGAATTGAAGTTGGGAAATGTGTTGTGTTGGGGGAGAGGTTATGCCTTTGTTTCCACAGAAAACAAAAAGTTATGGTTCTCCCCAAAATTAACATAGATTAGATTTGATTTGGGGAGACCTCCTGAATTTTGACTACAGACATTCATTAAAAAAAAAAAAAGAAAAACTATAGGACAGGTAACACATATGCTGACCCTTCTACTATAGGGACAACTCTGAGACTGGAGAAGAAATAATAAATCTTGTTTGCTACAGAGTTCTTATGACTTATGCCATCCTTTCATACAACACAGATATAGATTTATAGTTTGGTTATATAGTCCAAAAGGATCTTCAGAGTTGATGGGTGCTTTTTACCTGTAGTGTGGAGTGGCAGGCAGCGTTCCTGCCCAGCTCCCGCACGGCTAGCTTAGCCCCGGAAATAATAACACAGAAATTGTATTCTTTTAAACACTGCTTGGCCCATTAGCTCTAGCCTATTACTGGCTAACTCTCACATCTTGATTAACCCATTTCTATTAATGAGTGTAGCACCACGAGGTGGTAGCTTACCAGGAAGGATCTTAACCTGCATCCATCTCGGAGAGGAGAGCTATAGGGTGTGCCTGACTCGGCTTTCTTTCTCCCAGAATTCTGTTCTGTCTACTCCACCCACCTACGGGCTGGCCTATCAAAGGCCAAGCAGTTTCTTTATGAATTAACCAATGAAAGCAACAGATAGACAGATGACCCACCTACATCATTTACCTGTTCAAACAGAAAACAGGAAATCATCTTTAGTTGCCTTGTACACACTGTACATTTCCATACTTGTGTTAATGAACATATGCATATTACTTTTAACACTTTATGTGTTTTCAGAAAAAAAGAATCAGATACCAAAGAAGACAAGTAGCCCAGGTGATCCAGTCTCACTGAATGCTTCTGTTGCAGTTTTTTTTTTTTGTAATTCTGCATCCAGAATAACTCAAAAGCTGCAACCTGAGATGGTCCAGCCTCACAGACTGTCCAGCCAAGACTTCAGATAAAAGCTACATTTTCCTATCACACAGAGACTAAACAAAAAATAATGCATACAACTAGCTCTCCTAGGACTTGACGATTATTTCAAATTTTCAGGGTCCCCTAAAGATGCCATCACCCCCAGACAACATAAAGCAGTCTAGAGAACATGCTTCCTGCATTCCCAAGAGGTAGGGTGGGTGGTTTGGACATTTGGTGGATATGGATGTTTGTTATTGTTTAGAGGAGTTGGTTTCAAGTTGTTATTGGTCATGGTCAGGAAAGCAGCTAAATAAAGGAGACTGGAGAAAGGATATAGTAGACAAATGATGGGATAAAAGGGTAGATTGTTGAGACTGCTTTTGAATAATCACTAACTCAATTTTTTTACCTTGGTATGAATGTTTATATATTGATACATATTTGAAGTTATTTTTGTATATGTATATACACACACACACACACATATATATATATATATATATATATATATATATATATATACTTCTACTTTTGTTTAAGGTATTGAACCTATGTGGCTCATTCAAAAATGTAAGGTTTTAGCCCTTGAAACCTATTTTTAGTATAATAAAGACAGATTAGTAGTTAGTCATCTGCAACAATCAAATTTATAGTCAAGTTATATATGTTTTCAAGGTCAAACACAAATATAGTTTAAATAGAGAGATGGTCTTTAAACACTTCAGAGACCTATAGAATATGACATTTAAAATTTTTAATAATAAAAGGTAAAAGGTTTTTCATGACAATGAGACACATCTGCTCTTGGCAGGACCATTTTACTTAAAAAAAAAAAAAAGATGATGGGCATCAAAGAACCTCCATATGGAGTTTGTTTTCAATGTGGCAAAGCTAGCCAATTGGACTAAATACTGTTCTTGCCTCAATTGCTGACAGTATGTTATACAAATTGGACAATCAGAACACAAAAGAAGGCAACTGCCAAACTCTGCCAAGAAAAGGGTCTTCAAAATTTCTGCTTCACAAAGGAGTCAGAAATTCTAGGCCTTTAGGCCAAATATGAATGCCATAACATTGCAGAGGAACCTTGAGCAACTCTCCAGGCAGACGGCTGTCTCTGATATTTCTACAGTTTTGGACATTGTTTGTTCTGCACTTCCTGTTTACTCAGATAATATTAATTCCTTCTGGGATCTTTGATTGGATTGAAGACTAGATAGTTACAGTTTTCCTTGTTACCAAATTAAGTAAAGAAACTTACTTAAGAGATGTAAAGTTTGCAAGGTTGAGAAACACAAAAGCTTAAGATGTTTATCTAAGAAGATGTTTATGGTCAAAAAATATTTTATGATGGTAATATAAGTTATAAAAATTGCTTTAGGTATAATACCCCGGACTCACTAAGATAAATAAAACAGTACTTTCTATGAATTTGCCAAATACAAATAGAGAGGACATTGTGAATGTAATTCTTACCTGATATTTTTTCTTATTATATATAGTCTACTATGTTAGAGTTAAACCTTTGCATTTTATTTAGAAAAACAGGGAAAATGTCATGGAATACTGTACACTATGTGAAGATGTATTGCTGTAATTGGTGCAATACAAAACTGAATGGCCAATACCTAGGCAGGAGGTATTGGGACAGAAATGAAGAGGAGGAGGAATCTAGGTGCATAGGAGAAGCCGGGAGACACAGATGGGAAAAAGGAGGTGCAAAAAGGAAGAGAGGTAATGCAATGTGATAGAATGTAGATAAATATAATGGGTTAATTTAAATTATAAGAGCTACTTAGAACAAGCCTAAGCCTAAGACTTTAAGTCTCCGTGTCATTATTTTGGAGCTGGTGGATCATAGAAAAGACTCATTGCAACCAGCTCAACTCCCTGAAGTTGTGATGTTAACATAAAACACAATCACAGCCTGTAATGGGTAATACTGTCAATTACAGGATCTAGGACAAATAAAGAGGTAAACATCTGGCACACCTGTGAGGAGTTATCTATAGTACGTTAATTAGGATGGGAGACCCACTCCAACTTTGGATGGCATCATTTGATAGGTTGGGGCCCTAGCTAGCTGAGTACAAACATTCCTTTCTATCTTTTCCTTGAGTTTGGATGCAGTGTGATCAGCTACCTCACATTCCTTCTTCTGTCTTCCCTGCATGAAGGACTGTATACCTTCCAACTGTGAGCCAAAATAAGCCCTTTCCTGAAGTTGTTTTGGCCAGATATTTTGTTATAGCAATAAGAGAAGTTATAAAACATTAAACCTAGCTCATTCTTTTTCATTAACTTTTTCTAGACTTTGTTTGCACTTTTGACCAAGTAAATTTTATTATACACATGTATTCATCAGAATAAAGAAAGTAGGACAAGTTTCTTAAAGTATACACCAAGTGTATTTTGGCATATTCATGAAGCTAGAAGTATATATGAAAAGACTTTATTAAACATTCTGAGGTTGATTTAAAATAGCAATAGCTTATTTCCAATAAATCTCACAAGAAGTGGAATGTCTTTCTAATCTGCAACTTTGTGCTGTATTGGCAACTTCTTTTATCAAGAGAAGGTGGCGAGCCGGGCGGTGGTGGCGCACGCCTTTAATCCCAGCACTTGGGAGGCAGAGGCAGGCGGATCTCTGTGAGTTCGAGACCAGCCTGGTCTACAGAGCTAGTTCCAGGACAGGCTCCAAAGCCACAGAGAAACCCTGTCTCAAAAAAACAAAACAAAACAAAACAAAAAAAACAAAAAAAAAAAAAAAGAGAAGGTGGCGGAAGAGGCGCTCCACACACCTAATGAATAGAGCCACTGGAATGCTATTATGTCATGACTGTGAATAAGCCCAAGTCAGCGTCCAGCAGATGAAAGAAACACTTAGGAAAAGAACCCCATTCTTGTCTGAAATCGCAATCCAGAGAAATAAAGTAAAATTTAAGAGGGAATCTGATTGATGCCATGTGGAACAAACAATTTTAGCTCAAACCTTGACCCCATAAGAATTCACAGAAATGGCTGATGTTACAGTGAGCTGACATCTTATCCAGAGATTCCTGATTACTTCCAACTAGCCAACAAGGTTTTTTTTCTTTTTTTTTTCTGACTCAGATTTCTAGGCTAAAGAACAAATATGAGCAAGAACGATAGACCTGTCTTTACTTTGTGACTCACAGTGGATTTCCAAATTATAACATTTCCACTGTCATACCACACTGTGTGCATAAGGAGTAGACTTAAGAGACTTTGTACTGTATTCTGGTGCCAACAATTATGATGTATGCTGTATTATTAATGCTGAAGTAAATCATTTAGCAATACATTATGATGGGTGTTAAGGTTTTCTACCTATAGGTGCAAAACATCATATCAGTAGACTTCCATAAACGGTGTAATCACACACAATCTGGAAATTAAAGTCTGCTTCAAGGTCCAACCCGAGTCAGCTCACTAAAAAATGAGAACATCTAAAAGGCAAAATGAAGCCCAAAAGAATAGAAAGAAACATCCATCATCTATGTGTCAGCCCCAAATAATGCCGGCCATGGCAACACCTATATCCTTCCCATGGATTTCTGACTACCCAAGTAGTGTAACTGACTCAAATCCAGTCAGGACTTGTCCATCACTAAACTGAATACACACATGCAATCTACTGAATGAGATTCTATTATACCCCTCTCCTCTGGCCTCATTTCACACAGGAAACACCCAACAGTCCAGGAAAATGCCTTTGTTTTCTTTCTCCCAGTAACTGAGTTCCTATCTACACCAAAGAAGTCTAGTTTTCCAACATTCATCTATGCTAAACTTGCTGACTCATAGTGAACACATAGAAAAAATTATAATAGTTTAGTCAAAAAGTCCACAAATGTGAAAGAAAAAAAAACCATATCCTTCCAGAGTAAAGTGGATGAGCAAAATATGGTATAATCAGAAATAGAGAGATGGCTCCATGGTTAAGAGTTAGTACAATGTTGCTAACTTTTGCTATTAATAAATTAGAATAACATGTTTGGGCTTAATCTTTCAAGAATTTAACAGCTAATTATTAGGACACTATTTTGAGAGTAAGAATATTCACTTTATGTGTATTAGCAAATACATTCTCATAAACGTGCTGCTCTGGTGGCATATACATTTAAATTTATATAGAATCCTTAGTTCTCTTGGAACATTTTTATTTCTGTTGTGACTTAACTTTGTATTTCTTCGAGAATGTTAATATAATCATAGAAAACCTTATGTGGAACTGAGAAAAAATTGAAAATGACTAGAAAATTAAAACTCTTCCAATAGTGGTAGTTCATGCCTTTAGTCTAAGCACTTAGGAAGCAGAACCAGGGGAATATCTATGAATTTGAGGCAGGTCTTGTCTATGTAGTAAACTCTATAACAGCCAAGGCTACATCTGTAGAGAGACTGTGTCTCAAATATAAATTCCTTTTTGTTTCTTGCTTTATGAATCAAGGAGCTACTCTTTGGATATCTGAAATTTAAATTCCATTTTAGATAGATCAACTCTAATGGCTCAGTTTTAATACTTTAAATGGAGTTTTAATATTTTAATTATTTAATATTTAAATGATAATATTTTAAAAGACAGTCTCAAGATTACTGAACTTCTGGAGATCTGGTCACAAAGTAAGTTCTGGAATACTCAGAAAAACCTTATCTTGTATAATAATAACAACTATAAGCTTTTTGAACTTCTGAATGAAGACTAAGAAATCCTAGTTTCGGGGGCTGGAGAGATGGCTCAGCGGTTAAGAGCACTGCCTGCTCTTCCAAAGGTCCTGAGTTCAATTCCCAGCAACCACATGGTGGCTCACAACCATCTGTAATGAGGTCTGGTGCCGTCTTCTGGCCTGCAGGCATACACACAAACTGAATATTGTATACATAATAAGTAAATAAATATTTAAAAAAAAAAGAAAAAAAGAAATCCTAGTTTCATCCTAGACAAAAGTAGCATAACCTTTCTGGAGTTTGAAGAATTTACATGCGTAGTAGGAGCTGCGGGCTTGCTTTTCGTCCCGCCTGGCTCCCGCAAGGCTTGCTTTACACCAGAAATAACAACACACAAACTGTATTGTTTTAAACACTGCTTGGCCCATTAGCTCTAGCCCTTACTGGCTAATTCTGATATCCCGATCAACCCATCTCTAATAAACTGTGTAGCACTGGTCTTACCGGGAAAGATTCAGCCTGTCTGACCTGGCGGCTTGCTTCATCGCATGCGTCTGCCCGGGAGAGGGGAGCATGGCCTCTGTCTCCAGAGAGCAGAGCTGTCGAGTCTGAGCTCACTTCCTTTTCCTCCCAGCATTCTGTTCTGTTTACTCCACCCACCTATGTTCTAACCAATAAAATGGGCCAAGGCAGTTTCTTTATTAGCCAATGACCTTCCTCCATCTTACATGACTATACTTTCTTCTAGAGTATGATTCATCATTAATGTCTCACACAGCTTTTCTTCTTATTTTCTTTTTAAAGACATAGTATACTGATGGATGGGACTCAGAAAGAGCTAACTTTTTTCAGTTCTAGGGATGAAAGTTAGTTACTTGACTTTTGTGTGATAAACTTCTCCTGGGGAGATACAACACGCACACATGTCTACTCAACCCCATTTAGGGAACTCACAACAGACCAAAGTACGGATACCACCAAAGTCCAATTGGGCAAAGCAATGAGTTTTATTTACTTACAAGAGAGCAGGTGAGGAGTTACTTATAGGAACAGAAATGATTCAAAGATGGCGGTATCACAAAAACCCACCTTAGCACTGGAGATTGCTCACAAAGCTGGGAACCTGGAGCATATTGCACAGCCTACTGGCAGCTCAACAGCTTAGAGCATCCTTTCCTGGTGCCTCGGTTGGTCTAAAACTCTGCCAGGAAGCTCTGCTGGCTTCTGCTTCTTCTTGAAAGCTGTTCTGGTCTCATAGTCTTTGTAGATTGGCTTCTCTGGGAGTCTTCTTGGTAGCTCTATTCCTATTGATTACTCTGACTGGGAAGGATCTAGAGAATCTGGTCAGTTTCAGGGACTTCCTGAAGCTGTTTTAAGTTGTTGTTCTGTTTGTTTCTTTGTTTTTGCTTTGTTTTTAAATTTTCTTCTTAAGGAACTTACTTGCAGGATGGAATGTTTTAATCTCAGAAGAGGAAATGATTATGCAACTCTCCCTTGCCAGGTAAGCCCTTTAGGCCAATTTTCTGCAACTTTTCCAAAATGATTTTAAACTTTTTGAGACCCTACATTGCCATGCTTGGCCTGCAGCTGACTTTCTCCCCAGCCCAGTGTGGCCTTAAACTTTATTCTTTTGAGTAAAGGACTCAGACTGGCCTTGTACTTCCACGCAGACAATGATGACCTTGGCTTTTCAATCCTTCTGCGTCAGTCTCCTAAGTACGTGGCATCATAGGTATTATCCACCATGCATGAAAGAATGCCTTTTGCTTTTTTGGCAAAAGAAAAATTAACTTTCTGCTGTTATAGCCAGGGTCACAGTGCTTACTCAGAACACCATTGATCACTGCTATCTGGGTTGGATGGGGAAGCAATCCCATGAGCACCTTCTAAGCAAAGTCCTAATGATAGTTTGAACATGATACAGCTTTCTTCTGAGTTCTTAAAGGGAAGCTCCCACCAATCCTGTCCCAGGAGTTATAAGAATTGAATCTGTTATCTTGCTCTAAGCCTCTGTGAGGCACGAAAAGGTGCAGTTAGATGCTGCACCCACTTGTACACTCTATCTCTCATCAATTTTATCTTTCTTTCTTTTATTTATTAATTCTAATCTACTCCTTCCCTTTCAAGGGAGCCACTGAACAGTCCGTGTTGTTGGTCACAATCTGGATGTGCCAGGATTTTCTTTAATACCATTTCTAATCTTACAGATCATACTGAATCAATGGTGAGACAGAACACCTATCTGTCTGGGTGACTCTCACTTGGGGGCAACCGGATTTGACACTGAGTATAAAATTGTATGCTGAAGTATCACACACTAACAATCCCAGCATTTACGAAAAGGACTGAGTTTAGAAGATCTTTAGTTGCCAAACTGAGAACATAGCAATTTCCAGGCCAGATTGGAACACACAGCAAGATCTATATTTTAAACATAAACAAATGAAAGAGAGAACAAACAAAAAAGAATTGTTGTGTAGAGGGAAGATACATTCACAAGTTTCTCAATTTGTCTTCTTTTGCCTGATTTCATTGCAATACACAGCAAACGACCTAATTAAAAAATGTGTGGCCTGGCAAAAGATCTTCTAAACTCCTTCGCTGCATGTTATACACAGCTTTTCAGTCCTTCCAAAGCAGACGTTTTAGCTGTTCATACTAACTTTCCAAAAAACAGTTATTAATTTGGGGCTACAGTAAATATGACAAATGCACACAGTACCAAGGGAGCCAATGTGTTTTTCATGGCATTTGCCACCCCACTCAGTACCCAGACTATTGCAGCCTCCTTCCCAGTCTAGCCTGCTGAGTACTGGGACCTCCTTATACAATATGTCTTTCCCACAACCCACCAGATTTAGCCTGGGCCCCACATCCAGTTCTAGTCTGGCCTTCTGTCTTCACTTTAAGTGAGCTCTAGGTTTGGGCCAGGAACCTTCCTCCCTATTTCCCAAACCACAGGACCCTCCCATGTCACATTCAACCTTTCCTATCAGACCTATCTACCTTACACTCCAGGCTTGGACCAGGAAACACATCTGCTTAACAGCCTCTGTCCACCAGGCTTCATTCTTTCCCAAGCATTTCCAGCCTTTACTCTAACCGGACCCATATCTCTTCTCATCTAGCCTCAATCAGGTTAGGACGTGTTCAGCACTAAATCAAATCTAAACTTGCAGTCCTTAAAATCAAGATCTGCTGTTCCTTTCTCCTCTGGACCTCAGCTCTCACAGGAAGAACCCAACAGGCAAAAGAGGCCCTCTATTTTCTTTCACCAGCAAAGCTTAGTTCCTGTTTACATTTTAAGGGAATCTAGCTTTCTGACATTCAACTCTGCAGGGTTTGTAGACTCATGGTGAGCCAGCAGAGAAATTCTGTTATTCAAAGTCCATAACTGTGGAGAAATCTTCTTTGCCTTTTCAGAGGTAAGTGGACAAGCAAACTGTGGCACACACAGACAATGGTGCAGTAATACTGAGAAAACAGCAATGAGTGATCAAGTCACTAAACAGCACAGGGGGATCCAAAGTTTACAATAAGATATGGATGTCCCTCTGGAAAACCAGCTATTGGGGCATATTGAGAAAGAAATAATTGTGAAGGCAAGAAAAACAGCCAGAAACCAATTCGTCAAGTCTTATCATTATACCCACAGGTTAGTACATCTCTCAATCCTCATCAGAGACGCCTCTGCATGCAGTAGATGGTTTCGAACCCTGAGACTCAAAACTGGTCACTGTGCAGAGAATAAGAATGCAGAATGCTCATCACCAAGTGGGACTTCTGTATCACAGCCTCTTGCAAGGCTCAGAGACTCTCAAGGTACTGAGGCAAAACAATTGTAAGAGCCAGAAGAAAGTAAATGATTACAGGAAGACCATTTTCCTGGACACAACAGGGCATATCCACAGGTCAGCTCATAGTGGTTGTGACTGTATATATAAGACAGGTATAAGATCAAATCAGAAAAAACCTCTCAGTGCAGGGATAGGAGGTAGTGTTAATCCTGTCTATTGAGAAACAGACCACTACCACAGTTAAAAACCAAATTTGAAACAAGCTTAATTAAATACTGGCTCGTGGATGGACTCTGGCCAGGTCCATACCGAGCATCCAAGGGAATCGCCTAGAATCACAGTAGGAAGAGAAGAAGGAAAGAAAACTTCATAATTCATTGTATTTCCTTCCCATCAGGTCCAATCAGGGGCAAGCATGCATCTTGTCTTCCTCCAGCCTGTTAGCCTGCCACCGTAGTGATCCAGGGTATCCAGTGCAAATGGGTCAGACAAACTTGTTTAGGCGAATGAAAGACACATGTCTTGTTATCTCCCCAAACTAATAGCACCCCGCTTTCCAGGAACTGTCTGTCCTTGGGCCAGGAGCTTGCAGATCTGTGCCATTTTGTTTCTTGGCATGTCAGGCATAGTAATCAAAACCTAATATGTAACTTTTGCTGTCACAACAGTCACAAAGTCCGACTCCTGGTTTAGGAGCAATTGATATC
The DNA here is from genome assembly GCF_018167655.1 of Microtus oregoni. Taxonomy (NCBI): domain Eukaryota; kingdom Metazoa; phylum Chordata; class Mammalia; order Rodentia; family Cricetidae; genus Microtus; species Microtus oregoni. The sequence continues at coordinate 29,810,939 of NW_024543085.1, forward strand.
TGCTGGAGAAAGGAGAGTTCAAGTTCGTCATGGATGCCACCCCTTAATGCTGCCCATGCTGCAATAAATGGCCCTATATCCACAAACATACAGGCAGCCCTAAGTTGTCTCTGTGGTTTTGGTTGTTTGTTTTTTAAAGAACTCATAAAATTAGGAGGGAATATTGGTGGGGGTGGGGTAGGGAAGGCACTGGAGGGCTGGGAATGAGGAGTAACCTTGCACAAAAAAAAAATTATGTACATGTATAAAATTCTCAAGCAATAATTTACAAAAGAAATAAAATCAAGCATGACTCCTGCTTAGAATCCTAGCACTAAGGGGCTGGACGCAGGAGGATCAGCAGATAAAGGCCAACCTTGGCCATACAGAGAGTTAGGGGACTGTCATCCGCATTTCTCATAAATGGGGAAGGGCAGTACTAGGATTTAGTTGAAATGGTATGGGGCTTGAGGAGTACGCACAACTCCCGGAGTTTGATTATTGGTACTATTAAGTCTCAAACCCTGGGACAAAAGGCTAAGGTGCCTAGTTAACTTATCAAAGCAGATCAGGCCAGGTTCTCCCAGCATCCTTTAATCTCTACTTGTTACAGGGTAGCTGGCAGGCATACCCCAACTCTCCAGCTCAGGGGTTGGGTTGTTCTCCCAGCTGCCCTTCCCTGTATAGCCCAACCATTTAGGTTACCTGGTCTTCTTTTCATCTACCCTTTATCCTCCTGGCTTCTTGGTCTGTCTCCTCTCCTCTAGAGCTCAGGGTCATGTGTACTCTGGACTCTTACAGATGTTTCTGCCTCTGGCAATACTCTCCCTTTTATCTACAGTAAGCTTTCTCCACCACAGCCAGGAGCAGTCACGTTCTTTCCTTTTCTTCTTTCCTTTCCTTTCTTTCTTTCTTTCCTTCTTCTTCTTCTTCTTCTTCTTCTTCTTCTTCTTCTTCTTCTTCTTCTTCTTCTTCTTCTTTTCTCTCTCTTTCTTTTTCTCATTCATCTGGTACCAAAAACTAGAAGTGGCATGACTGAGTTCCCTCCCAAGGAACTCGCCCACTCTGAACCACGCTGCAGATCTGACTCTCCTAAGACACGTACAGATCATCTGTTTCTGCTGGCTTTGCCACTCTCCAAATTTGATTCTAAAGTCTGCCTCTTCTTCCTTCCACCTTATCTACCTATCCATCCCTCCCTCACCTACTCAGTAAGTGTCCTCTCTCTGGCTCCTGGAGCCCGATACCCACTTTGGGATGCCCACAACATCTCCCCACTTTAGATCACCTACGATATGGGCACATTCCTGCTGCACCCTTTCAGGGCCCCACCACTTGGGAGACTGTACTTACTAAATTTGCTCTTTCCTTGGAACCCTCACTTTCCCAAAAGCCTCTCCCAGTGCACCTCTTCAGTTCTCTACCTGCTCTAACCACTCACCTCTCCCCTTCTTCTGGCTAAGTGTCCCTGCAGACCTCCATGCTTTGTTTACTTTTATTATGAAAGCCACATCAGTGGGTCAGGAAGCTTCCTCTCACCCTGTTGGCCCCTATCATGGGCAAAGGGATACCTCTCCTCTGTGATTTGGGACATTTCTTTCTACTGTGTCTTTTAGTCCCCCTGGAAATGCCCAGGAGTGAAATTCTTGTTACACTCTGTGGGTGAGGCCAGGGAAGTGGGACTGAGGAGCCAAAGTCAAGACTGCCAATTGAACAAAAACTAAATATCTAAGAATAGTGGGAATGACCAAATAAATCTCCATAAAACCTAACCTTTTATACCCATTAAATTGCATTTTGTAAAAGTAATTTTAAAATGGTGTTTTGAAGCTCAGCAGTTAAGAGAACATGCTGGTGTAAAAGAAGCCCTGATTTCAATTCCCAGTACCCACATCTAGTGGCTCACAACCGCCTGTGAACCTAGAAGGGATCCTTTTTTATTTTGTTTTGTTTATTGAAACAGTTTCTCTGTATAACAGCCCTAGCTGTCCTGGAACTTGCTTTTGTAGACCAGGCTGGCCTCGAACTTACAGAGAACCAGCTGCCTGTGCCTCCTGAGTGCTAGGATTAAAGACCTGTGCCACCACCGCCAGGCTAGTCCTCTGATGGGCTATAAAGGAACTTGCACACACATGCATGGACACACACAAAATTTGAAAAAATTGATTTGTTATAAAGGTTTACAGTATTTGTTTTATGATGTTGATATTATTCTTCTCTCATGCATTACATTGGACTGCACTTTTCCTTCCTTTCATTTTTTTCCAGTCCTCCCTTCTACTTCTCTTCTCCCCAGGTCTACTCCTCCTCTGTTAACATTCAAAAAAGAGCAGGTCTACCAGGCATATCAAACAAACATAGCATAACAATTTACAATAAGACTAAGTACAAGCCCACCTATCAAGGCCGGATGGGGCAACTCAGTAGGAGGAAAGGGGCAGTTAGAACAGGCAGAAGAGTCAGAGACACCTCCACTCCCACTGTTAGGAGTCCAGTAAGAACACTCAACTGCACAACTACAACCTCTGCAATCCCCTATGAGTCTTGCTTAGTTGATTCTGTGGGCTATGCGTCTCTGGTGTCTTTGACCCCCCTTGGCTCCTGCAATCCCCCCACCGCTCCACCTCTCAGCCCTCGAATCTGTAGGGTTCCCCTGGTTCTGTCTAGTGTTTGGCTGTGAGTCTCTGCCTCTGTTCCCATCAGTTGCTTGGTGAAGCCTCACTAATGACGACTGGACAAGGCACTGATCTATGAGTATAGCAGAATATTCTTAGTAATCATTTCATAGACATTTTCCCTAGTTGTATTTGGTTCTATCCTGGGTCTCTGGGTTGTTCAGTTTCTGGTGTCTGGCCATACAGGCAATGTCAGGCACGGGCTCCCTCTTGTGGTGTGGACTTCTATTGGACAAGTCACAGGTTGGCCACTCCTACAAATTCTGTGCCACCATTACCTCAGCACATATTGGAGGAAGGACGGATTGTAGGTCAAAGGTTTTGTGTCTGGTTTGAGGTTCCAGAACCTCTGCTGGGAGCCTCGCCTGGTTAGAGAACATGGCCAGTTCAGGCCCTGTACCCCCATTACTACGAGTCTTTGCTAGAGTCACCCTCAGATATTTCTAAGATTTTCAACTGCACTAGGCTTCCACATCGACCCCCAAACGTCCAGGAATTTCACTCATCTGTCCCAGTATGTTCTCTCTCCATCACTTCCCACACCAACAGGCCTGATGCCTCCTTTTCCCATACCCACTCACCCCCAGTACACCCACAAAATCTATCTGATTTCTCCTTCCCAGGAAGAGCTAAGTATCTTCCCTTGGGTCCTCCCTGTTACCTAGCCTCTCTGGGCCTGTGGATTTTAGCATGGTTATCCCGTACTTAGCAGCTAATGTCCATGTTTGTCTTTCAGCGTCTGAGTTACCTCGCTCAGGATGATTTTTTTCTAGTTCCATCCATTTGCCTGCAAATTTCATGTCATTCTTTTGAATAGCTAAGAAATAGTTCCTTGTGTAAACGTATCACATTTTCTTTATCCATTCTTCAGCTGAGGGACATCTAGGTTGTTTCCAGTTTCTGGCTGTTATCAATAAAGATGCAATGAACATAATTGAGCAAGTGTCCTTCTGGTAGGATGGAACGTCCTTTGGGTATATGCTGAATATGGTATAGATGGGTATTGAGGTACATGATATCCCAATTTTTGCTTATAGAAATTCTTGCTAAACAATTTGTCAGAACTGCTTGAATACAAATCATTACTAGCATTTGCAGAACCACAGCCTTGCACAAAGGCTCACGATGAACTCATGTTTAAAAAAGAACTCAATGAGGTCATCTGCTAGTGTACACTAGAATAGATGTCCCCTTTATCATAACTCCATGGCAAACCACAGTTCTTTCAAAGTAGCTGCTGTAAGATGTCTTATTTTGCCTTGACATTTTCCTGTGTCTCAGATGCTTGAACACTCACTCCATTCACTAGAGTTATAGCCTCTCCCATGGCAATGTCTCTTCCCAAATAAACTTCCCGATTCATCTTGGAGGACTTTCACCCATCTTATTTAGCATCATAAACCTCCGTGCAGAAGGAAATTATGCATTCTGCATTGGGGAGACTTTGCACTGTGCAGAGTTTAATCTTGTTCACCATATCATTTCTACAACAGATCGAAATAAACATTCTGTTGAGAGCCCCACCCCTTGGCTATGGCTGCCTTCCAATGCAGTAAAAGCCTGCTCCCTTATCCAGGAAATAAAAACTCGACCAGCCTCCGTATAGAAGCAGGCATTCATCTGCTCTCAGAAAGTCTCTGCAGCAACCATGGCCACCTTCGTGGAACTCAGTACCAAAGCCAAGATGCCCATCGTGGGCCTGGGCACCTGGAAGGTGAGTGTGCCATCTTGGGCCACCTGCTTCTCTTGAAGGGGGGACCTTGGCATTTTCCCTTCATTGTACAGCACCTGTGTTGGGTTTGGAAGCCCAGAGCTGCCACCCAGTGTCCTTTCACTGATGAAGAGAACTAAGATGAGCCTTTCCCAGAAATGAGGATAGTTTCCCTGGCAAGTTAGAACTATACTTTGGGAAGAAAATTGTTTTTACTGCAGTCATTTTCTTAACAAAAAAATAACTCAGAGACTCTCTGTTGGTTTGTTCCTGGCTGAGTGACTGAGAGAGGAGAGAATTCTGAAGGACCAGGCTCCCCTTGCTGTTCATGATGCTAAACTCTTTGCAGACATCCAAGTGGCCAGGGAGCCTGGGGGAGAGGAAAAGTTTCAGACCCCAGCCCAGGTTACTGAACTGGCTCCTGCCCTTCACCAAGACTCCACGTGATTCCCTGACAGTAAAGTAAACTCTGAGTGTCCTGAGGACAACAGAGCCTGGACTGGAAGTCAGCTCAGGCTCCATCCTGCCTGTGTTGATCTCTCCTGACACATTGCTCCATGGTCCATCCCAGAGTGCTCCTTGAAGCCAATTTCCAAGCCTCTCCTCAGACAAGTCTGAAATTTGTTTCATCTTATATCTCTGCATTCTTTGTCTTTCCCTTCAGCCACAACAGGACAATAGCCAGCTTGTTTACAGGAGCTGTTTTTAGTTAGGAGTTTGATTTCTTGAGACAGGGTCTCACTCTAAACCTACACTGACCTTGAGCGAACTGGGAGCAGCCCTCCTGCCTCAGCTTCTTGAACGCTGGGACTACAGTGTAGACATCATCCCTGGATCATGAGCTGCTTTGGAACCCTTCTCTCCTGTCTCAGAGACTCCTCTCCAGGCTTCCTCCTCTGTCCCTTTGTTCCTCTTGGCACAGAGGGTCAGATCCCTCTTTGTGTTGGTGCTGCACTGAAATCTTTCTAGAACAGCGAGACTTGAACCAAATTAGGAATTTCACATTCCATCAAGGTAACAAACAATCACAATTCTCCAGGGAATATACTCAGCCTCGATAAATTTAGAAGAGATAAACACTAAGAATTTGAAAAGCAATTGTAACTATTGTGAAGGAGCTGTTTTCAAGGTTAAAGAACAGTGCTGTGGAGCAATCCTTCTGTACACGGTGAAGATGTGCTGCTCTCGTGGTTAATAAAGAGCTGATTGTCTGATGGCTAGACAGGATCTTGGGGGCAGAGAGGATGCTGGGAGGAAGAATAGAAATGGGTTAATTTAAGTTGTGAGAGCTGGCTGGAGACTTGCCTAAGCTATCGGCTCAGAATTTATAATTAATATGAAGTTTTTGTGTGGTTATTTGGGAGCAGCTGGTGGACAGAATCTTCTGCCTACATGATGGTGCTGCTGTAGACACTGTGCTTATCAGTGGACATGCAGGAGGGTGGGGCTTTGAGCCTGGACCCCAGTGCTTCTAAATTTCTGGCAATTCCTTGTCCCCATAATGGCACAGCTGTTCATCTCTGCTTTATGCACAACGCTTTATCAAGGTTTGATACTTAAAAAAGAATTTTTAGAATTTTGTTGTTTGAGAGAGTCTCATGTAGCCCAGATTGGCTTATAATTCCTTATATGGCTGAGACTGGCTTTGAATTCCTTATTCTCCTACCCCCTTTCCTCCCAAATGCTAAGATTACAGATGCAGGCCTCCACATCTGGCAGGATTTTGTTTTCTCTTGAATGAGGTGGTAATGTGCCAGGGGCTGGCCTCAAAGTCATGACCCTCCTGCCTTGAGCCTCTCAGAGTGGGATTGGAGGCATGCAGCTCTATGCTCTGCAGGGAGATGAGTGCAGAGTATCATTTCCCACCACCAATATCTGGCTCGGCTAGGTTAGATCAGAAGGTGATAGTTTGAACATTCTTTTCTCTTCTTTTGTTCTCTTTTGCTTATAGGTGGGAGAATAATCGGTTGTTACAGTTTTATTCATTCCTGTTCTGAAACAGTGATTACTTACTGGTTGCATCCACCCAGCCTTACTAAGTGCCAGGGGATGTGCTAAAACCTTCACAATCTTGTGGCAAACAAGGGACACAAAGGCCTCACGAGGCAGGGTCCATTACTGTTGCTATACTTTGTTGTCAAGGTTTAGAGAAATTGAGGAATCCCTTAGCCTCATAGGGCACCATAGCAGAGTAGATTAGCTTGTCGTGACTGTTTTGATAGCCTTCTTCCCAGAGTCTGAAAATTCCTCTGGATTGTCTCAGAATCGAGTTTTCAGAGTGGCCTTCAGCAAGATGCAATGGGAACTGTCTGTCCCTGTCTGAACCTGGAGGCTTTTCAGATCAACCTGGATCAGAGGACAACTGGTTACTGACTAGAAGAGGACATGGTTTGATGATCACTACAGTGACATGTGCTTTAAGTTGCCATGTTAAACCACATTGCTTTGTCAAGAGAAAAACTGAATGAAATAAAAAAATATTAATTCACATTATCTTTTTCTTTGAAAACTTGCCCAATGTATGTTTTCCTCTCTCTTGTCTGCTTGGAAGTAAGGCTTCAGCAAGACCATCATTTTGAGAATATGGTCTATGTGGAACCGTTAAGAGGGGGCCTTGGGACTGTCTAGCTGTCTTTTCTGCTGTCTTTCAGTCTCCACCAGGCAAAGTCAAGGAAGCTGTGAAGGCTGCCATTGATGCTGGGTACCGCCACATTGACTGCGCCTATGCCTATCAGAATGAGAATGAAGTGGGGGAAGCCATCCAAGAGAAGATCAAGGAGAAGGCCGTGAAGCGGGAGGACCTCTTCATTGTCAGCAAGGTAGAGTGGCCCACTTGGTGGAGGGGACTTCAGGCAGGTGGAAGTATCTGGGTATGACCGGCTTCAAGAGTTTATCAGTTATCTCTCCTGTCTGTCTGTCTCTTCACCCTGTTCCCCTGCCTCCATTAAATCTCTTAGACAGATTTCCACACACAAAAAGCTCCAAAGGTTGGAGTGGCCACACCTATATATACTCATTGTCATCAATCACGGGCCTGATTGGCCTGGGGATAAGGAAGTGCTAAAAGGGCCAGCTGTTCCTAATTGCACCCTAATGATTGAGTGTTAAGTACCACCAAAGGACTCCTGCCCTCTGATAAACCAGAGCCAAGGATGAATAACATAGGAATATAAAATTTTAGTCAGCGACCAACTCTGTTAAATGACCAAAGAAACAATTTGAATACCAAGAGCATAGAACACTGGACCTGGTGTGAGTGATGACCTGCTTGTTAAGTGTCAAACCCCAGAGAATCAGCTGAGGTGTTTGGTATTAATATATAAAAGTGGACCTGGGCCGGGCGGTGGTGGCGCACGCCTTTAATGCCAGCACTTGGGAGGCAGAGGCAGGTGGATCTCTGTGAGTTCGAGGCCAGCCTGGTCTACAAGAGCTAGTTCCAGGACAGGAACCAAAAAGCTACAGAGAAACCCTGTCTCGAAAAAAAAAAAAAAAAAGTGGACCTGGTGACTAGATTCCCCCAGCATCTCACAGTCCCTAGCTGTTACAGGGTATGGCTGGAATACCTTGCCTGCTACCCTGAACTCTTCAGCGCAGGGGCTGGGCTGCTCTTCCCCCAAAGGTCTTCCCTACATTATCCAGACACTTTGGTTACCTGTGCCCTTTTGTATTCTGCACCTCACTTCTGCCCTCTTACCTCACCTCATCCCATAGCCCACCTCAGTCTGGTCACGTCAATTCTGGACTCTCCCAGATGTTTCTGCCTCTGGACATGCTCTCCCTTTTATCCACAGTAAACTTCCTCCTCCACCATACCTGGGAGCCAAAATGTCCTTTGTTCTCCTTTTTCTTTGTTTCCATTCACTCCTGGGCTGCATTTCTTAACTGTTTTTATTATCAATGAATGGCCTGGCCAGGGTTTATATATCTTAGGGTATGGGTCTTTCTCTAACCAGTCCTAAAACCCCCATGTCACACTCTACAGCTGTGGCCCACCTTCTTCGAGAAAAGCCTGGTGAAGAAAGCCTTTCAGAAAACCCTCACGGATCTGAAGCTGGACTACCTGGACCTGTATCTAATTCACTGGCCACAGGGATTCCAGGTTTGAGCTGCTCTTTGCCCCATCTGTAGCAGCTGAGCAAATATCAGAAACCAGCAGCTGTGCCTGAGCTGGGGCAGTGGGATGGGCTGTATCAGGAGTTCTGTGCACAGCAGAAAGTCAATGGCCTAAAAAGCACATAGGTGGAACTTTCTGTCCTGCCAGCCAACTCCCAAATAACCGCAGAGACTTATTGTTAATTATTAATACTCAGCTTGTTACTAACTAGTTCTTACAAATTACAACTTAAATTAATCCATATTATTAATATACATGCTGTGAATTGGCTCGTGGCTTGTATCCGTCTTCTACACGTCCTGCTTCCTCTGTCACTGGTTGGCAACTCTGCCCTTCCTCATCCATGCTCTCTCTCTCTAAGTGCTGCCTAACCTCTCCCTGCCTAGCTATTGGCCGTTCAGCTCTTTACTAAACCAATGAGAGCAACGCATCTTTACAGTGTACAAAAAGACTGTTCCACAATAAAAGCTGTCCAGGGCTATATGCAGGAGCGCCATGTGCTTATGTTATATTCTTACAGTTGGTTTGAGAGAAACTGATTCTTGCCAGCTAAGACAAACTGCAAACTGGCCTGTCACCTTCATATTCATCCCCAACCCAGTCCCCTGAGCAGAGAGGGTGTGAATTTCTTAGGACAGTCTTGTATGACACACATCGAGGATCAAGCATTTTGCCCTTTATAGCACCCCTGCCCTGGGAAGTAGCATCTGGGAGGAAAACCCAAATATAGGAAAGCTGGCAGATAATATAATCTGAAAAACTATAGCTCCATGCCTGGGACCCCACTCCTGCTGGTTCCACAGAGTTCAAAGGGGTTGAGGAAGGTGTGGAGAGATGGCTCTGCAGTTAAGAACACTGGTTGCTCTTCTAGGGGATACAGGTTTAATTTTTAAACCCCCCACACACGGAGGCTCATAACGGTCTGTAACTCCATTTCCAAAGACTCAAGACTTTCTATTAATGCCTCCACAGGTAGTTGGCAAGCATGTGTTTACACATATAAACATGCAGGCAAAATAATCATTTATAGAAAAACAAAAAACAGCCAAAAAAAAAAAAACCCAAATATGAAACCAACAAAATCTTTAAAAAGTGAATGTGTGGTGTAGGAGTTCCTTCTGTTTGTGTGTTGCTGTCATTGGATAATGAATAAAGAAACTGCCTTGGCCTGGTTGATAGGATAGGACTTAGGTAGGCAGAGTCGACAGAACTGAATGCTGGGAAGAAGGGCAGAGTGGCAGTCCCCATGGATCTCCTGCCTGAGATGGACGTCAGTTAGAATCTTGCCGGTAAGCCACAGTCACATGGTGATACAAAGATTAATAGAAATGGGTTAAATTAAGATGTAAGAATTAGCCAAAAAGAAACTAGAGCTAATGGGCAGTGTTTTAATGAATATAGTTTCTGTGTGGTTATGTCGGGTGTAAGCTAGCCGGGAGGCCGGGACAAAGAAAATAGCCCTCTCCCATGCAAAAAATGTGAAGGAAAATCGAAGGGATGTGAGTTTTCATTCTACTGTACATGTGACCAGTTTGGGTGATGACTGCATACTACCCCAAATTTCAGATTTAGGCTGCAAGGACAGACACTGGCTAGTATCCTCCGCTGCTAGCCATGACATTTTCATGTAACCTGTGACTAATAAGCTTGAAGCCAAAATGCCCCTAGATATTTATGGATTTAGGTATGTTGAATTAATCTCTGTGGTGACAATAATAGCTTTGACAATGTACTAAGAATAGATGGTCAGACACTGTCTGCCACGGTCACATGCAGGGTTTCCATCCCACAGCGGACTGCCACATAGATGGTTCTGAACTTTTCTGTGACAAATGGCTATGCGGGCATTTCTCTTGGGTACGTCATCACCCTCAAACCTTGCTGCGCAGAAACAGGCACCCATATGTAGGTCCTAATGAGGTTTTTGTCTTGCGTTTACAGGCTGGAAATGAATTTTTACCAAGAGACGAAAAAGGCAACATTCTCGTCAGTAAAGCAACATTCTTGGATGCTTGGGAGGTAGGTTCCTACTCCTCTGTATGTTTTCAGAGATAAAAACTTCTGTCAGGACCCCTTGACACTCCACCCTGATCTGAAAATGCCCAGGAGATCTGTGTCTAACTTCACCACTCCTGTTTCTCTCTTTTCTATTCATATATTTGAATGGGGGGGAGGGGAAGAGGCGCTCGTGGAGGTCAGAAACCTTGTGTGGGAGAAAGTTCTCTTCTTCAACTATGTGAGTTTCTGGGAATAAAATATGGTCTCTCTTAGTCACACAGATTGATTTGATCCTCCTCTGTATCCCAGGTAGACTTTGTGAGTCTCTCGCCTCACCCCCCCCTCCCCCCAACTTATCTGGGATTGTCAGCCTACACCCACGCCCATCTGCTGTTGTAGTTCCTCTCTTTGCTGTCAAACGCAGCCTGATGTGAGCGAGAAAGGCCTTGAAGATATATGGGCCCTGGTAGGAGTGCCTACCTAGGTACTAGAAAAGGGCTGGAATCTATCCTACTGACTACCTGCTTAGCCCCAAATGGAGTCAGCCCAAGGATGTAGGGTTTATAGATTATTACCCACAGTGATCTTGTTCTAAACTTTCCAAAAGACAATGATCCAACCTTAGAGCAGCAGAACATGAAGTTATGATCCATTCATTGTAAGTTCCTGTCCAGTAGCTGCTAGAATCAAAGCATATACAATGTGTTTGCTGTTGAGATTCTTTCAGTCCAAGTGCTAAGGTTTCTGTGGTTGAGCCCTCAGCAAAGTGTGGGGACCTCAGCTTATTTGACAGTTCAAACAACACAGGAATCGATGAGGGAAGGAAGGAATTGTCTGGTCCCAGGAGAGACATTAAAGAGAGTTTGATTTGTGCCTGGAAAGAAATGTGAAGAAAGGGGGTAAAACCATGAACAGAAGCCAGAACTTCACTTTTCCTTCTTGGTTACAGCTGAGCGGGGGACAGGTAGAAGGACTGGAACCAGCCATGCAGGCACCACAGTCTAGCTGGAGATTCCCTTTAGTGCTTCACTTGATATTATCACAGGGAAGCCAATCCTCCTATCCATTCCTCCTATCCAAACCAGCATCCCTGTATCCTCCTGCAGCCATCTAACTGATGTTCCTCACTGTGACAGGCCATGGAGGAACTGGTGGACCAGGGGCTGGTGAAAGCCCTGGGCATCTCCAACTTCAACCACTTGCAGATTGAGAGGCTCCTGAACAAGCCTGGACTGAAACATAAGCCAGTGACCAATCAGGTACATTCTCTTTGGTGAAGGCCCTGCTTTGGGACTACTTCAATACTGGGAGGCAATTTCCATACTAGCTACTGAGTCTCATCTCTGAGGTCTGTGTTCAGGATGCTCAGGGAGCTGGGAGGCAGATCTCTGGGTCTGGTTTGGAGCATATCTATCAATGATTTGCCTTTGGTCTTTGTTTGTGTGTCTGTTCTCATGTGGAGAAGCCTTTCTGAGCCACTCAGAAAGTGGCTAGTGGCCTAGTCCCCTAGTGATGGCGATGTTTTCTCTTGCAGATTGAGTGCCACCCATATCTCACCCAGGAGAAACTGATCCAGTACTGTCACTCCAAGGGCATTGGCATCACGGCCTACAGCCCTCTGGGTTCCCCAGACAGACCAGAGTAAGACTTTAGAGTGGTGTCTCTTTCTTTTAACCTTTTAACACTCTTAAAACAGTGTTTGGTAATTGGTTAGTAATTTCTAAGACACGAGTAATCATGTTTTGCGTAGCTAGGTCATACTTTTCAACTGCTAAAGCTCTGGTCCATAGCTAGGCTCCTGGAGAGACTCTCTCTCTCTCTCTCTCTCTCTCTCTCTCTCTCTCTCTCTTTCTTCCTCCCTCTCTCTTTTTGCCTGTCTCTCAGATGAAGAAGGCTTTCATGTTAGGCCTTGGCACTGTCCTGGCAGTAATGTTCATAGGCATGTAGTAGCCATGGTGATTTTCACGCCAGCCATCTTTGTTCCCCTAGTGCCAAGCCAGAAGACCCTGTAGTACTGGAGATTCCCAAGATTAAGGAGATTGCTGCAAAGCACAAGAAAACTGCAGCCCAGGTAAAATGGAGTAATTCCCCCTAGATCTAACCACTCATTCTTCTAGTCATGTGTTTTATTGGTATTGCCTTCTTTCAACGCATTGGAGGGGAAGAAATGAGAAATGTAAGTCTGTTAAGACTTCCAGGCAAAACCACTGGCATCAGGGAAGGGCTGCCTCTGTCAATCAGCTTCCTGTCAAATCCCTAGGCTCAGCCTCATGAACATTGCCTTCTGGACACAGTCTCAGTTTCATGGCCACAAGCCACGCGCGTCCTTCCTATCTAGGGAAATCAGTGCTGCCTCCAGCATCAGGGGCTGTAAGATGGGGCCTGGCAAGTGTTTCTAATAATAGCTAAAGCCACAGAGAAATACAAGTACATTTTATCAGTTATTTCACTAAGAGGAGTTCTTCATAGGTAAGTAGATACCTAATGTCCCCTCTTTGTACACAGGTTCTGATTCGGTTCCACATCCAAAGGAATGTGGTGGTGATCCCCAAGTCTGTGACACCCTCCCGCATACAAGAGAACATTCAGGTAAGGTGTGGCCTCATCATTTGCTATTCCCACTGGGTGGATAGGGGCTGGGAAAGATCCTGTCCTTGAACTTTAATCCCACCCCCTGATTGCCAGTGTGACTTAACTCCTTCCAAGTAACTAACTGACCAACACTTGTGCTAGTTAGCTGGCCTCAACAGAGCTGTAGCGATTACATGCATGTGGGCCATGAGTGGGTTGGAGGCAGGTACCAGCAAAGGCCTGTCAGGACTAAACATCTGAACTTTATCCCACTGAGGAGATTCCTGTTACCCTTGAACACTTAGATCACAGTCCCACACTGTCCTGGTCAACTATGGACTCTCTTGGTCTACTCATGCACCTTTTTGTAGAAGGTGATGCAATGAATTGAAAAAACCATGCCTCCTACATGGCCCTCAAGGATCAGTCATTGCACACACTGCACACACCTACAACTCCCCTCCATGTCCAGGACAGCGATATCTCTAAATTATCCAGTTGTCATTAGAGAAGGATTTGGTGGCACTATGCCTGAATGTGAGGAACACCTATAATCTTAGATCCCATCAAAACTTTCCTTCCTAAGGATGTTTTTGGAACTTTCTAGGTCTTTGACTTCCAGCTGAGTGATGAGGAGATGGCCACCATTCTCAGCTTCAACAGAAACTGGAGGGCCTGCGGCCTGTTTATGTAAGTGTCATCAGGTTAAGTAGGAGGGTGATCAGGGTGTTATCTCAGGTTGTAAAGCAGTAGCAGGAAAGAATAAAAGAAATGCAGGATTATAGCATGGCTTCGAATACTTTCTTCTGGCAGTTGTGAAAAATTAACGTTTGAGTCCTGGGGAATCACTAAGAGTAGAGTGTTGTTCTTTGCTGCTCATCTTCTGCATCTTACACACAGAGCTAGGATTTTGAAGGGACAAATTGTCATGAGTATGTGGAAGGCTGACTTCTTACTCCCTCATTCACTCAGCAACTTACTGCAATGTGCGATGCCAGGAATAATCTAGGTGTTCAGGGAATCACACTACCAACTTCCTGTCCCCAGTCTTACATTCTACAGAGGGAACAGTAACTCCAAATATGTATGTCAGAGAATGACAAATGCCATAGCAAAAAATAAAGTAGGGCAAAGGCACAGGAATTCGTGAGCCCTTTGTGACTGATACTTTACTAACATGATTATCTAGAGGAGGTTTAGCTGATAAAATGAGAGTTAAAAGAGGGTGAAAGAAGAGGAACATGGATGGTGGGGGGAAACTATGTATTTGTTAATGACAGCAAATTCCAATGCCCTGATGTAAGAGGTTTAGAGCTCTCAAGTAGAGGCAGTGATGCTGGAGCAGAGCCTGTAGGGGTTATGGTAGAGTGATGTTGGAGCAGAGACTGTGTGGGCTATGGTGATGCTGGAGCAGAGCCTGTAGGGGTTATGGTAGAGTGATGCTGGAACAGAGCGAGTGGGGGCTATGGTGATGTTGGAGCAGAGCCTGTGTGGGCTACAGTAGAGTGATGCTGGAGCAGAGCCTGTGTGGTCTACAGTAGAGTGATGCCGGAGCAGAGTCTGTGGGGTCTACAGTAGAGTCATGCTGGAACAGAGTCTGTGGGGGCTATGGTAGAGTGATGCTGGAACAAAGCCTGTGTGGTCTACAGTAGAGTGATGCTGGAGCAGAGCCTGTGGGGGCTACAGCAATGCTGGAGAAGAAAAAGTGAAGGCTATGGTAGGAAGAAGTCAAGTCAGAGACAACTTTAGGCTAAGAACACATAGTGGTATAGAGCAAGGAGGCTTCGCTCTTTTTATCAGGCGGAATTGAGAAGCCAGGAGAGGATTCTGAAGAGAGGCTAGCATGGCATGATGTACCTTAAAACGTCACGTCGACATCTCCATTGAGAACTGCAGAGTGCTACTATAATTATCCAGGGAGAAGGACAGCCAATGGACTTGGGCCCCCGTTGTGGGGATGGGGAAGAGCAGATTCAGGATGAATACAAAGCAGCTATTTGTATTTGCCAAACCATTAACCAATATGGTTCTGTTTGCTTAGTTTTATTTTTGCTTGAGTAATCAAGAACATAATTATCATTTAGAAGAGGTCAGGAATCTGCTCAGGATGTGTTTATGATGTTTGTTTCACATCAGGTGGGAATGCAAGATGGAGATGGATTTGTGAGTAGAGTCACAGATCGATGGACTCAAAAGTAAACCTAGCTGGCTCGTGCTAGAAACCCTACCACTTACTAGAGATGAGGCCTTGGGTTGTTTGGGTAATGTCACCAAGTCACTCTATCTACAGAGCAGGGATGACAGTATTAATTTCAGCAACCATCCACTAGGTACTAGTTTAGGGTATAGCAGACACTTTAAGCTCTTTGATTATATTAGTATCTTAGTTAATACTTACAACCTATCTGTCAATTTCAGTTGTACTTCCCACTTCATGACAATGTGAGAATTTGAGACAATAGTTCTGAGGCCCTTGGCTGTGTGCCAGCTGGCTTATGATCTCTCATTATGACAAGCTACTGGTGACCAGAATCTCGTTCCTTAATAGCCCTCTCGTACTTTAGGGCGACATCATGGTCTGTGTGCCCTATCTCATTTCCTCATGGTCTTATTGGAGCCGGGGCTCAGCGAGCACCAAGATGGTTGAATAGAACACTGAACGGTGACTTTAGGTTACACTTGTTGCTTCTGGGGAACAATTTCTTCTTTATGCTTGTTGCTGCAGGGCAAGTCATCTCGAGGACTTCCCTTTCCACGCCGAATACTGAAACTGAGACACCTGATGAGCTTGCCCAGTTGCCCTCTTCACGATGTGCCGTCCACTTCTCAGGACTCCTATCGTTGCCAAGCCTACCAGATACCACACCGAGCTAGCCACGAGAAGAGAATTCTGCTTTTAAACCTCATGTTGATCTAGAAGCAGCCTGTCACAGAGGATGCTTACTCAGCGAAGGACAATGGTTTTCTCTAATTAGATCCGGTCAAATGTTTGTCTTACCCCAGTGGTAATTCTGAGGATTTAAAGATCAAACGTATAATACAAATGACAATCACCACACACATTTTCAACAGTCAGAAGAGCTTTCTGAACTTTGTGGGTCCAACTTTCACCATTCATATTTTGTAGAAGAGGAAATGAAGCCAAGAACTTGCTGAGGGCCCCAGGTAGAAAGAGGCTGAAGGATGTTTCAAAGGAAGGGTGCTCTTTGGGAGAGCTCAAGACAGTTCGCTGCCTTCCTCTTCCAAGTCTTCTCCTCCTGGCCATACCTGGCTCTTTACCAAAAGACTTTGTTGACTCTCTTCTTCTTGCTCTTCCCTCTGATATGCCATCATGACGAAGGGTCAATGCCGATGGTGGAAGAGCCCTTAAAATTCACACAATGCCACTATTCAGAGAGAGAGAGAGAGAGAGAGAGAGAGAGAGAGAGAGAGAGAGAATGGCAACTACAGGATCTAGAACAAATGCAGAGACAAACATCTGGCACACCTGTGAGGAGTTATCTAGAGTAGGTTAATTAGGGTGGGAGACACACTCTAACTTTGGACGGCATCATTTGATGGGTTGGGGCCCTAGCTAGCTGAGTACAAACATTCCTTTCTCTCTGCTCCTTGAGTTTGGATGCAATGTGATCGGCTACCTCACATTCCTCCTCATGTCTTCCCATCATGGAGGACTGTATACCTACAAACTGTGAGCCAAAATAAGCCCTTCTTCTTTGAAGTTGTTTCGGCCAGATATTTTGTTTTAGCAATAAAAAAGTTATAAAACATAAAATCTGGCTCATTTTTTTCATTAAGCATTTTTCTACTTTATTTGTACTTTTAACCAAGTAAATTATATCATACACATATATTCATCAGAATAAAAAGTCAGGACAAGTTTCTTAAGTATAAAACAAGCGTATATTGGCAAATCCATGAAGCTAAAAGTATATAAGAAAAGACTTTATTAAACATTCTGAGGTCGAATGAAAATAGCAACAGCTTATTTACAATAAATCCCACTAGAAGTGGAGTGTCTTTCTAATCCACAACTTTGTGCTGTTTGGCGACTTCTTTTATCAAGAGAAGGTGGCCGAAGAGACGCTCCACACACCTCATGAATAGAGCCACTGGAATGCTATTATGTCATGACTGTGAATAAGCCCAAGTCAGCGTCCAGCAGATGAAAGAAACACTTAGGAAAAGAACCCCATTCTTGTCTGAAATCCCAGTTCAGACAAATAAAGTCAAACCTAAGAGGGAATCTGACTGATGTCATGTGAACCAAAAAATTCCAGCTCATCCTTGACCCCATAAGAATTCACACAAATGGCTGTTGTAACAGTGAGCTGACATCAGCTTAACCGGAAATTGATGATTACTCCCAACTAGCCAATAAGGTTTTTTTCTTTCTGTTTTTTTGTTTTTTTTTTCTAGGCTAAAGAACAAATATGAGCAAGAACGATAGACCTGTCTTTACTTTGTGACTCACAGTGGATTTCCAAATTATAACATTTCCACTGTGTGCATAAGGAGTAGACTTAAGAGACTTTGTACTGTATTCTGATACCAACAATTACAATATATGTTGTGTTATCAATGTTCAAGTATATCATTTAACAATACATGATGATGAGTGTTAAGGTTTTCTACCTATAGGTGCAAAACATCATATCAATAGACTTCCATAAATGGGGTAATCACATACAAACTGGAAATTAAAGTCTGCTTCAAGGTCCAACCAGGTCAGATCACTAAAAAATGAGAACATCTAAAAGGCAAAATGAAGCCCAAAAGAATAGAAAGAAACATCCATCACCTATGTGTCAGCCCCAAATAATGCCGGCCATGGCAACACCTATATCCCTCCCATGGATTTCTGACTACCCAAGTATTGTAACTGACTCAAATCCAGTCAGGACTTGTCCATCACTAAACTGAATACACACATGCAATCTACTGAATGAGATTCTATTGTACCCCTCTTCTCTGGCCTCATTTCACACAAGAAACACCCAACAGGCCAGGAAAATCCCTTTATTTTCTTTCTCCCAGTAACTGAGTTCCTATCTACATCAAAGAAGTCTAGTTTTCCAACATTCATCTATGCTAAACCTGCTGACTTACGGTGAGCACACAGAAAAATTTTAATACCTATTCAAAAGTCCACAAATATGAAAGAAACAACCATATCCTTCCACAGTAAAGTGGATGAGCAAAATATGGTATAATCGGAAATAGAGAGATGGCTCCATGGTTAAGAGTGTTTCCTGCTCTTCCCGAAGACCTGAGTTCAGTTCCCCTCACCCATGTCTGGAGTCTCACATCAACCTGAGCTCCAGGGGACTGGGATACTCACATCATGCCTCTTGTAGGTATGCACTTGCAAATCAAAGTAAAATAAAGTTTAAATGTGGTGCATAAAGACAGTGGTACAATAATCTCAAGAAACTAGAAATGACCCTTCACCAAAGCACAAAGAGGCACAGAAGCATTCTAAGTTTACAACGTTAAGATAAGGACATCTTTCACAAGCAACTTTTTATTCTAGCTATGGTACACACTTGGAAATCGGGGAAAGAAATAATATAAAGATAGGAAACAGATCTGGATGTGATCCACATCAGTAATCCCAATATTTAAAAGATAGAAACATGAGAATCAAAACTTGAAGGTCATACTAAATGATACAGCCAATTCAAGGCCACCAGGGACTGCACTGCACCTGACTCCATCTCAGTGAACTAAAGAACACGAGAGATGCACAGAAACGGGCCAGGAAATAAGTCACAACAAAGGAAAAGATAGAGAGCTTAGAATGTTTGATTCTTTGGGAAAAGGACACGATAATGTTATTTTTTTTTATTAAAAATAAGACACTGAGTTACAAGCTATGGAGTAGAATGAAAATCCACTTGTTTTAAAAATTAAATACCACAGAAAGACTGCAAAAATAGAGGAGTGGGTTTATTTTGATATTTGGCTTTTTTAAACTAGTGCCATAAAAGCCAATATACATAGCCTACGAAAAAATAGTACAATGTTGCTAACTTTTACTATTAATAAATTAATATAACATGTTTAGGCTTAATCTTTCAAAAACTTAACAACTAATTATGAGGACACTATTTTGAGAGTAAGTATATTCACCTTATGCGTATTAGCAAACACATTCTCATAAACGTGCAGCTCTGGTGCCATATACATTTAAATTTATATAGAATCCCTAGTTCACTTGGAGTATTTTCATTTCTATTGTGACTTTGTATTTCTTTTAGAATGTTGTCAATATAATCATAGAAAACCTTATCTGGAACTGAGAAAAAAGTGAAAATGACTTGAAAATTAAAATTCTTTCAGGAGTGACAGATCATGCCTTTAATCCCAGCACTTGGGTAGCAGAGGCAGGTGAATCTCTGTGAGTCTGAGGCAGGTCTTGTCTATGACATAAGATTCATAGGCTAAGTCTGTAGAGAGACTGTGTCTCAAAAATAAATTCCTTTTGTTTCTTGATTTATGGATCAAGGAGATACTTTTTGGATATCTGAAATTTAAATTCCATTTTAGATAGATCAACTCTGATGACTCAGTTTTAGTACTTTTTATGGAGTTTTAATATTTTAATTATTTAATATTTAAATAATAATATTTTAAAAGATAGTCTCAAGATTACTGAACTTTTGGAGGTCTGGTCTACAAAGTAAGTTCTGGAATATGCAGAAAAACCTTATCTTGTATAACAATAACAACATTAAAGCTTTTGGAACTTCTGAATGAAGATTAAGAAATCCTAGTTTCATCCTAGACAAAAGTAGCACAACCTTCCTGGAGTTTGAAGGATTTACATGACTATTCTTTCTTCTAGAGAACAATTCATCATTAATGTCTCACACAGCTTTGCTTCTCATTTTCTTTTTAAAGACATAATATACTGATGGGTGGGACTCAGAAAGAGCTAACTTTTTTCAGTTCAAGGGATGAAAGTTAGTTACTTGACTTTTGTGTGATAAACTTCTCCTGGGGAGATATAACACACACACATGTCTACTCAACCCCATTTAGGGAACTCACAACAGACCAAAGTACGAATACCACCAAAGTCCAATTGGGCAAAGCAATGAGTTTTATTTACTTACAAGAGAACAGGTGAGGAGTTACATATAGGAACAGAAATGATTCAAAGATGGCGGTATCACAAAAACCCACCTTAGCACTGGAGATTGCTCACAAAGCTGGGAACCTGGAGCATATTGCACAGCCTACTGGCAGCTCAACAGCTTAGAGCATCCTTTCCTGGTGCCTCGGTTGGTCTAAAACTCTGCCAGGAAGCTCTGCTGGCTTCTGCTTCTTCTTGAAAGCTGTTCTGGTCTCATAGTCTTTGTAGATTGGCTTCTCTGGGAGTCTTCTTGGTAGCTCTGTTCCTATTCCTTACTCTAACTGGGAAGGGTATAATGAATTGGGTCAGTTTCAGGGACTTCCTGAAGCTGTTTTAAGTTGTTGTTCTGTTTGTTTCATTGTTTTGCTTTGTTTTTAACCTTTCTTCTTAAGGAACTTCCTTACAAGATGGAAGGTTTCAATCTCAGAGGAGGAAACAGTTATGCTTCAGGCCCTTGCTAGGTAAGTCCTTTAAGGCCAATTTTCTGCAACTTTTCCAAAATGATTTTAAAATTTTTGAGACCCTACATTGCCATGCTTGGCCTGCAGCTGACTTTCTCTGTAGTCCAGTTTGACCTTGAACTTTATTCTTTTGACTAAGGAACTCAGGCTGGCCTTGCACTTCCCATGCAGACAATGATGACCTTGGCTTTTCAATCCTCCTGCGTCAGCTTCCTGAGTACGTGGCATCATAGGTATTATCCACCATGTATGAAAGAATGCCTTTTGCTTTTTTGGCAAAAGAAAAATTAACTTTCTGCTGTTAGAGCCAAGGTCACAGTGCTTACTCAGAACACCATTGATCACTGCTATCTGGGTTGGATGGGGAAGCAATCCCATGAGCACCTTCTAAGCAAAGTCCTAACGAGCTTATCAGTTTGAACATGGTACAGCTCTCTTCTGAGTTCTTAAAGGGAAGCTCCCACCAATCCTGTCCCAGGAGTTATCAGAATTGAAGCTGTTCTCTTGCTCTAAGCATCTGTGAGGCACGAAAAGGTGCAGTTAGATGCTACACCCACTTGTACACTCTATCTCTCAACAATTTTATCTTTCTTTCTCTTATTTATTAATTCTAATCTACTCCTTCCCTTTCAAGGGAGCCACTGAACAGCCCGTGTTATAGGTCACAATCTGGACGTGCCAGGATTTTCTTTAATACCATTTTTATTCTTATAGCTCATACTGAATCATTGGTGAGACAGAACACTTAGCTGTCTTGTTGAGTCTCACTTGGGGGCAACCGGATTTGACACTGAGTATAAAATTGTATGTTGGGGTGGCACACATTAACAATCCCAGCATTTACAAAAAGACAGAGTTTAGAAAATCTTTAGTTGCCAATCTGAGAACATAGCATTCCAGGCCAGATTGGAACACACAGCAAGATCTGTATTTTAAAAATAAATAAACCAAAGAGAGAACAAACAAAAAAGAACTGATCTACAGAGCGGAGATACATTCACAAGTTTCTCAATTTGTCTTCTCTTGCCCAATTACACAGCAAACTACCTCATAGAGAATTTTTTTGCCAGACAACAGATCTTCTAAACTCCTTTCCTGGATGTTATACACAGCTTTTCAGTCCTTCCAAAGCAGGTGTTTTAGCTTTTCATATTAACTTTCCAAAAAACACTTATTAATTTGGGGCTACAGTAAATATGACAAATGCACACAATCCCAAGGGAGCCAATGTGTTTTTCATGGCATTTGCCACCCCACTCAGTACCCAGACTATTGCAGCCTCCTTTCCAGTCTAGCCTGCTGAGTACTGGGACCTCCTTATACATGTCTTTCCCACAACCCTCCAGATTTAGCCTGGGCCCTACATCCAGTTCTAGTCTGGCCTTCTGTCTTCACTTTAAGTGAGCTCTAGGTTTGGGCCAGGAACCTTCCTCCCTATTTCCCAAACCACAGGACCCTCCCATGTCACATTCAACCTTTCCTATCAGACCTATCTACCTTACACTCCAGGCTTGGACCAGGAAACACATCTGCTTAACAGCCTCTGTCCACCAGGCTTCATTCTTTCCCAAGCATTTCCAGCCTCTACTCTAAGCCACCTCACATCTCCTCTCATCCAGCCTTCATGCTGACTTCAATCAGGTCAGAATTAGTCCAGCACTAAATCAAATCTAAACTTGCAGTCCTTAAAATCAAGATCTGCTGTTCCCTTCTCCTCTGAACCTCAGCTCTCACAGGAAGAACCCAACAGGCAAAAGAGGCCCTCTATTTTCTTTCACCAGCAAAGCTTAGTTCCTGTTTACATTAAGGGAATCTAGCTTTCTGACATTCAACTCTGCAGTATTTGCTGACTCATGGTGAGCCAGCAGAGAAATTCTGTTATTCAAAGTCCATAACTGTGGAGAAATCTTCTTTGTCTTTCCAGAGGTAAGTGGACAAGCAAACTGTGGCACACACAGACAATGGTGCAGTAATACTGAGAAAACAGCAATGAGTGATCAAGTCACTAAACAGCACAGGGGGATTCAAAGTTTACAATAAGATATGGATGTCTCTCTGGACAACCAGCTCTTGGGACATATTGAGAAAGAAATAATTGTGAAGACAAGAAAAACAGCCAGAAACCAATTCGTCAAGTCTTATTATTATACCCACAGGTTAGTACATCTCTCAATCCTCATCAGAGACGCCTCTGCATGCAGTAGATGGTTTTGAACACCGAGACTCAAAACTGGTCACTGTGCAGAGAATAAGAATGCAGAACGCTCATCTCCAAGTAGGACTTCTGTATCACAGCCTCTTGCAAGGCTCAGAGACTGACAAGGAATTGCCTCCTGAGTGTTAGGACTAAAGGTGTGTGCCACCACTGCTGGCCTAGTCCTCTGATGGGCTGTAAAATGATTTGTTTTAAATGTTTACAATGTTTGGCTTATTATGTTAATTTTTATTCCTCTTGTTATTCTTTTGATCCCCACCCTTTTCCATGCCCACTTCCAGCGACCTCTGAACACTTGCTTCATCTGAAAACTCTCTCTCTCTTCCTGTTTTCTCTTTCTGGTGTGCACACATATCTTTGCCTCTGTCCCTCTTATCTCTTCTCCTTCTCTCTCTCTCTCTCTGTCTGTCTCTGTCTCTCTCTGTCTGTCTCTCTCGCTCTCCTTTAATAAATGTTTATGGCTATTTTCTGTGTCTATGGGTCTGTTTACACAGGCTCCCCTGCTGTTGGGAATTTGCAGCTGCAATGCCCCCTGCTGTTGGGAACCTGCAGCTGCTTGGCTGCTGGCTCCTGGCATGGCAGGGCTGCCAGCCCACCCAGGACACATGATATATATTTCTAGAATAAAACTTCTCTCATTTATTATAACCAGACTGCAGTTTTCCCTCCTTTCATTTTTTTTCCAGTCCTCCTTTCTACTTCTCCTCTCCCGAGGTCTACTCCTTTGTTAACTTAAAAAAAGAGCAGGCCTCCCAGGCATATCAGCCAAACACAGCATAAAAATTTATATTAGGACTAGGCACAAGCCTTCATATCAAGAAATGGACACCAAGAACAGGCAAAAGAGTCAGAGACACCCCCACTCCCACTGTTAGGAGTCCAGTAAGAACACTCAGCTACACAACTACATCTCTGCAGAGGATCTAGCCCAGAGCCATGCAAGCTCCGTATTTCCCTATGAGTCTTGCTTAGTTGATTCTGTGGGCTATGCGTCTCTGGTGTCTTTGACCCCCTTTGGCTCCTGCAATCCCCCCACCGCTCAACCTCTCAGCCCTCGAATCTGTAGGGTTGCCCTGGTTCTGTCTAGTGTTTGGCTGTGAGTCTCTGCCTCTGTTTCCATCAGTTGCTTGGTGAAGCCTCACTAATGACGACTGGACAAGGCTCTGATCTATGAGTATAGCAGAATATCCTTAGTAATCATTTTATAGACATTATCCCTAGTTGTATTTGGTTCTATCCTGGGTCTCTGGGTTGTTCAGTTTCTAGTGTCTGGCCATACAGGCAATGTCAGGCACGGGCTCCCTCTTGTGGTGTGGGCTTCTATTGGACAAGTCACAGGTTGGCCACTCCTACAAATTCTGTGCCACCATTACCTCAGCACATATTGGAGAAAGGACGGATTGTAGGTCAAAGGTTTTGTGTCTGGTTTGAGGTTCCAGAACCTCTGCTGGGAGCCTCACCTGGTTAGAGAACATGGACAGTTCAGGTCCCGTACCCCCATTACTAGGAGTCTTTGCTAGAGTCACCCTCAGATATTTCTAAGATTTTCAACTGCACTAGGCTTCCACATCGACCCCCAAACGTCCACGAATTTCACTCATCTCTCCTAGTATGCTCTCTCTCCATCACTTCTCACCCCAACAGGCCTGATGCCTCCTTTTCCCATACCCACTCACCCCCAGTACACCCACAAAATCTATTTGATTTCTCCTTCCCAGGAAGAGCTAAGTATTGAAAGACCCCCCACCGAGCTTATTAAATGACTTAGCACCCGTAATGCCATTTTACAAGGCTTGTACGGAATATTCAGGGTTTGAACAAAGGGCAGTTTAAAAGCTGCCAAAACGAGCTAGAGACACCTGTGGCTGGGCCGGGGGAGGAACGGGAATACCGAGAATATGGCTAGGCACCGTCTGTCCCAGGCGGGGAGGAACGGTGAAGTCTGCCCTAGATAAGAGCCAAGGCAGCCCATATCTGAATTCTCGGGAACTAGAGACCTTGTCCCAACCTGAACTCGGCCACATTCAAACTGACCAATGAAAACCCTGTAACTATGCTTCTCGCTTCTGTACAGCGCTTTTTGCTCCCCAAAACATATATAAACCCATTACCCCGACCTGGAGGTGCACAAGTCCTCTGAGAGACTTTGTCGCCCCAGGTACCTGTGTATCTGAATAAACCTCTTGCTGTTTGCATCCGTACAAGTGGTCTCGCTGTTCCTTGGGAAGGGTCTCCCCAGAGGAAAGACACTATTGGAGGGTCTTTCATTATCTTCCGTTGGGTCCTCCCTGTTACCTAGCCTCTCTGGGCCTGTGGATTGTAGCATGATTAGCCCATACTTAGCAACTAATGTCCACTTAGCACTGAGTACATCCCATGTTTGTCTTTCAGCGTCTGAGTTACCTCGCTCAGGATGATTTTTTTCTAGTTCCATCCATTTGCCTGCAAATTTCATGTCATTCTTTTGAATAGCTAAGAAATAGTTCCTTGTGTAAATGTATCACATTTTCTTTATCCATTCTTAAGCTGAGGGACATTTAGGTTGTTTCCAGTTTCTGGCTGTTATCAATAAAGATGCAATGAACATAATTGAGCAAGTGTCCTTGTGGTAGGATGGAATGTCCTTTGGGTATATGCTGAATATGGTATAGATGGGTATTGAGGTACATGATATCCCAATTTTTGCTTACAGAAATTCTTGCTAAACAATTTGTCAGAATTGCATGAATACAAATCATTACTAGCATTTGCAGAAACAAAGCCTGGCACAGGGGCTAACAATGACCTCACGTTTAAAAAAGAACTCTGTGAGGTCATCTGCTAGTGTATGCTGGAATAGACGTCTCCTTTTCGTAACTGCAGCAAGCCACAGATGTTTTAAAGTAGCTCTTGTAAGATGTCTCAGTTTCCTTGACATTTTCCTGTGTCTCAGATGCCTTGAACACCCACTCCATTCACTACAGTTATAGCCTCTCCCATAGCAGTGTCTCTTCCCAAATAATCTTACAGATTCATCTGGGAGGACTTTCACCCATTTTTTTTAGGTTCATAAACCGTCGTGCAGCAGGAAGACTTTGCACTGTGCAGAGTTTAATCTTGTTCACCATAATCAGTTCTACACCAGATCAAAATGAACATCCTGTTGAGTGCCCCACCCCTTGGCTATGGCTGCCTTCCAATGCAGTAAAAGCCCGCCCCCTCATACAGGAAATAAAGACTTCACCAGTCTGCTTACACAAGAAGCAGGCATTCATCTGCTCTCAGAAAGTCTCTGCAGCAACCATGGCCACCTTCGTGGAACTCAGTACCAAGGCCAAGATGCCCATCGTGGGCCTGGGCACCTGGAAGGTGAGTTTGCAATCTTGGGTCACCTGCTTCTCTTGAAGGGGGGACCTTGGCGTTTTCCTTTCATTTGACAGAATCTGTGTTGGGTTTGGAAGCCCAGAGCTGTCACCCAGTGTCCTTTCATTTGGGGCTTCTTTGGGCTACGGAGAACTAAGATGAGCCTTTCTCGGAAATGAGGATAGTTTCCCTGGAAAGTTGGAACTATACTTTGGGAAGAAAATAGTTTTCATTGTTGTTATTTTCATAGCAAGCATTTCCTTGAGACTCAGAGGCAGAACTCTGTTGGTTTGTTACTGGCTGAGTGACTGAGAGAGGAGAGAGTTCTGAAGGACCAGGCTCCCCCTGCTGTTCATGATGCTAAATTCCTTGCAGGCATCCAAGTGGCCAGGGAGCCTGGGGGAGAGGGAAGGTCTTAGACCCCAGTCCAGGTTACTGAACTGGCCCCTGCCCTTCACCAAGACTCCACGTGATTTCCTGACAGGAAAGTAAAATCTGATTGTCCTGAGGACGGCAGAGCCTGCACTTGAAGTCAGCTCAGGCTCTGCCCCGCCTGTGTTAATCTCTTCTGCCACGTTTTTCCGTGGTCCATCCCAGTGCGCACAGTGAATCGCATTTCCCAACCGCTCCTCAGACAAGTCTGAAATTGTTCCATCTTGTATCTCTGCCTTCTTTGTCTTTCCCTTCAGCCACAACACGACAATAGTCAGCATGTTCATAGGAGCTGTTTTTAGTTAGGAGTTTGATTTCTTGAGACAGGGTCTCACTCTAAACCTACACTGACCTTGAGCGAACTAGGAGCAGCCCTCCTGCCTCAGCTTCTTGAACGCTGGGACTACAGTGTAGACATCATCCCTGGATCATGAGCTGCTTTGGAACCCTTCTCTCCTGTCTCAGAGACTCCTCTCCAGGCTTCCTCCTCTGTCCCTTTGTTCCTCTTGGCACAGAGGGTCAGATCCGTCTGTGTGTTGGTGCTGCACTGAAATCTTTCTAGAACAGCGAGACTTGAACCAAATTAGGAATTTCACATTCCATCAAGGTAACAAACAATCACAATTCTCCAGGGAATCTACTCAGCCTGGATGAATTTAGAAGAGATGAACACTGAGAATCTGAAAAGCAGTTGTAACTATTGTGAAGGAGCTGTTTTCAAGGTTAAAGAACAGTGCTGTGGAGCAATCCTTCTGTACACGGTGAAGATGTGCTGCTCTCGTGGTTAATAAAGAGCTGATTGTCTGATGGCTAGACAGGATCTTGGGGGCAGAGAGGATGCTGGGAGGAAGAATAGAAATGGGTTAATTTAAGTTGTGAGAGCTGGCTGGAGACTAGCCTAAGCTATCGGCTCAGAATTTATAATTAATATGAAGTTTTTGTGTGGTTATTTGGGAGCAGCTGGTGGACAGAATCTTCTGCCTACATGATGGTGCTGCTGTAGACACTGTGCTTATCAGTGGACATGCAGGAGGGTGGGGCTTTGAGCCTGGACCCCAGTGCTTCTAAATTTCTGGCAATTCCTTGTCCCCATAATGGCACAGCTGTTCATCTCTGCTTTATGTACAACGCTTTATCAAGGTTTGATACTTAAAAAAGAATTTTTAGAATTTTGTTGTTTGAGAGAGTCTCATGTAGCCCAGACTGGCTTATAATTCCTTATATGGCTGAGACTGGCTTTGAATTCCTTATTCTCCTACCCCTTTTCCTCCCAAATGCTAAGATTACAGATGCAGGCCTCCACATCTGGCAGGATTTTGTTTCCTCTTGAATGAGGTGGTAATGTGCTCCAGGCTGGCCTCAAAGTCATGACCCTCCTGCCTTGAGCCTCCCAGAGTGGGATTGGAGGCGTGCAGCTCTATGCTCTGCAGGGAGATGAGTGCAGAGTATCATTTCCCACCACCAATGTAGGGCTCGGCTAGGTTAGATCAGAAGGTGATAGTTTGAACATTCTTTTCTCTTCTTTTCTTTTCTTTTGCTTATAGGTGGGAGAATAATCAGTTGTTACAGTTCTTATTCATTCCTGTTCTGAAACAGTGATGACATACTGGTTGCATCCACTCAGCCTTACTAAGTGCCAGGGGATGTGCTAAAACCTTCACAATCCTGTGGCAAGTAAGGGACACAAAGGCCTCACGAGGCAGGGTCCATTACTGTTGCTATACTTTGTTGTCAAGGTTTAGAGAAATTGAGGAATCCCTTAGCCTCATAGGGCACCATAGCAGAGTAGATTAGCTTGTCGTGACTGTTTTGATAGCCTTCTTCCCAGAGTCTGAAAATTCCTCTGGATTGTCTCAGAATCGAGTTTTCAGAGTGGCCTTCAGCAAGATGCAATGGGAACTGTCTGTCCCTGTCTGAACCTGGAGGCTTTTCAGATCAACCTGGATCAGAGGACAACTGGTTACTGACTAGAAGAGGACATGGTTTGATGATCACTACAGTGACATGTGCTTTAAGTTGCCATGTTAAACCACATTGCTTTGTCAAGAGAAAAACTGAATGAAATAAAAAAATATTAATTCACATTATCTTTTTCTTTGAAAACTTGCCCAATGTATGTTTTCCTCTCTCTTGTCTGCTTGTATGTAAGGCTTCAGCAAGACCATCATTTTGAGAATATGGTCTATGTGGAACCGTTAAGAGGGGGCCTTGGGACTGTCTAGCTGTCTTTTCTGTTGTCTTTAGTCTCCACCAGGCAAAGTCAAGGAAGCTGTGAAGGCCGCCATTGATGCTGGGTACCGCCACATTGACTGCGCCTATGCCTATCAGAATGAGAATGAAGTGGGGGAAGCCATCCAAGAGAAGATCAAGGAGAAGGCCGTGAAGCGGGAGGATCTCTTCATTGTCAGCAAGGTAGAGTGGCCCACTTGGTGGAGGGGACTTCAGGCAGGTGGAAGTATCTGGGTA
Organism: Microtus oregoni; assembly: GCF_018167655.1. Lineage (NCBI taxonomy): Eukaryota > Metazoa > Chordata > Mammalia > Rodentia > Cricetidae > Microtus > Microtus oregoni. The sequence continues at coordinate 29,840,041 of NW_024543085.1, forward strand.
TGACTGGCTTCAAGAGCTTATCAGTTATCACTATGTGCCTGCCTGTCTACCAGCCCTTTTCTCCTGTGTTCATTATATATCTAGACAGATTTCCACACACAAAAAGCTCCAAATGTTGGGGTGGCCACACCTATATATACTCATTGTCATCAATCATGGGCCTGATTGGCCCGAGGATAAGGAAGTGCTAATAGGGCCAGCTGTTCCTAATTGCACCCTAATGCTTGAGCTTTAAGTACCATCACTGACTCCTGCCCACAGAGAAACCAGAGCCAAGGAAGGAATAACATAGGAATATAAAATTTTAGTCAGTGACCAACTCTGTTAAATGACCAAAGAAACAAATCGAATACCAAGTGCACAGAACACTTCGGAAATGACCTTGACCTGATGAGAGCTGATGTAAACTTGTTAAGTGTCAAACCCCGGATAAACAGCTGAGGTGTTTGATATTAATATATAAAAGTGGACCTGGTGACTGGATTCTCCCAGCAACTCACAGTCCTTGGCTGTTACAGGGTATGTCTGGCATACCCTACCATCTAATCTGAACTCTCCAGCCCAGGGGCTGGGCTGCTCTTCCCCCAAAGGTCTTCCTTACATAATCCAGACACTTTGGTTACCTGCCCCCTTTGTACTCTGCACCTCACTTCTGCCCTCTTACCTCTCCCCATCCCATAGCCCACCTCAGTCCGGTCATGTCCATTCTGGATTCTCCCAGACGTTTCTGCCTCTGGACATGCTCTCCCTTTTATCCACAGTAAACTTCCTCCTCCACCATACCTGGGAGCCTAAATGTCCTTTCTTCTCCTTTTTCTTTGTTTCCATTCACTCCTGGGCTGCATTTCTTAACTGTTTTTATTATCAATGAATGGCCTGGCCAGGGTTTATAAATCTCAAAGCCAGTAGTGTGGCTGTGGCATGGGCCTTCCTCTCCCCAGTCCTAACGCCCTTATCTCACGTCTGCAGCTGTGGCCCACCTTCTTCGAGAAAAGCCTGGTGAAGAAATGCTTTCAGAAAACCCTCTCGGATCTGAAACTGGACTACCTGGACCTGTATCTAGTTCACTGGCCACAGGGATTCCAGGTTCGAGCTTCTCTTTGCATTGTCTCTACTTTCTGGGAGATAGCTCAAAATGGAGACCATGACAAGATGTGGCACTGGAGAGGAATGAAGCTGGAGACATCTTTTAATTTTTCTTAGATTATCTGCTTATGGGTGTTTTAGTTACATGTCTGTATGTGCACCTTGTCCATGCTTGGTGTCTCTGAATATCAGAAGGGCGCATGGGATCCCTGGGACTTGGAGTCACACATAGTTGTGAATAAACACATGGGTGCTGGGAACCAAACCCAGGTCGCCTGCAAGAGCAATAGTGCTCTTATCTGCTGAGCCATCTCTCTAGTCCCCAGAAGATCACACACAGAGTAAATAAAAGAGCCTGGAATGGAGTGGAAGTTGAGGCAACAGGTAGTATCTGTGGAGCCTCAAGCTTGGTTTGATGCAACCGTGAAGAAACAGTCATTTCTGCCAGCTCAGATAAGCTGCCACTGGCCAGTCACTTTCCTGTCGAACCCAATCCACAAGAGCCCTGGGTAGGATGTCTTGGGATGATCTTGCATAAGTCCCTATAAATCAAAGAAAGTATGCCTGGGAGTGACTTCCAAATATGGTGATATTGGCAGTTAGCCAGTCCAGCCGGAAAAGCTGCTCTGTAGTGTCTGGGGCTCTACTCCCAGGAACTGGAGAGATGGGAGTTCTTATTCTGTTGCCCTCATGAACAGCGATGGTCACAGTGCCAACATTTAAGCCCTCTGAAGGTGGCAAAATCAGAAGCTGGCTCCTTCTTCCCCAGATAACCATCCTCTTTTGGTAGAACCTTTGTCTAGTTACCTTGACATTAAAATTCCTCCAAGTTTATATTAATTTCCAGGATGGTAATGGTGGCTTCATTGATATACCAATGAATCTGGAGCCATTCGGTATTGCCAGAAACAGAGGGCTCACACCCTGTGGCAGACTGATGCAGAAATGTGATTGAGAACAACTGTTTTTATGTGAGCGCTCCAGAGTTTGACCAATGTCCGTGCAGGTATGGGCACTGCTCACTGCACTGTCCTGAGATATCTCCCCATAGGACCAGATGCCAGTGAGATTTTTTTTTATTTATTTACAGGCTGGGAATGAGATTTTCCCCACAGATAAAAATGGCAAACTTCTCATGAGTAAATCCACATTCTTGGATGCCTGGGAGGTAGGTTCCAACTTGTTCCAAGGGTGCTCAGAGTTAAAGCCTTCTGTCAGGCCCCCCTGAGGCTCCGCCCTGGTATGAAATGCTCTGTATATATCTTCAGGACTGTTCTTCTCCCTCTCTCCTTTAATGTGGTGTATATGGAGGTACCTGTGAAGGTCAGAGGACGGAAGGAGATTAATTCCTTCTACCAGGCAGCTTCCAGGGATAAAGTGAGATTGTCAAACTTGGCACAAAGGACCTTTACCCACTGAGACATTTCCCTGGTTCCATGAAACACCTTAAGGAGCAGAAAATATCTTGCTGTAGCCCAGGCTCTCCTAGAATCCCTGAGTATGTCAATAATGTGACAATTCTGTGGACCCACAACAAACCGTAGGGAACAGAATTCAAAAGAAGGAAAGAAAAATGAGTGTAAGGAGGGCAAGATGGATCATACAACCTACCCAAACCCGCCCCAGGCCGTACAACATTCCCAGTATCTCACTGCCCACTAGACTCCCCCCCCCCCTTTTTAAGATTTATTTATTATGTATACAATGTTCTGCCTGCATGTATGTCTGCATACCAGAAGAGGGCACCAGTTCTCATTGTAGATTGTTGTGAGCCACCATGTGGGTGCCGGGAATTGAACTCAGGACCTCTGGAAGAGCAGACAGTGCTCTTAACCTCTGACCCATCTCTCCAGCCCCCCACTGGACTTTCTTGTCTCATCAATGCTCAGCTACTCTACCTAGTAAAATCCACCCTCATCCATGCTGTGGTCTTCAGCTTTGTATACTAAATCTCCAGAGGAGTTAAGAACATCCTGATGCCCATGTTGCATTCTAGAGAAATCCTCAGAAGCCAGGGTGTGGAACCTAGACATCCATTTCTGTTAGTGCTTTCAGAGTGTTCTAAGTTGTAGCCAAAAATGAGACACCACGTGTAAGCTGAACACACCCTACTTGTCCCTACTTGCCTCTAAGCCCTTGCTCCTTTTTCCCCCCAACCTGTTCATGATTTTACCACCTTTCTTTATGTTTTATTTTGTTTTCAGGCACAATTTAAACTCTCTTCCTAATGTCTTCCCTGGGATCAGATGATTTCTTCCTTATCTTCCTCATCCCTATGCTATTAGAATTGTCAAAATTCAAAGCACAAAGCACATACATTGTATAGGTTTACATTCTGGAAACAGACTAAAACCAGGAAATTAGAAAGAATGATTACAAATTCATGTCCAATGTATGGCTGCGTGTATCAGCTGGATAATCCTCTTTGGTACCTTTAGAACAAGCTCATTGTATTTAAGTTATAGATAAAGAAACCCAAGATCCTTAGGTTGATGCTATTTGGGTTGGACAAAGACCAATGAGACAGATGTCAGGTCACACAAATCTAGGCTGAGTGCCCTGTTAGGGCCCATATATCTGCAAGACATTTCTACTGCACACTTACAATCACAACTATGTTAGAGGTTGAGGCAGGAAGATCAAATCCTGCCTGGACTGTAGAGTAAGTTCAAGGCCAACCTGTCTAACTTAAAGAGATGCTATTTCAGAACTGAAAACTAGAAAGGGGGTGGAAACTAGAGACATGGCTCAATGGGAGATTGCCTGTGTAGCACAGGAGAAGCCATAGACACAACCCTAATACCATTAAAAAAAAAAAACCAGAGGCCATAGAGATGATTCCTTTCCTCACACTGTGGGCTATTTCCTGGTAAACCCATGTCACTCTGGCCTTAGAGCAGACAGCAAATAAAACCTTCACTTCTCCTTCTTGGTTACAGCGGAGCGGGGGACAGGTAGAAGGGCTGGAACCAGCCATGCAGGCACCACAGTCTAGCTGGAGATTCCCTTTAGTGCTTCACTTGACCTTGTCACATGGAAGCCATTCCTCTTATCCAAGGACGAGGCCAACCCAGCATCCCTGTATCCTCCTGCAGCCATCTAACTGGTGTTTCTCACTGTGACAGGGCATGGAGGAACTGGTAGACCAGGGGCTGGTGAAAGCCCTGGGCATCTCCAACTTCAACCACTTGCAGATTGAGAGGCTCCTGAGCAAGCCTGGACTGAAACATAAGCCAGTGACCAATCAGGTACATTCTCTTTGGTGAAGGCCCTGCTTTGGGACTACTTCAACACTGGGAGGCAATTTCTATACTAGCTACTGAGTCTCATCTCTGAGGTCTGTGTTCAGGATGCCCAGGGAGGTGGGAGAAAGACCCCTGGGTCCATTTCATAACATATCTATCAATGATTTGCATTTGGTCTTTGTTTGTCTTTTCTCGTGTAGGAAAGTTCTTTTGACCACTCTGAAAGCAGGACTACTCCCCTAATAATGGCAATGTTTTCTTTTGCAGATTGAGTGCCACCCATATCTCACCCAGGAGAAACTGATCCAGTACTGTCACTCCAAGGGCATTGGCATCACAGCTTACAGTCCCCTGGGCTCGCCGGACAGACCTCAGTAAGGATCCAGAGTGGCAGCTCTTCTATTACTTACAATTGGGATTCCATAATTTAATATTAGTAGGTAATTTCCAAGACACAAGGAGAAACGTATCAATGGCAATGTACTTGACAACCCATCTGGTTTTACCAGGGTAAAGTGTTTTTAAAATGGTAGCTTGTCTAATCCCATGAAATACCCCATTTTTGCCATCCAGTACTTGGGAAGTTTTCTTAAATTGCTAAAGCATTGAACCTATATATGAACCCAGGGGAAAGACACAAAATTTTCAGATCAGCCCACCTGCCTTGCAGAAGAAGAAGGCTGCAATGTTCAGCCTTGACCCAGACCAAGGAGTGTTGCTCACTGGAACGTAGCCACAGTGGTTTTTCACGCCACCCATCCCTCTTCCCCTAGTGCCAAGCCAGACGACCCTGTAGTACTGGAGATTCCCAGGATTAAGGAAATTGCTGCAAAGCACAAGAAAACTGTGGCCCAGGTAAAATAGAGTGCTTTTTCCTTTCTCAGCAGCAATTCACTCTTGTAGTCACGTATTTACCCGTATTGTTTTTCTGTTTTTTGTTTTTTTATCTCTTGGAGAGGGACAAATGGGATTGTAAACCCATGGGAAGTTTCAGAAAATTGAGCCGGTATCAAGGAAGGAAGGACTGCCTCTGTCCATCAGCTTCCTGCCACATCCGCAGGTTTTGGGTTCAGGTGCTGATTATATAGGGTCTTAGCCTCATGACCATAGGCTATCTTCCTCATTCCTGACTAGGAAGATCGTAGTGTTGTTTCCTGGATCAAGGGACATAGCAAGGGAACTGGCAAATGCCCCTAATACTGAAGTGCCTTCTTAATGTCAATTGTTGTTGGACTTAGATAATCTTACAAGCAGGAGGATTTCTTGTAGATAACCAGACTCGTGCCTTCTCTTCATGATTCATAGGTTCTGATTCGGTTCCATATTCAAAGGAATGTGGTGGTGATCCCCAAGTCTGTGACACCTTCCCGCATACGTGAGAACTTTGAGGTATGATGAGGCTGTTTATCTGATGTTTTTCAGTGGTACAGATGATCAGGAGGGAAGGAGGGTCCCTGTCCTTCAGCATCTCCTCTCATCCCTTCGTTGCCAGTGTGTCTTCCCTTGTTCTAAGCACTTTATCAACTCCTAGGCCAGAGAGCTGGCCCCCACAGAGCTGGATGATCACCAGTGGGTCACGGATGGACTGGGGTGGGTATCGGCAAAGCCCTGTCAGGACTGGTCAAGGCTGTGCCTTACACCATGGATGATCACAGCTTATACCACTGAGTGGTGCCCTACACCACCGAGCAGACCACTGCAAACCACTGAGTACTTAGCTCATCGGCCAGTCATTGTCCTGGCCAACTATACACTGCCTTGGTCTACTCACCTATGTTTTGTAGATATAGGGACTGGATTTGAAAAAGAATCCTTCTGAAATGCCTCAGGAATCATAGTCATTGTGCATACTTCACACCCCTACAGCCAAATCTCTTCCCATCTTAGAACACTAAACTCTATAAATAATTTACTCTTAACGTGTTTGCCATGGCCATATTCAGGGAAACATCTGGAACCTCACATCCCATCAACACTTTCCTTGCTAAGGATGTTTTTGGATCTTTCTAGGTCTTTGACTTCCAGTTGAGTGATGAGGAGATGGCCACCATTCTCAGCTTCAACAGAAACTGGAGGGCCTGTGGTGTGTTTGCGTAAGTATCATCAAGTTATATAAGAGGTTAATAGGTCTTTATCTAAGGTTGTAAAGGGTAGTAGGAAGGAACAGAAGGCATGAGGGATTGTGGGATTACATTCGTCTTGAAATACTATTTTAAGGTTGTTTTAAAAAAATTAACATTTGAGTCATGGGGAATCATTAGTAGGAGAGACATTATTTGATGCCCATTTTCTTAATTTTAGGACATTTAAGAAAGGAATTGTTACAACTACGTGGGAGTCAGAAGTTCTCATTCCCTTCCTCATTCATTTAGCAACTTTCTGCAATGTGCTATGGCCAGGAATGATCTAGATCGTCAGGGCATCACACTACAAACTTCCTGTTCTCAGTCTTATATTCTAGAAAGGGAAAAGTGTGTTAACACCAAATATGTATGTCAGAGAGTAACACATGCTACAGAACAGTAAAATGGGGCAGAAGGCAGAGGCAGTAGTGAGCCCTGTGTGATAACACTTTAATACATGGTTGTCTCCGGAGGCTTCTTTGATAAAATGACAGTTGAAGAGGGTGAAGGATGAATGGCAATCAGGAAATAGCATTCTTGACAGTCACAGCTACCACTGCAAATGTCCTGAGGCAACAGGTTCAAAGCACTTGGGTTAGGATGCTATTGAGAATATAGTGCATTGACAGGGTGTTATTGTAAGAAAAAAGGAAGTTGGAGACAGCGTTGGGTTAATATCAAGTAGGTGCTATAGACCATGTACAGGGCTTAGAGTTTTAGGTCTGAAGGAGGGAGAAGCCATAAGGGAATTTCAAGCAGAGGCTGGCATGACCTGGCATGCCTTAAAAGATTCACCAAGACCTGTGCATCGAGAGACTATGATAACCCATGGGAAAGATGAGAGTCATTGGACCAGGAGCATGGTGTGGGGGAGGAAATGAGGAAGATCATAATCTAGATAAATGGGAACACACAGTCCATTAAATTTGCCAAAAAAAGATTTAACAGTTGAATACAGTTTTTATTCCTTTGTTTTGCTTTTGCTTGAGCAGCTCAAGTACAGAATTAACATTTTGGGAAAGTCCAGGTTTTGAGATGTGTTTTTTATGCCAGTGGGGTAGCAACTAAGAGTGTGTGCGGAGCTAGAGGATTTGGTGGACTCCGAAGCCAGCCTAGCTGGGTCCTAATCCAATCCCCACCACTTACTCACCACAGATGAGGCCTGGGGTAGTTTCGATGTCGAAAAGTCACTCTATCTACAAAGTCAGATGACGGTATTAATTACAGCAAACATTCACTGAACACCAGCTGAAATAGAGCAGACACTTAAGCTCTTTGCTTATATTAATTTTATTTAATAGCCACAACCCATCTGTCCATTTCAATAGTATTTCCTACTTCACAACAATGTGAGAATTTGAGACAATAGTTCTGAGGCCATCGGCTGTGTGCCAGCTGGCTTATGATCCCTCATTATGGCAACGTACTGGTGACGAGATGAGATGGTTTGCAGGCCCTCTTGTACTTTTGGGGGGGGGGGTCATGTTGTGTGTCTCCCCACCCCCACCATGTCCTGTGTCCACAGTTATGTTGGGGAACAGATTGAAAAACACGGGAAAGCTGAATATACCATACAAGAATGCCTCCCATCATATTTTTGCTTCTGTGGACCATTTTCTCTTTCATGTTTGTACTGCAGTGCAATTAACGAAGAGGACTATCCTTTCCACGAGGAATACTGACGCTGATTCACTTGATGAGACTGCCTGGTGAATCCCATCTTCATGGTGTGAAAGTCCCTCCTGATACCTGCCTTAGCCAAAGTGTGTCTAATTCTGGTAACACTGAGAATACAAAGACAAAATAAAAAGTAAATAATAGTAAGTCTTGTAGTGTGCTGTGGGACAATGGTCTTTTTTTTATCCTGTCACTTGTATTATTTTTAATAAAACGCTGATTGGCCAGTAGTCAGGCAGGAAGTATAAGCTGGGCAACCAGGCAGGAAGCAGAGGAGGGGCAATGAGAACAGGAGAATTCTGGGAAGAGGAAAGCTCAGTCTGCAGTCATGACCCAGATACAGAAGAAGCCAAATGTGACTGCCTCACCAAGTAAGGTATCGAGCCACGTGGCTAGCACAGACAAGAATAGTGGGCTAATAAGTTATAAGAGTTAATAAGAAGTCTGAGCTACTAGGCCAATCAGTTTTATAATTAATGTAGACCTCTGTGTGTTTCTTTGGGACTTGACTGTGGGAACTTGGTCAACAGTAGTGTGCTGTCTGTTGCTGTGATAATTACCAGGAAAGCAACTTGTAGAGGAAAGGGCTTAATTGGCTTACATGTTTCAGTCACACTCCATCACGGAAGGAAGTCATGGCATGATGGAGGAAGGTCATTGGCTAATAAAGGCACTGCCCTGGCCCATTTTATTGGTTAGAGGATAGGTGGGAGGAGTAAACAGAACAGAACACTGGGAGGAAGAGGAAGTGAGCTCAGAGACTACACAGCTCTCTCGGAAGCAGACGCCTCAGAGAGAGACGCCATGCCCCGCTCCCGGGATGAAGCTCTGACCCAGGATGGACTAGGCTAGAATCTCCCCGGTAAGCGCACCTTGGGGTGCCATACACAGATGATTAGAAATGGGTTAAATTAATATGTGAGAATTAGCCTAGAAGAGAATGGGCCAAGCAGTGATTAAATGAATACAGTTTGTGTGTTGTTATTTCGGGCATAAGCTAGCCGAGCAGGCGGCTGGGGTGCTGGGAATGCAGCCCTGCCACTCCAATTACTACAATGGCAGAAACAAAAGCAGGAACTGGGAGGCAGGAACTGAAGCATTGACCATGGAGGGATGCTGTTTACTGGCTTGTTCCATGGTTTAGTCATGATTTCTTATAAGCTCAGCACCACCTGCCCAGGGGTGGCATTGCCCACAGAGGCCTGGGCCCTCTTATACCAATCAATCATTAATCAAGAAAATCGTCAGCTATCTGATGGAGGCAATTCTTCAACCGAGGTTCCCTCTTCCTAGGTGAGTTTTGTTGATATCACATTGACAAAACTAACCAGCATTCACCAAAGTGTCCAACACAGTTCAAAGTGCTTTTTAATGAGTGAATTCCATGCCTCCAAAATATCATAATTCACATTTTACAGAAGAGAAAATAGAGGTATCTGGGAGCCAAAAACCTGATGAAGGTCCCAGGTAACAGGTGGCTAAGCCAAGTTTCAAAGAAAGGTGTTCTCAGGGAGAGTTCAAGGTAATTTGATGCCTTCCTCCTCCTGAGCTTTGTCTTGGTCCCTTCCTTCCACTTTTGCCTGTGACTTTCCACCTTGTCTGTAATATGCCATCATGCCAGAGTCGGAGATGCTGGCAGCAGTGCCTAGGAAATCCACCAAGGTGCTTCTGTTCACAGAGAGAGGGAGGGAGGGAGAGAGAGAGAGAGAGAGAGAGAGAGAGAGAGAGAGAGAGAGAGACGCTCCTTGGAGTCTGACAAATCTAACACAGTTCACATCTTGCAACACTTGGTCTACATGCTTTAAAAAAGGAAGGGAAGGAAGAACATGGCTTAAGAACTAAGTGGTAACCAGGATGAGCAAAGGGTCCTGGAAAGAGTCACAGCTTCAGCTGGACCTCTGCAAAGTCGATTAAGTGATTTCAGTTTCCATGATGTTAAGAAGGAGCAGAATGTTGAAGGTCCAGAGCCAAATTATTTTGAGCCATCTTTAGTAGCCTAAAAATAGCCTTTTGTTACTTCCCTCTGTATGTGACCAGGGTATTCAAGACAAGCAGCACAAATTGGGGGAGGGCTCACATGTTTTTACAAAAACACTAGGAAAGAAAAGTCCGTGAGATGACCAAGAGAGTGGGGGCTTTCTAGGACAGGGCAGAATTCCAGCAGCTCTGCTGAACCAGAAGTGCCATAATTGAGAGAACCCAATAGCGCATCATAAGAAACACACAGAACACCCTCACACCCCGCTAACAGCAGAGAGTGCGCTTCCTATTTCTGATGTGGGCAAACCCACTTGCTTCTATGGCGCACGCTCATTTTATGTATTAATGCTAAAATAGCAATTTCAAATTGAAAAGACTGATCCCAGAAGAAGGATCCTTTTCCACAACTTGCCGCCACCCTACAAATAGTCAAACCGGCAGATGGTTCACTTCAGAGCTCATAAGCAAGTTGGCAACAGAAACTGACAGCGTTCCTGCCCCACCGTCAACAGTGAGTGTTCTGGATTGTAAGACACCGACCAGTTCTTTGGTAGGGCTGTGTAGACAGGTGTGTCTTCTGCATGAAGGCGCAACTAGTAAACCAGTTCCTATGGTAGCCCCAATGTCAACAACTTTGTCCCATCCAAAGACCTCAGGTAATTGTGCCAAGCTTGCCCTACCTGTAGGAAGTGGTAGGATATAGGTCCAATATGTTCTCCTTTATCCCATGCATTCCCAAAGAAAGAGGGCCCCCTGAAGAGAGGGAGAACTTAGAGCTGCTGTGTATAGTTATTGCCCAGCCCCAATCCAGAGATTCCTGTAACGGAAAATCTCAAGTTAGAGCGGGATATCCCACAAGTGCCTTAAAGTGGGTTTTCCTTAGTTCCAGTAATACCTAACCTTCCTGTGTTCATCAGCCATCAGATATTACAGGATCGCTTTTAGTTTCAAAATGGTTATTTTCATGCAGTGGTATTTTTCTTTTCATATCCCATTCTGATATGCCATGACCTATTGTCATTTTAATTTGGTTGTGCTACGTGGAGGTTTTGGGGGGTGTTCCCCCCCGGGGAGGGGGGCCCTTTACATAGTCAGTGGGTGATACCCAGCAGCTGGGAATACAGATTCTCTGTGGAGCTCCTGACGCCAAGTTAGAGGCAACATGGAGACAGGAAGCACACAGGTTCCCAAGCAAGCTGGTGCCTCCTAAGTGACTGATAGGCTGGGGCCTTAACTCGAGTTCTATTCCTGGGGGAGACAACCCACACATGGATCTGGGGTGCCATAGGCGCTTGCAGAGAGACACTTGACGCTAGATTTAGTCTCTCTTTAAGGTCCTCTGCTGACCTCCAGCGGCCAAAGGGCTGAAATCCAAGAAGCCACTCTCCCAGGTCCTGGTGGGTAGGTCTCCATCTGGGGCGACGCCCCATATCAGCTCCCTACCCCCACCCCACAGTCGCGCTCATCTCGGAGCCCGAGCACGCCAAATTCACCGGGCCTGTTAGCGCGCCCACATTCCTGGTGCCCAGGCCCGGAGTCGGCATATTGGAGTCATAGGTGACCTCCCAAGTCTGAATCACAAACCCGGACCATCCCAGTAGCAGAAGCAAGAGCGCGCACATCTTTAAATCGGCCATTGCAGAAATAGGCGCCTGCGATTGACCGACGGGTGAGGGAACGCGCCTTCTGATTGGTCACCTATGAGCTTCTCCACCTGGGCGGAGTTCAGGGTGCTGGGGTCCCAATCCTGCAACCCAGCTGGTAGCAGAGGTGGAGCCAGTTCCTCTCACGTGGCCTCAGAGAACTGGCAGAGTTAACAGAGCTGTTAAAACTTGGAAGGTAACACTCCTGGCTTTCACATAGCACCTTGCTGCGGAAGAGAGTTCTAATCCATTCCATTTGTCAGTCCTGCGTGTGACCTGTTTTTCTTATTTAAGGTCGTTGATCCCGAATTAACTATAAAGTGTCTGAACAAATGGGACCTGGAGCAACCATATTACCTACAAAAGAGAGCAACCTCTGACGTTCAGAATTTCCAATAGATAGATTCTTGTCATGGTTTGAATATAAATATCCCCCAGGATATTTATATTATATATATTTATAATATAAATTATAATACATTATATATATATATTATATATATAATATTTATATTATATATTACCATGGCTGTTACAACCATGGTATTCTGCTTCATGCTGGCCCAATGCAGTGAAGACAGGGCTCCATGGATGGAAAAAAATCCGGAACTATGAGCCAAAATACGTGTTTTCTACTTTATTTATTTATTTATTGCGTTATTGAGTCATGGTCTTGATGCAGAGATTTTGAGAGTAACAAGTCCGTGCACTCTGAGCACACCCAGATTTCTAAGATGTCTGATAGTTATCATCCACGTTCCGTTTGTAACAGTGGCCCCCACCTTTGTTCTCTTATGGCAATGAAAATTAAAGCTAGGGACCATCCTGGGAGGAAGCCGAGTAGAAGCAGACTTTATTACAGATTATTACAGGAGACTGGAGTGATGGCTTAGCAGTCAAGCGCACCTACTTTCCCAGAGGACCCAGGTTTGATTCCCTGCACTGACCTGGCAGCTGCCATCGGTAATTCTAGCTCCAGGCAATCCAAAGCTCTCTTCTGTCCTCTTCGGGCACGGCACACACATGGTAAACAGACATACATGCAGGCAAACATTCACACACATAAGATAAATAAAGCTCTTTAAAATTATAAAAGATTAGTATAGCTGGGCAGTGGTGGCACATGCCTTTAATCCTAGCACTCGGGAGGCAGAGGCCAGCCTGCTCTACAGAGATAGTTCCAGGACAGTTAGGGCTGTTACACAGAGAAACCGTGTCTCGAAAAACCAGAAAGAAAGAAAAAAGAAGGAAGGAAGAAAGGAAGGAAGAATTATTACACAACAGTGAGGAATTAAGGAAAAGTGAAAATTAAGGAAAACCAAGAGAAACTCCTGAGAGGTTAGGTTTCCAACGCAAGAAAGGACACAGATGTCTGTTGTTCAGGGATTCTGTTGGGCCATACATAGTAACAGATGTGAGCCATGATTGTCCTTCCATTTATCCTGTCTTCTACCGCAACTGATTGCAAAAGACTTCCATGTAAGGAAGCTGATCTCATACAAGAGAGCAGAAGCTGGGCAAAGCCTGGGGTAATTTCTCCTGAGATTGGTTAATTCTCCGGGCCATTGTGGGCAAAGTCAACAGAGGGTCTGTGTGCTGTATGCATGGCATCCTTACCCCACCAGGGAGATGTGCTGCTTCTCAAGTTAGGGTTGAAGCCTCCCTCCCACCATGCCCCCACCCATTCATCTCCGCCTCTAGTTTTAACCTTGACCGTCTACTGGCTGTCAATCACTTGGGCAGTATCACTACACTCTGACCTTGCAGCTTCCTTGGGTGCTGTTGATTACACTGAGCCCTCTTGGGTCTCTCATTTCTGTGATTAGCGTCTAGCTTTATCATTGCAGGGTGTTAGCTGCATCTCGGCCACCAAGGGGTAGCTGCAGCCTTTCACTGTTACCTCATGGTTAGCTCCTTGCCTCCTGGTTGGTCTGGGGACACCCCCTAAGGGGACACCTCCTAGATGGACGCTTCTTGTCTGTGGCCATCATTAATTATGACTAGGATACAAGTAGTTGCATTAGAAACATGGATACACGAAGGGGTAACGGTGTCTTCTAAGAACAGATCACACTCTCATTTCACGTTTTTATCTGAATTCTTTATTCTCAATGTACTATCGATTTCTAACAAAGTAAAGCTAATGATTTATACATACTTACCCGGAGGCAGAAAGAAAAATTTATTAAAAATGCAAGTCAAGCATGGATTTATGAATTCCTGAGGCTATCATTGCTAGGTATTAGAAAACATCTAAGTAAAAATAAAAGCAAAGCTCTTGTTGTTGTACCTTGTGGGTTTTTTAAAAATTATTATTTATTATGTATACAATATTCTGTCTGTGTGTATGCCTGCAGGCCAGAAGAGGGCACCAGACCCCATTACAGATGGTTGTGAGCCACCATGTGGTTGCTGGGAATTGAACTCAGGACCTTTGGAAGAACAGGCAATGCTCTCAACCTCTAAGCCATCTCTTTAGCCCTCCTGTGGGTTTTTTTTTAAACTCACCATGGCTTTTTTACAGTAACTCCCTCCCATCAAGAAGCGGGTTGGGATAAATAAAGGACATTGAGCTTATAATTCATGTTCCTAGAGAAGCTAAATAAGAAGGTGAATCCAAAGACAAACACATAGGCATCCTCATGAATATTAACCTTCATCAGGCGATGAAAGGAGACAGAGACAGAGACCCACATGGGAGCACTGGACAGAAATCTCAAGGTCCAAATCAGGAGCAGAAGGAGACGGAGCACGAGCAAGGAACTCAGGACCGCGAGGGGTGCACCCACACACTGAGACAATGGGGATATTCTATCGGGAACTCACCAAGGCCAGCTGGCCTAGGTCTGAAAAAGCATGGGATAAATCCGGACTAGCTGAACATAGCGGACAATGAGGAATACTGAGAACTCAAGAACAATCGCAGTGGGTTTTTGATCCTACTGCACGTACTGGCTTTGTGGGAGCCTAGGCAGTATGGATGCTCACCCTACGAGACCTGGATAGAGGTGGGCAGTCCTTGGGCTTCCCACAGATCAAGGAACCCTGATTGCTCTTCGAGCAGATGAGGGAGGGGGACTTGATCGGGGGAGGGGGAGGGAAATGGGAAGCGGTTGCGGGGAGGAGGCAGAAATCCTTAATAAATAAATAAATTAAAAAAAATAAAATGCAAAAAAAAAAAAGAAGCGGGTTGGGGTGGGGTCTCTCTGTGTCTCAGCTCCCCTGCTGGCCTGGTGATTTGGTTACCTGGGATTATGGAACAGCACACACATACCACCAGCAGAGCCACTGGGAAGCTACCCCTGGTGACCCTGTGAACAAGTTCAGTCAGGGTGAGCATAGAGCCCCTCAGAAGAGGGGGTCCCAGCCTCCCCTGACATCTCAGCCCACCCAAACATGACAGCAAGGCCAGATGCCACCGAGTGAGGCAGAGACAAACTGTTATGGTTTTGGTCCCTTTAAGAGACAAGCCACGCCCACTCCCTCCCCCATCTGCTGAGGCAGGCTGATCTTCAGCTTCCGGCCTGAGCTCGGCTCTCTTTTCCATCTTCCTCTCAGAGAGGCAGCCTTGCTTCTGCCTCTCTCCCCACTTGTCTGCTGACCCCCTTCTCTGTCTCTTTCTCCTCTTTTCTTCTTCTTCTTCTTCTTCTTCTTCTTCTTCTTCTTCTTCTTCTTCTTCTTCTTCCTCTTCTTCTTCTTCCTCTTCTTCTTCTTCTTCTTCTTCTTCTTCTTCTTCTTCTTCTTCTTCTCTCTCTCTCTCTCTCTCTCTCTCTCTCTCTCTCTCTCCCTCTCTGTCCCCCCCTTCACCCTTCCTCCTCCATAACCCCCTGAATAAACATTCAACCTTACCCTGCATGTCCTGTCTATTCATGTTTCTGTCTTCTGCGCACCATGTGTCTTCCTGCCTGGGACCAGCCATTGCTCAGGGACCAGCAGCCGTCTCTGCCTGGGACTGGCTGCTCCCAGAGCCCGCTGTCTGCCACCACATGGCCAGCCACCACCACCGCTCAGGCCACCGCTCCTGGACCGGCAGCCATCTCTGCCTAGGACTGGCTGCTCCCAGAGCCTGCTGCCTGCCACCACATGGCCCGCTACCACCATTTGGGACCTACAGCATTTCTGCTGCGGGGATCTTGCAGCATTTTTTAAAAAACAACACAAACAGACCAGCCGGTTTCAGCTCCACAAAGTCCCCAGCAAATGAATGTTTGCTGCGACATTAAGCTGATTTTAACAGGGAAATAGCTAACGAATTAACTCGTTTCCTGACAAAGGTCGCTAGTGTCACCCTGTTTTCCTGGTTCCAGAATAAATGTGACCAGCAATAATGCCCCCTTATCC
Source organism: Microtus oregoni (assembly GCF_018167655.1). Taxonomy (NCBI): domain Eukaryota; kingdom Metazoa; phylum Chordata; class Mammalia; order Rodentia; family Cricetidae; genus Microtus; species Microtus oregoni. Next base: position 29,856,136 of record NW_024543085.1, read on the forward strand.
TTATTCTGTATACTACAAAGGATTTCTGGGTTTCGCAATCCTTGCCCCATCACGTCATTCTGTAATGACCGAGTTCCTGTCTACATTAAGAAAAGCTAGGTTTCCATAGTCAGCTATGCTGAGTTTGCTGACTCACGGTGAACCAGCAGAAAAGTGATAAGCGTCATCCACGTGAGTCCACAAACACGGAATAAATGTCTGTGCCTTTCCGGAGAGAAATGGACAAGCAAGATGTGGTGCATGCAGACAATGGAATGGGAATTCCACAAAAGCAGAACGGTGTACATCGTCAAGTTGAGGATACCATTCCAGAAAGGCTTGTTGTTCCCAGCTCTGGGGTACACTGGGGAGAAAAATTACTAAGACAGGAAATGGAGCCAGGTGGGGTGAAGGTGGAGGCAGGAGGAGCAGAGGATCAAGGCCAACTTTGGCTGCGTTAGTATTCCATCGTACCTGTTAGTATTCCCATTCCATTGTCTGCATGTACTGCATCTCACTTGTCCATTTTGTTATTATTTTTTAAAGATATGAGGGTTGGGGGAAGGCTGGTCCCATGAGGGGTGACCCGAGGCTTCCGAGGTTCCCCCAGGCATTAGGGAGTCTCCTGAGGCCTTGGCGGGTCACCTTGGCAGGTGGGAGACCACAGTGGGTGAGATAGGACAGATATGTCATGCAGAGAGAGTTTGAGTATAGAGTTTATTCAGTGGTTATGGAAGAGAAGGGGAAAGGGGGAAGAAGAGAGAGAGAGAGGTGGGAGGAGGGGGAGGAAGAAGAGGAGAGGAGGCAGCAGCCACCTCTTCCAAACCAGGCAGAGAGAGAGAGAGAGAGAGAGAGAGAGAGAGAGAGCAGGCTGGAAGCAGAAGGAAGATCTGCCTGGGCAGAAGGGGGGAGTGGGTGGGGCTTGTCTCTTAAAGGGACAAGACAGACCATTACATTCCCATCTATTCAATGTTATCTTTTTTTAAAAATATAAGGGTGGTCTCGAACTCACAGAGATCCCCCTGCCTCTGCCTCCCGAGTGCTGGGATTAAAGGCGTGCGCCACCACCGCCCGGGACAGGCTCCAAAACCACAGAGAAACCCTGTCTCGAAAAACCAAAAAAAAAAAAAAAAAAAAATATATATATATATATATATATATATATATATATATATGTGGTAGGCCGGTCCCACGAGGGACACTCTGCAATCCACAGTTGGGTACAGTGAACCATAGTTGAAAGTGCAGCCTCTGTTCTTTTTCCTGTTCTTTGCTTGTCTGTCTGTCTCTCTCTCTCTCTCTGTCTCTCTCTCTCTCTCTTTCTCTCTCAAGTTTATATGCAAATATAAGCTAGCTTTAACTCTGCATGTGTGTGTATATGTGTATGCTGCTTAAATTCAACTGCATATATTTGTAGATGTACCTACTGTTAAAAATATTTTAAGCAGTCCTAATGAGCTCTGTTCATTATATCTCCTTCTAGACTAAGGAAGCAATAAGTCTCAAATATTTTAAATTGGCATTTACTTTTAAATGATGATGAATATATGGTTAAATCTGTTACAACATACTCTATAAATGTGATTTAACTCTGCAATAAAATATATTCTATATGATGATAAAAATTTAAAGTTATAAAGATCTATTTCAGGTCAGCAAAAGCTAACCTAAAGATTTCTTGTAAGCTGTTTTTCACTATTGTCAGTTTTTACTGTTAAATTAAAACCAGTTACAACGAAGCTGAAGGACTCTGGGTAAAACATTCCTCCACGACCTCTCTGCTTGGATCCAGCTCTTCAGGCAGATCCTATACTGTAGTCACAGATACCAAAAAGACAGCCCTCAATTGCTCAAAGATCTGGGAAATATGACATTTAAGTATTTAATTATTAAAAGGCTTTTCATAACAGAGACAGGTTGGCTCTTGGCAGCAACCCCATTTCCTCCAAAGAGATAGATGGGTACAGAAGAATGTCCATCCATAACTTGCTTCAATTGAAAGCATTAGTCACTGAGCAAAACTGCCTTCATCTAAACTGCGGAAGATCCCCAGTCAGTGGGCCCAGGGCAAGGTAGGTTGTCTTCCTATAGACTCCTAATCTGCAAGATCTTCTGAAGCCTGGCAGGCCCTGCACTACCAGATGTAAGACAGATGTTGCCTTGCCCTCAGTGACCGTGGAGGACCCTGGGGAGTGGCTGTTTAGATAGCCAATCAAGTCTCTGTCATTTTTCAATCAATAACTCAGGTAAAATTTATCCTCAAGATCTCTGATGCTGTTTGATGACGGGTAGCTTTGCCAACTGCCTTCTCAGTTCTCTGTGTAGAAATCAGGTCATAGGTCTCACTCTCCTGCCCCATTACCAGACTCAACAAAGGGATAAACTCACAAAGCAGATTTCTCCTGAGTGTTAAGGTAATGTCATAATGATGGGGAACACGTGTGCTTTAAGGTTTATTTATATAAACACATGAGAGCTCAAGATGTGGAGAATCTAAAAATGTTTTAGGGCCTCAGTTATTTCTCTCTCATACTGCTGTTTACAGTCTTAACATTAATCAACAAAATTCTGATTATGGCCCCATGGCCCCATGGCCCCATGGGCACTCCATGCCCCCCCCCCCACCATGGCCCTAGTTCTTCACTTGTTTGGTCAGAGTTACTCCAAGATTTTTTTCATTATTTGTGGCTATTGTGAAGGGTGATGTTTCTCTGGTATCTTTCCTGGTCTATTTATGGCCTGTCTGTGTGCATGTCTGCACTAGACCTCATTACAGATGGTTGTGAGCCATTATGTGGTTGACAGGAATCGAACTCCTGACCTTTGGAAGAGCAGGCAATGCTCTTCTTTCTGTTGCCAAAAGAGGGCACCAGACCTCATTACAGATGGTTGTGAGCCATTATGTAGTTGCCTGGAATTGAACTCAGGACGTTTGAAGAGCAGGTAATGCTCTTAACCACTGAGCCATCTCTCCAGCCCCTTTTTCCACTTTTTTAACTAAACTAGGTTTCCTTGACGTGGTGTGTGGATCACATCTGCATTCCCCTAATATGTGGAGCACAGGGGTCTCCATGGACCTATTGGCCGTTTGTGTACCTCATAGAGGAGGTCAAAGATAGATTGTTTCTCCTGCTTTAAATTGGGTTAACCTTTTGCTGGTGTTTGTAGTCCTTTGTATGTCTTGGATGTGAATTCTTCATCAGGCACATGAACGTGCCAGTATTTTCTTCTTCTAGCCATCTTTCCTTGCTCTCCTTGGCGGTGTCTCTGAAGCATGCTGGTGCATGGTGATGGAGCTGTTAGGCTTTAATGTCCTAACACAAAGTTTTGCCTGATCCAGTCACAACGACGTGTGCCCATGTCCTTTTCTTAGAATTTGCGCATCTCATTTCATACTTTTAATGTTGCATTCTGAGTGAATTTTATTTTTTTTTAATTTATTTATTTATTAAGGATTTCTGCCTCGTCCCCACAACCGCTTCCCATTTCCCTCCCCCTCCCCCGATCAAGTCCCCCCCCCTCATCTGCTCGAAGAACAATCAGGGTTCCCTGACCTGTGGGAAGCCCAAGGACTGCCCACCTCTATCCAGGTCTCGTAAGGTGAGCATTCAAACTGCCTAGGCTCCCACAAAGCCAGTACGTGCAGTAGGATCAAAAACCCACTGCAATTGTTCTTGAATTCACACCATACCAAATTGCCCCAGAATCATTTCTTGTTGGAAAAAAATTGTCCTGGAACTAGCTGTTATAGACCAGGCTAGCCTTGAACTCACTGAGATCCACCCACCTTTGAGTGCTGGGATTAAAGGCATGCACCACCACAGCTAAAAATATTGTTCTTAAGAATGATTTTGCAGCATTTTGTTGAGATTCAATTGATCAAAAACATGGGAGTTTGCTTTGGGTCCCACAAGCCAGGACCAAATCAAGTCGATTTCTCAGGTGAGAACTTTGGTGAGAATTTTGGTAAAATCTCTAAAACCCCCTTCAATGTGTCAGTTACATTTTCTGGTCTAAAACCCTCCATGCCTGAACTTCCCCACTGGAGCAGAGTGGAACTCTAAGGGGAACAAAGACTTGCCCCACCTAGGAGAGAACACAACCATACCACAAAGCTAGAAGGATCTGCAAACAGAATGTAAAGGAAAGGCCCAGACTTGCAGGCGGGGGACTCCTCAGCCACCCTCAGCATAGGCCATTGGTGCAGTACAGGTGTGAGCAGACTGGCTTTGAAGTCATCGGTCGCTAGAGCACCTGGGAGGCCAGACCCAGGCTGTACTGGGGCCCACGAGCCCGAGTCCAAAGGTCCACGAAAGCCAACGGGGATCACTGTTTTAGAAACTCACAGAAGAGGAACTGGCATTTGGTTTTGTGCAGGAGTGAGGAAAGAGCCGTGGCCTTGCTCTCCTTGATGTTGCTTTACCATTAAATGGGTGAGGCTGGGCTTCTCATCACCTAACATCAGAGGGAAGCTCTGTGAAAATGGAATTACCCATCAAAGGGCGCAGACTTTGGCAGGTGGAATCAATGCAGCTGGCCCCGCAGGAAGCAGGTGGTGTGTGGAAGGAATTGTGGCATGCTGGGTAGGGTAGCTTTGTTAATTGGAAATACAGTAGGATCATCTGGGAGAGGGAACCTCAACTGAAAAAAAAAAAAAGATTGCCTCCATTAGACCGACCTGTAGACAAGTCGGTGGGAGTATTTTAAAAATTATGATTGGTATGTGTGTGTGTGTGTGGGGGGGGGGGTGTTCAGTCTGGGAAGGGTGGTGCCACGTATAAGTGGGCGGTTCTGGGCTGTATAAGAAAGGAGGGATGCTGCGCTTATTGGCTTGTTCCCCATGGCCTCCGCTTCAGTTCCTGCTTCCAGGTTCTTGCCTGGATTCCCTGCCGTGGCTTCTCTTCATAATGGGCTGTGATTGGGACGCGTAAGCCAAAAAACCTCTGTCCTCCCCAAGTTCTTATCAGTCACGGTGTTTGATCAGAACAGTGGACTCCAAACTGAGACCTCTGGTCTGGGGAGGTTAGGCCGGGAGGGACGACCCGAGCAGCCTGGGCATCTGTGTGTTCACTGTCAGGGAGCAGATCCTTCATGATCAGAGGCCATTAGGTCTCACACACACGAAGAGCAGCCCGGAGGAGCGCATGTTCTCAAGTGTCATCGGATTTAATACTTCATTACCAATGGCATATCGCTGTGCGTGCCTGTGCAAGCTGCTTCCCAGCATGCCCAGGAAGCAAGTCAATCTTGACGTATTTGTTGATGAGTACATTTTATTTTCAGCTGAAGCCTTGGCCCAGAAGGAGGCCACATGGAGGAGACTAAGGTTTAACGGGAGCCATCTCGGCAGACAGCTGAGGAAAATAATTATGAATGCTGATGGGAACCCCAGGGGAGCTGGGGATGGGGCTTTCCCTGGAAAGCCTTGACTGAGGGCATGGCCCTTTGGTGGCAATGATCTGAAAGGGACAAATGTGTCCTTCTGCTTTCCGACCTCCAGCTGGCCCAGCTGCCGTCTCCAGAGACTCACCCGTCTCTGGCCCTCAGAAATCTGTTTTCAGAATTTCAGTTTGGAAAATTTTTTCCTGCTATGACCAGACACCCATCACATGGGCCTTCCCGAAGGGGACCCAGCAGGAGGGCCTGGGCTATCTGCAGGGCAGAATTTGTCTTCAGTGGCCTTTTTCTGCCACTGTCACCTTAGGCTCTTGGGGGTGAGATATTTTTCCAGTAGCTATTGTGGGGAGGGAGCCCACAAACCCTTAAAGTCAGAGGACAGCTAGTGGGAATTGGTGCTCTCTTTTCACCACGTGGTTCATGAAGTTAGGTGCTCAGCCTGGCAGCTGGCACCTTTACCCTGGCTCCATCCTGTTGATTGGCAACCACAGGTTCTATTCCAGTCTTTATACTAGTACTAGCCCTCAGTTCACACTCTATAGTTCATAGATGCACACACACACACACACACACACACACATCTGTACGTATATTTGGGTTGAAGAGTGACCTTATAGACTTCAGAGTTTATGAGACCTCAATTAGATCAAGAGGCCGAAAGTTAATAATATCTAGGCATCAATTCAGATGGGCAGGAAGGATGTTAAGGGCTCGGTTCTGGAGGCACCAAGAGCCAGCCCCAGATGACAGATGACATGGGCATTCATGAAAAGTGAAGGGATAGGTAGAAAGATGGATAGATGGGTGGATGGGCCGGAAGCAATTGGAGTGGGCCAGGTCAAGGGATTCCACTGGCAGAAGCCCTGGGGACAGCTGGGAGTCCTCTGACTGCTGGTCCCTTGTCACATGCCAGCTTATCAGATGGCATGTCAGTGAGACCATTGCCACCACAGGGTTAGCGTCCTTTTTACGGGGTTCAGGGAAGGTGTTACATGCTCTGTTGGTCTTGTGTGTTTGATAAAATACTGTTTCCACATTTATTTGTGTGCGTCTCTCTGTGCATGTGTGTTGGTTCACGTGAGTCCTGGCATGCATGCCTGTGGAGGCCGGAGGACAGCTTGCAGGAATCGCTTCTCTCTTCCACCATGTGGGGTCCAGGGCCTGAACTCGGGTCCTCAGGTTGGGCAGCAAACACCCTTACCCTCTGAGCAACCTGGCAGGCTGTGTCTTGGTTTTCTTGACATGGTTTTAATATACCCATGAGCCCACATGTATCGAATCTACTTCAGTGAGTTTTCGGGTTATACCTTGTACTTTTGTGAATAGATGCCATTTACTGGTTCACGTGTCATGGTTGGAGCTGAGCAAGTGGTTCTCTGCATGTTTTTGTAATGCCCCATTACTGAAGGCAGCTCCAACACAACTCATTGAACACAGAGAAGCTGAGCTGCTGTGCCTACCTAGTCTTCACCCTTATGGACTAAAGTTCACAGTACTAGGAGGTACTGTGCACACTACTAAAGAAAAAGGTAAAACCAACCCAGCTACAAACCCTTTGATCTACAATGGCGATATGCCAGCAAGATGCGCTGGCGCAATAATGACACAAAGTTTTTAGCGGTAGTCAATCAAGATCTGATCTGCTTTAAGGCCCACTCTATGGGATGGAGCCTATAGCCAACACTGCTTGGCTGACCAAGAACCTGAGACTAGACAGAGAACAACCAAATACTACTGTCCTGCAAGGAAAAATAAAATGACTCCTAATGACATTCTGTTATTCTCATTGATCAGTTCCTTGCTCGTCCATCATCAGAGAAACTTCCCCCTGCAACAGATAGGAGCAAATAATGTGGTATTTGCAAATTTGAATGAATGGGAGGGGGCTGGGAGTAGAGGAGTTAAAGGTATCTTTACATGGGAATGGCCAGACAGATGGCAACTGGGCTACTGAAGGCTAGGACCAAAAAAGAGGCTTTGCTCTGGTTGGGTAAGGATAGAGCAGGGTGGAAAGCATTCATAGTACTTATTCCTGCTTTGGGAGATGGGAGCTCATTCCTGGCAGACAGACTGCCCATGCTCTTTCTCCATCACTGATAAGAATGGGGTCACCTTGCTTAAATCTGTACCTGCCTCTCCATTTTCCTTTTTTTTTTTGCAGGGGGGGGGAATGAAGTCTATTCTATCAATCCCAAAGATAAAATAATAGAGTGCTTTTGTGATTTACAAAATTTTGTTAAAATCTTTATGCCCATTTTTGAATAAAGTTCTCAGAACAATAAGAACAAAGTCTCTTATTTCTAGATCCTGAATGGAGGCAAAATCCATCATCACAACCATGATCGTCATCATGATTGTCAGCGTCATTATCACCACCACTTCCATCAGGATCATCGTCACAATTTTGTTTAGGAGCTGATTTTAAAAAACTCATATATATGAACATATGAAGTGATACATAGTCTCATAACCACCTTTATTTTTCATCCTTTATTGAGTACATAACATCTTGTAATAACCAAAGACTTTTTTAAAAGTAGGTATTAATATAATTTTAGTACTATACAGTCCTGGCCAAATGGTTAGCAGGCAATTTCTTGCTCTGTGAGAATCTTTACCAAAAATCTTAGAGCAAGGAGATGAGTGCAAATTAAATTATGGGCACTCCTGGAATCATAGACTGGGATAAAGGTCACCATAGCCTTACATAAAAAGTCTTTCTGCAAGGATATCTGTCCAACTGTCCGTTTGATCTCAGACAGACAGCCCCTTTTTATTGATCCCTATGTCCCAAGATAGTTGATTTCAAAATAATTTGAGTCGGCTTCCCCATTTGACCTTTGGAAGCTTGCTTTCTCAGGGCCCACACAGCTCCTTACAGCATGCCTCCTCCTGTGGCACCATCCCTTCCCAAATAGTCTAATCAATTCATCCTGGAATGAGCTCCCATCTTGTGTTATTCTGGTTTACAAACTTGTAGGTGGCACTCAAAAACCTAATCCATGCATTCTGGATCAGCCTTGGCACTCGGTAGTGTTTAATCTTCGTTCACGTTACTCAATCTGACAAAAGACCAAAATAACGTTTCTGTTGTAGTGCCAGACCCTAGCTTTTGGCTGCCTGCCCACGCTGTAAGAGCTGGCCTCCTGGTCCAGGACATAAAACCACTGTTTGCTTCCTTAACCAGGGCACAGGTCTGTATCTGCTCAGGAAGAACCGTTTGTGCGGCAACCATGGCCACCTTTGTGAACCTCAGTACCAAAGCCAAGATGCCCATCGTGGGCCTGGGTACCTGGCAGGTGAGTGGGCAATCTTGGGCCACCCGCTCTCCTCAAGAGCCACTTTGGCATTTCTTCTTCTTCGCACAGCGTCTGCCCAGGGTTTTGAACTCCAGAGCCAGAACCCAAGTGGCTTTCTTTTCTCAGAGATGCTCCAGGCTTCAAAACTATGAGGGTGGATTTCATAGGAATGATGATAGTTCCTATAGCAAGCATCAAGTTGATGTTGTATGTTAAACACAAAATGGTTTGGGGGCAATTACTCTCTTAACTAGTTTTTCTTTGGGACTCAGCAACTTCCTGCATGGTCTGTCTTTGCTGTTACTTTGTTTCTGGTTGAGTGATTGAAAGAGGGAATAAGAATTCCCAAATGACCCAGCTCGCCTTGCTGCCCGTGGGACTCCATCTGCAGCATCTGGCCTGGGAGCCTGGGTGAAAGGCAGAGTCTCAGACCCCAGCCCAGGCTACTGAACTGCCATCTGCCCTTTACCAAGACTCTCCACGGTTCTGGTGTACAGTAAAGGCCGAGCACAGGAACCACAGAGAGCCTGGACTGGCGGCACCGGTTCTGCCTGGCTATGTTAATCTTTCCTGGTAAAACGTCCTGAGATTTATTCTAGTGTCCAGTGAAGCAGATTTCCCAGCCTCTCTTGGGACAAGCCTGACATTGTGCCATCTAATTCTGCCTTCTCTGCCTTTCCCCTCAGCCACAACATGGCATTAGGCAGCTTGTTCCCAGAAGCTGTCTTTGGTTTGGGGTCCTTCTGCCTCAGCCTCTCCAGTGCTAAGATTTCAGGCGAAGCCACCATGCTTGTCAGGAGCTGGTTCTAAAACCCTTCTGTTCTCCTGTCCCTCACAGTTCATCTCCAGACTGCCCCCTGTTTCTCTTTTCCTTTTTATACTCACTAGGATCTCTTTTTCTTTCAACACTGGGTTGAAATCTTACCAGAATAGATTTGTTTCAAATCACAATTTCACATCCATCAAAACAGTGAATGATCACTTGTAGATCTCCAGGGAATCTACTCACTCGGAAGAATCAGCCGAGGTGAACTTCCAGAATTTCCACAGAGACGTAGAAACTACACAGGAGTCGTTTTCAGGATGGAGAAAGGACAATGTGCTCATTAGTATGCGTGCAGGAGGGTGGGGCTTGGGCCTGGACCCCAGTGCTTCTGAAGGACTGGCAGAAATTCCTTCGCCCCAAGATGGTATAGCTGTTGATCTCTGTTGTATGATCTTCTTGATGTTTAACAACTACAGAAAGAATTTCTAGATTTTGTGAGGGTTGGAATGCTATTTTATTTGTCTGAGGTTCTTCTGTTGTTTTGAGACAGGGTCTCAGGCTGGTTTCCAAGTCACGGTATGGCTTCGACTGGCCTTGAACTCCCAGTCTTCCTGCCTTCCATGTGCCGATATCATTCATAACCATGAACCAACACACATCGTGTGTGTGTGTGTGTGTGTGTGTGTGTGTGTGTGTGTGTGATGTGCTGCACATAGGCAGGCTCAGATTCATGCTTTTACTGCCTCTGCCTCCCTTGGGCACCACTATACTCTGCTGAGAGATGACTAGCAAGTTTTTATTTTCCCAAGCTACTCTCTGGGTACTAGGTGAGGTCAGACCGTGGTATTTTAAATGGCCTTTTCTCTTGTTCTAGTTTCTTCTTCTTCTTTTAAATCCATGAAAAAGAACGAGCATTTACCAGGCTTTCTGCTCTTTCTCTTTATGAAACAGTGATTATTCAGTGACCTGCACCTCCTGAATCTTGCTGTCAGGTGGTGTGATACAGTTTTTACAGCAAGCAAGCAACAGAAGGCACAAATTGTAACTCTCTAAATTGTCAGTCAAGGTTTAGAGAGACTGAGAAATCTGTTCAGCCTCATATTAATACACGGTAGAGTTTAGATTTAGCTTGTAACGATCATGTTCAAGGTGCTTATAACTGTCTGGGGTCTGAAAATTCCTCTTTGTCACTTCAGAGTTCAGGGAATTACAATGTTGGAGCCATCTGCCACTCCCAGAAACTAGAGACCCTTCGAAATCAGCTTACAAATGGGAAAAAGTAATAATTTATTACTAGAATGGGACATGGGATGGTAATCATTACAATGTCATATGTATTAAGATGCCATGGCGAAAGCCGTCACTTCATAAGCTAACCTAAAAAGTTAATAAAACAAAAAATTACTACTTTTTCATTAATCACTTTTCTTTTGAAAAGTTTTCCAGCATATGTTTTCTTCTCCCCAGTGTCCTTTTGGAAATAGAACCCCAGTAAGGTTGTAGTTTTGAGAATCTGGTCCATATGAAGCCTGCAAGAGGGGGCCTTAGGGGCATCTGATGGTCCCTTCTCTTGCTTTTCAGTCTCACCCAGGCAAAGTCAAGGAAGCTGTGAAGGCGGCCATTGATGCTGGGTACCGCCACATCGACTGTGCCTATCTCTATGAGAATGAGAGTGAGGTGGGCGAAGGGATCCGAGAGAAGCTCCAGGAGAAGGCTGTGAAGCGGGAGGACCTCTTCGTTGTCAGCAAGGTACAGTGGCTTCAAGGCAAAGGGAAGATCTGGACCACATTAAGAACCCTTTCTTATGTGACTGTTTTTCTCCTACTCTCCTTCTTCCTTGATTTTGATATCCCTGGACGTAAATATTCACACTCTTAAGTCAGTACTGGAAGAAGATGCTGCTGGCCCCAACCCTTGCTGTTTTCCTATAGTAGGAATGGCTCCAATGAGCAGCCTGATACCCTTGGTTTCTCTATCTTTTCTTAATAGAATCCCCCTGCTAAGTGGTAGGCAGAGGCTAGGGGTACATTCAGGCGCATTTCAAAACATACTGTCTCGTGCTGTTCTTAACAGTCTGGCCCTGAAGGGTTGTTGTTGTGTTGTTGTTTTTCTTTTTTCTTTTTCTTTCAGACATGGGTATTTTGAAAATAGTAGGAGCATTATTTATCGTTAAACAGAAATCTCTTTTATTTCAGTTCAGTAAAAAAGTGAACTGTAAAATATTATTAAAAAGAAGGGACTTGGTGTGTGAGGGGTCCTAGACTTTGTGTTGGACATAACTCACTAAAACAGTCTAGTTCCAGGTACCTGGAAACTGTATCTGGTGCAATACACAGACCCACTGTGGGGAGTGGCCATATCTAGATAAATTTATATTTCAGCCCTTCAGCCTGGCAGGCTTCAGGCTGTGGGAGTACAATAAGGACAACTGTTCTCAGTAGCATCAGGATGTCTGAAATGTAAGGGTTAGTCACAATGCCTGCCCCCTGGGAGCTGGCAGCAAAGGAAAGGAGTAAACATATCTAACCAGAGGTCAAGTGTGCTAAACGATTTAGGAAACAGAATACCAGGTGCATGGAAGAACACATAGGCACAGCCTTGACTTGCTGACCTACTGTGTTGCCTTTCTTTACTAACTTTATTATAAACCAATGGTTTGCCTTGGGGTTAGATCAACAGCAAATCTCAAAGGAGGGAGCACCGGTGACTGTGGAGTGGCCCTTTCTTTACCCCGTCCTAACGTCCTCATGTCACACTCTGCAGCTGTGGCCCACCTTCTTCGAGAAAAGCCTGGTGAAGAAAGCCTTTCAGAAAACCCTCACGGATCTGAAGCTGGACTACCTGGACCTGTATCTAATTCACTGGCCACAGGGATTCCAGGTTTGAGCTGCTCTTTGCCCCATCTGTAGATGCTGAGCAAATATCAGAAACCAGCAGCTGTGCCTGAGCTTGGGGCAGAAAAGAGAGCAGAGGCAGGAGCTCTTGCACAGAACAGAAGGACTCTGGCCCAGAAGGGTTCTGGATCCGCATTCGATGTTTGGGGATGGCACATGCTTGGGTTTTGCTTTAATTCTGTTTTAAAGGAACTGTGATTCTTGCCAGCCCAGCTATATATGACTGGCCTGTCACCAGCAGTCCTCTCCTAGGGAACCTCATAGGAGAGTCTGGAATACTATTCAGGCTCAACACTCTTGCTCGCCCAAGTGCCCTCATGCGCTGTCAGCCTGTTGAGGTTGGGAGGCAGTCAACCTACCCAGGAAAACTGTCACTCAGTGCTGGGGACCTCCTCCTGCCTGCTCTCAAGAGCTTGAAGGAAATGAAATTCTTAGCCTTTTCTCCTCAAGACCAGCTACAGTGATGGTGACGTGCCACTCCAAATCTAATATTTCGGCAGGTTGTGACCATAGACGCTGGCCGCTGCTATGCCCTTTCTATTGGATGTTTGCCTAATTGCCTTGAAGTTAACATTTCCTCCAAGTTTGTATGGGCCTTGGTATGCTGGGTTAATTTTCACGGTGATAATGATGGCTTCTGCAGTATACGAACAGAAGATTGTAAAGCCAAGCCAGCAGTATCAGAAATAGAAGATCTACCTATTGTGGTAGACTGACCAGAGATGGCCCCAAGGCTCTTTTGATGTGTGTTCTCCAGAGCTTGAACAGATGCTGTGCAGGTGTGGGGTGTTCTTACCACCCTGTCCTGAGACCTCTCTTCACAGGAATGGTTATCTATGAACATTCTAATGGGTCTGTTCTTTTGCATTACAGCCTGGGAAGGAGTTTTTCCCCACAGATGAAAAGGGAGATATTATCACCAGTAAATACACATTCTTGGATGCTTGGGAGGTAGGTTCTGGTTTCTTTAAAATGTACTCAAAGAGATAAGTTTGTCAGATACCCATTGACTCCACCCTGGCATACAGGCCATGTGCCTTGTATGGGATCTCATCACTGAATTCTCCAATTCTCTCAGTACATCTTACTCACCACCAGATGGATTGGGGTTCCCTTTGACCCTATTTACACTGAGATCTAAGTGAGGCGGGAAACACAAATTGCATCACAATCTGATATAAACACACCATCCTGGAAACAGAGGGATGCCCTGGGGGCTCATAATAATTGGGCAACTTGGAGTAAAAAATTAACTCCCATAAGCCTCACTGTCCTTGTCATTAAAAAAAGCATAATATAGCCGGGCGGTGGTGGCGCCCGCCATTAATCTCAGCACTCGGGAGGCAGAGGCAGGCGGATCTCTGTGAGTTCAAGGCCAGCCTGGTCTAGAAGAGCTAGTTCCAGGACAGGCACCAAAGCTACAGAGAAACCCTGTCTCAAAAATAAAAAAAAAAAGCATAATATATAATAATAATGCATATTGTTAGGGTGTGGCAAGGATTAAAATAGCTAAAATATAGAAATCTAATCAAAGAGCCCATTGGTCGTTAGCTTCTCCATGTATGGAATATAAAATCCTCACCTAGAAGACTTGTAAGTCATCAGGTCACATAGAAAACACGTGACACAGTCTGGACTGGATCCAGATCTGTGTGACTCAGCAGCTACCGAGGCTTTGAGTGTCCTGCTTGGCAGTAAATACACATGGACATCAGAGAACACAATGTCATGCTTTTTAGGTCAGTTGAGATCTTGACTTGCATAATCATGCAAAAATAATTAAAGTTTGATTGTTTGTCTCTAATATCTTTTACCACTGTATGAGTTAGGGTTATTATTGCTGCAATGAAACACCAATATGGGGAAGAAAGGGGTGTATTCATCTTATACTTCCACATCACTGTTCATCAGCAAAAGAAGTCAAGACAAGAACTCAAACAGGGCAGGAACCTGGAGTCAGGGCCTGATACAAAAGCCATGGAAGCGTACTGCTTACTGGCTTACTCCTCATGGCTTGCTCAGTCTGTTTTCTTATAGAGATCAGAACCACCAGCCCAGGGATGGCACCACCCACAGTGGGCTGGACCCTCCCCTACCAATCACTAATTAAGAAAATACCCTACAGGCTTGCCTACAGCCTGATCTTATGGAGGCATTTTCTCAACTGAGGTTCCCTCCTCTCTGATGACTGTAGCTTGTACCAAGTTGACATAGAACTAGCCAGCACAACCACTATCCTCTTGCAAATAAATGCTAAAAGGTAGGACAGGGTGAAATAACAAGTCATAAATGATTAGAAAAGACAGACTCCAAGAATTAGCGTATTGTTTGTCAGGCTGTCCCGAATGGCACTGCGTTTCCGACTCTAGGAAACTTGCCTTCTCTGGAGAGAACGGAATTGATGAGATGGTACTTTTCCCTGGTTCGTCCCAAAGTGCTCATCTACTAGCACAGTGCTCTCGTCACTTTGAGCTTTAGCTGGTCTTGGTAAGAAAACGGAGAGCACAAAACCCATGTGACAACTGAGTGACAACTGAGGAGGGTGAAAGCAGGGCAGCCTTTGGAAACCCTGGTGCTGAAGAACGCTGTCCTGGGGGCATGGCCTGCCGCTATTGGTTTTGAAGTTACAGAGGCTGTGATTACCTTCACAGGACGCTCACACACTGCTGAGGAATGTCCTTTCTTTGTGGGTATGGTCACTCCTCAGTTAGCCCAGTTAAACTCACTGTTTCAAGAACTAGACTTGGGTAAAATTCTTCGGTCTGCTTGTTGTTGGTACCCCAGCTGGTGTGAATAGATGTTTGTTCATCTATTTCATCTCCCCAGGAAACCTGGAAATGTATTTAAAGGAATTATCCTCAGCAAGTGAGTCATTAAATTTGCCCACTAGTAGCAGAAGATTTGTTACAAGGAATTTGGAAGGATGAGAGACTGGAGGCTGGGGATTTAGCTCTGGCAGAATACTTGTAGAGCAAGCACAAGGCCTGGTTTAGCCAAACAGAAACAGACTTTTACAACTCAGGTACATATGGTTGGGTCTTTAAGACTGGATGAGGCTTCTGGCATTAGACGTGAAAGGAAAAATATTAACCCCCAAAACTACAACCGTAAGGAGGCTCTATAGTGTGATCCCACTTGATTGATGCTTAACAAATAACAGAAAGGCTTATGCGCACAGAATCAGTGATGTTGCCGTGTGTGTACCAAGATCCACGAGGGTACTAATTAGAGACTTCATAATATTTTACTATGTGATGTCACTAATGTGTCTGAAGTTTGTTCCATAACATTTTCGCCATAGCTCTTAAATGATGTCATATTAAGATGACAATTCTGCCTCAGTATCTCATACTGGGGCTGATTTGCTGTCTCATGAATAAATCCAACAATGATTCCTAAATAAAAGCTTTATAGACATAAAAAGATATCATACTGCTCTGATTTGATCTTGGCAGAATGGAATATGTCTGGATAGGGTAGTTTTATGGATCCACAACCAATCCAATAGAAAGTTCATCGGCTAAAATCTATAATAGGGGAAGAGAATTGAGTGTAAGGAAGGACAGATGGATTATACACCTAAAGCAAACCTGACCCAGGTTACAGAGTAGCACTTGGTTTCCTCCCCACTGGGAAGATGCTGGGACCTTCAGATCTCATCAATGTTAAACTGTCTTGCCTAGTAAAGTCTTCTTCACTCCTTACCCACTCTAGTACTTCCCATCCTGGTACACTAAGATCAACAGAGGGCATTTCGAACATCCTAATATCCATCCCAAAGGAAATCAGTAAGAAGTACTGGGAGTGGAGTCTAGACACCTGTTTCTTCTATAGCCTTCAGAGGGTCCAGATGCAGCCAAGACTGAGAAATAGTAGACAGTGTCAGCTGAACACACCCTGCTCATCCCTACCTCTAAGCCCTTGCCTCCTTCCTCACAATCTGTTCAGGAGTTTACTGCCTTTCTTCACAACACCAACAATGGGTTGGGCCCTCCCACATCAATCACTAGCTAAGAAAATGTCCTACAGACTTACCCATAAGCAAATCTTGTGGAGGCAATTTTTAAAATTAAGTCCATTTTCCCAAATAACCCTAGCTGTGTCAAGTTGACATAAAACTAGTTATCACAAAGGTCAAGCCTAGTTTGAGTAGAGAGATACTAGCCCTGGCAGGAAAAGTGTTGGCTCAGGACCCCCAAAAACAAGTTCTCAGACCAAGTAATCAGCACAAAGGAGATTTATTTGCTCCAGAGCGACAAAGGGTAGGAAATAAGAGACAAAGACAGGAGATAGAGGATGAGGGAAAAGGGGGAGGGAATAAGAGAAAGGGGCAGGGGTGTTGTGAGGAGAGGGAGGAAGGATGCACATGTCTGTGTGCACACACAGGACTGCTCTGCATAGAGAGGAGACAGATGTGCGTGCACACACAAGGACTGCCTCTGCATAGAGAGGAGATAGATGTGTGCACACACTCAAGGACTGCTCTGCATAGAGAGGAGACAGATGTGCATGCACACACAAGGACTGCTCTGCATAGAGAGGAGACAGATGTGCATGCACACACAAGGACTGCTCTGCATAGAGAGGAGGCAGATGTGTGTGCACACACAAGGACTGCTCTGCATAGAGAGGAGACAGATGTGCATGCACACACAAGGACTGCTCTGCATAGACAGGAGACAGATGTGCATGCACACACAAGGACTGCTCTGCATAGACAGGAGACAGATGTGACATATAGGAAAATGGCAGTTTATAAAGGCACAAGGAGAAACCCAATGTTAGGATGAGGTGTTTAATTTTAATTGGGCATGCTAATTAGGTGAGCCAAAGGGGACTTTTGATTGCTGGACTTCAATACTTCGATAGCTGGACCTTGGTAGTCAGCCTCAGGAGGAGGAAGTGGCGAAATAAGGGAGACAGACCTTGGTGGCTAGCTTCAGGATTGTAATCTAATGGCTTTTAGCAAGAGAGAGAATAAGGGGGGAAAGGCAGGGCTTGCCAGAGCACTGGCCATGCTCAAGCTGGTCAGGGTCCTTTCAATCACAAATGTTAAAAATGGGCCGTAATGAAGCTCAGTGGTAGAGTGTCTATTTCGTATATGAGAGGCCCTAGGTTTAATAATCCTCAATAGCAGAAAACAACCAATATTAAAATACATCCCACAGAAGTGATGCCATTCCACAGACTAGAGCCTCCTTGGTGGATGACCCAGGTTTGGATGAATAGGGAGCAGAAAGAGTGCAAAGCCTTCACATATTTCTCATTTCACATTATCTGAGCTTGGGTAATGGGGCTTGAAACAGTCAGAGGGCACCACAGTCTGGAATGAGATTTGCTTTAGTGCTTTAGCTAAACTTGTAATGGTGGATCCATTGCAAATTTACCAGCATCCTGCATCATTGTAAAGCTGAGCCAGCATCCCTGTATCCTCCCGCAGCCATCTAAACTGCATTCCTTCCTGTAATAGGTCATGGAGGAACTGGTGGACCAGGGGCTGGTGAAAGCCCTGGGCATCTCCAACTTCAACCACTTGCAGATTGAGAGGCTCCTGAGCAAGCCTGGACTGAAACACAAGCCAGTGAACAACCAGGTAAGTTCCCTTTGGTGAAAGAATCTTGCTTGGTGACTGCTTCCACATTTGTAGGCCAATGGACAAAGTCGTCTTTCAGGGATCAGTGTCCAGGATACTTAGGGAGGCAGGAGGCAGATCTCTGGGTCTGGTCTGTAGCACATCCGTAAGCAGGTTATATTTAGCCTTTGTGTTGGTCTTTTCTTGTGCCCAGAGTTCCATCTGAGCCACTCAGGAAGGCCTACTTCCCTAGTGATGGAGATGTTTTTTCTTGCAGGTCGAGTGCCACCCATACCTCACTCAGGAAAAACTAATTCAGTTCTGTCACTCCAAGGGTATCAGTGTCACAGCCTACAGTCCCCTGGGCTCTCCAGAGAGACCTTGGTAAGGTTTTTGAGTGGTGCTTTACTTTATCACTCAAAATTCATGTTTCATAATTGGCTAATATATTGCTATGAATTTCTAAGGCACCTGAAAAAATGTGTCTATAGCAATGCATTTGGACATAGGACATAGCTTGTGTGGTAAGAGTTGGGAGAGGAAGAGAGAGAGAGAAAAAGAGGGAGAGGAAGAGAGAGAGAGAGAGAGAGAGAGAGAGAGAGAGAGAGAGAGAGCATATTTGACTCTGGCAATGCTCCATTTCTGCCAACCAGTGCCAGGGCAGACTTCTCAAATTGGTAAAGCTCCATGGGAAAGATAAAAATTTTCAGGTCCTCTGGTTGCCTTGCAAATGGAAAAGGCTGTGATGCTTGTCTTTGACACCATCCTGGTAGTAATATCCATAATGATGATGTTCACTCCAGCTACCTTTCTGCATTTAGGGCCAAGCCAGAGGACCCTTCACTACTAGAGGATCCCAAGATTAAGGAAATTGCTGCAAAGCACAAGAAAACCCCAGCCCAGGTAAAATTCTGTTGGGTTGTTTTCTCCTATTCTCCAGCAGTCCTTCGTACTGTCCTTGTTTTATTGTGTTGCCTGCTTTGAATCCCTTGAAGAAGAAGAAATGAGAAATGTGAGTCTGTTGCGATGCCCAGGAAATACATCTGGTACCAGCGAAGCCAGGACTACGTCTGTCCATCAGCTTCTTGCCAAGTTCCCGGGTCATACCACGAGAGCATGTCTTTGGGGTTGGGTGCCAACTGTGCAGGGTCAGTCTTCACATTCTTAACTAGGGAAATCGTGGCATTGTTTCCAAGGGTACAAGAGTGGGGCTGCCAGGAGTTCCTAATGCTGAAATCCTTAGTTGATTTCTAACTGTCATAGCTAAAGCTGTCCTAGCCACAGACATATTTCCCTACACTAGGAGAGGCTCTTGTAAGTGGGCACCTGTTATCCCCTCAATGTGCACAGGTTCTGATCCGCTTTCACATCCAGAGGAATGTGGCCGTCATCCCCAAGTCTGTGACACTCAACCACATGCAGGAGAACATTCAGGTAAGATCTAAAATGATCATCTGCTATTCCTTGGTCAAGTAGAAGAGAGGGGACCCTGTCCTGTTTTGCCAGTGTGTCCTTCTTTCTACTGTCCTCCTTGTGAACGCTTGCCCAAGGGAGCTTGCCTCAACAGATGTGATGGCTGCTCTTGGTTGTCAACTTGACTACATCAGAGTGAACAACAATCCAGAGGTGGAGGGCACACCTATGAGAGATTATTTTTGCTTGCTTTGAAGTGGATGGATCCACTTCTAGTTTGGACCTTTGAGGCAGGAAGACACATCATTTGATTTGGATCTGATCTGAAGATGGGAAGACACTAGTTTTGGGCACTTCTTCTTCTGGAAGCCTATATAAGGACACAGAAGAAGGAAACTTTTTCTCTTTGCTCTCTCCTTGCCAGCACGTCCACTCCTTCACTGGCACTGGACCCCACTTCTTTGGGATTCCAGCACATACTGAAGGCCAGCTGAGACATCCAGTCTTGTGGACTGAGCAACTACTGGATTCTTGGACTTTTTGTTCACAACCAAATGAACAAAATGTTCATCTAATTAAATGTTTTCCTTATTAAGAGAAACCATGGTCATGGTTTTCCTTTACAGCAATAGAACACTGGCTAAGACAACAGAATTGAGATGAATCACCACTGGGCAAAAATAATCAGGGGGCAGGGAGTAGCAACTGTACCTTTTAGCACTGCAAATAGCCCTGCTTACCACGGAGCACTTAGATCATGGGCCATAGACTCCCCTACCCATGAGCAGACTGTTCTGGCCTTTACAACCCCCCTGCTTGCAGGAGAAGAGGAATGGACTAAATTGAAGAAACATCTTCTGGAAGATTAACTGTGCAGTTGTCCTTAAGGGATCACAGTCTCTGTTCACTAAGCATAGCTGCAAACCTAGTCTCCTTCCTTTTGAAGTACTAAACCCTTTAAACAACACACTCTTGATTTAGAGACTAGTTTGTATTCAGTGTGGACCTAATAGGAGAAGCACCAGAACCTTGGATCTCACAGCATTTTTCTTGCTAACGATGCTTTTGGAACTCTGGTTTCTCCAGGTCTTTGACTTCAAGTTGAGTAATGAAGAGATGGCTGCCATTCTCAGCTTCAACAGAAACTGGAGGGTCTGTTCCTTGCCAATGTGAGTGGTTCTGGGTTTAGGAGGATGATCAGGAGTTTTCTTGAAGTTTTACAGGGTTAGCTCAAGAGATAATAAGGCACATGGGATGACTTTTGTCTTCAAATACTATTTTGGGACAGTTGTGAAAAATTAAAACTTGAGGAAAGATATTGTTAATTGTTACCTGTTTCTCAAACTTTGCAAATAGAATAAGGCATGCCATTCCACTGTAGGAGACAGGGATAGTTGATGTGACATCACATACATATGTCAGAGAGTAACAAGTGATACAGAGAAAAATAAAGTAGCAGCAGACAGCATAAAGAATGATTGAGAACCGGTATTTTCTTGATATGTAATGACCCAGCGGTAGTTTCATGGCACATAGACTAGGATTCTTGATGCTGAGAGCCGCAGGTGCAGACACACCAGGTGTGTACGGGGTGAGGGATAGAACACTTGAGTAAGGAGGCCAGTGAAGCCAGAACCAAGTAGGCAAAGGCTGTTGGAGAAAGAAATAAGGCTAGAGACAGCCTTGGGCTAAGGGAACACAGGTGGTGTAGAGCATGGGAGGAACTTTAAGTTTAGCTCTGCAGGAACAACTGAGAAACCAGGAGAGGGTTTTGTGTAGAAGTTTGTATATCTCATAGGTTGGAATGCTAACATTGATTTTTGCACTTAGAAATTACAGAGAGCCTGGTAGAATAATCTAGGGGAGAGATTACAGTCATTGGACCTACCTCATAATGTGATAGAAGAAATTAGGAAGATTGGATTCTGGACAAATGGGAAATCAGAGCAAATCGAATTTGCTAACAAAACAACAACAAACAATCAAGTGTGGGTTTTGTTGGCTTGACTTTATTTTTGTTTGAGCAACTCAAGAGCAGAATTGTCATTTAAGAGTAGCCTGGGTTTGAGAAATGCTTATGATACCTATTGGGCATTGAATAGGGAAAGCCAGACGGAGTGGGATTTATGAGTGCCAGGTGGAGGCTGACAATAAGCCCCGCCTTGCTGGCTTCCAGTCCAAGCCCTGACACTCACTCATTGTCCGTGAAGCATCAGGTAGATTTGGTAAACTCACCAAATCGATTTCTGTTATTTACAAAGTAGTGATGACAGTACAAGTAACAGAAAACATTCATTGAATATTTAGGCTCCTAAACTCTATGCTTATATGAGTATTTTATTTAATACAACAACCAATCTGTCCATTTCACCATGACTCCCCATTTTACAATGATGTGGGAATGAACCCAAACAGGATTTGGGAGGCCCTTGGCTGTGTGCCAGGTATCTAATGAGCCTTCCCTTACATCATTATTCTAAGGACTTGGCCACTGATTACTCTCATGTCCTCTTTTCTCAAATGCTCATTTGAGGGCAGGTCATAGTATGGGTCCTCTTCTGTGTTCCCATGGTCTTGTGGGGGAGGAGCCTAAGAGAGCAGAAAGGTTGTTGAGCACATCACATAAAATGCCTATGAGATTGTCTTGTGGCTCTTGTGGAACGTTGTCTTCTGTGTGCCTGTTGCTGCAGGACAGTTAATGCGGAGGACTACCCTTTCCATGTGAACTACTGAGGCGGCACCGCCCGATGAGAGTGGCTCACGGAGTCTTTCTATGCTGCTATGCAAATAATTCCTCCTGAGATGGATTTAAGCCAAGGCTGTTTGATAGCATATCATCAAGCAGCCAAATCAAGGCAATGCTGTATTTAGATCCTCGTTGTTCAACCAGGAGCAGATTGTTTCAGAGAAACGTGACTCAAAGAAGCAAACAGTGCTCTCCTGCATATGATCGGATGCGCTTGTCAAAGCAGGAGCTATGGTAACACTGAAGGCACTAAGAAGAAAAAAATAAAAGCAATAATAGTAACCAGCATGTCCAACACAGTGTGACGTGTTTTTTGAAAGAGCACACTCATTGAGTCTATTCACATTTTACTTGGCCAATAACAGAGGCATGGGGAGGCCAGCCACTTGCTCATAGTCCCCCAGGTCATAAGTGGCTAAGCCAAATATCACAGGCCGGTGCTCTCAGGGGGAGCTCAAGCTGATATGCTGCTCTCTTCCTCCCAAGCCCTCTCCTGTTTCTCTCCTTTGTCCTTTCCCTGTGACTTTCTCAACTACTATTGCCTTCCCACCTTGCCCTTCATGTGCCAGCATGCCAAAGAGTCAGTGCTGGTCGTGACCAAGCCTATGAAACCCACACAGATGCCACTGTTCATTGAGAGACTTTATAGCAACCCTAGGAACACAGTGGAAAACAGAAGTAAGTCTGGACATGAAAATACCATTGACTTAGTTAGGGTTTCTATTGCTGTGAAGAGACATCATGGCCACAGCAACTCTTATAAAGGAAAACATTTAATTGGGGCTGGCTTACAGTTTCAGAGGGTTAGTCATTATCGTAATGAGAGAAGCATGGCAGTGCACAGGCAGATGTGGTGTTGGATATGGAGTCAAGATTTCTACATCCAGATCAGCAGGCAGTAGAAAGAGAGCCAATACACCTGGTTGAGCTTCTGAGACCTCAAAGTCTGCTCCTCCTCCAACAACAGGACACACTTCCTCCAACAAAGCCACACCTACTCCTACAAGGCCACAGCTCCTAATGGTGCCACCCCCATTGGGGCTATGGGAACCATTTTTATTCAAACCACTACACCACCAATATGGGACATGCCTTTTTCCCTATAGTATTTCTTCTTGGGAAGTGTTCCAATCATTCAGAAATGTATAGTGGGCATCCAGTAATCCATATTACAAATTTTACCATGTTAATATTTTGCAACATTTGCTCCAAATACTTTTAAAAAGAAACTGACTCAAGGACTCAGTGGTAGCCAGTGCCATCAAGAACCACTCAGTACCTTTTCCCATCCCTGTTCCCCAAAGCCAATGCCTGTTCTCAGAGAGCCGAGTCATCCTCTGCTGCTCACAGTTCTTCTTGCTCCCAGACTTCCTGCCCTGCCTTTCCCTGTGGTGTGGATGACAACTGGGGATAGGTGGTCACCTATATTTCCAGGCCTCCTAGTCAGATGGCTTCCTCTGGGACTGCTCAGCAGGGGCCTCTGTTAGGAGGTTGAAGGTCTTCAGAAAGAGAAAGGCGCTGTCTTCTTGAGTGGTATTTCAGTAGAAGGAACATTTTCCGCTGTGATTCTAACTCCTACCAGTTGACATGGCTTCTGGGACTAGGGCATCTGCCTTCTTCCTGTATCCTCTCGTCTCTAGGAGTGGTGGTCTCTTCTGGTTGCTGCTAAGCTTGGAATTACCTCCTGCTCTTTTGTTTGATATCCCAGCTTTTCCATCAAGGTTGCAGAGGGGTGGAGCTCGCTTTTGAGGCTTTGATGTTTTCTTCCTGACTCTCCCTGACATCTGATGATCGCTGGAATTCCCGTAGCTCTTTGCTTTGTAGCTGCTGGACTCACTTCTCCCTCTGCCTACCTATGTTATTCTTAGAGGGACACCAGGCATTGGATTTGTGACACACCTTCACCCAGCATGTACTAACTCTAGTTGCAAGGATCATTTCTTTGAATAAATCTCATTCAGAGGTCTGGGCAGGCAGAGATTTTTGGTAACATTATTCTTACATTTCTGAAGTATTGTAATGCCCTTATTTGGGTGTTCCATGCTTCTAAAAATTATATTTGTGTACCTTTTTAAAAATAAGCATTTATTTTTACATTCATTGGTTACTCACTCAGAGTGAGGTGAGATTCCCCTGGAAGTGGACTTACAGCCAGTTGGAAGCCATCATGTAGACGCTGGGTATTGAACTGGAGGCCTCTAGAAGGACAACCAGTACTCTTAACCACTGAGTCATCTCTCTAGCCCCATACCTCCTTTTAATCTCAGTACATCGCAGTATACTGCAACTCAATCAGCAATTCAAAAGGGGAACATTTTAGCAGAGTAAAGGTATATCTAGAATTGAGATGAAAACATGTGCTAACTTTGCTTGGCGTTTCCATTGTTCCATAAAAACAAAACACATTTGTGGGTATGAGCTTCAAAATGTGCAATTCTGCATATGATTCAAATGCTTATTATATTTGCATATTTAATATAATTGTTACATAATAATAGAGGCATACTAAAATTAAATATGATTATATGATAGAGGTGTGCCAGGACCTACCTATAGTCTGAAAAATGACTGACAGTTGATGGCTACTGGGGGAGATGTGGCTCCTGTCCAGGTGAAGCCCAGTGGATGGTCCCACACTCATGTGCAGGGAGGCAGCACTAGTTGGATTCAGCAGGTTGAGCAACATAATAATCAAAGATGAAGCTGGGAGAAAGACATATTCCAGGGGATCCCTGTAAAAATTAGAGAGGGAAGTAGGGTGAATACTGATCACAATATATCGTATGTATCTATCATACATATCAGTGACACTCTCAAAGAATAAGTAAACAATAAAAAGAAATATAAACATGGAGGGAAGTGAGGTGAATATTGATCATAGTATATCATATATATCTTTCATACATATCAGTGACACTCTCAAAGAATAAGTAAACAATAAAAAGAAATATAAACATAAATAGCTGTGCACCTGTGATATATCCCTGATATTTCCATTAAAAGAAACTAAAATGTTGGGAGGCTGGGGCAGGAGAATTTCTGTGAGTTTGGGGCAAGCTTGAGTTCCACAGTGAGTTCTGAGCCAACTGGGGCCATATAGTGAGAACCTGTATCAAAGGGGAGGAAAAGAAGAGGAAGGAGGAAGAGGAGCAAAGAAAGTAGAACTACATGGGAAAAATAGCTGCTCCAGAGTTGAAGCAGGGAAAGATAACCTTCAATAGCTCTACCCAGGAAATGGGGGAGCATTGAACAGATGATGGGACCCACTAAAGGGTGCAAAACTAACTCAACCAGAGCAGGCAGATTAATAGCACAAGTGGATAATAATTCTTGAATTACATGGGATTCATAAAACCCACTAAAAGGGAAATCATGAGAATAGAAAACCCTTCCCTGAATGTTTTGTCACCTGATCTGTGCAGAAGAGACTGCAGGTAGGAAAGCCCCATTCGGATAGCCATATTGCAATCAATCCACTCAACAGCAGTGGCGTTTAAGCTAGTAAGCAAATGTTTGGTGAGCAAGTGAAGGTTTGCCTGTCACTTATTAGTTGTTTAAGCTTCTTCCTTAAGTACTAAGGGAAAACAGTAGAGAAATCTGATAGAGATCACATTCTGTTGATACGTATTTAATTATCAGAAACTGGATAGCTTGAAACAACATGCACTAATGGTGTCTAAATCAGACATGAGGCCGACTTAGCTGTGTTTTCTCCTAGCCAGGGTGGATTCTTACCTGGAGTGTTTTGAGTAAGGGATTCCACCTTGGAATCTCACTCAAGTTACTTCCAGAGTTTGACTGCTTACATATGTAGGACCTTGGACCCCAGCTCCGTGTGGACCATCATCTGAGGACATGTACCATCCCTGGCGGTAACTGTTCTCTGCTCTGGTATTTACTGAGACAAACTGAAACTCTTTGGAGTTGAAGTCCAACCACACTTCAAATCTTGTTTTCCCTTCTGCAATTGGCCAGACCAAATGCTCTTGGTTTTACAGAGGTGATTTGTTTAGATCAAGTCTTCCTGGATAACCATCCCTTTCCCATGCAACCACGGAAGGGAGGTCACAGGGCCATCTTCCAGTTCTGCTCCTAACACTACTTTAGTCAGGCGGACACTCAACCGAACATTGCCGATGACAGGACAGATTGAAATCACACGTGATGTTGCAGGAAAAAGAACTGGCTTTAGGTTTGCGCTCTCTCTACTAAAGCTGAAAACTTAAACACAAGGACTCGTCAGATGGTGAGAGACACCCCACTCGCTCTCCACCTGTGGTCTTCAAAACAGGATCAGGAAAGACAGACGAGGTCTGTGGAACCATCACAGATTAAAGGAACGCTAAAAAAAAATGGATCTGCGAAGGTGGCGTGTGATTCTAGCTGGGTCTCTTGACTATGAAGGACATCATTGCAGCAACTGGTAAAACCTCAATGGGTCTGAATGAAAGGACAGTAAGGACAAGATCAGTACCCTCGTTGTAATACTTGTGGTGTAATGATAGGTGTCACTCCGGTGTAAGAATTATGTACTAAAGCAACCAAAGTCAGCAAATCACTCACTAAAAAGTCCTATGGCTATTGTCTTTCAAGGATTATTTCTGAAATTATCTTTCAAGGGGGCAAAATGAATCATTGGTAATCAAAGCAAACAGAAAAGGCAAAGTACATTTCAGCTGCATTGAGATGACTTAGGAAAGAACTTCACTTAAAAAAAATAATCCATGTTGAGAACTGAGGCTGTCGCTTGGAGGTGGAGCTCTTGCCTTTACACGTGAGGCTCTGCATTCAACCCACAGCACATCAGAACACAGAACAACAACAAAATCCATCTTTCTCTGTGTTGAATATTCTTAAAAAAATCTCTGAGCTGGATGGTGGTGGCTCACACCTCTAATCCCAGCATTGGGGAGTCAGAGGCAGGTGGATCTCTGTGAGTTTGAGGCCAGCCTGGTCTATAGAACGAGTTCCAGACAGTTTCCAAAGCTGCACAGAGAAACCCTGTCTTGAAACAAACGAACAAACGTCACTGAGACTTTTCTCCTGTGGAAAATGTGAACAAAATGTACTGTCTTTTCCATCAGAAGGTTAACTCCACTGTGTCTTTGCCCAGTTACAGAAACAAAATCTACTGTATCCTGTGTGGCTCCCAGGACTTGCCCTGACTGGTGTCACAAGGGAATGAAGCGATAACAGACACATGGATATATGGACACAGAAGAGCTGGGACTGGCTTTCTGGGCTCTCTGATGGAGAAACCGCAGCACCCAGGAGCTTAGCATGTTCGTTATATACAGTTGAACAGCAAGGCAGGGCTATTGCACACAGTTTTAAAAGGAGGTGGATTATTACACACAGATAAACCAGGAGGCGAGGTTTGCAGTAAATAGCTGGATCAAGGAGAAAGGTCTAGCTAACCCCAGTAGGAGCACTCTCTGTAGGGGTGCACTCTTCAGGCTGCAAAAATCCAAGGGAAGAAAGCCATGGTGGACATTTTCTGCACACACCAACAGCATTAGCAAATCAGACTTCCAAAGAAGGCTTTGCCACTTTTTCGTGGGTCTGAGGCTGTGGTCCTTCATGTGGCTGGCTCGTGTCAACAACACACACTCAGGACTTTACATACACAGGGCTTCCTCCAGTACCACAAAACTTCATTTAAAAATTTTGTAAAGCATTTTAAATTCCTCCAGGGTCAGCACTTCTCCCAGGGAAAAGATATGCTCATTCTAAATTTCTCCCGGAAACTGTACCGTTCTGATTTACCCCAACCTCCAGGGTTAGGAAGCCCAAAGACAGGCTCTTTTGAACCTTACGCCCTCTATTGTCTGACAAACTACAGCAGTTCCTAAAGGCCCTGGGTCCCTTCAGTAGCCATTTGCTTCACTTTTGCCTGAGTTCTAACAGGGAAAAACGATCTCAAGAAGGCCAACATTCCCGCTCCATCTTCCCCCATTCCTTCACTAAGGGGCAGCATCTCTCTTAGCTTGACTTCATTTGTTTATGAATGAACAGCCCTGGAAAGCCGGTATCTCTGTGGCAGCACTCAGGCTCTGGAGTCTTGTTTTACACTGTTCTCCCAGGAACCTGGGAGCCAAGTTCTGGGACAAGTGTGCAAACACTGGCTGCATCCCGATTATCAGCTGGCAACATCACAGTTGTGTTAGTGCTCCAACACCATTAGTGACCAGGAACTCCTTTTCACAGCAGGATGTGATGCTGTGTCTAGAAAGGTCTTTTGGGTTTTTCTTTCCTCCAGCGCATCTCAATTCTGTGTGCCGTGACAACACAAAACTTCTCCCAGGCCTCCAAATACCAACACTAGCTTGGCATACAAACAGACTGTGGTGTGTCCTCTGGGAACTTGTAGGGGAGATTTTCCTTTTTACGATCTTATGCCTATTTATCCATTGTTTGGAAGACATACAATGAAAACTGGAAATCCCATGAGTCATGGGAAAGGACATTTTCATGAGCAAAGGCTTATGTAACTCAAGTTTGTTGACCAAAACAAAAACCCAGCAGTTCTATGCTCCCTTGGTAACCAAACTTCTTCTCTTGTGAACGGTACACTTAAAAAAGAATATCACCACCTAGCCAGGGATGGTAGTACATGCCTATAATTTTAGGACTCAGAAGGCCGATGTAGGCTGATTTTGAGTTGGCTATATAGCAACTTCTAGAACAGTCTCAGTTATGTACAGATTGTCTAAAGGCTAAAACAAATTCTAGTTGATGGGTAGAGTCGAAGTTCATCTAATTAGTTCAACTTATTGATTTATTAATGAGCTTTATTATCAGTAAACTAATTAATATTGAAGTGACCAAAGACATCAGTGAAAAACAATCCATACAACTGAAAATGATTATGCTTTTAAGTTAGTGTTGATAGCTTTAAGAGCGACAGAGAGCTCAGGTCGAATCTTGCAAGATGCTACATTGGTAGGATTCTTCTCAGGCTGAAGTCTAGTGTACTATTTTAATATTTCAAATTTTCATTTTTGAAAATTCACTTGGTCAGTCACATGAGGAATGGTCTCAGAGATAATCTGTTTTAATCTAGTTTATGATAAAACTGATAAATATGATCAAATTCTAATTTGCATCACTGTCTAGAGAGATATGCCCCTTAAGTAAACTGGAAGTTAAGTTTGTTGTTTATACTTCATCCTTGCAGTAGATTAAAAAAAAACCTTCTGAAACTATTTGACGGCTAGATCCATAAGTATAAAGTTTAAAAAACTAAGCCTGAATCACCTGCTTCCTGAACTGACTCAACTAACGTAGCACATAGGCCCATGTCTGCTGACCAATGAATAACTGCTTTCTTAAGAGTATGGGAGAAGATTCTGGCAAATTCTGGTTGCGTTATTGTTTTCAATATTCGTTACTAGCCACAAAAACAACCTCCTTCTAATTCATTTCTGTACTTGGTGATGTGAAGAAGATCTTGTGCTGGTTGAAATAGCAGAGTTTCAGAAGAAGGCAGAGCAGAAGACCCATTCCTGTAGGGATGGTCCAGGATGCTCTGTTGTATGGTAAGGGGTTTCCAGAGTGTAGAAAACATGCTAGACCATTGCTATGAGTAACATCCAAGGATCTTCCAAAAACAAGGACAGTTGTGCAACCTTGACATCACTGGTGAGGACAGAATTCAGGAATTTAGAGTTAGGTCAATATATAGGCTTTTGTTACCTCTCTGCAGAAGCACCTGACTGCCCACTATAAAGACACTGTTGACTCAAAGCACTGGGGATTAACCATGCCGCTGGGAGCAAAGGGATCCTGGATGCCTTTGATGTCAAGAAAGTGATTCTTAAATAGAAAAATCCTTGAGGGTCATCTGGCAGGAAGCAGGTCAAAGTAGAGACAAGACCACTTTCATGGAGAGGTGTGATTGGTTGCCAACCATGAACTGAGAACACCTGTCGTCATCTGCCATTGCTTGGATGTAGCTACTGGCTCACACTTGTGTGGAAATCAAGCTCTTCTTAGCCTCGGCCAACTGGTCTATCTCTTTGTAGTCTCCAGTTTTTGAGGTTTCTGTTTGCTTGGTTGGTTTGGTTTTTGATCTTGCATTCTCAAACTTTTGTTGTATGTGATTTGTTTTGGTTTCCCTAGGCAAACCAAGTTGATCTCAAATTTCCGGGTGACTATGATCCTCCTGCCTCAGCCTCTGGAACGCTGGAACTAAAGGCATGCTCAGTTTTTTAGTTTAATTAAACCATTGCCCCTTCAAACTTTGGGCTCCCCTACAAATACTAATGACCTTACCCGACTAGATGCCCAGGGACAGGCAACTTAGTTAGGAATCTGCTGCCACCTAGTGGTCCTTAGCCACCTCACATATCCATCCATCCATGGTATCCAGGCTAGGAAGTCGTCAAAGGGCACCGAGACAGAGCCAGAAGATTGGAATATTAGCACCCAAAATGTCTGGAATTTACCATAAGGGAAAGAAAAGGTTATTAGGTGCAGGAAATACAAAATGTAAGATTTTAGGGGCTAAAAGAAATTCTGAGTTAGCACTCTTGACAACAGAGGAATATTAATATGAGATAGTATCAAGAGAGTAACTATGGTTACATATAGATAAAAAAGGACCGAAGACGGTCTTTAAAGGTGAAGGTTGAAAAAGTTATAACAGCTACTCACATCCCTCACTCAGGTGTGTTTGTTTTTATGATCCATGATTCAGTGCTATTGTTCAAATCTACACTGCCCGTTCTATTGTCTATAAAAGTTGATCGAGCTGACTTGAATGTCTGAAATTGGCGGTGACTGTAGGATGCATGCCGCCAAGATGACAGCTTTGAACTAGGTGGCTTAACTTTTAAATGAGACAGTTTCAGATGCTTGGTTTTCTCGAGTCAAGCATCTGTTTTCAGCTTTTCCAAGGCTGAGCCCATGTGTCATCTCCCTTGGGCAGTCTCCTGCACCCGGTACCTCTGTGGCCTGTGTATGTTTGCAAGACAGGAAAACACTGGGATGTTGCTGTGTGCTTGCTGCCTAAAACGGACACATCCACTTAGCAATGTCCCTGTCACCTTCCCAACTCTTTAGTCTCTCTGAGAACTTACTCCAAGCAAGATTTTCTTTCAAGAATCCTGAATCCAAGATTCACACACTCCAGACCATGGAGGATTCCCTGCAATCATATGGAGAGATTTGTTAACTCTTTCACCCACTTAAAAAAAGAGAAAAGGAAAAGCAAATTGTGTGCCATTAATATAGAGCCCTGCTTCGGGCAATGGGACTTCCTTTGATCTCAGCCAAATGCCTGTGCCTTCCCAGCACCCCTGTCCCTTCTGAACTCCTAAGTTACTGAGAGCTATTCTTCCTCAGACTTCTCTTAAATTTGGAATCAATAAACATTTGCTTCCTGGCTGCCTGGTTCTTAGCGCTGTAAGTCTTTGTTCAGCCTGGAGAAATTCCTTTCTTTACTTCCCAAAAGCAAGACGATTCCTAGAGACCTCATTCATGCCTTAGACTATATTTCTGCCAACCATGAGTGTCAGTGGGCATGAGAAACACAGCGCCATGGTGTTGCCTAGCAGCCCAAGGAGATCTTTTAGAGACTTCTATTCAGATGAAGTTACCCAACTTTAAAGCCGACCCTTTGAAACTGTTCCCACTTAATATGCCTCTGCTGTCAAGACCTCTAACTCCAAAATTCTCTCAGCTCCCAAATCTGTATTTCTTGTACCTAATAATTCCACCTCCCAGTTCCTGTTGACTTTGGTACAGAAAAGAATTTCAGGGAGAGTCAGTAGAAAACAGAGTCGGACTTTGTTGGGAATTTGGGGCTGGAGATGTAGCTCAGTTGGCAGATTGTTTGCCTAGTGCTGTGGCCCTGCCTGGATGAAGCGACAGACCTAAGGTGGGGGTGGGGCAGCGAGGGAACGATGTAAGGACAACATACAGGCACACAGAAAAGTACAGACACACAGACAAGCTGGATTGCAGGTGGCCTGGGCTCTCTGCTGGAGACATCACAGCACTCCCAGAAGCTCAATGTGTTTATTACATACAGCTGAACAAGGAGGTGGCAGTATTGCAGACAGGTGAACGGGTGGGGATGGGGTTACACATCTAGATAAAAGAGGCAGGTTTGGCTAATCTCAGTAGGAACAGTCTTTGCAGGGGAGCAGAATTCAGGCTGGAAATACTGGGAGACGTGTGAGGATAAAGCTGCGGTGGACATTTTCTGCATACACTGTCAGCATCCACACCTGGAACAAAAATGAAGGCCTCTCCATTTCCTGTGAGCCTCATCCCAGGCTGGGGAGAGGGGTGAAGCTTTGCTGGGTTTGAGGCTCCCGTCCTTGGTATGGCTATACCCATGTCAACAGCACACATTCACTCAGGGCTTCCTCCACTCCCAGCAGCCTAGAATGCACGTGTGACATCTCGGATTTGATCCCCAGTACTGCAAACACTGGGTGTGTGGAACACGCCTATAATCCGAGAGTTCAGGAAGTGGAGATAGGAATGTCAAAAGTTCAAGGTCATTTTGGGCTAACCGCAGCTGGTGTAGCCTGTGCCAGCTTGGGATAAAGAAAGCAAAGGAAGAGTTGTGACATAAATTTAAGCAAAGGCCTTAGTAAAGAGGTGTTTAGGGAAAGGGCAATGCACACTCTAAATGTGGATGTGGGTTTCTCACATTTGATGGTTATGTGTCTTTACAATACAATATATATATTACACACGCACAATTTTGTGACTTTTGAAGTTAAATTTCAAGTGGCTGTTAAACTTTTTCTGTAAATCTGTGGCTCACAAAGTCAAAGGAATCCTTACTATATTAAACCAAAAGGAAGTTGCAAAACATGATTTTCCTGCTAACAAGGCATATTGTCTTGTTTGTGAGACTCTCAGAAAACTGCAGGTTTGCAGACAGGAAAACAGTACGATGTTATATATTCAGACTTTGGGCATGGGTCACTGATATTTTAACTTTCTTAGTAAAATATTTCTACATAAAATGAAGAGTGTCTTTATGTAGACAACTTTCAAAGTACACTTTAATTCTGGTGCCAGGACGACCAGCATGTACCACCCCTGGCTTTGTGCAATCGTGGGGCTCCAACTCAGGGTTGGAGCATCTAAAAAAGCACTCCGTCTACTGGCTACATCCCTCACACCCGTAGCTCTGCTTTCCCAGGCTAAATTTCCTTGGTGTTCTGTTTTCCTTGGTCTGGTTTGGGTTAGCAGCCACAACTAGCTACTGACTCATTCCTATCCTCAAGCCAAAGGAAATTCTGAGTGTTTTTTTTTTCATGTTTTTAAAAATAAACCAAAATAAAGAACTTTTTCATAATCATTAAATTCCAGCTTGTTGGATTCATCGTCTCCATGGTAGACTTTAACTCATTACTACCTGCCCCATGATCACACCATGTATCTTCTTCCAATTAGATCTATTTTCCAATTATGGCCTATATTGATAAAATGTTAAATAGGACAGGCAGTAACATAGACCCCTGTGCTTTGACACAAGAATATTGAAAGAAATTATTTTACCAAATTATTGGGTATGGTTATTTAATTGGTATGAACTGGTATGGATTCAGCTATTCTATATTTTAGGGCCTATTATTATGCCTTCATCATAGAAAGGAAGGATATTTCCAAATGCCTACCCAAGTTCACACACTAAAGTTTATGCTACCTTTACTTCATCTTCCAGGTCATTCATATATATATATATTATATATGTGTGTGTGTGTGTGTGTGTGTGTGTGTGTGTGCGCGCGTGCGTGTGTGTGTGTGTGTGTATAAAATGAAAAGAAATCTACTTGTATTTCTTACCTTTGTGAATACCATATCCATTAACATCTGAGATACAGGGCACCCCCACCCACATTAGGAGAACAAAGAAGTATACTATGGTTTTCAAAAATTCTCTGCTAGAGCATTATCAATGATAGCTGGTGACTGGGGAAGATGAGACAGAAGGAGATAGCCATGCAAGATTAAGAAAGAGGAAAGAGTGGAAAATAATGATCAGAAGACTTCAAAGCTTCATTTAAAGTCAGTGGTTCTAAGTCTAAAGCAAAAGTAGTTGCCATGGGTTTTCCTTTCTCCAGCTCTATGCAGTTGCTTAGGTTCAGGCTCAAAATGAAGGTGAATGCAATTTATCCTACACTGTATATACTAACCCAACAGCTTCCAACATGTAATTTTGCTCTAGGAGAACATATAGAATTTGCTAAGAAATATTTTCTTAGGAATGTGATCTCAAATTCCAAGTCTTAAGAACAGCTCGAAATGTAAACTTATTTGGGAATAAGGTCATTGCAGGTAGCTAAATTAAAAAATTTGGGGGTTCGATAATCCTAGATTAATATGGCAGGTCTTTGTTAAGAGGATGGAGAGGATTTGTGGCACCAGAAGGAGATGTGAGGATGGAGGCAGGGATTAGAGTTCTGTGTCTGCAAGGGCCATGTTTGCTAGACACCCCAGAAGTTAGGAGATGGCATAGGGCAGTTCTCCATTATCCACCAGCCAATAAACAGTCCTGCTGACAGTTTGGTTTCAGATTCTGTCTTATTCAACTGAGAATAGACTTCTGTTGTTGTGAGCCATTGGTTTGTAGTAATTTGTTATGGTGGCCCCAGAAGCTGAGTCAGGGAAGGAACTCGTACTTCAAAGAAGTTTAAAGAAGGTGATGGGGGACAGACAAGGGTGTTTTCTTGAGGCCAAGAAAGGATACTGGCACCATCTGAAGTTCCTGAAATCTTATGACATTTCCAGTAGGATCCCTCTAGAACACCATGACTCTTCCAGAAACCACACACACACACACACACACACACACAGAGACAGCCTGGAAACCCTGCGGTTATTTTAAGTCCATTGTCTTATTTCCAATTTGCAAATATTTTGTTCTCCAGGAAGTCTTATCCCTATGACTTACTCATCCTGGTTCTGCTGTCCTAAAGCAGCTTACAGTTAAGTCTGTGCTAGGTCTGTCCTGGAGGAAGGCAACCCCACACACATCTGGGTGTCTCTGGGTTCTTGGCTTGTCTCATGGATAATGAGAAGAGTCTGCAAACACTTTGATACTTCTCTTTATGAATGCCTTACTTGAATCTAGGTTCTGCCCTCAGCCTCCTCAGGGAGTCCCTGCTTATCCCTAAAGACTTGTCTCAAGATCTTCTGCCTTGTCTAAGAAAGTGAGACATTAATTACGGTTTCTTTCATTTTCACAGAAGTGTGTGTTTCTATTAAGGACTTACTAAATTCTATTATGGTTTGCTTCTTTCGTTTTTGCCTACCTGAAACACTGGAAGAGCTATCCTGACTTAGAAATCACTGGCCTTTAGCCTAGAACCAGTTCAGCCCTTTTAACTATAAGCCAAGGAAAGTTATATCAAGAATCTACAACCACCACCTTTGAAATTTATAGAAAATATGCAACTGCAGCGATTGGGTTTCTATTATTTACTTGAGTTTTCAGTATTTGACAAAGAAACAAAGGGGCATAGAGATTACTGTGTTTTACATCAAAGAAGTCGGCAGAGAATGCCAAGGAGTTGAACACTTTTCCTCTATGGTGAAAGGAGTTTCTTCCCTACAGATGGAAACGGCAATATCCTCCTTAGGACCACCAGCTCCTTGCACACATGGAAGGTGGGATCTTCTATTTGAAATCAGCTCAGCAGAAGCTTCCCAGAATTCATCACCACAGAAGCCCACTGAGCCGCACTTCACCCTATCTGGTCAATGGTAAAAGCTGAGGCTTCGCCAAGAGATGGCGGTCTGCATGAGGCTACATTCTTTGCTTGATCCAAATGCCCCCTTTCATCGTGTTTCACTTGGGGTCACATCTGGAGTATTTTTGCATCGAGAAATATTCAAAATGAATCCTTAGCTGTATTCAAATAAAACTAGATGGTGCTCCAAGTACCTAAGCATCTACGTGAATATGCTCTATGGGAAATGCACAAGCATTCCAGTAAACAGGAGCTCAGGGCAGAAACGTTGAAAGAAGTTTGGAGGAGGTGAGCGTTGTGTTCCTGTGGGACTAAAACCGTGGGAAAAGACTGCAGCCTCCTTTCGTGATTCAGACTAAACTCAGATTTACAAAGAACTAAGAAAATAAATGAGTCACCCCCATAACCATTGCTCTCTCTAAATCAAAAGCTGGACAAGAGTCACAATGAAAAGCAGACCATTGTACACCTACAGATGTTTGCTCTAGATACTCCTCCCAGCAAGGCTTTGCACCAGTGTCTAATATCCAACACTTAAGATTCCTCACTTTATTAAAACTCTCATAATCCGATAACAAGAATCTCTCTTGCCCAATTGCTGACCATCTTCCCATTTGGATGAACATGAGCTTCTGTCATATCTCATAGGCAGGGACCTTGTTCATCTATGACCCTCAACACACACCTCCTAGAATGAACCTTTTCAGACAACAAAGCCTAAAAAAATAGAGCTACAGGCATGGCTGGTGAGTACGGTCACATTGAATATGAACTGGGCTCACAGTTCTTCCAGACACGCACTGTATCCAGAAATAGCCTTGGGACTTTTCACACAATGGTCCTAGACTGAAGTTAAAAACAAAACAAAACAGAACAAAAACCCATGTGTCTTTCAGACTAGTTGGGTGACAGGAACCAACTTCGGACCCAGTTCCTGTGGCATAGCATTTTCCCTCCCTATCTCCTCACAAGGCACCTTAAAAGAGCATATGCTGTTCTCCCTGAACATGTTTGTAAAAAAGTATAAAGTATATACTTTCTTTCCACACAGGATCCTTGCATGCTCCTTCTTAAGCCCCAGGTACTAACCCCAAGGCAAGCTATAGAGATGGCCTGAGAAAACAAGCTCCCCGTCTCCGAAGACACGAGGGATGGGCCAGAGAAGCTCTGTAGAGCACACTCAGCAGAGAACGCACTGCCTTTCTTATCAATGAAAACTTTATGCCTATATTGCAAGGAAATTGTTTTCTTATGCTATAAATTTTAACTACATTTCTTTACAGATGGAGAGCCATAAGAGTATCCTTCCAAAGGGAAATACTGAGGCCAACGTGCTGTGTTTACCACCCTTCTCTTTAGGTTCTATGGATGCACAATCTCAACTCAAAGGCCAATCACCTTAAATTATTTGTGTGTGTGTGCGTGTGTGTGTGTGTGTGTATGTGTGTGTGTGTGTGCGTGCACATGCATATGCACAGAATGGACATAGACATAACTAAACAGGACAAGATGAGAAACAAAGCACATTGCTTTTGTGATATTGCTTATCTTTCTTCTCAGTTAGTGAAAAAAGATAAATCCAGAGAGTGAATTTACTGGTGCTTCACTGATTAAAACTTCTAATCATTCATTGTCTCTGTTTGTCAGATGTGCGGTAAAGGAGAAATGGCACTCGTGTGCTTGGACATATACATGAACACATACAAAAGTGAGGTTGTCACAATACATGTGTGGATGCTGGAGGACCATCTTCAGGGATTGGTTCCCTTTCCACTGTGGGTTCTGGGGGTGGAACTCAGCTCACCAGCCCTGCACAGCAAGTGCTTTTTACCCATTTCTCCAGCCCTCAAATGCCACTCTTACTGGGATTAACACATTACTTCAAAGAAAAGATCTTTATGTATGGGGCTAGCGAAATGGCTCAGCAGTTAAGAGCACCTGCTACTCTTGCATGGGATCCTAGTTTGGTTCCCCACACCCATGCTGCACAGCTCACGCTACCTGTAACTTCAGTTCTAGATTTTGACACCCTCTTCTAGTCTCTGCAGGCACCCAGGTGCATATGGGCATACACACACACACATACTCACATAAATAAAAATAAATCCTTAAAGTATATCTCTGCGTCTTCTGTTGTTGGTTATCAATAAATGTAACTATCTAGTTAAATCATGAAAATGTATTAAGGCTGTTGTTGAGGGAGTAATAGTAGAAAACTTCTGAAACCCTGATTGGATAACATGCCTGAATGCTGGAGGAAGGTCATTGGTTAATAAAGAAACTGCCTTGGCCCATTTGATAGGCCAGCCCTTAGATGGGTGGAGTAGACAGAACAGAATGCTGGGAGGAAGAGGGAAGTGAGGCAATCGCCATGCCTCTCTTCTCTGGGTCAGACGCGATGAAGCTCCGGTCCAAGATGGACGTAGGCTAGAATACTTCCTGGTAAGCTATTGCCTCATGGTGCTACACAGATTACTAGAAATGGGTTAGTCGAGATGTGAGAGTTAGCCAAAAAGAGGCTAGATATAATGGGCCAGGCAGTGTTTAAAAGAATACAACTTGTGTGTTGTTATTTCGGGGCATAAGATAGTCATGTGGGAGCCAGGCAGGACAAAAAGCAGGCCTGCCCACAGCTCTTACTACACCTGAAGATATTGATGGCTTGTCAGAGAAATGATTCTTCCTTTAAATGAGCCAGAGACATGTGTTCACACACATGAGAGATGTGCAGCTATGTATAGCTCATGTGCCATTTCTCCTTTACTGCACATCTGACAAACAGAGACAATGAATGATTTAGAAGTCTCAATCAGTGAAGCGCCAGTAAATTCACTCTCTGGATTTATCTTTTTTCACCAACTGAGAAGAAAGATAAGTAATATCACAAAAGCGATATGCTTTATTTCTCAGCTTGACCTGTATAGTTATGTCTTTATGTCCGTTCTGTGGTGCACTGAGCACCTTGTACTTCCTTCAGCTCCTGTCAACGTGAGTGACAGCTTGCACTGATGCCAGAGTCACACTTTACAAAGCCCTTCAAATGCATAATTTCCCTTAAGTCTTATTTTATTATCGTGTGTATGAAAAATCTGAGTCTGAAGAGAGTGTAACTTGTGTCTAAAATGTCAATTTTCCTACTCTATATTACTCCATGTCCATTAGAACAGCTAAAATTTAAGAGTGAGGATCTCAATTATTGGTAGGTGGTGGAATAGAGTTCAGTTGTGTTGCTGACAGGAATATAAAATGATATAACCACCTTATATAACCAGAGTGGCAACTTCTTGAAAGTTGAATGCACACTTAACCTTCAGATCAGGAAGTATGGTTGGCCCTAGGTATTCATCCAAGATAACTTAAGCTTACAAAAAGATTTATTCAAGAATTCACCGCAGCTTTATTCACAGGCATACACAATCAAAAGCCATGCAACTGCCCATCAACAAGAGAATGGGCAACCATGCTGTGGTACAGCATCGCTGAGCAATCCACAGAGTGAATTGCTGTACCAATACAACGAGTGATGTAAGCAAACGGTAAGAAGAGAAGCCAGACACTAAAGGATGCACATCGTAAATCCCACTTACATTAAGTTATAGAATAGGTTAAATAAAGCATAATGTAAGGTGAAAACAAGTTGGTGCTTGCCTTTGGGGTTAGGAGATGGACCTCGAGGGAGTATTCTTTCTCATGAGATAGAGATGGATTAAGCCTGTAGTACACATTCATATGCGATTGTAAAAATAATTAAGGCTTGTATATTCCAGCGTATATAAGCTTTTCCTGACAAATCATAACGTGAATAATTGGAGCATTTGAGGACTGGGACTGGGTGGCAGAGAAGAAACAAGAATGGCAGAGCCTCAGCCATAGTTGAAGCTGAATGATGAGTAAATGGGGCTCATTGTATTACCTTA
The DNA here is from genome assembly GCF_018167655.1 of Microtus oregoni. NCBI lineage: Eukaryota > Metazoa > Chordata > Mammalia > Rodentia > Cricetidae > Microtus > Microtus oregoni. The sequence continues at coordinate 29,895,837 of NW_024543085.1, forward strand.
TTTATGTTAGAAATTTTCCACAGAGAAGACAAGCGACAATGATCAAAAGGCTTCCAGACATCTGAAAATAGCCCAGCATGACTGGGGCAGAGCCTCTCACCGTCTTTGATCTCATAGGAATTTTCCAAGATTGCAGTGAGCTGAAAACACCAAATGTCTTAGTCACATCTCATTCTGGACCATGGATGGTCACAATGACTAACTAACAGAAACAAAGAATGTCGTTGGAAAACAGATTTTTTTTTTCAGATGTAAACATAGATCAAACATTGTTCCTTGAGTTACCTGGCAGCAACACGAGCCATGTAGATACCATGGAATGTGGACATGTCTAATGGTACAGGTTCAGACCAGTATAATCCTTTTTTTCTTAACTTGGGAAGGCTCCTGATGCTGCAGTAACTAAACTGCACCACACCCAACCAACAAATAATGGAAAAATGATGAATGTCTTCTTTTTGATTTTCCGTTTATTTCCATTTCTGAACATTTGTAAGAAGGCAGGCTCACCAACTCACCCGACTCATCACTATGTCAGTACTGTAGTTGGTTTAATAAGACTGCAATTTCCTTCATCTTTTAACACAACAACCTGGAGAGAGCAAGAGTGAGCACAAGAACCATCGCGACTCTCTCTCTGGAGACGTAAAATGAATACGGATTTTTTTTTTCCAGAAGAGAACTTATAAATCTCTTTATTTTTTCAGATGAAAGGACTGACTCCAAGGGAAATGAAATGTTTTCTTCAGGGTAACAGTGGGTTAGACCACAGGTCACACCTTCTGATTTCTTCAGATTGAGGTAGACTTTGCTACAATGTGTGGGAATCTAAAACGAATCCATGATGAATAACTCAATGTAATTTTATCTTGATAATTAACAGTAGAAATATTCTTTTGAGCTCATAGGTTTTACAATTTTGGAGCAGGGTAATATTTTCAAAATATGAGAAAATACATCAAATACACCATTTACTTACATACGAATAGATTTTAAACTAAGACCCTTTGTCTTTCCTCTGTTTTCTCATTTTGCTCGCTCTTCTATGTTTGTCCTAACACATGTTTAACATCTCTGCTTTCCAAGCTGATGGTTACCATCTCTGGATGAACCATCAAGCCAGTTTAGTAACAGTTACAATCAGCAGATTAAAGAATGAAGCGTTGGCTTCGAGAGCATCAGGAACTATGAGAAAAGAGGAAAGAAGAAAGCATCACATACTTGGCTTCACATGTTTCAATTCTCTCTTTCCACCGTATTGGCTCTTGAGATCTAGGTCAAAGAAAAGATTACTTACGCACTAATTGCTTGGGTAATATTTTCAGGAAATGACAAGCTTCTTGAGAATAAAGCAATTCATTTTGTGAGATCCTGTTTGCCAACTGTTGGCCTTAGTTTCTGGGCAAATAGAATCTTATTCAGAAAGCCCTTTCTTGCACCTCTATCTTGCTGCCTTGCAATGGTGGATCTGGCATTTCAGGCATCTAATTGGTGCTGTTGATCCATTTGCAGTTAATTTTTGGGCAGACTGACAAACATGAGCCTAATTTCACTCTTCTGTATGAGGCCCAAAACTCAACAGGAGGGAAATCATATATAGTACTAGAAACATAGCCACTACCTGGGGCTAGTGAGATCACGGATCTCAGACAAGAACTTTACTAGAACAGCTTAATTCCTAACCGTATTACAAAACTTAACCTTATGACCACAGATAAGTGTAGATCTCACCCTGCACCAAAGAGACACTTTGTAGCAAATGGATTATTATAGAAAACCACAAGTGGTTAAAATGCAGAGATCACCTGGTTCTAGGGAGCCCAGCCCCAACAGAGACATCTAGAGCAGAACTTCTGCATCTAAGGCTCAGAAAACTTCAGGGAAGTGTTTGTGGAGATACTGTAAGAGCCAGAGAACCAAGAAGTCTGCTGTGAGAGTGTCTCCTAGAAATGACAGAGAAACTACACTCATGATATTTCAATAATATTGTTGCCTAAACATGACCAGAACAATGAAAATAGCAATAGACATGCTAACAAGAAAGGGGGAAATCCCGCAGGGCTCCACCTACTAGACAAAGAACAGCAGGCAACCAATGACTCTCACCTGGAAGAGAAGAAGAGAAGAACTTGGGGCATGAATTTTATTTTCTTTATATATTTTAAAACATGGGATAGGGCTATCACTTACAGCTTGCCCAGCTGTGATCCCCAGTACCACATAAAACCCAGTATGATGGTACATGTCTGTAATTCCAGCGCTTAGAAGATAGAGGTAGGAGGACCAGAAGTTCAAGGCTATCTTCAGCAGTGTGAGTTTGAGGCCTGCCTGTCTAAAACATAGATGATCATTCCCTTTAAAAAGACTTGCTGTTATTTGAGTATGTGTGAGCCGTGTGTGTGAGTGCCTGCAGAGGCCAGAAGAGGGTTCAGATGCCCTAGAACTGAAGTCCCAGGCAGTTGTGAGCTGCCCCACATGAGATGGGCACTGGGAACTGGACTCAGGTCTTCTGGAAGAGCAGTAGCACTCCTAACTGCTGAGCTACCTCACTCGCCCCCACTACTGCTGAAGTTCTAGCACACAGATATAAATGTTTCACTTTATTCTCAAAGTGGCAGTATGAGGGCATGGGAAGGAGCCATCGTTTCTCTTCAGGTGGTGTGTGAGATACCAAGGCCCTGAGACATTCAGTAACTCAGTGCAAACCACACAGATACCTGTATCAGGATCTAAGCCACCACCCAGATCTTAAGACATCATGTACAGGAATGATCTTTCATCCTGTGACCCATGTTCTTTCATCTCCCTTTCCTTTGTTTGCTTTCCTTTCCCCTTAGCTTCTTCCCCCTTTCATCTTCTCCTTCCTAATTATGTAATTTTTGTATATATTTGTAAGTAAAATGAACTGGCAATACCTCAGCATTCAGCTAAGGAATAAGATACTGTCAATACCTCTGAAACCCAGGGACTGCATTTTATCCCCAACATGTCACCACTATGCTGGACTTTGTAGTCACCGTTCCCCTTCTTTATTGTCACTTATGCACCCTTACAAACATATAGTACTTTATCGCTGAACCTCCTGTTAATGGAACCATTTTTCTTTCTTTTTATTAAGAATTACATATCTGGCATTGATCCATGCTGATTTGCAGATACACATCTGTTTTGGCTGAATTAGAACAATATATTTCAGAACAATGGCATGCTTTCCTACTGATGGGCATCGACACTATTTTTGGTTTTGTGCTATTAAAGTTATATGATTCCAATTGCACAGAAGCAGAAAGTTTCTCCAAGATATTCTTGTCACACTGGTTAAAATGACTAATTCATAGAATGCATATGCCTATATCTTCACTGGCTAATGTCAAATTCTTTTCCAGATCTTGGTTCACATCTTGGTTTCTAGGCACTGTTTTACAATCAGAAGAACAAGTGTTCCTTGAAGAAATGTTTGATTACAGGGCCAGCACAAAGAATATACAAGAAACATGCTGTGATGCCAAGAAATAAGAAAATGCTCCCCCCAAAACAAAACCAAACAAAAACACACTCCAACACGAAGGAGCACTCAAAAAATGAGAGCAGCAAAATAAATAGATTCAGTCATAAACCATACAATATAATAAACACCCAAACCTAGAAACTCAGAACTTGTGGTAAATATCCCTGAGTTTGTCTGATAAACACAACTGATTAAAAAAAGAAAGCAGGTGGGGCTGGGGAAAACTCTGTAGAGCACTTTCGGTGTGATGCTGGCCTGAGATGTAGGAAAGGAACAAAGTTCACATCATTTTACTATAATTGAGAAGATGTTTACTAATTTTAAAGAGAAAAGCAATGACTTTTAAAGGAAAGAAACTTGGCCAAGGCACAATAACCAAGTGACTGCTGGTCGAATAAGATGGCACGTTAGCGTCACAGATTGCGTGCGGTGATGCCCTGTGGACGGACACACAGACTGCATGCGGCCATGCCGTGTGAATGGACACCATTTCATAGCGTTCTCAGTCAACATGCAGAGCTTCGATGACAAGAAAATATCAAATTCAAAGCTGAGAGATGCCTGACAAAATAATGTATACACTTCAAATATACCACACTGTGAAAAACAAGAAAACAAGAGGAACAAGTACAGACTGCAGGGGACCAAGGACAACTAGCCAACTAAATGCCAATGAGATCCCGGATAAGATCAGGGAACACAAAAGAACCTCAGTGGGAAGTCAGCGGCAAGACTTAGATGAAGTTTTCTGTTAATGTTTATTTCCTGGCTCTGACTACTGGAGTATTGTTATGTAAGGTGTTAAAGTTAGGAGAAGCTAGGTGAAGAACACATGTAAATTCGTTCATATTCTGGCTACTCTTTGAGAGTTCAAATTCAGTTCAAGCCTCCCAGATGGCTTTTGCCATTCCAAAGCTGTAAGATGATAGCTGCTAAGTCATGACGTTAGCAATCAGAACATCAGCTCTACTCCTCATAAGGACATTGGATTACGGAGCCCAAGGATGAGGTACTGATAAACTTCTTAATGCCTCCCTCATCTTAGCGTGCACAGTAGAGGCTAACCTGAAAAGGAAAAGCAATACTGCTAATACCACCCATGAATATTCAGTTCAAAAGGAGAGGCTGGGGACCAGATCCTCTTGAGGTTTGCTCCAGTCTCCTAAACATAAGGGGGCCAGAAAGCATCGAATTAAGTTCTACTATCAGACCTCTTTCTACAGGAGGGGAAAAGCAAGCATTGGGAGTAGGGTTCTCTTTGACCATCACCTATAAAATCATCTGGACCAGAAGAGTTTCCTTTGTATTATTAATTTTTAGGGTCAATTTTATGCTATGAGCTTCATCCCTTTATTGATTATAAAACTAGTTATATTCCCTTCTTGAGTCAGCTTTAATAAATCACTCTTAATCCAGCTTTCATTTAAGAGAAAAAGAATCAAAAAGAGGAAGCAATGAGCAGCAGGAATTGGTGAGTGGTGTTAAGGTCTGAGAGAGGGCAGGGGAAAAAGAACACGAGAAAGCCCAGTTGGTGGAGATAATAAACGCTGATGATGAAAATACAAAGATTGATTCAAAGGAAAGGAGGGAGGGGAGAATTGTAGACCAAAGAATAACTGAAAAAGATGAAATGCTAAAGGGAAGGATGACAGAGACTTTTGATTTTCTAGTACATATTTAGTGTATGTGTGGAGTTTGTATGTGTTTGCTCATGTCCGAGCATGTTATGGAGGCCAGAGATCTAATGTCTTACTCCGTTACACTCTATCATCATCATCATCATCATCATCATCATCATCATCATCATCATCATCATCATCATTGAGACAAGGTTTCTCACCATCCCTGAAGCTCACCGACTCAACTTGGCTCTCTGGCCAATGAGTTCAGAGATCTGTCTGCCTTATTTCCCTAGCCAGAACTCACAGGCATGCATCGCCATGCCTGGATTTTACACAGGGGTTGAATATCCAAATTCAGGTCCTCAGCTTGTACAGGAGGCACTTGACTGAGTGAGCCATCTTACCAGCCCCAATATTTTGTCTTAATGACAACCCCCCTCCCCGACATGATGCACATTTATAATATAAATGGGACTTACTATGTACCTATGCCTTCTATTTGATTCTGTCCATTATTTCAGGAGAAAATACTATAAGTAGGCTCTTTGGGGCATCTAAAATAGACTGACCACAGAAACTTTGCATTTCAAAATTTGAGACTATGAATCAACACCCTACTGTGATGAGAATAGGGATGTAGATAATGTGTCCATAAAATGAGACCCTTCAATCTCATATCGTGGGATAATGCCCCAAACACTTCCTGCCAATGAAAATGATCAGTTATTGTGCCTGTTATGAATGGAAGAGAAACTTGACTGAAGCTAGTCTTTACTCCATCCCTCTTTACAGCCAGAACAAAAACCTAACTAACTCCCAAAATTGTCCAATTGAAAAGTTTTGGGCATAGCAGAATATTAGGATGTGATAAATCTGAGTTTTACATAATATTTTCTAGTCTTGGTTGGAAATATTACATAGCTTTGAAATAACCAACTTAATAACTAAGGATTAGTTCATGGAAGAGGGTTAAAGAAACAGATTTTAGGGCTTGGGAAACAAGGGGTAAAGTGGTTGCTGCCTGAGGACCCGAGTTTAGATCCCCGGCAGCCACAGAGCAGCTGTGTGTGGTGGTGCGTACCTGTTACCCCAGTGCCCAGACATGGAAGCAGGCAGAGCCTGGGAGCTTACGATTAACTAGTCTAACAGAAATGGTGAGCCCCAGGTTCAGTGAGAGAACAAAAATATCGAAATCAAAATCATAAGCCGGAGAAGCAATTGGGGAGACATCCAGATGCCAACCTCTGTCCCATGCATGCGTGCCTGCACAAGCAAGTACATGCCCCCACGAGCACACAAACACACACTTGCATAATACCCTCCTCAACAGAAAAAAAAAAAAGGGAAGTGCAAATGTACAGAGAAATGTGATTGGATAATGGGTAAGAAAATTGGTGCTTGCAGGGAAGGGAAGGAGAAGGGGCAGCAAAGTGGGGATAACAGAGTCACAAAGAAAGGCAAACACACCAGAAGAAGCCCCAGCTGTGCTTACTGCATTTCAGGACACAGCAATCAGGAAATCTGGCAGAGAGTGGATATACTAAGCCTCCCTGGGAGAGAAAGGGACTAACAAATACTAGACACCTATGTGACAACTTCTTTAAATTATCCTCTTTTAACTTCCCAGTGAGCCAAAGCTAGGTATTATTCCTGCTTCTCACGAGTCATGAAGGCTAGAGAGGTTAACTAACTTAGTCTCAACTAGGCAAAGGCAAGAATTTGTCCACTTCTGCCTGTTTCTTCAAAGCCAATGGTCACTAAAATTTTTAGATGTGAATTACCCATTTTAGGAATACAATGGTGAATTCTGACAAGGTTAGCATGACAATGTAGCCATCACGATAATCCAGCTAGGGAATACACTCTCATTACCTATGAGGTTCCCCAGTGCACGTTTGGGCTTTATCTCTGCACCTTCGCCCTCTGCTAGCTTTATAGAACTGGAATCACGCACTACATTGTCTCAAAGGCTCTTTTATGTCGCATAAGTTCTTAAGAAATGCCAGCAGCTGTAAAAATCATGTCCTGCTTTTAAAAGAGTACTCAAAAACTCCATCTATCATTTTTATAAGCAACTAAAGGAATGATTCTCTCCTGCTCAGTTTATGATGCTTATCTTTAACAAACAACAAAAAAAAAACCTTATGGTTCTCACGAGCGCTACAAGAGAATTTCTAGTCCTATGAGCTCTATCAAACTTTTAAAGACATAAAGATAGCAGATAATAAATTGAATTAAATATTTCCTTTCAGTTCAAGGACTGTAAGTTATAAGGATAACTGATTAGAATCCTGGGGAGGGTTACTTCCTGGAGCATCAAGCCAGAGTGATTACTTATATAGGGACAAGATTCCTTCAAAATTTAGGAGACACACTGCACAGTTGATTACTTGCCAATTTGATTTGTGCTGTCTAAAACAGGGTCCCAGACATTTCTGAAGGAAACAGCTCAGTCTACAAAAGACAAGCATACAGAAAGCATTTGCCGTATTTTATTAGACTGCTCTACTCTTGTTTTGCTTAACACAGTGAGTATGGAGTAGAGAGCCCTCTACTCTGGGCCCTGAGCAGATTTCTCCACAAAGAAAAATCTCTAGTGATGCATAGATATACTGGCCTTTGTATAGGTGGTTAGTTCTCCATCAGTGAAGAGAGCAGATCACTGGGCATCAGGGCTCCTTGCTTCGGCTGTCAGAGTGAACGTGGATCCCCACAACTTGAATTTTGGTCCTTCATCTTTCCCAGAGCCATCTGACTCAGAATCCTTTTCTTTGTTCTCTCTCCAGAGGCAGCACGTGTCTCAGAGTAACTTCCTTCTTGATTCCCATGCTGGGGTCGCCAACACATCTGTCTCCTTTGAGTCTGATACCTTACAAGACAGCCATTCAGAGAAGAGCCAGGGCACCCACCCATCATGGAGGCCCAATCGTTGGGTGTTAGTTTTGATTGAGGAGACGAGCCTGGTGATGGATTACATACTTTCACTTGTTCTCCTATGGAAACTTACTAACAAAAGAAACCAATCTGTTTCTCAAATTTGTTTTATAAGGACCATGTGAGGCTGTAGATGAAAACATTATGAGTTTTGTCTGGTTCACATTGGAGTTGTGAATCTGTAGGTAAAACAGCTTCTCCTTAGAATATAGTAATAGCACCTAGAGACAGAAGCTATGGAAACAGTTCTCCAAGCCAGTAAAGAACATTGTTTTAGGATAGTGCTATCTGGTACTGCAAGTAGCCTATCAAACACTTACGCCCAAAGAAAGAATATTTTATGATAAAAGGGCTAATTTAAACATTTTTTAATTTGAACAATCTTTAAAAGTTATTGTAATTGTCTAAGTATTTTGCCTGCATGCATGTCTGTATTTGGTGTCCAGGGAGGTCAGAAGGGGGCATCTGATCCCCAGGAATTAGCATTGTGGACAGTTGCGAGTCTCTGTGTGGATGTTGGGATTTAAACCGAGGTCCTCTGTGAGAACACACACATTTAAATCACTTAAATCATTTAAACCCGCCATCTCTCCAGCCCCTAAAAGATCTTATTTATGCTTAAGATGATTGCATGATTAACTGACTTTTGTCGTTTATTGTAATTTTCTATGGTATTCTAGATGTCTTTAAAATGCGTATTTCACCACGAAGTTTTCAAGCCCCTAAGGCTTCATGCTTTCTCACCCGACTGACATGCATGGCCCAGCATTTCTCTGGACTCTGTAATCACGTGCTCTCTCCTAGGACAGCCCCTGAAACCTTATCTGCTAGGACCAGCCACCTGCTACGCTGGAAGGCCTCCAAATGGCACGCTGCATTTGTTTTTCATAGACGAAAGCGAGAAAATCAACCAGGTTGACTTGACAGTATATGTAAGAAATTGTCCTGGGTCACTTACGTTGAGACACTTTACTGAGGATTTCTATTTTGTGTGTATAAGTGCTTGTCTGCATGTTTGTAGCTGGTGCCTGCGAAGGTAAAAAAAAAAGTATCAAATCCCCTGGAACTGGAACTACAGATGGCTGTGAGCTGTAACAGCAACAGATGCTCTTAACAACTAAGCTATCTCTCCAGCCGCTATATGGAGATTTTTTTAAAGCTAAAATTTATTGGCTGGATAGTGGTGGTGAGGACCTTTAATCCCAGCTTTCGGGAGGCAGAGGCAGGTGAATCTCTGTGAGTTCGAGACTAGCCTGGTCTCCAGAGAAGTTAGGACAGCCAGAGTGGTTACCCAGAGAAACCCTGTCTGGAAAAACAAACAAACAAACAAACCATAAAAATGAAACCCCAGAATTTATTGAGTTCTTGCCATGCAAAGAAGATATTCTTTAAATACACAATTTTATGAGGTAATTAAAATTATTATGCCCATTATATAACCAAATGAGAGAAAGCTGCTAAACAAGATTATACAGTTAGTCCAGAACAGTCCATTCTGGAAAGCAGGCAGATTGGTTCCCGAGTGCACACCCTACACGGCTGTACATCTTTGAGTCTATCATTACTGCTGTTCTCTAGTGGATCATGATTAGTTCCCAATAATACACCCACATTTGCTCTCCAAACTGAGACAGGGAACTCTTACCCTCAGGTTTCACTGCTTTTTTACCCACGGCTTTCAGTCACTCTGTGCCTTTTTCTCAGCTGTAAAGCGAAGGAGCCGAAGGGATGAACCAGAGGACACTACGTATACGAAGTAAGCAAACCAGGGCCAGGAGAACAAGCCAGGAAGCTTTCATCCATACATGGAAGCTAAAAAGTTGATGCCATAGAAGTGCAGAGTAAAACAGTGGCTACTGAAGGGGAGGTAGGATATAGAGGGTTTGAGAAACTGCTACCAAGATAGTGAGATAGGCTTAGTTCTAGTGTTCTACAGCCCAGTGAGGTGACGAGACTTTACAATGACTATAGATTTGTAATGAGGGATAGAAATGTTAATTACCATTGTATCCATGATGCAAGGTATATATGTATCAAACTATTACATTGTGCTCAATATACATATATAATTATGTAAACTGGAAAAGGTAAATATTAAAGAAAAAAAGGCTGGGTGTAGCACTTGCTTGTAATCCCATCCCTTGGGAGGCTAAGGCAGGAGGATTATGAGTTCAAGGTCAGCTTGGGTTGTGTAGCAAGTCTGAGCCCAACCTAGGCCTGATAGATATTAAGATCCTGACTCAGAAAACCAAACTGAAATAAACAGAATTACATGCTTCTTCGGGTTTTTTTTTTTTTTGGAGCTAACATTATGAGTATATACATAGCATTTAGGGAAAATACATGGGCAATGCCCTAATCATAGGAAGAAAGGAAGGTCTGTATGAGGAACGATGGGAAGTCACTGCTCTAAGTTAGAGGAAGGCAGGGAGGATGATATGCCATAATCACAAAGCTTGCCTATGAGTACCAGCCTTGTTCCCCAAGAGCAAAAGCAGACTCAGGGCGACTTAGCAGGGGGCGGCTGAAAAGCCACAGGCAGACTGTGATGACAGATGAGACTAGGGTATTGGCAATATAGGAATGGTTTGCTTGTACAGGCGCCCTTTAGCTTCAGGAAAGGGGAACCCATACTCAGGTCAATGGCAGAGGGCAGACATGGACCTGCTGCACTAGAATAACTTGACTTTGAACAAGAAAGAGTTGGCCTGAGACTGACTCCCAGCAGCGATCGGCCAGCTCACGATGTTAAGATAAACAGACAGTCCTGTACACGGGATAGAGGACTAACTCTGTACTTTACTGGAGAAAGACAATGGTTCTGCCAAACGAGATAAAGGTAGAAGAGTCTGGGGCCGTGGATGCTATTTTTATGTTTCATGAACCAGCTCAGCCCCACTGTCAAAGGCGAGGGCCTCTGTGTACACAGCTGTGAAAGTGTTTGGAACAGGTAACTATGCTACCATAAAATGATACTTTAATAGGGTTATTAATGGGACAGTTCTCACGGTATCAATGGGCTGTTACTGATTCTTCAATATCACAGACAATAAAGACAAAAAGAGGCAGCAGGGTTAAAACGATGTATTACTTTTTCATTTACTTGGATGAAAGTGGGACTTCACTAAACAGTCCCATTTTTGAAATGACCAAATAATACCTGTACCATATCAGAATGAAATTCCTTACTTTTAAGTTTTTAAAAACTCATTCTTGTTACTTTTATTTTCCTTTTCCTTTTCTTTTTGAGACAGGATCTCACTATAGTCCCGGTACTTCTAGAACTCACTCCGTAGACCACGCTGCCCTTGAGCTCACAGAAATCTCCCTGTCTTGGCATCCCTAGTATGGGGATTAATGGCGTTGACCACCACATCAGGCTTTCTTACTCTTTTTGTAAATTAATTAATTAATTAAAGATTTCTGTCTCTTCCCCACCACCGCCTCCCATATCCCTCCCCCGCCTCCCATATCCCTCCCCCTCCCCCAATCAACTCCCCCTCTCTCCTCAGCCCGAAGAGCAGACCGGGTTCCCTGCCCTGTGGGGAGTTCAAGGACCTCCCACCTCCTTCCAGGTCTAGTATGGTGAGCATCCAAACTGCCTAGGCTCCCACAAAGCCAGTACGTGCAGTAGGATCAAAACCCAGTGCCATTGTTCTTGACTTCTCAGCAGTCCTCATTGTCCTCTATGTTCAGTGAGTCTGGTTTTATCCCATGCTTTTTCAGACCCAGTCCAGCTGGCCTTGGTGAGTTTCCGAAAGAACATCCCCATTGTCTCAGTGTGGGTGCACCCCTCATGGCCCTGGGATAGAAGCTTTCTTACTCTTTTTTAGTTATGTGGATACATGTGCACATGTAAATATAGGTGCCCTCAGGGTCCAGAAGAGAGTGATGACCTCCTGGAGCTGGAATTACAGAAGTAGTGGGACATCAGATGTGGGTGCTAGGAACCGAACTCAGGTCCTCTGCAAGGGTGGTATGTGACCTTAACTGCCGAATCGCCTCTCCGACCTCAGAAATAAACTTCTCACCACTGGAATAGACTGCTCGTAGGCAGAGGGTGTGAAAAGAAAGCATTTCCCAGAATTATAAATTAGCAATCGGCTTTTTGTCCCAGCCCTCTATAAATGTCTGATCACATCACGTTAAGTTTATTCATTTGTACAAAGAACTAGACAGGCTTCTTTCGAAGGCCCTGTGAAGTAAGGCATTGGTCTAATATTTTTGAAGGTCATCTTTGCCTTAAATGGATTTATGATAATCTTTGTGAGCACACACTCACTCTTTTAATGTTCCCAAAGAAAACAGTTCATGGACAGATCAGAACACAAGGTCCAGGATAATATTCTTATCTAGATAACCATGAGAACAATCTTGCCATGACAACAGTGACTCCTGACATCGTTAGCTTCTGTGAATGTCACATGGTCACAAAGACCATGCTTGCTCCTAACATTTTCTTTCTAGTAGTGATAAAATTGTTTCTCTTACATAAAAATACACACGCTAATGGTTCTGGTGAATAATTCTGAAAGACAAGAACTGTTAAAGTTTTATATGACAAGCTAGCATTACTGGTATTCATAACAACATCAAAGTAAATCAAATGAGTAGCAGCCCTAGGTTCAGAGTATCCGTAAAATGTCAAATGCTGTATGGATTTTTTGTTTTGTTTTGTAGACAGGGTTTCTCTAGGTAGCCTCAGCTGTCCTGGAACTCACTCTGTAGACCAGCCTAGCCTCAAACTCATAGAGACCTGCCTGATTCTGCCTCCTGAGTGCTGAGATTAAAGGTGTGTGTCACCACCACCTTGCTTATGTATGACTGTTTCTTACAATTGGTTTTGAATGACTGCCATCATGTTTCCTGAGTAGGATGCTTTGATATTACAGTGCAGTGGAAATGTTTTCAGCCTCACCTGTCCTCATCTGCTTGAAGAAAGGGAAGAACAGGTTGGCAAGTGTGAAGACTGAGAATCTGTCTCCTAAACTGTTCCCACCTGAACTCTAGTTAAACCTTGTTGAAGTTACAATAATTACTGGAGATGGCCAATCACCTGCTCAGAGCTGCCAGACTTTGGATCTTCTAGAAATGAATGTCTCTTCTTTGAAAACCCCGGTGCAATGATCATGTCCTAAAATGGGTAAGAGGGCCGTACAACTTGCTACAAGTAGATCGAATGTCATTAATTCATGTGCCATCAGTTCATAAACTGTCACATAAGTTGAAAGTGTGGCAAGATTAACTTCCTAAATGTATAACAATTGATATGAAAACCCGTTGGCCAGTCATAAACTTATTGGACTTGCTTATTGAATTAACTAGGAAAAATTCAGGAGACACTACATACTAGGCAGAGCAGCTTTTGGAAATCAAGAAGGGGGATTTTCCCGTGTGGTCAGGCAAACATACCATTTCTTATCTTTCTCATCCATCCCCAAATTCTGACACACGTGCCTCAAAACTTGTGTGGTAATTTAAGCCTGCTTAGAAGTTCCCAGCTCTGGTGCCAGCTCCGAGCGACAAGCTGGCATTTTCTTAGGTTTCTTTTCAGAAACTGATTTTCCAAGTTTACAGTTCTCCCCAATTCCTCCCCATGCGCCACGTCACGCTCTGATAACTTTTAGGATACTCTATTACTCGTTTCTCCTCCCTTCCTAGTGTTAGGAGGGAGAAAGAATGAACTACATATCGGACAGTTTAAAGGCTTTCGTTTTAATCTCTATTTACAACGCAGAAATATGTGTGGCAAACGAGCTGTCAGGTAGAACTGAAATTTTCCGCTGACTGAAGGGAATATCACCTCGTCTCTTCCACGGTACAGCTGGTCCCGCTCTTCAGGGCAGGAGTTTCACGAGACACCTCACTCTGGTCAAGAACTTCTCACTGCTCTTTGAGCCCCGCAGGCCCTAGCTTTCTCAGTTGCCCCAGAGACGTTCCAGGGTTTGTTTCTCTAGGACCAAAACCCGCCCGCCCACACCAAAACTACAATATTATTGGTCAATCTGTGCGTCCGTCTCCTCATTAAGCCAATCAAAACATCTCTTCTTACCCCAGGGCTTTGGGAAAACGGAAAGAACCCCGGCTTCACGACGGGTGGGAGGGCAGGGCCGGGGGTGAGTGACAGCTCTGTCCTCCAATACACAGAGCCATCGGTCCTGCCCTTTCTGGCTTCTGGGCTAGAAAAGAGAGTCGGTGCCGGTGGTAGAGATGAATGCTTGCTGGCAGAGACAGCTCGGAGTCGCCGAGGAGCGGCTGCTGCTGGTGGTTTTTTTGCAGGTGAGTGGTTTCGTTGTAGAATGCGACAGTTGCGAGAGTTTCTGAGTGGCGTGGTGTTTTATCGTGAGAAGGCCAGTTCCTATCCTGCCCGGCTCTGGTAGCTGGTGCGAATCTGATGCCCGCTTCACCCCCTCAAGCGGCGACCCTCACGATCCCCCCAGCTCTCAGCTGTCCCTTTCTCAGAATGCGTCTTTGAGGAGGATGAGTCCAGCGGTGGAGTGATAGTGGCTTTTAGGAATGTTGAGCTCTACCTCCTGGACGGCTCAGACACGGTGTGACAAATTCTCTTGGCTAGTAGATTCCCTGGAAGGAGGGAGGCAGACCTGACCCTAAAACTGTAAGTTAATAAGGGGAAGGGGGGAAAACGCCACGAAAGGCAAAGAGGTCTCATAAGTACTGATCTCAGGAACCAAATTGCATTTTGGGGGGGGGGCACTAAAAACACCCCCCACCATCATCACAGCTTGTCCAAAAAGTGTAATTCCTGCTGTTCTAGGGAATAGGAGTCAGCATTTCACTACAATAGGTCAAAAGACATGAAAAATTGTAGTTAACTATTAGACTTTGGGAGGGATGACCCCTTCTCTTCCATCTAAATTAGGAGGGATTTATAGCTCTTGTGAGTTTTAACTAACAGAATTCAGTCTCCTTCAGAAGGAAGTAAAAAGCAAACTGTTACATTTTATCAGCAGGGACTGATATTTCTATAATAAAAGCAGTAAAACTGTCTTCCCTGAACCCAGAGACTAGGTTTAGCCCATCTTTCTGTTGCTATAGCACCTACACACACTATAGTCATGCCTAGTGTTTGGACCAATTAAGTCCTGGCCTTCAGCTGGATGTTGGGATTAGTGAGTCCTGGCTTTCAGCTGCTCTACCCTGCTAGAACCTTCTAATTGAAGTTACTAGAAGCTGTGCCAAGCTTATAGGATCAGAGGATGGGATTTTCACCTGTTGGCCATCGACTGCAGTGTATTTAAGCCTCCATGGTGTTATTAAAGAGGGGCTTTGGTATCAGTGTTAAAAGGTCTGTGTGTCAGTCTGTCTCTGCGTCTGTATTCTCAGCCTCCAGCCCCCTTTCCCGAAGCTCGGAAACTGGGTTCTAGCGCACAGAGCGCAGACACAGGGGCGCGGTGTGCGGCAGCCTAGGATAGTGTTGGATTCTTAAAAGGCATCATTCCACCAAATGACATAATTAAAGTGAATTAGAAGCCAAGGCACTGGCTTTGGTTCAGAAGTTCTTACTGTTTGAGTGATCTTAAATAAATCATTTCAATGACTTGTTTTGATTTTTTTGCATCTTTGAAAAAAGCAGAAGTTATTTTCTGAGGCCCATACCCCCATTAAAGTCTACTTAAAAATAAAGATGATTAGATAATTTTCACTACCAAGTCCACAAGGAAAATCTTGCTGTAATGAATTCTGTATAAAGTCTGTGTCAAATAAAAGTGTCCACCCTCAAGACATGTTCTTTTGTGCCCATATTTAAACTGAACCAAACCATGCAGATCATTGTTTTAAAAAAAAAAGTATAATGTAACAAAAAAATGTTTGTCTTAATCTCATTACTCTGAGGTAACCACTATTAGTTTTTGGATTATTTGTTTTTAGTTTCTCTTCCTCTTTATCTTTTATGGTTTGTTGCATTAATAGGGTTGTTTCACTTTAAGTGGCGATTGATATATCTAAATTCATTATCCACAAATCCAGCTTTTTGTCTATCTAGAGAACAGAGGGCACAAAATGCTTGCACTGGTGGCTTCTTGAACGTTCTTGGAATTGAAGTCAAGTGTGGGGTGATGTTTATATGGAGAAACAGAGCAGAAGGTAACACCATCTGGGCCTGGTGCCATGCTCCTATAAGCCAGGATTTAGGAGGGTGAGGCTAGAGAATTGGCTGCAAAACCGAGGCCAGCCTGGGCCACATCATGAGACCCTGGATCAAAAGATACCAATAGCAAAACCCTTTCGTTAAGAATATATGATGCTGAAATACTTTATGGACTACAGACTTGACATTGGCCTCTTTGCTAACTCATTTGGCTTACAGAATTTGACGGTAGTTGGTAGGCTTCTAGGATGGCATAGTCCACTCCGCCTTCCCTTTCACCATCATTTGCTTGCAGTTTTCTCCTGGCCAAGTTTCTCCTCTCTAACCTTCCCTTCGTGTTACTTTGTTGGGACTAATGAGTCCCGGCCTTCACCTGGATGTTGGGATTAATGAGTCCCGGCCTTCAGCTGCTCTTCCCTCCTAGAACCTTCTAATTAAAGTTACTAGAAGCTGTGCCTAGCTTAGAGGATCAGAGGATGGGATTTTCACCTGTTGGCCATTGACTTCAGTGTATTTAAGCCTCCATGGTGCTAATAAAGAGGGGCTTTGGTATCAGTGTTTAAAGGTCTGTGTCAGTCTGTCTCTGCGTCTGTATTCTCAACCTCCAGCCCCTTTCCAGGAGCTCGCAAACTGGGGTCTAGCGCATAGAGCGCAGACCGGGGCATTACTTTACTTCTAGATTTTGAGTATATTCATACCATCGGCCCAGTAGGGTCTCGTTGGCAGGTCTGCAGTCTATGCCAGTCCTCATGAGTTAGTTGAAGCCTCGTCCTTTCTACCTCTCATTATTTGGAAGAGTCCTTTACTGTAGTTCATTTACTATTCCCTAATAGTCCCTGAGAGAGTATGATTGTGTTATTCATACAGACATGGAACCCGGGGCTTCCAAGAATTTACTATGTGCATGATCAAACTGTCCATAAGCAGCTAAGCTGGGCTTGTGCCCAGGTTTTTTGACTTTGAACTTTTGCGATTTGATGAACACAGTTTGTATTGACAAATCTACCACCTCAGGGAAGTAGCTGGGAAGTCGCCGGAGACAGAAAAGAAGAATCTTGAGTGGGTATTGCACGCACACTGGTGATTCTAAACAGACTGGAACAAGCACCACATGGTCACATCTCAGCACTACACATTTCTCCTCCCTGGAAAGAGGGAGCTACCTGCTGTGATGTGTTACCTTGCAGCACATTGTGGGGCCTGGGGGGGGAATGTTAGTAGATGGAAGGTTGATGGGGAGGTTGTAGTGTCTGATGCAGAGGTGCTCCGAGGGAGGTGACAGGCGATGGCATGGGGAGGGCTGTTAGGACTCAGGTTTGAATTTTTAGTATTGTGAATCTGGGGAAGGCATATTTTGTTATGCTTGAAACGCTAAGGAATTAAGTTTCCAGGTTTTATTTGCCTCAAAAACTGTTTTGCTTTTTAATTGATTGGAGACATTGGTGGTCTCTTTTTGCCCTCAAATAGAGCCCACATCTTTAAAGTTAAACCCCTTGTGCAGTGGGAAGTAAAGGTTGCTGGAAGCTGTGCAGTAAGGATCTGAACTAAGGAAAACCTCGGAGTATTCGGAGGTGGTTTGGGCTATTTAATTCTTAAAAGTAAGCTTTGGATAAAAATCATTCTGGTCCCATGTCCCTTTTTTGATATTCCTTGACATATTATTGCTACTTTGAAAATGGAAGAAAATACAAGTTTTAGGTTCTGTTTGCACTGTGATTTTGCCATCTTCTCATGAGTCTTAGGTGTACATTACTTTTCAAGCCCTTGAGGGAAGGAGGAAGCAAAGTCCTAGCAGTGTTAATTTGTAAACAGATAGGGAAAGAATATGCAAAATTATATGGCTTAATGGTGGGCAGAGGTTGGAAACAGTAGCCAGATGGGCGTGCTGCAGATGTTGAAGGTACTTCGAGGTGCGGAGATATAGAAGTCACCTCAGTCATGTGTTTGCATGTCCCCCACTCACCTAGCAGCTCTCTCTGCTTCTGCCTTGTCAAATGAATACTAATATTTATTTTTGGTTGTGATCCTAGCCTTTAACGGCAGAGCCATCTCTCCAGCCCTGAATACTAATATTTAAGCATAGTTTCGTGGTGGCATTTATAGGGGGAAAAAACCTTTGGTTTTCTAATCTAGATGGAATTTCACCATAGGTATGAAATACATATATGAAACTTCTACATGTAATATCTTCGAGGTTATAATTAACCTGTGAGAAGTACCTTTCGAGTCACCTCCTTGTTTCTGTATTGCTCAGACAACCGCACAGCACCTGCTTCTGAACAAATGCACGTTCGCTTCAGTGCAGAACCCTGCAGCGTGATTTACAAGGAGAGGAGAGCATGTCAGATCAGAGAATATGTTCTGTAGGAGGTTAGCAGGTGAAGCGCTTCCCCATAGTTCCCCGTGAACCTGTTCCTAAATACTGAGTTGATCACAAGCTGGGTCTTCAGACTGACTTCAGTGTGTTTAGCGTTTTATTCTATGGGGAGTAAAATCAACAGTGCAAAGGGATTCCACTACCCGAGGAACTCTGCAGTTCTGGCCAAGAGGAAAAGCTGGTGATTTTTGGTTGGTTGGTTTGTTTCTTTCAAAACAGAGTCTCACTATAAGCCGGCTGTTTTACAATGTTGGGACTGTCCTCTGTGTTGGGACATTTGCTAAGGCCCGGAATACTGGTGTAAAGAACACATCCAAGCATGGCGTCTAGCATACCATCATTTTTCTATAGACCACAGATATAAATGGGTATTTTTGGTTTTTTTGTTTGTTTGATTTGTTTTTTTTTTGCATTTTAAATGGATAAAATTAACCTAGTAATAAAAATATATAACATGAAAATTATATGAAATTCTAATTTTGATGACATCATCAAATTGGACATCACATTTACTCATGTATGCATTACATGTAGATACTTGGAGCCACGGAGACAGAATTATACAATTGGACTTAGCTATGATAGAGATCAAATAGTCTGCAAAGCTAAAAAGTTCATGGTTTGGATTTTACAGGGACTATTGCCAACATCTTAGCATCTTAGCTAAATTATAGGTTTTTTTTTTTTCTCTCTTACCTTCTTTGTTCCTTTTTAACAGCCATCTTCCTGGTCCAGGTTGTCCTTATGCATTACCAGGGTTACTGCAAAACCCCTCACAACTAATATTTGTACTTCTCTGTGAGTATACATGCTGCTTGGTCCTCAAATGCATGCTATCAAACCTTTAATGATGTCTCTATATTTATAGAAGGGTCTCCATTCTTTGTCACAAGGTCCTCCTTGAGCCTCTATTCAGTTTTATCTTTCTAGGCTTTGCCTACTTTCTGATATGCGCCATACAGAGCGACCATATCATCTTCCGAATGGGACACTTGAGTGTGAAAGGGGCCTTAGTAATAATAATGTTGGAAGTAAGAAAGTGTAAAACAATACTGTTGGAGGCAAATCAGGATGCATAGCTGCCTATTTATAACTCTGGCCTATTGAATGGGCCTACTGTCTCCTCTGTGCCCCTGTTCCTGATTGTTACCTGGACTAGACCTCCATTCCTTTTTTATACCTAAATCTAATTATCTTTCTGAATGCACCTTAAGTAATGCTGTGTCCTTGAAGAGAGGACACTCCCTTCCTACTCTTCCTCTTTTATGAAAGCTTCTCATGATAACTACTTTCACTTTTAGTGACACACAAGCAGGAACATCTTCCCACACGGGTGTTCTTGAAGATGTCACCTGTGCTGGAGCCATGTTCTCACAGGCTTGCCATTGTGCTGTGCCCAAATCGTAGTTCTGTGCATTTGATAGCTGAAGAAATGGATTAGTCTGGAAAGGCTCATGAGGATTGGATTTTCAGTATAGGAATCGTTCATTTTAATGTGTTGAAAATAGTGAGGAAAAAAAAAAAACTAGGGTGTCAAGGTTTGAGGTCAGAGCCTTGGGTTCCAGTATCAGTAGCAGAAGGGTTCAGGGCATGCTTCTGTCCTTGGGCCCAGCAGAGCCTGAATTATAGTTCTTCCATTTATAACCTGTGTTGCTTTAGAAGTTCTTCCTTTCAGTTCTGCATCTGTAAAATGGGCATCATAGAAACTGTACTGCATGAAGAGTGGCTGAAGGGAACCTGCAGCCTGAATTACCTGCTGCGGTTGAGACACCACCACCACCATCAAAACAGAGGTGGGGATGGGATAACATGAAGACCCGAGACTGGGCTGTGAGAGTAGGAAAGCTGGAGGAAACGTAGCACCGAAATGCTGGATTCGTCCCTGAGCAAGTAATGGGCTTTAGAGGGGTCTGAGCAGCACGGGCCCTTAGAGATCACTTCAGTGCAGTGGACAAGGCACACGTCCATAGGTAGAGGACTAGGAAAATAACATCTAGGACTGGGGAGATGGCGTAGTCCTTTGCAAATGTGAAGACCTGAGCCCAGGATCCCCAGAATCTATGAATCTATGTTAAAAAGCTAGGCTTGGTGGTGCATGCCTGTAACCCTAGCACTGGGGAGGCCGAGACAGGAGGATCCCCTGAGACTTCCTGGCCAGCTAGTTTAATCTGTGAGCTCCAGGTTTAACATGAAGTCATATCTCAATAATAGTAATAATAATAATAATAATGTGAAAAACAAACCTCACCTATAAACACACACATATGCCCACATACATACACATATAAACACATACACATTGTCATACCTACATGTACCCATAAATCATAAGAAGGAAATGTCTAGAAAGAAGGAAAGACAGTGGGGAGAATGGAAAGGGAAGATGAACTAGAGTCATGTAACATATTGGTTTAGTAAACTTTTTCTTCAGGCTGGCCATAGTCTTAAAAGAAAGAAACCGGAGCTGTAGGGATGGCTCAGTGGATAAGAACACTGAGTGCCCCATCCAGAGGACCTGGGTTCAATTCCCAGCACCCACATGGCAACTCACAACTGTCTGTCCAGTCCTGGGGATCTGACTCCCTCTCTGGCTTCTGTGGGCACCAGGCATATTGTATGTGTGCAGAGACAGACATTCAGACGTTTATTTAATGTGTGTGTGTGATTAAATAAATAAGAAGAAACTCTAGGAAGTAATAGCCCAGTAGTAACCTGTGCAGCCTTTTCTGTGTAAACTAATTGAGAATTAGCCTAACATTGGTGCCAGTGAGCACCCTTAAGAGCCAGTGGCAGGGTGGTAGGCTTTGCCCGAGACAAAAATGAAACTTGAGGCTTTAAAGGAATGGGGTTTAATTTGGGATGTGAGGAATTTACTCCTCGTTACCACGGTAGCTCTTCATGAGTTGCGACTGCCAGACCTGGCAAGCCTTAGCGGTAACGAGCTACACTTGCCTCAGTACAGTTTCTGAAATGGCCGTGTAGATCTGAAGGGACAGGTTGTGACTGGGGATGATTCATCTGTAAAGGGAAACCTAGATTCCCCAAACCAAGACTACATGGACAGACAGACACGCGCGCACACACACACACACACACACACACACGCCCCGCCCTGTGGTGAGGAGGAAAGAAAGAACAAGCACAGGTTGTAGGAAAGCCCCATCTGTTCATAACTTGTCTCCGCTCTGCTCATAGTCACTGGAACTCACCACCATTCCGTAGTCTGGTGGCACCTATTTCTCACGTCAGTCTTACTGGTATAGATATTTGAGTTTGCAGCCCCTGCCTTGAACTTGTCAAACCGACAGTGTTTCATATCTATTGCTAAACATTTAATAGGCCAGCTTCAACAAATACCGAGAGATATCTTCAAGGTTGCCAACTCCACAGTGCCTTTGCTCACATTCGCCAGCTAGCTCGATAGGAGATCAGTTGATAGTAGCAAGCCAGAGAACAGGAAGTTTAGTTTACCTGAGCTAGACAGTCTAGCTTGCCTTACCTCCTGTGTGTCAGAGTGAAGGAAAGTGTGTGTCCTCATGGTTTTGTGGCTTTAGTACTGTTCTGCTCCACTATGTATATTTTCAGTGAAAAGGAAATCAGAATTTTTTTTTAATAAAAAAAAAACCAAACCTAGAAGCGTTTGTAACAGATTAAGACACTGGGAAGCTCAGCGGTAGGTATCTGGGTACTGGTTAATCATCGCTACTCATTTGGTTCCCTTGATAGAATTTCTAATCCAGAACTGATTGAGAAATGGTTTTGCTTCTAGGATTTGTCCAGCATGCCTGTCTTAGTTTCTCTTCCATCACTGTGATAAAGTGCTCCAACAAAGGCAGCTTGAAGGAGAAAGGGTTTGTTTAGCTCACAGTTCCGGGTAGCTGCCCACAGTTTCAGGATAGTCAAGGCAGCAAGAGTGGGAAGCAGCTAGTAACATTACACCCACAGTCGAGAGCAGAATAGCGTGTTAATGCATCCATGCTAGAGTTCAGCTCCCCTTCCCCATTTCCATACAGTCCTGGGTCTCAGTCAGGGAATGCCCCATCCGCAGTGGGCGAGTATTCTTTACCTCAGTTACACAGTCAAGATCATCCCCACAGGCCTGCTCAAGGCCTGCCTCCTAACTGACTCTAGACTGTCAGCTTGACAGTTAACACTAAGATGATGCCCTTCTCCATCGGAGGGGAAAATGCCAAATTAAGGGCTGAATAGGGAAACAGTTGATAGCATGCCTCTCATTTCTTACCCACAAAGCAAAAACACATGATTTCCAAGATTGAGTATAGTTTTCAATAGGCCCCAAGCTTCTATTACTTGGCTGAAGGAGACTTTTCAAAGCAGGAATATAAAATTACCTTTTCTTGGGGCCAGAGAGATGGGTCAGCAGTTGAGAGCACTGGCTGCCCTTCTAGAGGACCTGGTTTTGATTCTCGGCACCTATATGGTGGCTAACAACATCTGTCACAACATCTAGTTCCAGGGGATCTATCACTCTCTTCTGGTCCTTGAGGGTATCAGGCCCAGACATACATACTGACAAAATATTCACTCATACATTGTACTCCCTCCCCCCCCAAAAAAACATTTTTTTTAAACACTTAACTCTAACTCTGTGCACCACACCATCCGCATGAATTCATTGCTTGATCTTTCCCAGATCCTTGAAGCTGGAGCTTTGTCCTTGTGATTATCCCTGAAGAGTCCCCCAGCAAAGCGCTGCTCAGATGACTTTCATCCTCTTCTCTCTTTTGCCCCCTTGCTGCCCCTCTAAGGCTGAGAGAGTGGGCATTGTGCTGTCTCCCTGCAATTTCCCAGCCTCGTGAGATGCTTGCACCTGAGCCTTGGTTCTTCTAGACACTGGGTGCATCCCTCCTTCATAGTTACCAAAGCCTCACACTGATGCTCAGCAAGAAAGAAATTTCAATCCTAACTCTTGTAGCCTTTCAGCTACTTACACACCACCTCGGCTACCACCACCCCTTATTCCTAAAGCCTTACTTTATTGGCGCTTTTCCCCTCCAGAATCTCCAGGAATTACTAAGTGAGACTACAATCTAGATACAGGTCAGTGCTTGCTCTATAACTGTGGGCAAATCACAACTCCAGCAGGACAGAAAATCTCCAGTTACTGGAAGTTGTCAAGACTGGCAGAAGCCAGGCCCTGCTGTTCACATAATCTTTGCTCCTCGGTACGGACAAAACAGTGGGGTGGCTGAGCAATGCGTGTCTGTAGTGACCCACTCTTGTTCATTGTGTGAGAGAGACGGACTGATGCAGCCTAGTCTCCAGGTTCTCCGCGGAACAGAGTAGGCCCATAGATCTTTAGGGTCGTAGCAACAGCATAAGGGAGTTCGGAATTGCTTTAGGGTTGCTTGGCCAGCTCTACTAGATTCTCCTCCCAACTTGTTGCTGATGTGAGTAGAGTTTCTGCAGGCGGGGGAGGAGGAGGCAAGGCCTTATCAGTGTGGTTCCCTGCACTCTCGCAGACCTGTTTCTGTTAATCTGTTCCTACAGGCAGCACCTCTTGGCTGCTTACATTTGATAACTTGTTTTGCATCCGGATTTATTCCTGCCAACAGCAGGTGAAAAATTACGTCAGTGAGTACTACATTTGCTCTTGTAACGGCCAACTGTACTATTTATAATTCTGTTGGAGTGTTGAACCAGTGTGTCTTCCCATACCCTGGATGAGTGAGTCCGTAGCATCAAAGGGCTGGTTGTCACCTGTCAGAATATGTGACGTCAGTGTAGTGCTTCACCGAGTTAGCATGTTTCGGACATCCGTAATAAGTTAAGACTGGAAAAACACTGAAACCTCCAAAGGAGAAGGATGCTTTCCATGTAGAGTCAGCTGCTCAGAGCTGGGCACTCCCAGCTACCAGTCATTCTTTTTGAGATCTATAATTCATCTATTTTGTCGTCTCCTTAATAAGCATAAGCTGCCTACTTGTTGGGTAGAAACACACCATTAGAACGGAGTGTTGCCGTTTTATGTCATACAATTAACATACTATCTAGCCATCAGGAAATGTAAGTCAGCAGGCTTGTCTGTAATTATCTCAAGAGTGTGCCTGGATGTGCCGTAGTATGCACACCAGATCTTTGACGTCAAAACTGTTCAAAGGAATTTCAGTTTATCTTAGAAACCGACTGTCGTATAATTGTTCTCCATTACTGGGTAGTCATTTGAATAATGAATATAATTTGTATCTTTTTCTTCTCTTTCTAGAGACGCTGCTGTTCTTGAACATTATCCCACTGAGAGTACCAGGGACGTTCAGCCGGCAGCATGTCCAAGCACAGATTTATTATCCTGAGACACGGAGAGGGCGAATGGAATAAACAGAACCGATTCTGTAGCTGGGTGGACCAGAAACTTAACAGCGACGGACTGGAGGAGGCACGGAACTGTGGGAAGCAACTCAAAGCCCTGAACTTTGAGTTTGATCTTGTCTTCACATCCGTCCTT
This sequence comes from Microtus oregoni, assembly GCF_018167655.1. NCBI lineage: Eukaryota > Metazoa > Chordata > Mammalia > Rodentia > Cricetidae > Microtus > Microtus oregoni. Next base: position 29,920,854 of record NW_024543085.1, read on the forward strand.
AACCGGTCCATTCACACAGCCTGGCTGATCCTGGAAGAGCTGGGGCAGGAATGGGTTCCTGTGGAGAGCTCCTGGCGTCTCAATGAGCGTCACTACGGAGCCTTGATTGGTCTCAACCGGGAGAAAATGGCTCTGAATCACGGTGAAGAGCAGGTGAGGCTCTGGAGGAGAAGCTACAACGTGACCCCGCCTCCCATTGAGGAATCCCACCCCTACTTCCATGAGATCTACAGTGACCGGCGGTATAAAGTGTGCGACGTGCCCCTGGATCAGCTGCCTCGTTCGGAAAGCTTGAAGGATGTTCTGGAGAGACTTCTTCCCTTCTGGAATGAGAGGATTGCTCCTGAAATACTAAAGGGCAAAACCATTCTGATATCCGCTCACGGGAACAGCAGTCGAGCTCTCCTGAAACATCTAGAAGGTACCGGCTGTCTGTCCTGCTTTAGAACTAGCTAAGTGTTGTAGTTGGGTGTCTCTGGGAATTGACAGCACTCTTCCCTCTCTGTGCCCCTTGTCACTTCATATTTGAGAACCCATTGTCCTATAACCCCAAAATCCTGTAGTCTTGGTGGTCGTCGTGGCTGAGGCAGATATTTTCAGACATCCGTGTGCGTCAGTCACATGGGGAGTTTAGTGTGACAGAGCTGGGCCGCACCCTGAGAGTTTTAGAATCAAGCGGTCCAGTTAAGACCTGGCCTTCCTTAGCAGGTACTGGTGACCCCTGCCGCTCTGGAGCCTCTGTGCTTTGATGAGCTCTAGTCTGAAGGGTCACATGGCTTCTGCTGTAAAATGAAAAGAGGCTAAGAATTGGAAATAAATTGATTTGAGCCTTTTAAAATTAGCTAGGATTCAGTTTCGTCTATTTTCCTCTAGTTACAAACGATTGTGGGTGTGTTTTCAGACCTGGATTTCCTGAGCAGTCCTTGGGTCCAAGTTTTCCAAACTGGGCTGAGTCAGTGCCTATGAGAATGTCAGAGGAGAGGAAAATAAAACAATTGGCTTATTTGCATATCTCTGCTAAGAGCTTGGAGAGCCTCAATATATTTCAGTCACTTGATGCTGTGCTCTAAACAAGAACTCTTAAGAACGCTGGGCTCACCGTTCTGGGGTGCCTGCGATTGACGGTTGTATTTCTCATCTTGTCCATTCGCCAGACCCCATGCTGCTGCTTTGTCTGTCCTGCACCGCGTCTTCCCTGCCTCATCACTGGCACCGCTTGCCGGTCTTAGAATCCTTTGCTTCCTTTGCTTCAACCTTTCCTCCAGCTGCTTTGCTTTCTCTGTTTTCCCAGACGAGGCTGCAGAGTGGGAACGGTGGAAGCCCTGCACGGGATGAGTGGAGATATGTCGCTGATCACAGAGCGATGTCATTGCTGAGGTTTCAGTGTGAACATTTTACCACATGGTTATCTTCCCCGAAGTTTTCGGGCATTATCGAGACCTAAGTTATTTCTTGAATCCCTGGCATCCACTAGTCATGCGGAGTCTATAATCTACAAACTTTATTAGCTGTTACAAGTTTATTAAATAAACAGGGTGGCTAGCTTAGTGTGTCTATGTATATACCTTCTTTATTCATGTATTTAAAGGAGTCTATTCTTAATTGCTAAGAAAAATCAAACTGACTAAATTATAAGTTCACTGTATCATTACCAGATTATAATTATTTATTGTTTAAAGAGTTGAGGGTCCACTTAGAACAACAAACAGATATAAAATTCCAATGTTTCTGACAGAATTTATATTTTATGCAGCTCCTTTTACAAAGATGGAGCTTGTATCATATTCTGACCAGGCTCCTTTCCCCAAAGAAAATGCCAGTGTCTCCATCAAGGTGTTCTGTTTCCCTTCGCTTAAATGTTTTTTTTAAAGGATCACCCTTAAAAAAAATTTCTTGCCGGGCAGTGGTGGCGCACGCCTTTAATCCCAGCACTCGGGAGGCAGAGGCAGGCGGATCTCTGGGAGTTCGAGGCCAGCCTGGTCTACAAGAGCTAGTTCCAGGACAGGCTCCAAAGCTACAGAGAAACCCTGTCTCGAAAAACCAAAAAAAAAAAAAAAAAAAAATTCCTGCTGTTAAATCCCATTTCATCCTCACCTCTTCCCCAGGTGTTCCCCATCCCCACTAGCACACTGATCATTTCCTGTTTGTTAAAGATCTGTAAGGGAGCTGGAAAAGGTCTTACCAATGGTGGCACGAGGCCATCACCGTGGCAGAGGTGAAGGGAAAACACCTGTGTGAGGCTGGACATTAAAAAGACTTGTCTGCAGTTATGGGAAAGTTTCAGTGTCTTAGCAATTTATTGAAAAATCATCTAATGAAATGGAAAACAATTTCGCAGCTTCCTAAAGGGGTTCGGTGTGCTGTGCACATGACCCAGCTCCCCCACTCCTACCCTCACTCTCGTGTGAGCGTCCTAGCATAGCTGTGAAGGAAGTGCCCGGAGTAGAATGCTTAAAACAACAGGAATTCTATGGTGATATGCAAGATATTCATTAGTGTGGCTATAGCATAGGGCCATTTCAGGCTCCCTCTCCTCAGCTGCCCAAGGATCTAGCTGGGGACATCTCCATGGACACCTAGGAACCCCTCTAGAGTCAAGGCTCTTGCCAACCCTAAAATGGCTCCCTTAATTAAGATATATACTTCCCTGCTCCCATATCTACCCTTCCTCCATCCCAACCGTCCCACTCCCCCAAGCTCTCCCCATCCCCCCTTCTCACTTTTTTTCTCCCCATCTCTCCTTACCCCCACCCCACCCCACCCCCAGGGCAAGTATATGGAAGTGATAGTGATTATAAAATAAGAAAGGCAAAAACTTAGCTTTGACCACTGGGACCGAAAAGGGCTTCCAGGACTTTCTGAGAAATGAGCAAACCTTAGGCCACAGACTGATTCCGACCCTTCTGAATGCCTTCTGAAAGGAAGATTAATAAAATTGAAGTGATCTTGTTATAACTTCAATCGTTATGACTGTAGATATACTTATAATGTTTTTACTTTTTGATACTTGACTCAATGCAGTGGAGTTGGAATGAGGAGAAAAGACTTTCATAGGAAGTATACAGCATGAGAAACAGCAGAAGACTGGAGGATGTCTGTAGGGAGAGGACCTGGGTACAAAGGGTCTAGAGACTAGAAATGGTAGGCTTGGTGCAAGGGAGAATGGCACAAGAGCCAGAAGCTGCAGGTAGACTCAGTCCATAACCCCAGAAGCGGCACTATGGGTAAGCGCCTCAAAATCCGACCACAGGTAACAGAGGAGCCTTGGCTTTGGCTCTCGCCCATCCTGTAAGAACATTCTGTTTTCCTTTTTGTTTTTTGTTTTTGTTTTTCCGAGACAGGGTTTCTCTGTAGCTTTAGAGCCTGTCCTGGAACTAGCTCTTGTAGACCAGGCTGGCCTCGAACTCACAGAGATTCACCTGCCTCTGTCTCCCGAGTGCTGGGATTAAAGGCGTGTACCGACACCACCGCCAGGCGCTTATATTGATTTAAAAAAAAAAAAGTAAAAATGCTTGTTGTAGATGCATCTGATTCCAACTCATGCTTTCTATAAGTATTAATATTTACATAAAAAATTGCCCCTATAAAATAGGGTCTTGCAAGGAACTGAGGAAACTTCCCATATTGCCCTTAAACTGTCTGACAAACACAAAGCGTGATTTTAAAACTACTTTCTGAATTGTTTAAGAACTGACTCGGAGACGGGAGCAGTGGTGGCTCCGGTTAGATAAGCAGTTATGATGCTGTTCTTTAGAAGCCGCTCTCTGATCTACAGGGGTAACGTCTGGACTTCAGCCATGCTGATTCTTAGGGTGCCATTTTGCTTCTCAGGATTTCGTCCTGTGGCATTACTGCAGGCCGGTCCCCCCCTGTGCTTAGAAGGCAGATCCCGGAGAAGGAGCTCCAGGAAGCTCCGGTGACTTGGTCATGACGACCATACTCTGCAGTCAGAACTGTCAGCTCTGCCCCAAATCCAGTTTGCTCAGCTTCTTCACAGTATTGCAAACAGGATTTTTTTTCCCTGAAAAATAGTTCTTTCCTTGATTATTCTTTATTCGAAACATTATAGTGGAAGCAGCAGAGTCAAGAGCACCCTTAGGCGAACCGCTCTTTAAACAGGTAATTTAACGCAAGGAAGCGAGGCTTGAATTATTACTGCCATTGTGACCCTGCTCTGTGAATGGCACTCCCTGGCACCACTGCCCATCTACAGAGAGGCCTTTTGGGGAGCTCATGCTTCCAGCCAAGCGCAGTCCCAGACATTTTACATAGATATCTTGTTTCGTGTAGAAACCCGAATGCGGCTTTTAGCTCCCTGGAAAGCTCAGTATTAGGTTTTTATTCTGTCCTTTACTGTCCCCATATCGTATATTGTTTTTATTGTATGGGATCAATCACTGATCAGTAGGTTAAAGCAAGCAGGCTCTTGCACCCTAGCGCCATGGGTGAATCAGGAAACTTGCCCGAGAATGCTGTGTACTGCCTCACCCATGCAGTGGCGTGTGGAAAGAACCCAGCAGAGATGAGTGGCAGAAGGCAGGCTGCATGACAGCAAGGGAACTTGGAGATGAGGGATGCCAGGCATGGGTGGTCCTCACTGCAGGGGTTTATGCGTCTGTATGCAAAACTTAAGAGTTGTGTTGTAAACATTTAGGGTAAATGTCGTGAGATTGCCTTAGAAAAACCACTTTACTCGGTGCCGTCACTTAGTGAAGTGCCCTTAATTAGTACCTCATTTTTTTGTTTCACAAAGTAATCCTCCACTTGTGATTATCAGTAGAATTAGGTGGAATTATGCTTCGCTGTGGAAACTCACCTGGTTCAGTCTTCTGGACTGCACGGTGCTGTCCTTTCTGCGTCTGCGCCATCAGCAACGCGGGGCACCCTTCACAGTCCTTCTTTATGAGAAGTTACATAGAAGGTGCTGGGAGAGTTTGCTTACATTTTTGCTTTTATGCTGCTGAGGATTGAACACAGGACCTCACACCTGCCAGACTTTGTCCTGCCACTGAGCTACACCCTAGCCCAACTGTATGTTTTGTTAGTCTTGTCGATGTTACTTACGTGGATGGTGAACCCTTCTAATTAAGGCTCTTCGATCGCAGACCTGTGAGCCCATTTGCCACCATATTCTGTAGCATTATGCTTTTGTCTGCACCCCCACTTACACACATACCCCGCTTTTTACAACATCTCGTCTAGGAATAGTTTTATGAACCTCTTGAAGCTAGTACGTGCGGGCGACACAGTTGACAACAAGTGCCACCGATTGGAAGTTAGCTAACATTCTTACCTAAGGATTGCCAGCTTAGGAACCTTGTGGCAACATCTGTAACAAGCTTCCTGACAGATGAGCCCGCCCTGTACTCTGCCAAGTGACTTATTTATATAGGATCTTGACTTATAAATTGTACGTAACCTTGAGGTTGCTTCACTTTTAACCTGAGAATATTTACTACTTTCAGAAGACAAAACAAGGCATGGGATATTATACAGTAAGACAATTCCTCCTGGGATTTCCTTTACTGGTTTGGGGAAGCATAAATAATTGCCTACACGTTGTCAGTAAGCCTGGGTTAAAGCAGGTCCCACCGCTGACTAGTTCAGATACCTTTCTCACTAAGTTGCAAGAAAACTTCCAATCCCGGCCGGAGAGCTAAGAGCATCCTGTCCTGCACAGTTCCAGACAGGCGTGTGTTTCTTTTTCTTGTGGTTGGCACAGTCACTTCCTGTTTGTTTCCTGCTGGTCCACACTGAAGGAAAAGCCAGGTACCGAAACTGAGTTTTGGATGTGGTCTGCACCTTGCCGGAGGAAGTAGACTGTTTAGTCTGGGGTTAAGCACAAGATTAGGCAGTTTCTGAACTGGGCTAAGAAAGAGTGGCAGGCAAGAATTTGTGTAAGACTTGGACGTTGTCCCTGGAGAACTGTGGGCAGCTGCACACACAGCAAGGCAGAGAAATAAATGGTGGCATGAAATGAGAGAAACAGGAGGAAAGGTCAGCTGGAGCTGGCTGCCGATGGCGACCGAGGTGTTTGTCACCTTTGGCATTTAGTGTGATATTTTCAGAATCATGAGTTCAAACCCTCTTTCCTGGGAGACAAATAGTTGCTGAGTGGAAGAGCTGATCTTTCTTTTATGTAAACCTACAAAATCTATAGTAACCTCTATTTTTTTAAATACCATGAGATTTTGACTGTAAAATGTAAAAGTAAATAAGTTTCTCTCTCGCCGTATCCTAAGGCAGCAGCTGTTACCCTGTCATCAGGTTACAGTATTTAATAGCCTGCTTTCTTTGGTTCCCCAAGTCTGTCTTTAACTTGTATGTATGTGAAATTAAGATTTTTAAGGACCTAAAATTAAATGTCTGGTCACCTGTAAAGTACAAGGTCCTCCTTCGATCCCTTTCTGATAACAGAATAATACAGAATTCTTATCACACAGGTCCAGCAGGAGACTGGGCAGGAAACAGGCAGAATCTCACAGTTGAAAGGGTTGACTGGAGCTGGTTTTTCTTTTCTTTCTTCTTTTTTTTTTTTTAAATCCCAAAATGTGGGCTTTCCTTTTGTCCTGTAGCAAACCCTTCTGTATCCCCAGTGAATGCTTCTTCTCCCATTTCATTTCCTGCTGCTAAAAGATTTGTGGCAATTTAGAGAGGCCGAAGAACACCCAGAACACATTTAATTTGGGCTCGATTAACACTGGGTATAAACAACTTTTTGTTCCAGGCTAAGAACTGGCTCAGTGCCCCCCCCCCCCCGTCCCCATCCCACCGCCCCGCACCCTTTTTCTTGTTCAGTTCCTAATGAAAACAGTCTTTAATCAGGACTTGAAGAGTAAAGACTAGACTTGACTTGAAAGCCGCGCACGTTAGAATTCATTCCCTTCATCTGTATGCCCAGGGGCCAGAGATTCAAGTCCTGCTCTTGGCCAGGGGCTGGAGTACACACGAGTGAGGGGGACACACAGGTCCTGCCTGCTGTGGGGCTTATGTGTTCTTCCGCTCTTCAGACGTTTCACCAGCGCTGCCCATCCCTCCAGCAGGACCATCTTTGGAGTGCTCTCCTGCGAACGCTTTATGCTGTGGAGTCTGTAGCCTCTGTGCCTTACAACCTTCCGTCATATGTGAACAGTGCGTTCACAGTAAATCCGCTTGTGATGTCCTTCGTGTATCTAACTAGTTTCTGCATCCTAGCGGACAGCCCCAGAAAGCGTTGCTCTCAGATGCGTAGACATGGATGGTATTCTTACGGTGAGGCATTGCCTGGAGAGCCGGAGTCACAGAGGAACAGGTAGAGCAGAGCTCTCAAAGAACTCAGGTCCTGGCAGAAGCCAGACTTGTTCAAGCACTTCTCCCAGAAGACCAGGGAGTGGAGCCTTGCAGTCAGTACAGTGTGTGTTTCTGTGTTCCCATTCATTTCAGTGACCTAGAAGGGGGTGCTTGTAGGTGCAGAACTGACTTTCTGAAGTTACTCCTGCATTCAGAAAACCCGTTTGTTTAACATTTCCACTGTTTGTATGGATTTACTCCCTTGGTTTTCTCCTAGACTTGGATTATTTCTTATCGGAAACACTTTAATAATCTCAACTGGTTGCAGTAATGGTATAGATATTTTTGAAATGATAGTATAGGTATTATTGAGGTGATGGGGTAGGTATCATTGCAGTGATGGTGCAGGTATCGTTGCGGTGGCGGTGTAGGTATTGTTGACGTGATGTGCTCACCTGGCTGTAATCCCAGCCCTCCAGAGGCTGGAATAGAAGATCTCAACTTCAAGGCAAGCCTGTATCACTTTGTTAAGTACTAAAGACACCAAGTATATAACATTGAAGAGATGGCTCCAGAGGGACTGTGATGGAAAGAAGGTGATAGAGTGGGGGCTTGGTGCCTTTTCACTAAAATGTTCTTGGACTCTATTAACTAGAGCTAGAGATGGGGTGTAGCTCAGCTGGTGTAGCTCTGTTAACTGTGAGCTAGGGCTGGGGTGTAGCTCAGCTGGTGTAGCTCTGTTAACTGTGAGCTAGAGATGGGGTGAAGCTCAGCTGGTGTTGCTCTATTAACTGTGAGCTAGAGATGGGGTGAAGCTCAGCTGGTGTTGCTCTATTAACTGTGAGCTAGAGATGGGGTGAAGCTCAGCTGGTGTAGCTCTGTTAACTGTGAGCTAGGGCTGGGGTGTAGCTCAGCTGGTGTCGCTCTTGGCTAGCGTGTGAGGGTGCGGTGTGCAGACCTGTAGTCACAGCCCTTGGGAGGTGGAAGTTTCAGGAGACTCAGAAATTCAGAGTCATCCTCAGCTTGGTCTTGACACAGTGAGGTCAAGACCAGCCCAGGCTACATGAGACCTTGTGATTCAAAAATAAATGACTAAATGAAAATTAAAAAAAAAATAAAAAACTCAACTAGTTACCAGATAGGAGATGTGATATCTGGCTACATATTTGAACTTCTTCTTCTTTTTTTTTAAAGAATTCTTTTGTTTATTCTTCTCACATATATGACATTCCGACCAGTTTCCCCTCCCTCCCCTCCCCTTGCCTCTTCCCACTACCTCTTCTTTCTCCTAAATATTCACCCTCCCTCAGTCTCCCCCCAGAAAAGAGCAGGCTTCCCAGGGACATAAATTAAACATGGCATAATATGCTACAATAATACCAGGCATATGCCATCATATCAAGACTGGGCAAGGCAACCCAGCAGGAGAGAAAGAGTTTGGTTGGATAATGCATAGGGTCTTCTGTGCTAGTTCAGTTTGCTTTCTTGCAGTGCAGCTGCGTTGTTCTAGCTTTGGGAGTTCTATTTATTTAGCTTTCTTAGACGAAGCATTTAGCATATGCCAAATTTTAATAAGTAATGACTTCCTGGGGTTTTTCTTAATTTGCAATTATAAGTCTTATTGACTGATTATTAACCAGTCTAAGTATTTTAATTATTTGTAAGTAATTGGTTTCCTATGTGAATGGGTTGAGGAGTTATTAAAATAGAATGTTAACTTCATTGGAAGCATTTCATTTTTCTTAAAGCTCTCTTTTTGTTAGTGACATATTGTAACTTAGGGGCCTTTGTTTAGTGGACTCACACAGAATGAGTCATTAAGTACTCGAGCCTTGGCCAAGCACTCAGCCTGCTGGATCCAGTTGCATCTGAGTTTTACCATTAAGACCCAAGTGGTGTGCTCTAGCCACCTGCTGAACTAGAACTCATTTCTAATCATAAAGGTGACCTCTAAACCTGGTCTGCGCGCCCACCTGGTTTAGCTGTTTTAAGCCCAGACAAACCTGCTCTTCCCCTTTTCCGGTGAGAACCCTGGATGTCCAGTTAGTACCTAGCCTTTCACTAGAACAGAGCGAAAATAAAAACATTCTTTCTCCTTCCGTGTTCGCAACAGCAGGGGACAAGGCGGGTGACCAGGGTTTAAGTGTAGAGTGTAAGAACAGTTCATTTAGTCTTATGATTTGAGCAGGCTCTTTTAGCCATGTTCATTGGTTGATGGTTGTTTCTGCATCTTGGCTATTAGCGGTAGTGCTGCTGTGCGGCGTTATTCGTACCTTCTGATGTGGACATATGTTGTTGTGTGGCGTTATACGTAACTTCTGATGTGGACATATGTTGCTGTGTGGCGTTATACGTACCTTCTGATGTGGACATATGTTGTTGTGTGGCGTTATATGTAACTTCTGATGTTGTACTTCTCTTAGGCATATGCCTGAGAGATTTCCATGTTCCAAAGACACTACAGCCTTCTGACCTCCTGACTTTATATACTGTGTTTTAATTTCTCTGTATTTGTGAAAATACTTTTTTATAATCTAACTCTTCCTGTAGTCTCATTGACACTGAGCTGTATCTTCTTGTGGCTTGGATTTGCATCTCCAGGAAGACTAAGGATGCCGACCATCTTCTCCAGTGCTTTCTGACAGTTTATATTTGGAGAAGTGTCTGTTCGGATAGTTTGCCTATGATTGCATTATATCATTTGTCTTTTCATTTCTTTTATCTTTTTATTATAAGATCTTATTTTTAAGAATTATTGTCTTGGCAGTGGGAAGGCTTGAATCCCAGGTCTTGTGCATCCTAGGCAGGCACAGCCACTGGGCTTACGTCCACAGTCCACATGATATGGGTGCTGGGGGAGGCCAGAGGTGTTGGGGCCCCGGGGCTGAAGTTACAGATGGTTGGGAGCTGCCTAGTGAGTACTTGGCACTGAACTGGGAAGAGCAGTAAGTGCTTCTAAGCTGAACCAGCTCCCCAGCCTCTACCATAATTTCAAGGCATAGTTCTTTATGTAGTCTAAATGCAGGTCCCCATGATACTGTAAGATAAACAAAATCATCCTAGACTCTGGGCTGTCTTCGTCTTCTCTATGGCGTCCTTTGAACCCCAGACCATTGCACACTCAGATTTCACTTTCTTCCCCGCTGCCATGCTTGGTGTCATCTAAGAAGCCATTGCCCTCGTTCAAGGCCAGGATTCCTCACTCCTGCCCGTGTTTAGTCAGCGAGGTCTCTGCTCCAGTTCTAAGTCAGTGTCTGTGTGTGCACCTCCCATGAGGAGGTTATTCTTTCTGCACCTGATTGTCTTAGTACACCTGTTGGAAATGAACTGATTGAAAATGTGAAGGCTGATTTTGGTCTCGCGTCCTAGTGAGCTGTTGTCAGTCCGTAAGTGAGAACCGTGTACCATCTGCAAGTAGTGCACTCTCTGGAGTCCGGCAGCTTCCTAGGAAGTTTTGAGAGCAGACATTGTGAATCCTTTCATTTTCGTATTTGGGCTATTCAGAGTGCTTTGGATTTCCCTGTGAAATTTGAGGTCATCTCAATTTCTATAAAAAGAACTGAAGTTTTGTTAGAGATTGTGTTGGGTTATATTTTAACCTAGGAAAATTTGCCATCTTTTAAATGTGTGTGGTCATTTCTCTGTCTCTCTCTCTCTGTGTGTGTGTGTGTGTGTGTGTGTGTGTGTGTGTGTGTGTGTGTCAAATCCAGAGGTGAAATTCAGGTGTCTTCCTCTTTTACTGTTCCATCTATCTTTCTATATCTCTATCTACTATCTATCTATCTATCTATCTATCTATCTATCTATCTATCTATATTTCTCTGTGTAGCTTTGGAGGCTGTTCTGGAACTCGCTGTGTAGTCTCAAACTCAGAAATTTGCCTACCTCTGCCTCAAACTCAGAGTCTGGCCTCAAATTCACTGAGATCCATCTGCCTCTGCCTCCTGAGGCTGGGATTAAAGGTGTGCACCACCACTGCCTGGCTCCACCTTACTTTTGATGCAGTCTCTCTCACCGAACTTGGAATTCACCAGTTAGGGTGTTCATTTCCTTCTGGCAATGAGCTGTTTTCATTCACCCAGCACTGGGATGACAGACACACACTGCCATCTACAGCTTCTTCCTTGGGTCCTGGGGGTTCAAACACAGGTTGTTATGCTTGCATGGGAAGCAAGTTACCGACTGAGCCACCATCTTAGTCTTCCAACCCCATAAACATAGGACTTCTTTAAATAGGTACAATCTTTAATTAAAGTCGTATGCTTTCCCATTTTCCCAGTTCCATTTTTTAACTCAATCGATTCTGATTTGAGGCATTTATATTCCTGTGAGTAGGATTGTTTGCTTAACTTCACTTTCTTGTTGGGTTTCTGGGCTGGTGATCTTGAAATTTGTTTTCCCTGTGTGTTTGTGTGGGGGATGGGGAGTGGTTTTGTCATCTGCGAATAGATAGCTGTGAGTAACACGAGAGTTATTTACTACGTAACGTATAAAGCGCTTAGAAAAGTACTGTCTTGTAGTATGTTGCCAGAATTTTAGTTAAGTTAAAAGTAGTGATAATAATAAAAACTTCACAACCACAGCCACTACTACCATTCCTGCTCCTGTAGTCAAAGGTGGTTTACCTGTAATTTGCTTACATTAAAGTATTAAAGGTGAGCCGTCCAATACACACACCTTCCTCCCTTAGCAGTTGGGATGTTAGGGGCAGCGGGAGAAAGAGGCCTTGTTCACTGGCGTCCTATGAAATTCTCTTCCTGATCCCCCCACCCCACCCAGGACTGTGCTTCCTGGCTCTCTAGGGGAGAAGTCTTGCCTCACTAGGTTTAACCGAGACTCATTAAGTACTAGAAAACCAAGCACATTCTTTGTAGTCAAATGAATTAGATTCTGTACTTAATGAAAGAAAAGCCCTCATTTTAAGACTGGCACTCAGAAGATGGTTTTCTGTTTTCTCAGTTTTAGATGAGAAACAACCCCAGAGGGGACATACAATTCTCAGACTTAGCATTGCCTATGCTTTTTTTTTTGTTCTGGAATCATAGGTGCCCGCCCCCCACTTCGTGGCTTTTGGCGTGGTTTTAGGCACATAGTTAATATGGGACAAGTTCAGTGTGCAGTCAGACGCTAAGGTGGGACCTCCTCCAGTTCGTCTGTTAACCCCGTTTCTTCTCTCCCCCTTTTCTTCTCTCCTGCCCAACAGGGATCTCAGATGAAGACATTATCAACATTACTCTTCCTACTGGGGTGCCCATTCTGCTGGAGTTGGATGAAAACCTGCGTGCTGTTGGTCCTCACCAGTTCCTGGGTGACCAGGAGGCCATCCAGGCAGCCATTAAGAAAGTGGATGACCAAGGAAAAGTGAAACAAGCCAAAAAATAAAACTCTCAGGCCCAGGAATCAGTGCGGGAGAGGCGTTCAGTGTGTTACCGTGTGGGTTTCTCTTTTCCGCATTGGTCCCCTTTCCCCCAAGGCTAGACTGTGTGGTTGAGTTTGTGTAGATAACTAGGTAATTGATCATGACCCGGATATGACCTTAGGATGCTGAAGAGCTTGCGGCATAGGCCCAAGTGAACTTTTCTGTTATTCCTGTTTGAGTAAAGTTCACAGACTAGTAACCAGAGGGGTTTGATGGAGGCTGGTTTATGAGTTGTGGAGACAGGAGCGTAACAAGTGGAGATCGACCCGTCGATCACTTAACAAGTCATTACTGAGTTACCACTGCCAGGCCCCATTCCAGGGAGCAGCTGGGAGACTACCGTGTAGTACCGTGGTCATTTAGACCCATCAGCTGGGAGTGCCCATCCACGGGGAGTGCCCCGGGTGGGTCCTCCAGAAGGTGACCAGCCATTAAAACAGCGCAAGGCGCTCTCATTTCCCCTAGCCCAGCGCCGTCCTGTTTGCCGATGGTGGAGATCGTCTTCAGCCACTAGAACGACCAGGATGTGCACGGCTGTGGCTGTTTATACTTTCTGTTTCATTTTTAGTTTTGAACTTTAATCTTTGGGTACTTAATGGGTAGTTTAAAATAAAGCTTGTGACTGCATACAGCCAAGTGTCTCCATGTGTGATTAAGTCTAGGGTGACCCCTGAACCTGTCCTTGACGCTGTCTCCTGTAACACTCCAAGGGTCGCACTTACAACACAGGCCACCCCTGAGCGGAAGGCTGGCTTGGGGAAGGAGATTATAGTACACAAGATTTTAGTCAGCTGATCTGGGGGATGGGCAGATGGGAGCTGCTCAGGTACATTTGCTGCCCCTCAACTAAGAATGACAGATGGTATGTGTCCTAGTCTAGGCGGGCTGTCAACACGAGTGATCGCTTGTCGCCCCCAGTGTGCCTCTTGTGCAGTGTCTGTTTGGATACCATGTGTCGGTCATAGCCTTTTCAAGCTGTGGCTTCACTGAATCAAGTCGTGGGCGTGTACGGTGATGGTCATGTACCAAGATGCAGTCACAGTAGTTACCATAGATTTTATCACTTCTGTGGTTTTCCAGGAGTAGATTAGTTCACTTGTATCCATTTTACACTAAAATTGGTCTTTGACAGAAACCAGTCCTAAATCCTTGCTGCTCTTTGTTTGATTTTGATTCAGCATCTTTAGAGGTTGGCAGAAAAGATGCCTGAATTGATGGCAAAGCGTTTGGGATCATAGAGATTTCTATAAGTGACTTTTGCCAATGCTTTCTGATATGTTTGCTTTTGAGAGTTGACTGAAATAATGTGAACAGGAAAGGTATTAGTGGGGGAAATCCTGTAAAAATTATCTTTCAGAAGTGCAGTGCAGTACAAACTAGTAGGGCTGTTTTCTTTGCTTAGTAGCTTGCACCTGGGATGTCTGGCGCGGGCCTAACTGCATCCTCGTCCTGGCCTCTTTCTGAAACCGGGACAAGCACCAGCAACTTTTCCTCTGCTAAGACAAAGGAGGGCCGCCTTCTGTAAATGTGGTTCCTGGAGTACACCGTTGTGGGTTCCCTGGGGACCAGCTTGACAGGTCTCCTTTGCTGTGCCCAGTGTGGTAAGGTGAAGCAGTAGCTCCAGTGTGTCACGCAACCCGTGACACTGCAGACGACTTTTCAAAGGAGCTCTGTTCTAGACAGTGAAGGGTTTTGCACCATCTGAGAGCGATGTGGCCCCTGAGCGATAGCAGCACACCCCCAGACAGGGTATTTCTATCGTGTTTTGCCTTGGCAACAGTGTGCGAGAAAACCAGTGTGATCTGTTTCTGTTGGTTTTTGCCTTCAGTCAGCAAGTTGTTTCTCATCTTCGATTCTTGCCCACTCTTATTGAAATGCAGGATCTTCCTTTTGTTCCCGTTGCTCCTCCCAGGAGAGGCTTCAGGTCAAGAATCCACCCTCCCATAGACACTTTGATCCTGCTAGTGTAGCCCTTTTCTGATTCTGACAAAAGGAACCGGAGGGAAACGGGATTACAAGACAGAAGACTCCTCATCCATAGTGTCAATTTTAGTCATTTTTATTCCGTAGCTACATATAAGAATTTTCACAAAATTAAGCTCCTCATAGAAAAAGTCTTTCTCATAGAAGCTCCCCACCATTTTCTAAATAGGCGGATCCTGGTCATCATTTGTGTGATTGGTTTGTTGCAAATTCTGGGCTCACTTGATGCCTTTGTTGCATTAAACTGCCTTGCCCCACAGATCTGTGATAGATGTGACAGCTGCCAGTTCCAGCCAGGGGTTTCACATTGGACTATGAAGGCAATTTAAACCACTGAAGCCAAGTCAGATAAAGAACACCAAAAAATAAATGAGTTTATCCACTGTCTATTGGCAGATTATTTGCCAGAATGAAAGGCTGAACTGAAGCGAGCTGATGGTCGTATTTATTCAAGAGTGCTGTGGATGAATGTGTCCCCCCAGAAGGTGCGTTAGAAATGTATTCTCCAAATTCCTGTGCTGATGGTTTTCAGCGGTGGGACTGTTAGGTAATCAGAATTAAATGAGGTCATGAGAGTGTGACCAGAGGGTGGCTTTAGTGGCTTCATCTCAAGAGAGACCTGAACTATGACTCTTGCTCCGGCTTGCCATGTGTATGTAGACCCTCCTCAGATCGCCATGCTTTTGGTCCTTCTAGCCTTCAGGACCATGAGCTAATAAATTAACCTTTTTTTTACAAGTCGTAAACATAGGAGAAGTGAAAACTGGGTGACTTAGCTTTTAGTCTTTGTTGAAACCAAAATATGTTGTTACTTTGACAAGTCTCTCTGTGTGTGTCTGCCTTCAGACAGGGTCTCTCACAAGTCTGGAGCTCAAGAAGCAGGCTAGATTGAGTGGCAATTTTCTCACCTTTCCAGAACTGGGATTTCAAATGTGTAACCTCTATGTCTGGCTGTTTTTAAGAACAACAACAAAATGAAATACTGGGTTCATGGCTCAGACTTACCAATGCTATCTACCCAGTTTCTACTTTGACAGAGTTTTAAAAGCAGGCCAGAGGGCAACGTCACTTACAGTGCATACAGAATACAACCGTGGCTTCATTCCCTTGTATTTGAGTTGGGGCTGACCATTTATTGTAAATTATTGGTACATTGAAAATCTTTTGATAACAAAAATTTTGATATATGCATATAGGTAGAGCATATACAAAACAAAGAGTACCTGTGGTGGTCACATAACTCTGGTGTCAGCTTATAACCACTACCAAGTTCCTTTTTGTTTCTCTCCTCCATTCCACACCGTCTATGCCGAGACAAAACAAACAGCAAAGATAATGTGTTTTAAAAAGACAGAGAGCTTAAATAGTCTTCTCAGATAAAGTGAAAGTTGCCTGTGCTTGGGCCATCTTAGTGCTCCATACCAAGTACAAGGCAGTAAGTACTCTATGTAGAGAAGAAAAGGCAGCCGGAGCAGAGCATCGCAACTCAAGTTTTGATCTGTATATGTATATGGTTTATATTATTTCTGGTTGTTGCCAGGAGGCCTCTTAGCCTGTTAGGTGTGGTTCCTGGAGGACCATGTGGGTACCTCCAACATGAGCTATGTTTGGAGATAATGCTGCAGAGACTCTTTTTAGCTTGTGTGTGATTTGTGTGGAGTGGTGTGATTACCTCCAGATGGCAGTGTGGAGACTACTGTGTCCCTGAAATGCCTTTTTTGTATTAACGGTGAGTAAATTTGCCAGTATTGTAAACCTGACTTCATTATGGGAGAAGAGAGACAAGGTAGAAGAAGGCAGAGTTGGACCCTTTGCTACTGTTTTTGAACTGGAACCGTTTGTATGGGTGTGTGTGTATGTGTGTGTGTGTGTGTGTGTTTCACGGCTGCTGCCAGTCCTGCCATCTTTCTTTGATTGTGTCCCCTGAAAGGGCCTAGCAGCCATAACCCACTAATCCTCAGCACACCTACTTCCTTTTGATCTTAGTTCCTCAGTACTTTTACACACGACTGGGGATGTTTCGAATGAAATGGTTCCAGATCTGAAACAGACGTGCACAGGGTAAACCTGAAGTATCTCCACTGGGCAGAAAAGAGAGACCTGTCCCAAGACTGATGGGACAGAAGAGTTGACTTAAAAGAACAAATTTAGGATAATTTAAGAAAATTTAAGGGGGCTGGAGAGATGACACAGAGTTTAAGAGCACTGACTGCTCTTCCAGAGGTCCTGAGTTCAATTCCCGGCACCCACATGGTGGCTCACGACCATCTATAAGCCCTCTTCTGGTGTGTAGTCATACACCAGAACACTGTATATATAAATAAATCTTAAAACCAAACATTTAAAAAAGGAAATTAATTTCAAAAGTAATGGTGGTGGTGATAGTGATGGGTTATAGGACATTACATTTTTTTAAATTTATTTATTGAAAGCAAAACATAATGGTGAGAATGTATTGATTTCTGCTTGACATTTCAAAGGCTTCCAGAAAGGTGGCAATAGATGTCCCAAATAAATTTCTAACATTTGATTTATTTCCCTAATTCTTCATTTATAATTTTTTATTAATTTATTTATTTATTAAAGATTTCTGCCTCCTCCCCACCACTGCCTCTTATTTCCCTCCCCCTCCCCTGGTCAAGTCCCCTTCCCTTGTCAGCCCAAAGAGCAATCAGGGTTCCCTGCCCTGTGGGAAGTCCAAGGACCACCCACCTCCATCCAGGTCTAGTAAGGTGAGCATCACAGACACTAAGGGCATCATTGAATAAATGGGACCTCCCGAGACTGAGAAGCTTCTGTAAAGCAAAGGACACTGTCACTAGGACAAAGAGGCAACCCACTGACTGGGAGATCTACACCAACCCCGCAACTGACAAAGGTCTGATCTCCAAAATATATAAAGAACTCAAGAAACTAGACTGTAAAAGGCTAATCAACCCAATTATAAAATGGGGCACTAGCTGAACAGAGAATTCTCAACAGAAGAAGGTCAAATGGCCAAAAGACACGTAAGGTCATGTTCAACTTCCTTAGCCATCAGGGAAATGCAAATCAAGACAACTTTAAGATACCATCTTACACCTGTCAGAATGGCTAAAATAAAAAACACCAATGATAGCCTCTGCTGGAGCGGTTGTGGAGAAAGGGGTACACTCATCCATTGCTGGTGGGAATGCAAACTTGTACAACCACTCTGGAAAGCAGTGTGGCGGTTTCTCAGGAAATTCGGGATCAACCTACCCCTGGACCCAGCAATACCACTCTTGGGAATATACCCAACAGAGGCCCTATCATATGACAAGAGCATTTGTTCAACTATGTTCATAGCAGTATTATTTGTAATAGCCAGAACCTGGAAACAACCTAGATGCCCTTCAATGGAAGAATGGGTGAAGAAAGTGTGGAATATATACATATTAGAGTATTACTCAGCAGTAAAAAACAAGGACTTCTTGAATTTTGCGTACAAATGGATGGAAATAGAAAACACTATCCTGAGTGAGGTAAGCCAGACCCAAAAAGAGGAACATGGATGTACTCACTCATATTTGGTTTCTAGCCATAAATAAAGGACATTGAGCTTATAATTCGCGATCCTAGAGAAGCTAAATAAGAAGGTGAATCCAAAGACAAACATATAGGCATCCTCCTGAATATTAACCTTTATCAGGCGATGAAAGGAGACAGAGACCCACATTGGAGCACTGGACAGAAATCTCAAGGTTCAAATCAGGAGCAGAAGGAGAGGGAGCATGAGCAAGGAACTCAGGACCGCGAGGGGTACACCCACACACTGAGACAATGGGGATGTTCTATCGGGAATTCACCAAGGCCAGCTGGCCTGGGTCTGAAAAAGCATGGGATAAAACCGGACTTGCTGAACATAGCGGACAATGAGGAATACTGAGAACTCAAGAACAATGGCAATGGGTTTTTGATCCTACTACACATACTGGCTTTGGGGGAGCCTAGGCAGTTTGGATGCTCACCTTACTGAACCTGGATGGAGGTGGGCGGTCCTTGGACTTCCCACAGGTCAGGGAATCCTAGATTGCTCTTCAAGCTGATGAGGGAGAGGGACTTGATCGGGGGAGGGGGAGGGAAATGGGAGGCGGTGGCGGGGAGGAGGCAGAAATCCTTAATAAATAAATAAATTTAAAAAAAAATAAAAAAAACAAACAAAAAAAAAAGAAACTTAGATGATCCACACTCCATTCATTCAGGAGAATAATGTCAGGATTAAAGAGGACACATTCTGTTTCAAAAAAAAAAAAAAAAGAAAGAAAAAAAAAGATATCTGTCAGAATGGCTAAAATCAAAAACACCAATGATAGCCTTTGCTGGAGAGGTTGTGGAGGAAGGGGTACCCTCATCCATTGCTGGTGGGAATGCAAACTTGTGCAACCACTTTGGAAAGCAGTGTGGCGGTTTCTCAGGAAATTCGGGATCAACCTACCCCAGGACATTACATTTTTAAAATAACCAATAAAATCATAGGTTTTAAGGAGAGGATAAAAATGCTACAATTTTGTCAAATATAAAAATAATTGACATGAAAAAACACTTTTGTTTTTTTTTTGGTTTTTTGAGACAGGGTTTCTCTATAGCTTTGGTGCCTGTTCCGGCACTAGCTCTTGTAGACCAGGCTGGCCTCGAACTCCCAGAGATCCTCCTGCCTTTGCCTCCTGAGTGCTGGGATTAAAGGCGTGCGCCACCACCGCCTGGTGCATGAAAATACACTTAATAAATGCAATTTTGTGTTGAGTTCAATCCTTAACTTTGCTTTATTATGTAAAGTAGCCATTTAAAGGCAGCTGATTTCTGTCCCCTTTGTCTTGACCTCTCAGCTGTTGGTAGATAAGGGAAATAGAAAACTTATTAGCATTTATTACATAGAGGATATACTCAGGCAGGTAGGATGTCTGTGAAGGCAAAGGCACTTACTGTCAAGCCCGAGGGCAGGGTGGGCAGAGAGAAGCAACCCCTGTCCCCCGAATTGTCTTCTGTCTTCTGACTTCCACGTGCTTGCTGTAGCACTCACATGCACACACACTAAAAAATAATATGAAAGGAGAATTACATAGTCTTTCCCTTTTTTGTTTCTTTGCCTTTGAGACTGTAGCTGTGTGTCAGACCAAATTAGCTTCTCTCAGCACATGGTGATAACCGACACCAGCATGTAGTTGGATAATAATGGAATTTCCCCCCTGATGCAAACACATCTGTCTTTTCATGGTGTCTCGGAGGGGCATGACTTCTTGGTGCTACTCGGTGGCACCTAAATTCTGTTTAATTGCTGGGCCTCCGTTTCCTTGAGTTCGAACCCTCACTGCCTACAGCAGACACCAGATAGATTGTGCCAGCACTGAAGGTTTTATTTGCTGTGCACCTGGGTATTTAAATCTGTGTCTTCAGCTTTTCGTCACTGACAAACCAGCTCAGGAGAACAACCTTATATTTCTTTGTCTCGGAAGTTTCAGTCCATGGTCAGTTTTCCCTGTTGTCCCCAGGTTGTGATTGGTGGAGCATCGTGGCAGGAAGCACGTAGAAAAGCCGAGGTAGCCAGAAAGGAAGAGGGGGAAAGGCCAGAGATAATATACACACTTCAGAGACATGCCATCACTGACCAGGCTCAAAACCAGTGACCAAGCTCCTCATGCCCCACAGTCTTTGTCTCTCAATAGTCCATTCAGTTGTATCTCTGCCAATGCATTCGTGTTTTTTATTGCTTCAGAATACTCAGTTTTAATTGAATTTTAGCTTCAAAAAAGTAAAATATCAAATCCCCTTCATTCTTTTTCTATTTTTCCACTGCTATTCCCTCCCAACCGTGTGTGTGTGTGTGTGTGTGTGTGTGTGTGTGTGTGTGTGTAACCTACTGAGCCCACTTAGTGTTGCCATCGTGTGCATGAATGTGGGATCATCGTGGAGCATGGAGAACCCCAGGGACTACATCTTTGACGAAAGCAGATTCTTCCTCTCCCAGCAGGGGTTTCATGACTCCCTCACCCATGCATGCTCAGACTTCCCCCAGCTTGCTTCTGTTCATGCTTTCCAGCTGCTGTGAGTGCATGGGTACAGCAGCCCTCTTATGTCCAGAAAGCACTGTTTACTGCTGCCTCTGCCCTTTCACTCTTACCATCTTCTCTTCTGTGATGGCGTCTAAGCCTTGAGAGGAAGGGAAGGCACCATGTACCTGGTTATAGTACATGGAAGCTGGCACAAGCCTGGAAGTTTCATCCCTACTGGCTCCTTTTATAGTGATGGAAGATTCTAGGCTCACTACTGGGGGATAAAAATAACAGGTTTACCCAGTTGTGAACCCTGCAAGCTACGGTAACATTTGGGCTGGCAAGATATGCCCGCTGGTACAATAATGGCACAAATGTTATACAAGTAACCACCCACTTTCTGATTGGATTTAAGGTCCACTCTAGAAGATGTAACCCATGGCTGGTACCATTAACTTGGCCAAAACCCCATAGCTAGGTAGATCATAGACTCTAGGGGAGAACATCTGACAAATAGTATGTTAAATATGCATAGTATTAAAACTACCTCCTACTTTTAGTACTTATCTTTATACCCACAAATTGGTGTATCTATCAACCCTCATCAAAATGGTTTCCTTTAATCAATAGATGGCTATTAATGCAGAAATCCACAATTGATCAATGTACAAATAAGAGACTGAGAAGTACTCAACATTTTTATTATATTTATTATAGGTCCATGCATACCACAGTACATGGAACTGTGGGCACTGGCTTCTCTCCTTTTATCATCCGAATCCCAGAGATCAAACTGAGGTCATCAGGCTTGGTGGCACATCCCTGTTGAGATGTCTTGCAGGGCTCAGTGCATTCATCTGTTTAGATCAGAATCCTCATGACCCAATTGCTTCCCCAAAGCCCATCTTTAAAACAAACCCAAAATCATTGATTTCCTTTCTATTTTTTCTTTTAATTAAAATATAATTATATACTTTGCCCCTCCCTTCTCTCCCTCCACCTCCTCCCATGCCTACTGCCTTTACTCCTTCTCAAAATTTATTTAACATTATGTGTGTATTTATGATGCAACTGTTGAGTTCATTTACATATGTTGCCTGTATGTACATGATTTCAGGGTTGACCCCTTGGTGCTGTGTAACCAGTTAGGGAACTAATTCTCCTTTTCTCAGCAGTCACTGGTTGCCTGGAGTTCTTAGTCTGGGGTTGGGGTCCTGTAGGATTTCCCCATTTTGTTGCTATGTTTATTGATATTGTCACTGTGTACCAAAGCCCCGGCTTAGGTGAACATGCAAGGACATTTCACACTCTAACTGTAATATCTTAAGTCTTCTCACTTTGAAAAATGCAGTTTATGAAAGCGAATCAATTTTCCTGAAGAGGTGTGTTGAGCCAACACATCTCAGGATGTGGCATCAGTGTATGTCCAAAGTACCAGAGGACCAGTGCCCCGAAGTAGATGTCATTCATTAGCAACCCTGTTGACCCTTAGCCAGGACGCTAGCTGGCTGCTGTCCGCACGAAGAAGCCACTGCAGCAGAAGTTGTTTTGCTGCCTAGTTTACATAAGGTTTTATAAATTGAGTAATGGCAGCTACCACTCTAAACCTATAATTGAGACCATTGAGCCGTTTGGACAGATGCCATGAACACCCAAGGTCCCCCAGGAAGCCTCTAGCCATAGCTTCACTGCTGGTGTCTTTGTTTCTGAAGTGTCCTAGATCCTGACTCCAACAGCATGGTGTCTTTGCAGCCAGAGGAATTTGATCATTTTTATTTCTGCACACGGACACTGGGGGTCAGTATTTATTCACAAATGCTTCTGTCTTTGGCTCTGACCCACCCTCTGGCAATCAACAACTGGTCAGGCACAGGGAGGCCTGAAGTTCCTCTGTGGGATTTCTTTCTGTGGTTGTGGAACTAGGGAGCTCTGTCTGTGTAGCCATAAACACAAATAGAAACACTGGATCCTCATGAGATTTTAGCCTGGGAAAGAGGCAGTTTTGAATCTCAGAAACTAATATGGAGTCCTTCCTGGTTTCTGGAGACTTGTCTGGTGACATTGGCCACCTCAGGATGTCCAGCCAGCATGCTAGCCACCAGCCCTGACTTTTCTCCTGATTGATTGTGGTGTCCTCTCCAGTTAACCGTTTTATCACTTCCCTGTACCCATCGCTCCTGCTTGAATGAAGCCCTCATCTCCTCCGCGGGAGTATTTCAGAAGGTTTCTGGTCACTTCTTTGCCTCGACTCTTCCCACTTCTCTCCAGACAGGTGTGAGAGTCACACTTCTGGAACCTGGCCCTGACAGCCTCACGCAGACTCCCAGAAGGGCTAGTACCCTCCAGGCTCTTCCCCCCACCACTCTCACCATCTCATCCGCTGCCTCATCCCTGCTCATCCTTCGGATTTGGGCTGGGGTTAGACTGGATGGGGTGGTACAGCTCTGCAGCTCACCCGCATGAAGGTCATTTGTTCACTTGTCTCTTTGCCTGGCTGGCCAGGGAGGTGAGTGAATTCATGTGTGGGTACCAAAGCCACGATGCTTGCCCTTTAGAATCCCCATCTATCCCCCTGCGGTGTCAGTTTGGTTTTTAAGGCATTTCTTATAACCACCCCTCAATCCTTAACCTGTCTAGATTCTGCCTGACTACCCTCTGTGCAGAGACGATCCCCCTTGCTGCTGGTGAGCATGGAGCATCAGCTCAGAGGTGTTCCCCTCAGGCAGCTGCCGGAACGCCACAGAAACAGGTTAGTTACAGAGAGACCTGCCATGTTGTCATTCAAATTATCGAGTTACATGACAATATGACCATTTTGTGAGTAAGGAATTCCCCAATTTTGCCATCTTAAGAACTTTAGTTTATTTCGCTATACACATTTCACGTGGATCCATGCTTAACTCATATTTCGTGTTTAATTCTTTTATTTGCCATAAGCATCTCTTCATGTTTTAGAGGCCCTATTCAAAGGAATGGCATATGAATACTGTTTTATTATTTGAGTAGAATTTAAAATGTCCTGGAGGTAGTACTCTCAATTTTTCTATAATAAATAATAACATTTAAGAATGTCAGTCAAGCTAACATACTGTTAAATTATATATTAATATAATTAATATAATATATAGATATATATTAAATAATATATATCTTAAAAGATATATATCTTAAAAGCTACACCTTTGTAGTAAGATTTTAAGGTATGTAAAGCTGTTTTGTATGGCTGCAAGTCACCAAGCATCAGCAATGATGGTTGGTCTTCTCTGAGGAGGGTTTGGATACACTAAACCTTATGTGATCTTTATGTATGCTTGTGTGTGTGCATATATGTGATCTTCACATATGCTTGTGCATACACTTGGCTGAAGAAAGAGCATAGGCAGTGACTCCAAGGCAAAAAGAGTGTGTAAGGACGCGATGACTCTGGGCACTCGATCCTAACATTACAAAAGCAGCACAAACAAATAAAAGCAGATAACAGAGTCCAGAGAGATGCGCTCTGGAGTAAAAGCCCTTGCCTCGCAAGCCTGATGACCTGAGTTCAATGCCTGAATCCACATAAAGAAGAAAGGAGAAAATCTGTCCCACAAAATTGTTCTCTGATCTCCACAGGTGTGCCTTGGTATATGTGTTTTCACATCCACACATACATAATAATGCATGCATATAACGCTCATACAATAAGGTTATTTTTTTTTTAATTTTTAAAGTAGGTAATTGTTAGGATCAGGGTAGCTTGACCCAGTGTTGTAGTCCATGCTTTTAATCCCAGCACGTGGGAGGCAGAAGCAAGTGAATCTCTGTGAGTTCGAGGCCAGCCTGCTCTACATAATGAGTTCCAGGACAGCCAGGGCTGTGTAGAAAGACCCTGCCTAAAAAAAAAAAATGATGATGATGAAGATCAGAGTAGTTTGGACTCAGCAGTGAGGTCTGATTGGCATGGGATGGGATGGGATGGGATGGGATGGCTAGATTAGCCAAAGCAGACAGAGCCATGGTCAGTTCCATGGAAGACAAGCCAGATGTCTTCAGTAGAGGAGAGGCCAAGTAGCCCAAATCCTTTTTGTCAATAAAGAGCTTCACCATTTAAGAACACAGCATCCCCCTCCTTGTGGATAATATTGCATCCCTCTATTATGAGATATAATTTCTATGGGAATTGGAAATCCTGCCATACTCAATAAGAGACTAACAGGGAACTTTCGACTCCTTGTCGCCTCTAACTGCACCACTTCTGAACAGCATCGTGATGGTATTGGAAAACGGCAATAACTAATTGTGTGACTGTTAAAGTCATATCAAACTACCATATTTAAGAAAGGGCTAGTGAGATAGCCCAGTGGCTGAAAACACTTAGAGCTTCCTTTTAAATTGTATCTATCATTTATCTATCTATCAATCAATCTATCTATCTATCTATCATCTATCTATCTATCTATCTATCTATCTATCTATCTATCTATCTATCGTGTGTGTGCATATACATGCCCTGCCACATCACATGTTTGGAGGTCAGAAGACAACTTGAGACAGTAAGTTCTCTCTTTTCCCCATGTGGGTCCTGGGAACCCTCAGATTTTTAGGCTTGGTGGTGGCAAGCACCTTTACTGACTGAACCATCTCACTAACCCCTCTGTACTGTTTTTAGTTGGGGAAGAAAAAGGAGATCCACCGAAAATTGGCCAAGGATAAGGTTGTCCAGTGAAGCCACAGTGAACATGTTTCTTTTTCCTTCACTTGGACATTATCACAGTGCTGTTCTGGTCCCACAGGACACTGCGTGGAGCCAGAGAGCTGAGATTTTTCTTCTACATGAAATTTAAGTTGATGCTTTCTTAAGTGGTTAGAAATGAGTTTGCTTTCATTCTTTCCTCACATTACCTTTCTTGATATTTGGAGACTCCAGAGCGTGTGTGTTAAAGGCTGGCTGAAGTGTAGAAGTAGATGCATGAAGTGTTTGGTTTTCCAAAAGGGAAACACAACAAAGCAAACCCGCGCTTTCTTCGGCATGGGGGGTTTAGAGGCAGTAAGGTCCAGCCTCAGGAAACCGCCAGTGTTGGGACGCTGAGAAATAGCAGCCACTGCCCTGACCACTCGCGACTGATAAGGACATTAGGTGGCTCACAGACGCTTGGGGATGGGACAGAGTCACGCCTGGAAGGACACACAGCTGAGATCAAGACTTGAATCATACAATGGGAATGCTCCAGTCAGGACCTGGTGCTCCCAGGTGCCAGGCACAGACACTGCCCTCCTGCTGGCCGTGCTGGGCAAGGACGCCAACAGTTAACGGTTGCTCTCCACTTAGCAGTGATTACAAAACTCGCCACACAGTCCTTTCTCCTGTGCCCATCCATTCTCCCGTCTCTTGGAATTTTGTCCTCTTAGATGACATGGGCCTCAGACATGGAGCCACCTTCTGTCTCTTCACCTGCGTGTTAGTTCAAGGCCAGTACTAGTTACCGAAAGGCCTGTGCTGAAGCCGATAGCAGGACTGTCAGCGAGGGCAGAAGCCGAAGCCATTCCCACAGCGAGGGCCACCTCTTGGCCACAGTGCCAAGCCCTTGGCACAGCAGCTGGAGCACACACAGGTCCTTTGTACAGAGCTCGACCGCTCTGGGTCTCCCAAGCTCCCAGCTGCCATTCTGTTTTTCCAGCTACTTTTTTTTCCTACAAAGCCGAGGTACAGTGCATGGCAAAGAGATCCTGGGTGATGCAGGCTACTGAGGTGCTTGCCTCCAAATTGATGAGATAAATTTGCTCACGGACAGGTTTAGACCTCAGAGGCAATGCTGCGGTAAAAACTGCTGGCCCTGCCCACTTCCTTCTCTTTATTCCTATTCAGACTTAAATGCCGGCCTTGCCCGAGCTCATGCTGAGACCTGGACCTCAGTAACTCCAAACACACACACACACCCTTTTCAGAAATCTGTAATTTCATCATTTCTTGACCAAATGAATCTAGCCGCAGGGAGACACAAACTTTCCATTGGGATTTATTTTGCGCTCTATTTTGGTGAGTGTGATTTTTCCTCCCTCTCTTGCTTTTCAAACCCCTATTCATTACAAGAAATATAGGTTTTTCCAAAATTGACTTTTAAAGTAACCTTATTATTAAACACATACATCTTGCCTTTCTGCCTTTTTAATTCTGGTTTATAGGTTTACAGACTGAGATTCAGAACCATCTATGACTTAGAATGTGAAATTCAGGCTGTGTTTGGCCCAAGAACCCTAATCTGAGTTTTGAAGTCTGAAGATGTAGGATGACCAGCCTTTGCTCAGTCTCCACAGCCAGATCCTGCTCCTAAAGTCAGGAGATTTGGGCCCCCAAACACAGGCAATCCAAGGCCTCCAGTTGCAATCAAACACTAGTAAATTTGGGAAGCAGGGTGGAATTGTTTCTTGTATAAATGGATAATTTATAACAGTTAAGAAGTATGAAGTTAAGGAAAAGCAATTAACCCAGAAGAAAGACTTGTCACAATTTTTTTTGTACCAAAGTGACTATATGATGCAAGGCCAAGTCTGTTTTAGAGAAAGAAGAGAATGGGGAGAAATTATTAAATATGAAACAAATCTCTCTCTCTCTCTCTCTCTCTCTCTCTCTCTTTCTCTCTCTCTCTCTCTCTCTCTCTCTCTCTCACACACACACACACACACCCCAGAAGACAGAGGAATGCAGGAGCCCTGGGACAGAAGGAGGAACAAGCTAAAGAGGGCAGAGATTTGCAGGGAGGACAGGAGGGAAGGGGGAGGAGGGAGAGGGCAGAGATGTGCAGGGAGGACAGAAGGGAAGGGGAGGAGGGAGAGGGCAGAGATACAGGGAGGACAGGAGGGAAGGGGGAGGAGGGAGAGGGTGGAAATATGCAGGGAGGAGAGGGGGAAGGGGGGAGGAGGGAGAGGGTGGAAATATGCAGGGAGGACAGGGGGAAGGGGGAGCAGGGAGAGGGTGGAAATATGCAGGGAGGACAGGGGGAAGGGGGAGGAGGGAGAGGGCAGAGATGCAAGGAGGACAGGAGGGAAGGGGGAGGAGGGAGAGAGCTGAGATCTTCTGGCCTTAGGCAGGGTCCCGGCTGGCTCTGAGCTATACTGAAGGGGAGGGAGAGATTGAGAACTATAGGCTGTAGTGAAGCCCCCCACCCCCACAGTGTCTGAGCTCACTCCTCTGCTCCCATAGGGAGGAATCTCATAGTGTTCTCCTGATGAAGCAAGAAACAAGGACTGGCCTGGCTCTTTACTTCCTGCAGTCCTTGAGACCACAGTTGGCAGGGGCTGGGGAAAGTGAAGATGCTGAGTCCATGGGAAGAGGGTAGAGTGGAAGGTGACACCACCACCACGTGGATGTCCCTTCGGCCAAGAAGAATTCTGGTAAAACACATGGAGGGGATTTTGAGAACTGGCTTGGTGACTCATGCCTATAATTCCAGCTCTAGGGAGGTTGAGGCAGAAGGATTGTAGCAACTTCAAGTTCATTCTGGGATATACAGTGATGCCTCAGCTCAACATCCCTACAAAACAACCAACTAAGGATGCTTCAAGTTTTACTCATAGATCCAGATGAAGAAGGAGGGGTTTCTGACTTTAAAATATCAAGATGGAATTCAATCATAGAACTACCTATTGATACCTTGCTTTAACACCTGATATCATTGAAAAATCTTCCCCTACCTTAGGGAAAGCATCTTCCCCATCACCATCACAGACACCTGAAATTATGTAAATCAGGTACAAAAATCTTTCTGAAATCATTAGAGATAGAATTTTATTTATTTTTTAATTAATTAATTTATTTATTAAAGATTTCTGCCTCCTCCCTGCCACTGCCTCCCATTTCCCTCCCCCTCCCCAGATCAAGTCCCTCTCCCTCATCAGCTCGAAGAGCAATCAGGGTTCCCTGACGTGTGGGAAGTCCAAGGACCACCCACCTCCATCCAGGTCTAGTAAGGTGAGCATCCGAACTGCCTAGGCTCCCACAAAGCCAGTACGTGTAGTAGGATCAAAAACCCATTGCCATTGTTCTTGAGTTCTCAGTAATCCTCATTGTCCGCTATGTTCAGCAAGTCCGGTTTTATCCCATGCTTTTTCAGACCCAGGCCAGCTGGCCTTAGTGGGTTCCTGATAGAACATCCCCATTGTCTCAGTGTGGAAAGACAAACGTATACGCATTCTCCTGAATATAAACCGTCATCAGGTGATGAAAGGAGACAGAGACAGAGACCCACATTGGAGCACCGGACTGAAATCTCAAGGTCCAAATCAGGAGCAGAAGGAGAGAGAGCACGAGCAAGGAACTCAGGACTGCGAGATAGAATTTTATAAAGCTATTTATTTACTTACCTATTTATTTGGTGTGTGCACCAGCATGTATGTATATGCACAAATGCATGCAGGGCCTGCAGAGGCCATGGAAGGAGTTGTATCAGCGGGAAACCGGAATTACAGATGGTCATGAGCTGTCACGTGGCTGTTGGGAACCGAACCCTGGTCCTCAGCAAGAGCAGCAAGTACCTTTAACCTCAGGATTATCTCTCCGGTCCCTTGAGATAAGAGGACACAATGACTGGGTCGAAGCATCGAAGAATTACCAGTGACAGTTCCTCCGTGTGTGACAAAGAGAAAGAGGCTGATGAGGAGGGATAGCTGCCGAAGAAGGACCAGGGAAGCAAAATTGTTGACCAGTGGGTTTCACAAGGACTTGTCCTTGTTTATCTTCACGTGGGATGGAAAAGACAGCACAAGATATTGCTCAACTGGGTGTGTCGACACCTTTGTCTTCTGGACTGTTGGAGACAGATAATTGTCTTTGTTCTTGTGGGCATTTTGCTGCTTTCTTTCCAATGCCTTCCCCAGCCTCAAGATTCCATAGCACCATAAGCTGAGGGATCTATGTTTCTGAGGCAGTTTACAGTCCAATAAAACCAGGTGAAATGTGTGTGGATACAAGGAACCCAGGAGCTGGGGGTCTATCTGGCCTCTATTGCTGAAGGATTCTCGGTCAACTGTTTCATCTCTGAAGCTTAAAATGCCTCAAAAGTAGTGGCTCTAGCTGGGCCTCAGGGCACACATCTGTAATTCCAGCTTTTTCAGGAGGCAGAGGCAGGAGAGATGCAAGTTCAAGGCATGCCCCAGCTCCAGAGTGAGTTCAAGACCAGCCTAAGCAACTTAGTGAGACCCTGTCTTGAGATTAAAAAGATAAGTAAAAAGAGGGTGAGGAGATATCTCAGGGGTATAGGCCCTTGTTCAGTCCTATAATAACATAGGTGCATGCACACACACATGCGCCCCCCCCCCACTACACACACCGAGCAGTGGCCCTAGATGATGTTTTCTTTCTCCTTCCCAAACTGTGGCACTTTCTTAAGAAACAGACCAGAGGATCCCAGAACTCCACCCTCACGCAGACGGTGGCAAAAATGCCCGCGTCCCATTTCCTCCAGCATTAGAACCATGGGCATCACCCACAGATTTCAGGGCCCCTGGTGAACTGTAGAGAAGGCCCAAGTCCCATATGCAGGAGCCAGGACATGCTGATGATGCCAGAGGACCTCAGGCCCACCAAACAACAAAGACTTTCTCTCCTGGCTGCACAAGATACCAGAGGGCACAGAAATTCTGGCATCTTTGTTAAGAGTACTCTGACTAGGAATAGCTCGTATTCATTATCATCACCATTTCCCGACTTCTTAATCAGGCCTTTTATGCTACCCTAGGCTACCTCAGGTCCCTTTTTCCCTCTGTCATCTCATGAGACTTAGAGAATAAATACCGTCTCTGGTGTTCCTACCGTGTGTCACAACTGGCTCAAGTATCAGAATAAAGCCACCTCCTGTGTCACCTGGGTAGAGGTGTCGCCCCTTCTTCGCCTACTCCTGCCATGCCGAGAATGAAGACTTGCTGACACCTCTTGATATATAGTTTTGGAGATATATATCAATATATCAATCAGACTTGCTGTGTTCTGTTGGCAATAAGCACTTATCAGGAGCCTCACCTTTGGGAGGGCTGGCTATGAATCACAGGAGGGGGGACGTGCCATAAAAATGAGACCCAACAAAACCATTCCTGCTCTTCTTACTGCCTTGTGAAAATCAGTTGTACAAAAGCATACCACACACAAGAAAGAAGCCTGCCAACTTTCAAATGCCAGAGGGGCTGAGACAGAGTTGGTTTTGAGCAAAAGGATTTCTGCAAAGAAAGGTAAAAGAGGAGAAAGCCTAAACCCCCTGCGTGTTCTGTTACCTAGACACACAAGCCATGATGTGGACCAGGCCCAGGCATTGCAGCCTTTCCTAGGAGAGACAGTCATAGGGAATGGGAAGGACTGGGCCAGAGGACTGGGTGGGAGACCCAGGGGCAAGCACTAATCTGTTCTCAACTTGTTCAAGAGTTTCTAGGATGGGTGTACAACCATATGGTCTGAATCCTCTGACCCAAACAGTTCACAATTCTCTTCTCTCCTTCAGTCCTTTGTCTTCTTGAGGCAGAGTCTGGCTTTAATAACCACACACACACACACACACACACACACTCACACACACACAGTTATAACTTTTTAAAGCAGTCTCTCTCCATAGTCCTTGCTGTCCTGGAATACTATGTAGACCAGGCTAGCCTTGAACTCACAGAGATCTGCCTGTCTTTGCCTCCTGAATGCTAGGACTAAAAATGTGTGCCACCATGCCTGGCTTAATAATGATAATTTAGCAAAAGGCTTAAGAAAGAGAGGTGCTCATCAGAAATCAAGACACACCGAGAGCATGAGTGTGGCTTCTGGAAGAAGAGCCTAGGATGCAAGACACAAACCAAAGAATCACTGCAGGCTCATAGAAGGACAAGCTCGTCCATCGGTCTTTCCAAGAATACAAATGCAATGGCTTTGGGTGAATCACTAAACCATTAGACCATCTCCCTTTATTCTCTGCATGCATTTTGGTCTGTCCCCGGACCATTCTGGAATTTTCCGTGTTGATGACTAAAAACCAGGAGTGATTTCCAGTTCATAAAGCAAAGCTTGGCAGTACTACCTAGCACTTACGTGTGCATGGGATATGTTCTGTGAAAGCTGTGCTTGAGTGCGCGTGTGCGTGCACGTACACACATGCGTGCATATGTGTATATACATTAGTGTATAAAGTATGTGCTATTATCAATGCCACTTCACAAATGGGGAAGCTAGGGCCCAAAGCGTCACCTAAGTTGTACAGCTGAGCTTCACATCTGGATAGTGTGGCTTTGGGTCCCATAAACATGATGCTTCATCAATTCTGTGTCAGTCAAGCAAATAATAACAGCAGAGGCTCAGTAATACACATAGAAAAATCTCAGACATTCTGAATGAGGATTCTGGAGCCCTTAGGAGAGAGCCACCAACAAGGGGTTGGGTGGTGTGGTGTTAGGGTTCCGTAGACTGTTCTCAGAGGCTCTGAGCTGGGCATAGCTACTGTTTGCATGAACTGCTGACATTGTGTCTATTTCTCACTTAAAATCAACAGCTACAAAGAAACATGAACATCTGCAACTAAAGTAAGAGAAAGAAGAAAGAGAGGGAGAGAGGGAGGGAGGGAGAGAGACAGGAAAGAAAGAAAGAAAGAAAGAAAGAAGGAAGGAAGGAAGAAAGAAAAAGAAAGAAAGAAAGAAAGAAAGAAAGAAAGAAAGAAAGAAAGAGAAAGAAAGAAGCGGCGGCTATAGGAATCTGGAAATAATATCCCCTAACTCAGGGGACTAATGGCATTGGTTTAAAAGGGGCTGACTTTAAAGCCGGTATGTGAATTTACTGGGGCCATTGGCAGGGATGCTAACAATTTATGGAATGCGTTTTTGGGAAGGATTAGGGGGAAAACATGTTGTGTCTTACAAACCCAGAGTTAAGAATACAGCTCAAAGGGGGAGCAATAACTATCACGCGCTCAGTATGTGTAGGCTTTGGGGAGGGGTTGGTTTGCCTTCTTTCTTTCTTTTTCTTTTTTTTCTTTTCAGATCGTACCCTAAGGACCAAATTCAGGCCATACCGGATATGCCCAAATCATTTCCATCTGCTGCCCAGGACGACCCAGGAGGCCTGGCCTTGCGGAGCAGCTCCCAGTGAGAGCAGTTTATGAAGGGACCACTTTGGAGTCACATCATTCCTTTCCATTCAGCCCGGTCCCGGGGCCCCCTCAGCCCTGGCTGTCTTCTGCCAGTTGAGTTTTTAAAATGGACTGCTTTGCATTTTAGCCACAGATTAAAATAAGCAAAAAGAAGCCCTTTATTGATGTCCTGCTTCCTTCCCACCCCTCCCGTCCCAGCATATAAAGTGGCCTTCCCACAGAGTAGGAGCTTAGAGCAGATGGGTAAATTGAGTTACGGGGTTTGACTTTTGCGACCTGGATTAGCCATGCATCCTTCTGTTCAGAGCAGAAGCCCAGGGAGCTATAGGAGTATTGAACCCAAAGAATCCCAGGCCCTTTAACAATAACAACAGCAATAATAATAATTTTGAAGAAATCTTTTTGTGCCTCTTTCTAGAAAAGCTGCTGGGAGCTCTCCTGCCCAGATTAATCTAACACAGAAGCTAACCTAGTTTTCTGCTTACTTTCACAGTGATCAGACATGAGCAGACAGAACACTCCCGGGAGGAAGGGTTCTCAGGGTTCCTGATGGCACAGCAGTTATTTCTAAGATGCAAACAGGCTGTAAGAGCATGGTCAGCATTCTGTAGTGTGGGATCCAAAGTCACCGAGTCAAACAACCTCAGAGTGATGGATGTGCAGAGAACTTGTGTTTAAGCTGAATACATGCAGACTTTTCATAGCTTTGTTTCATAAATACAGCACAACGCCCGCTCAAGTAGTGTTTCCACTGTATTAGGCTACGAATAACCTAATACATGTTTCAGAGAGTATGGGAAGAGGGGTGTAGGTTATAGGTAAGGGTTACTCTTTCGGATATGGGATTTGAGCATCCCAAGATTTTGGTATCTGTAGGGAGTCTTGGAATCAATTTTCCAAGAAGGTATGTTGATGAGGATGTCAGCGTCTAAACTGAAAGGAACCTGGAAATACGACCAGCAGGATAAGGCTCTGAGCAGGACATAAATAGCTCTCCAGCCCCCACTGGGTGGGTGGAACCTTATAGAAGTTACTTTTTCTACAGCCCCTAATGGTTCTGAATCAGACCTCTCCATCCAACCTTCAGGTTTTTTTTAATATAAAAAAAATGGATACTATGAAAGACTTTATTTTCTCTTCAAGAGAGGTTCTCCCAGTATAAGATTAGACTTCATTCTTTCTCATGTCTTTGTGTTATACTGATTTGTTCATTTTAAGAGACAATCCCAAGTATTCTGGGCTGGTCTTGAACTCACAATGTGGTTGAGGTGACTTTGGACTTCTAACCTTACCGCCACTGTCTGCAAGCATTGTGACTGTGTGCAGCAGCACATGCTCAGTTTATGTGTTTCTGGGCATCAACCAGGGACTCGTGCAGGCTAGACCAGCACTCTACCGACTGAGCTGCATCCCTGGTCCCTTCGTGTTATTGTTTCTAAGAGTTAAATGTTGCCATCATTTTCCATTATTTGGTTTGGGTACTTAAATTGAGGGATGACAACGAGTCTCGAGTTTTCTAGGTCACATCAAACAACCTTCTCAATGTTGGCCACGTTTCCAATTGTCTACACATCAAACCACTTCAGGAAGTATTTATTGGAGCTGGATAGAGAATTCAGCAGTTAAGAGCATTGACTGTTCTTGCAGAGGACAAGATTTGTTCCCCAGCACCCACATGGCTGCTCGCAACCATCTGTAACTCTGGTCCCAGGGGATCCAATGCCATCTTCTGACCTCTGCAGCCAGCAGGCATTCACACGTATGTACATATGCACATATGTACATGTAGGCTAAGAATTCATACACACAAAAATTTTAAAGTGTTTATAAAGCACCACTTATATGTCTTTTGCCAGGGAAATTGCCAAGTAATTTCCCCACGGTGGTTTTTAAACTTTCTAGTTTGAACCTTTTTTTTTTTTTTTTGAGTTGAAGAGAATTGCTAAAATTCATGCAGAGGGTTGCTGTGTATCCTCCCCCACCTCGCTTTTTACCCCCAGCGAGGCTCATGCAGAATCATGACATAGTATCAAAACTTGAAAATTCTTCTAGAATTACAGATTAAAAGAAGCATTCAGAAAGGCTGATAACTTGCCCAAAATGATTGAGAGCATTTGGGGACCCCCAGGGCCACATCTTTCACTCCATTGGGGCAAGGCTTTGTTTGAATTTAGCTTCTGTCATTGGTGAGCTGAATGCTGTTGGCCAAGTTCCTTAAACTCTCAAGAGTGTGGGGGCTTATCTGAACAATGGAATTAAAGACAGTACCCACTCTAGGGATTGTTCTGGGAGCAGCAAGAAGGTGTGTGCCCCACATAGATCAGGAGCCCATGTGTCTGGCTCCTTCCTCCCCTCCCGCCCTGGTTCTCATTGGTTTATTTGTTAAATTACTTTATCTTTATAGCAAGCCTAAGGACACAGTGTCAGAAGCATCATGAGGGTCAGGGCTGGCACTCAAAGCCAAGCCGTCTGGGCTAGGACGGGGTCCCTAGGCTTCAGGTCAAGTGTATGAACTGCACTACTCCAGTGGCTGTCCCAGCAGAAGGCCTCTCATGTGGGTGCACCCACTTGCTGGAGCAGCTTCCCCGAACCTCTCCCTGTGGGCCGGGGTTCACATGAGTGAGCCGCAGTCTAGGCACAGACGTAGTTACAGGCTGGACCATCCGCGGCCATTAGTCCGTCCAGCAATGAAACGGTGTGGCATCCATTCTTCCGATCTCCTTGACTGAAAAGAGGCCTCTTGACAATCAGTGTGGGGAGCCCCACTCCTCCCGTCGTCGGAAACTCCGTTCATTGTCTCACCCCTTGTTTTGAGCCCTCCTTGCTTCAGAAAAATTCTCGGTAGAACAATCTGCTAGTCAGGTGATCTATATTTCCATATCTAAAAAAAGTTGTTCAGAGGCGCTCACTCATCTTACCAATTAGAGAAACTGAGCGTCAGGGCGAGCTGGCACCATTACCCTGGGCTAATGGAATGCTAGCTCAAGGCGAATGGCAGTTGGAATTTTCATGAGCCTACGCAGGCTTAGCAGGCCGAGCTTGGGACTTCAATATACCTTCAAAAACTACTGAAAAAAGTTTGAAGACTCCTAAGGGTTTAGAAATCCCAGGAACTTAATCCAATCTCTAAAGACTCTAAAGATTTCAGAAAATCCCTCCTGAAATAGAAATGCTCTTTATTATATGTGCTTTATGTCGCACTAAGTCCCCTCTTCAATATCTTAATCCTGTGGCCTTAAAGTTTGATATCTACATGGGAGTCTCTGAAAGTTAAGGCAACCTGACTGCACCAAAGCATCTCCAAGCACATGTGGAACCCAGGTGCTCAGTAAGTGTGGAAACCATTCCTTTAAAAATAATGGCATGCAGGCTCTTTGCTGGTCACTCAATCCTCCGCCTGCCCTCATGGCTTTGGTCAACCTTAGTCTCATCTGCATCAGTCTCTCTGCTCATCTCTCTTTAGGAAAGGACCGAGGCTCAGTGAGCATGTGTATGTGAGCTTGTGTGTGTGTGAATGTGTGTCTGTGTGTGTGTGCTTCTGTGCATGTATATGTGTGTGAGAGCTTGTGTGTTTGTGAATGTGTGCCTGTGTGCGTGTGTATGTGTGTGTGAGCTTGTGTGTTTGAGCGTGTGAGCACATGCTCATATGTATGTCTGTGTGTGCGTGCTTGTGTGTGTGTGAGTGTGTGCCTATGTTCGTGTGTGCATGCACGCTTGTGCTGGTGTATGTATGTAGAGGGCAGAAAACAGTCCCGGGTGTTATTCCTCTGGCACGGTCCACCACATTTAACACTTTTTAAAAATGTTATTCTTTGACAATTATCGTGGTCACACATACACCCCACTCCTGCTACTCTGCAGAAGTGCCTGGAGTACCACCTGTCCCAGACCTACCGCCCTCCCACCCCTGCCTACTGCGCTGTGTCCTCTTTTTCTCTTTGTTTTTAAATAACTCACTGAGTTCAATGAGTGCTGCACGCATGCGTGTAGGACCATCCCCTGGAGCATGGGGAGCTTTCCTGGGGCCACACTCCTGAAGAAATCTGACTTTTCCTACCCCAGCAATCATCAATTGTCAATAGTTCCTCAGACAGGAGTGGGACCTTTCTTTCTCCCTTTCTTCCCTCTGTTCTTCCTTTAAAAAAGACAAAACAAAGCCAGGATCTTTCATTGGCCTGAACCTCACCAAGTTAAGTTGGCTAGTCACATCTACTTTTTTTCTTTTTCTTTGTGTGTTTGTGTGTTCCAAGGATCTAACTCAGGTCCTCTGAAACATTTACTGACTGAGCCATCTTCCCAGTCTCAGTGAATTCTTAATAAATAAAATTTCAGAGCTCCGAAACTGGGTTAGAATCATGCCGCTCCACAGAATGGCAAAGCCTCCAGAAGGTTCCTGAAGGAGGGACATTTTGTTTCCATGAGCCCAGATGTTTTGACATCTACCTGGAAAGATGAAACCTTTGGCCAGAAGTCTCTCCCATGTGGTAGTCCACGCCATTTCCTCGTGTGGTCATCACAGGCTCTCCCTTGGAGTCTGTTCTGCAGCTTCATGAGACATATTTGACCCTTGGGAAGACAAACCCCTCTAGGACATAAATACAGCACTGTGGAAGACATGGGCAGACTGTTAGTTACAGGGTCCCACTATTACAAGTAGTAAAATATTTTTTTAAAAAAATTTTAAGACTGAACATTCTGTTTTATCAAGAAAACTCAGAGGGGAGTCAGACAACCCCAGTGACAAGCAAAATGACTGACAATTTGCCTCCAGGTGGGTATATGTAGGGGCCAAGAGGAGCAGCCTCCAAGGGTCAGGGAAGGAGACTGTCTTCTTGTCTCGTCCCTGTCAGATGACAGGATCACAGGGTTATTGAGCTCTGTTGAATTCTGAGTGCCTTCTTGGAGAGGAGAAACCCCTGGAAGGATGCCTTCTCAATACTCTGGGGGCGACCACAGGAAGCCAATTGGCAATATGGAAGCCAGAACACTGCCATGGACAGGATAAGGACTCTGAAGGGTCTCCACTTCTGATAGTGGACATCTACGTCAACCCAAGACCATCTTATGTTAACGTAAGTGACCAATCCACTCCTCCGCACCCTCAAGGGCATAAAAAGCCACATAAATACCCTCCTCCACACTCCCCTGCTGGCAATCACCCTTAGCAATCACAGGGAAAGCCTCACCTGCTGACAAAGCACTCCCACCCAAAGAGGGGAGGTGACGTGCCCCACCCGGTGGAGAAAGGATTCTGAGCAGAAGGGGACAACCGTCCTGCCTTACTGCCTGCCTCTGCTTGTGAGTTACGAGCAGGAATGAAGTGGTAGACGCCAAGTGATCCCACAACTGGGCCTTTAATCCTCTCTGTAAAGTAACTGGTATGTACAAATCAAGATGGCAATGGGCTTCACCTCTTTTTTTGCCCCATGCTGATAAATTTGTAGGACAAAATTACAAGAAGAGCATAAGGTGTGCTTTGACCCCCAACTGGGCATCTGTCTTCATTGCTCTACAATCTATCCCCCATACTCTATGCCTGGCCTGCCCGTTAAATCTATAACTATAGAGCATTCTAGCTACAGACATGAGAGGTAGGGTCAGAGTAGGTGCCCTGTTCTACCACAGTCCCTGCTGGCTGTGTGACTTTTGACAAGTGTCTCCATCTCTCTTATAGTTTTCTATATATGAATATTAATGGAAATGAACCAGATCCTGAGGTGATATCTTGTTAGTGCAAATAAAGCTTGCCTGGAGATCATAGGGCAGAGCTAGCCACTAACTAACCATAGAGGTCTGGAGATCTGTACAGACGCAGAGAGAGGAAGT
The DNA here is from genome assembly GCF_018167655.1 of Microtus oregoni. NCBI lineage: Eukaryota > Metazoa > Chordata > Mammalia > Rodentia > Cricetidae > Microtus > Microtus oregoni. Next base: position 29,959,451 of record NW_024543085.1, read on the forward strand.
GATGGAGGGTAGGGGGAGGAGACAGGAACTCAGTCTCTTTTGGGCTGGGAAGTTGGGAGGTAAGGTGGCTGTGGTTTTGCTTCTTCGTCTCTCTGGTCTTTGACTCCAGACTTTTATTACTAAGACCTTCTAGAACTTGAGCTACAAGAGCTATACAAGCACACCACGGTGGTGGGAAAAGTGATCAAAAAGCCTTTACTCTCATACAAACCAGATCCTCTTTCTCTTGGCGGTGCTTCCAGATGCGAACTGCAGAGGGAGAGGAACACAGGAACATTGAATTGCTACTTTTAAGGAAGATAGAGTGGATGAGAATTTGGCCACAGCCCGGGTTTCATCAGACATCAATGGAGCAGTGACTGGCTGTGGATTTGATAAAGAGATTTATATGAGATATTTAGGCCCAAACCAGGAATTGTGTGATCAACAAAGTCTGAAAACTCCGGCTGCATCAGCTGCGATGGCCCCATTGATGACCAGGGTCGCTTCAATACTAGTCTGAAAACCATTTGAATTCAAGAACTTAAGTCACTGGGGAAGGACTAAGGGGGTGTAAGTTTTAATCTGTACCCCAGGAGAGTTTAAGGTGTGAGTTTTAGAACCCACAGTTTCAGAAACTCTTCCTTACAATGAGGAACAAATCTTTATTTATTTATTTATTTATTTTCCAGGCGAGACTTGTTCGCTGTAGAGAGAGAGATTACTCCATTTGGTAAGGTGCCATCTCAGGGAGACAGGAAGTCAGCAGAGAGCAGCTATGGAAAGATAGCTAGATTGTGTTCCAGGTTTCAGGCAATAGCAGGTCTGGTTTCCTTTTGCCAATTGCGTTAATGCTGGTGCAAACAGAGACTCGGGTGTTGGGAAAAGAGAGGAAGACATCCAGAGGAGGGGTCCTCACTCTTCACAGGTCCGGTACTGCAGGTCAGAAGGCACTCTTGCAACTGAGGGTGACGATGAACAGTTTGGTTACTGGAAGCATTTGCGTTTCTGGGCTCAGCCCAGCACAGGCCCAGACTCTCCCGACAGCCTTCCTGTGAGGTCAAGGACCTGCCTTCTCTGTAGCTGGCTCACTCTAGGTACCCCGGGAGTAGTCAGACAGCTGTCTGAGACATGGCCGGCTTGATTTGGAGCATGTATAAATTAAGAAATGTGTAGCACTAGATAGATCGATTTATTTGCAGAGTGGAGAGACAAATTTGGCATTTTGTGTGCTCGGATCTTTAAATATTTACAACCGAGAACCTTCAGGAGTGACCTTTCTCTAGAGACTTCTGCAACATGGACTTCAGAAAGCCCCTTGCTAAGCTTTTCTGTGAAGCAGGTCCACACTCTGTCTGCAAATATTGGCTACATTTCCTGGGGTTACCTAGTAAACACTGTGTGGTGATGCTTTGAATGCTCCCTAGGCTATACCCAGAACCCAGTGGTAACTACCCAGAGGTCTCTGCTTAGCAAATCTGGCAGAAGGGTTCAACCTATTGCAACTTAACACTCTCCAAAGCACTTTGTTTGAGTGGTGGGGGGCGCTGGAGAGCCTTTCTAGAAAGCAGTTCAGAGAATGGGGGATTATTTTGGGAACTATGAAACATTTGTATCCTTTTAGAAAAGTCAAAGATACCCCAGCTCCTAGTAAGAATTTTTCTCTCGTTAGTAGGTTGACTGTGTCCCAAAGGCCCATATGTCAAAGACTTTGTTCTCAGGATTGTATGATAGAACCTTTGAGAAGTGAGGTGGGAATTCCTTAGGTCATTCAGCGCATGCTCCATAAGGGGCTCTGGGCTTCTTGTCTTTTGTCTTTCTTTCTTTTGATTCCTAGCCATGAGGTTAGCAGTTTTTCTCTGCCATGTTACCACCGTGATGCACCATCTTACCACAGGCCCAACACATTTCAGGCCGATAGGTCACGGACTGAAAACTTCCAAACTGTGAGCCAAAATAAACCTTTCCCCCAAATAAATGGATTGTCTTTGGGCTAGAGGGGTGTGTGTGTCCGTGGGTAAAGTGACTGTGGAGCAAGCCTGGCTTCCTGATTTGGGAGCCTCAGCATTGGAGCAAAAAGCTGGGCAGTTGCATGTGCTTGTAATCCCAATGCATGGGGACATGGGGACATGGGGACAAGAGAATCCCATGGGCTTTCTTGCTAGTTGGTCTAGCTGAACCAGTGAGCAAGTTTCAAAAAATGAAAAATGGAGAGTGACTAAGAAAGACATCTAATATTGGTCTTTGCCTTTTGCACATTACCCCTCAACACACACACACACACATACACACATACACACATACACACACAATAATAATAATTTTGTTAAGAGTGCTAAACAGCTGACTCACAGAAGGCTTCTTGCAGACTTTGGTGAGACTGAGAACTTGACCTCACCAGTGTAACCTGGACTGGGGAAGAGCTGGCCAAGAACCAGGCACACCACTGCAGCTGCTTGGAACCCTATGTCCCAGGACTCACCAATGAGAGTACTTAGCCTCCCCTGACACACGCTGCATCCAGCAAACAGACCTAGGAGAATCAAGCACCCGTCAGGGCTGGAGTTCAGATGGATGCCTCCCAAAGCCCCAAAGCCACGCTGTAATAGATGATAGATGACAAGTGCCAAGGGGAACATCTTTGAGCAATTATGAAAGTAATATGATGCTTCGGATTATTGAAGAATGCTTTGCTGAGCCTCAGATCCCTTATCTGTAAGGCAGGGCTCGTAACATCCACTCGCAACATCCAGATCAGAACCAAGTGACAGACTACGTGCATTGAGCTCCCAGCATTGTTTCTTGACTCTAGAAGACTCCTAAGGCTAAGCACTTGGGATGTTTACTGTTAGAGGTGGGTTAGTCAAAGAGCACAGAGGAAGGGCGGAGGATCTTAACACAAGGAAAAAAATCAATGAGCTTTGGGAACTGGAAACAAATACCAACTCCTCCCACTGAGACCCGCCAACTCTTTATACCTACTGATCCCCGTTAAGAATCACGTTCAGGGGTGGTTGCAAGAGACTAGATAGCGAAGTACTTAGGACTGTTTGGAATAGCTAAGCAGTCTGGAGAGCTGGGAACGCAAACAATAAGGATCTGCTAAAAAAACAACACATTTGCCAACTTGCCAAGGCCAGAAGGAGAACCCATCCTTCATTTAACAAGTTGTAAGCGGCTACCATGCAGAGCAGCCTGGGCCAGGGGGAGCTTTTCTACAGTTGGAGAGATTGCAGTCAGTTCTGTGGTGACAAAGGAATCAGGGTAGAGGGTCCAGGATCCCAGAAGACAGCAGTGCAGCGGAAAGGCTCTGAGCAGAATGGCTTCCTCCACTGCTGAACACAACTACATTACTAGGAAAGCTCCTGCAGATAGGATTTTACTGAAATGGCTGCGTTTGATGTTAAATGCCAGTGCATTTAGGTCCCCCTTAGTGGAACTTCTGTTAGAAAGATGTGATTGTTCCTGACGCTCAACGAAAGGAAGGAAGCATGGAGGGGGTTGCTGTTCTTGGTCCTCTTGCACTTATGCTGTGCATGGAGTTCTTTAGAAAGGAATACAAGACAAAATAGTTGGCCATTTCAGAGTGCCTGTTGCCAAAGATTACACCATCCAGAGATGGAAGTCCCTCTGTGAAGTGAGGCACTGGTCCAGCAAAAGCAGTCTCCAGTATTCTCAGTATTCTGAGTGTTCTCAGGGACCCTAGACTTCCAGGATTTATGAGTCAGCATAACTTAGTTCTTCAAGTTGGGGAATCTGGAGGCTAACAAAAGTTTGGTGTTACCTTGCTTTACCAAATCATCTGTTGTGAAAATTTCTTTTCATAAGGTTCCCCAAACAAAGAAAAGTAAAATTCCACCTATGTTTCCCCTGGAGAACCAATGAATTTATTAGGGCTCATGCATTGTCTAAGATTTAGAAAGTTTTTTTTTTTAATCAGGGACATAGTTATTAATGTAAGTCCTCAGAGGTTTACAACACACACACACACACACACACACGCACACACACAGTCTTATATTAAAAGTGGCTATTTTGTAAAAAAAACAAACAACCCTTCCATACTTCCAATTTCATTTGAGGATAATGTGGGTTACTAATTATTAATCTGATAACCTCCCTAAGGAATACTGCTGTGGAACAATCTTTTTATGCAATATGAATATGTGCTACTCTCATTGGTTAGTAAAGAGCTGACGTGCCAATAGCTAAGCAAGAAGTGCAGAATTTCTGGAGTCTTGAGAGACGCGAGTCTTGAGAGACGCGGAGGGAAGCAAGATGAACATGCTGTGTTGAAAAAAGGGCTAATTTAAAATGCAAGAGTTAGCTAGTAACAAGCCTGAGCTATCAGCCAAGCATTTATAAATAATAAGTCTCTGAATGGCTATTTGGGAGCAGCTGCTGAGACACAGAAAAACTCTGCCTACAGAATACATACCATACATGGACAGTCCATTTAGTACTTTTTCAATGACTCTACTATTGGTTGAATGACCCTTTCACTATATGACTTTGGTCTAAATGGTGTAGCTTTTTCTTTAACTCAACCATCTTCAAACAAGAAGTAGATGTTGTGGGGTAAACAAAACACCCCTATACAGGGTCAGACATTCTTTCTTTTCTTCCTTCCCTTTTTACATCAGTTTTATGTTCTTGGGTAAGTAGCACCTCAAGGCCTTGGTTACTTTATGCCTTTGAAGTCATGTGGCTCTCTGAGGGGCTTCTAGCTAGGAGTGAGATAACATATAAGCATCACAATACACAGTGTGGTGGTGTGCAATTGATATTTAAAGTAACATGTGTAGACTGATCAAATAAAGATTTTTTTAACATGTTTGCGCTAATGAATATAAATTGAAATAAGTCTTGTTTTCTTTATAAAGCAAGCATCTCTTATTTGTCTTGAAGTACTAGCAAAAAATTTAATCACAATAATCGCACTATTACAACTGGAAGGGGATTCAAAGAAATGCTGGCAGCTTGACAAAGACCTTTGCAGTTTCTAGCCGTTTCTTTACCATTTACAAACACAGGAATGTTACAGAGGCTGAACAAATGGGAGGTGCAGATTTAAAAGGAAAGTACCATGACAGGCATCTGAAGTTTCTTTAGGATTAGTCTCTGATTAAAGAATGGAAAATACTTTTGCTATGAAAAGTCTTGTCATGAGGCCAAACACCTTTACTGGATTAACCTCATGGGAGTCGAAGCTTGATCTTGTCTCAGATCCTCAGCTCTCTGGGGACTAACACCTGCAGCTAGTGATCTCAGGATGGGAATCTTTCTGAGCTATAGGCTTCTAGAAATCAAATTAAAAACTAGATTGGCATAGGATTAAACTGCGCACAAACACTTAAATGCCTTCATATTTAACTTGTGCTTCAGTTACAAAAGTACAACATTCTGTACATTTCTATATAATACATACTTGTATAGTTAAAATATATTTACATGTTTAATTGCAGAAGAATCATACATTTTTCTAAAAATATGTTTATTTGTAGGAAATTCGAACTATGAAAAAAACATAAAGAGCAAAATAAAAATTACTCATAATCATACTCTGTTTTAAACTTATCTTGTAGTTCCTTTGTATATATTTATAAACATGTGTTTATATATTCTATATATAACATACAGAATATACACTTTCAATAGCCTTACTTACAAATGGCTATGAATGATTTTTTGCATGCGTACGGTATACATCCTTGTATTTGTATGTATGTGACCACATATGTGCTGGTGCACATGTGTGTGGTGCTCAGAGGTTGATGATGGATGTGTTTATTGGAACTCTCCACTTTATTTATTGAGTCAGGGTCTCTCACTGAAGCTCAAGCTTATAGATTTAGCTCGTCTACCTAGGTAGCTTTGCCCAGAGATCCAGTCTCCACCTCCTGAAGGCTGGAGTGGCGGGTAGATGCCATGCCCACTCAGCTTTGCATGTGGATGCTGGGCATCCAAACTCCTATCCTCACATTTTCAGGAGAGAACATCCCCTGGAGGGCTGTCCTGCTCTTGGGTTGTCCCTGAGTTCCATGGAATCCATGAGCAATTGCAATGCCCCGTGACTGAGGACCTTTATGGTCTCAAATGATCTCTTCAAGGGAGGGCAGGGAAGCTGTTTATCCTGCATATGAAGAGAGGCATCCTGGTCCTAGGAAGGTCTGCTGGAATGAACACAGAAACGGAAGGGGGCGAGTTAGCAACTTAGTGTTAACTCGCATCCTCTGCAGAACTCCGGGACAGATTTTTCTTAGATGACCTTGTAGCAGTCTGGGAAGCTTGATGCCCAGAGACCCTTCTTGCCTCCTAGTCAGAGAGGTAATCTTTTGGCTAAGATGGGATCTGAATTGAAATGACTACCCCTGGGGTGGGGGTGGGAGGCACTTTCTGATGGAAGCAGGCATGCCACCTGTGTGAGGTCTTCATAGTGGAGGCAGTGAAGAGAGGAGGAGGCAGTTGAGATCTGAGAGTGAGGAGAGCATATCGCTTTGCCTTTCAATGGTTTTTTTTTCCCCTTGGATCCTTCTCACTCCCCCACTCATGCAATTCAGTTGAGTATTTGTTAAGCCTAAAATAAGCAAGATGAACAAGTGTATGCCATTAAAGCAAAAGGTAGAAAAATGTAAAGGGAGCCTTAAACCCTCTTTCGTATTGATAAATGAAGTTCTAGACAGCATCCAGGCTCCTATATCTCTCCATCTCCCTCCCTCCCTCCCTCCCTCTCTCCCTCCCTCCCTCCCTCCCCCCCTCTCTCCTTCCTCATTTCCTACATACAATGAAGAACTGCCCCTTTGCTAGCTCTATTTGTATCAATCTAACATCTAGTCTTATAGTTAATTTCCACTATAATGCAAACTCACCAGCCTCGGTCCTGGTCCTCATCGCTGGATGACACTGGGAAATAACCCTGGAGGACAATGTCCTTTTAAGAAGTTTAGTTGGCAATACTGCTGTCTCCCCAACGTCTGATTCCCTCTGACTGAGGCAAATTATAAATACGCATGAGTATCATGCGTGTATATAATAAAACATATATAACATATACATGGACACGTTTGCATACACATAGCAGAGGGATGCAGAGTTTTATGGCATACAGCATTTTTAAGAATACAGGCTTCGTGGGACAAGAGCCTCAGGAGATGTGTGCAGGCATGCTACAAAAGCAAAAACAGAAAGCCTGAATCTAAAGGAATGTAGGAAGTACGACGTACCTTTCCTGTGGGAATCTCTCTTATCCCAATTTAACATGGAAAAGCCTTAATTGCCTACAGGGAAGAAACGAATTCAATTTGGTATTGCTTCATAGTAATCCCATAGGGGGTTCTTTGACCCCTTATGGAAACATGGCCCTTAGACCAGTGGCTTGGGAAACACACATCCGTTTTCATGAACTTAAGAAAATAAGTAGAAACTGTGGTATTTCAGATGACCCCAGAAAGCAGAAAGAAACATCTTGGTCTGAGAGGGCCGATTATAAAGGGAGGGAGAGCTTCAGATGCCGCATAGGGTGGACACCCAGCATCCTCCTCCACCCACAACCAACTGGTCTATTCTTGGGCAAGGTTTCCCCGATCCTACACCTCCTCTTTCAGGGTCTGCCTTCTTTTTACTCAGGATTTCATCAAGAAGACCCCTTCTCAGCCCATGTTGCTCTTGCCAAGCCCCTTCTCCAGGTTCTCTTGTACTAACACCAGCTGTGGTTTTACTTTTGCACAAGAAAGAGGGCACCCTTTTTTCTGATTGCTTGCCTCAATGCCTTTCTCTCGATACGTCGCTGTACGTTTCCCATGGAGCACGGCTATGCTCCGTTTCAAAGATTCCAGCACTGTAGAAGTTTAGCTTCTTTTTAAGATTGTGTGTGTGTGTGTGTGTGTACTTCAACTACTTAAAAAAGAAACTCTGATGAGAAGCACACACTCGCGTTTGACATACACCAGGTTTTAGCATCCGGGAGACCACCATTACAGTGGTTTTACTGCCGGGCAAGCTTGGCTTAGTTTAAAACCCAGAAACAACATTTCTCCTGACATCTGTGTATATATTGGAATGTTTTACTGATGTGTCTTTGAATAGAGTTTGTATTTCTACCCTGATCTGTTCCTAAATTCATGTCTGCCCATGTCCCCTCAGGTAAATTATCGCAAGAGTATATCCTTCATTAACACAGAAGTGGCCAGACTCCGTTCTATCTTGGGGAAAGCCTGGGTTCATGTGTTCAGTACTGTGTTCTCTCATGGGTGAAAATCCAGCTGTTTAACAAGGGACACACCCCACATTGCACTGTGATGGTAGCATATATGGAGTTTAATAAATTTCATTGTCCCCCTTTCTGTGCCTTCATAAGCATTGTACATAAATACGACAATGTGTGCAGCGGTTTCTTTATTTTTATATTTGACTCCTTTCTGCATTACATTTTATTACAGAAAAAGAACCAAGACTAAAATGATACATCTGACTAGAAACTGAAAAAGAGGTCACCCAAAGACAGGCAAACCATTACAGTTATTTGTCAATGGGGTTCGCCTTTTGTGTTCTAAAAGTCTGGACACACTTCATGTGGTAAAAATGTGCAAATAGTTCTCAGTGCCTGCCAAGTGAAGGCCTGCCATCGTCTTTTGACACTGAATACAATGAGATTACTGGCATCCCACAATGCGGCTTGGGCTTCTTGCTCCTGGACAACAATATGAACCCCAGCTACGACTGACCATCAAAATTCCCATGCTGTGTCAGAGAGGGCGCTCCCAGGAAGAACGGAGTGCACCATTGGGGAACGCTTTCTGACTGACTGCTGCGGAAATCCCACCAGGGGTGCAGCACGCATGCGCAAGTGTTCACCTGCGGGGCTCACTTCCGTGACCTCTCTATAGCGCCCATGTGTGAGGTTTCGATTTTCTTTGGTATTATAACTCCACACAAGCAAATATGGAAAACTTTGTAAAACTCTTGACATGTGCACAACAGAAAATGACTTTTTTTTTAGATTTTCTTATGTCGGCAAATAAACTGGCAAAAAGATAAGCTAGCTGAACAAGCACCGCGAAAACAACAGCATAGCAAACCCTCCAGTGCAGGCTTTTGCACCAAAGCCATTGCCACCGTAAGCCTACATAGTCTCCTTGGGAGGCTGGGTGTGCTCAACTATTGACAAAATGACTGGGCCTGTCAAAACTGGCCTCAAAGTGAGTTTCGGAAGGAACAGTATTGACATTGTGAGCTTCAAATTATATATATATATATATATATATATATATATATATATATATACATATATATGTATATATATATGGTACATTCTAAATATTGAGTGCATATTCTATATTTAATTTCATAGAACAGTGTTAGGTTGACAGAAAATATAGCAAGCTCCATGTGTCCTTTCTTTCCATCCTCAGTGTCTGCTAAAATCAATTTATTAGTTTGCATATGTGCACGTCTCTGTAAGCAGACATGGCATAGAGCATGTATGGAGGCAAAGGACAACTCTGTGGAGTCATTTCTCAGGCCACCACGCTTGCTCAACAAGTGCCTTTGTCATCTGAGCCATCTTGCCAGCCTTACACTGTGTTCTGGCTAGCTAGTTTTATGTTAACTTGACACAAACTAGAGTCACTGAAGAGAGGGGACTTTCAATTGAGAAAATGCCTCCATAGGTCCCAGCTGTAAGGCATTTTATTAATTAGTTATTGATGAGAGAGGGCCCAGCCCATTTTGGGTGGTGCCACCCCGGAGCAGGTGGCCCTGGATCCTATAAGGAATCAGGCTGAGAAAGCTAGAGGAGGCAAGCCAGTAAGCAGCACTTCTCCATGGCCTCTGCATCAGCTCCTGCCTCCAGGTTCCTTTCCTGCTTCTGTCCTGACTTCCTTCAGTGATGGACTAAGATGTGGAAGTGTAAGCCAAATAAACCCATTCTTCCCCGATTTGCTTTTGGGCATGGTGTTTCATCATGGCACCAGAAACCCTAACTGGGTGAGCTTTGATGTTCAAGATGATGATGAACCCAGATTTTACATGTTCCCAGCAAAGACAAACACCAAAGAAGACAAGAATTAACTGGGTTTTTTTATTTATTTGTTTATCAGTATATTAAAAAAAAACACCCTGACTATCCTGTCTCCTGGTTATAACAAGTTAGAGCAGTGAAGTTGTGTATGTGTGTTTATAAACTATCTTAGAGTTTATTGCTGTGAGGAGATGCCATGACCACAGCATGTAATTAGTGCTATCTTACAGATCAGAGCATTATTTAGTCCATTGACACTGTGAGCTCTTGTACATTATTGCCATGGCAGGGGGCATGCAGGCAGATGTGGGGCTAGAGAAGGCTCTGAAAGTTGTACATCTTGGTCTGCAGGCAGCAGAAGGAGTCTGTGTCCTACACTTGGAGTCACATGAGCATACAAGACCTCAAACACCCCCTCCCAACAGTCACACACTTCCTCCAACAAGGTCACACCTACTTCAACAAAGCCACACCTTCTAGTAGTGCCACTCCCTGTGGGGGGTTATTTTCTTTCAAACCACCACAGTATTCTAACCCTACGTAAATGTGTAAATTGTGTCTTATACATATTATATGTTAAAATTTAAATCTGCTCTGGTGGTTGGAGAGATGGCTCAACAGTAAAGAGTACTTGCTGCTCTTTCAGAGGATTCAGTTTGATTACCAGCACTCACATGGCAGCTTACAACCATCTGTAACTCTAGTCTCTCGGGATTGAATGTTGTCTTCTGGGGCATCTGGCTTCAGATACCCATGTGGTGTACAGACATATATATAGGCAAAACACTCATACATGTAAAATAATAAAATAAATCAATCTTTAAGAAATAAAAATCCTGCTCTATAGATTAAGTCTATGGTACATTCTAAATATTGAGTGCATATTCTATATTTAATTTCATAGAACAGTGTTAGGTTGACAGAAAATATAACAAGCTCCATGTGTCCTTTCTTTCCATCCTCAGTGTCTGCTAAAATCAGCATCTTGCCCTAGTGTGGCATATTTGTTATAATTGATAAACTGAGAATTAGAATTAATTCATGCAATCATTAGTTAAAGCCTATAGTTTGTCTTAAGATTCACTCCATGTGTGTTCTATAGATTTTGATAGGTGTCAATAAAGGCATTTGTGCATATTGCAGTGACCTACAGAATGGTGTTTTTGTCCACGAGACCACTGAAGTTTTAGTGATCTGGAAAATCCCAACAGGAGAATTGGGAAATCCATAATCCTTTGCTTACGGAGGCAAACAAAGAGCCAGCAATGAAAATAGAGCCAACATTCCCTCCATCCGACACATTGTTTGATGAGTTTTGTGTACCTGCTTTGAACTGGAGGACAATAGGGAAGTGGGTAAGAAGTGAGTAAGAAGTGGGTAGGAAGTAGAAGTGAGTAGGAAGTGGGTAGGAAGTAGAAGTGGGTAGGAAGTGGGTAGGAAATCGAAATGGGTAAGAAGTGGTAGTAGAAGCAGAAGTGTGTAGGAAGTGGAAGTGGGTAGGAAGTGTGTAGGAAGTGGGTAGGAAGTGTGTAGGAAGTGGGTAGGAAGTGTGTAGGAAGTGGAAGTGGGTAGGAAGTAGAAGTGGGTAGGAAGTAGAAGTGGGTAGGAAGTGTGTAGGGAGTGGAAGTGGGTAGGAAGTGTGTAGGAAACGGAAGTGTGTAGGAAGCGGAAGTGTGTAGGAAGTGGAAGTGGGTAGGAAGTGGAAGTGGGTAGGAAGTGGAAGTGGGTAGGAACCAGAAGTGGGTAGGAACCAGAAGTGGGTAGGAAGACTGTAATGCAATGCACCATCCATGACTGCACTTTGACCCCAGCTCATCATTCACCTCCTCCACATCTCAGATTCCTGACCCACAGAGGGAAGGGAAGGACTTCATAAGGCAGAACAATTCCAGCTCCCCCTGAGGGAAGACCCAGAGATTACAGGTGGGGCTGATATGTGTTGAGACGGTTAGAAAACATTTTTCTTGAGCTCCAGGATTATTTTTTTTAATATTGACTGCATTTGTAGATTCCAGTGACTTTTAAAAAGTAGCCGAGGAGAACATAAATATAGAGTTTTATACTTTGTGTGGTTATAGTCTTAACCAGCAAATAATATGCTTAGGCAATGGCTAAAATAAAAAATAATCATATAGATCATTCACAGTTAATGACACAGAACACAATCACCTTCAATTCCCTTCAGTGCAGGTAAAAAGTCTAAGCAGACATTTTCCTGTGATAGAAAACCAGCTTGTTAAGAATTATGAAGATGCTTCCAGAAGATGCGCTTTTCTTCTGCCAACCCAGTGAGACCATTCTAAAGTCGGTCCGTGGCAAAGAGCATAAAGACCAAAGAACAACCATAAATGCCTATGGATGTATCCTGAAGGCCTAGGATCTGTACTGAGGACATTTTTTAACGGTCCTCCACTAGGAAAGAACAGCGCGTCCAAAGGACCGTGTAAACATAGGCAATTAATAGCAACTAACGTTCATTTTCAGCTTCAAGTCCTAAGCACTTCACATGGATTATAACCTTTTATCCACTCATCCATCTTATGAAGTAGATACTATTATTATCTCCATTTTATAGACATGGAAAATAAAGCAAGGAGACAGAAAGTAGCCTGTCCATGTTCTCTCTGGGATTTAAGCCCGGGCTGACTGACTCCTGCTCCTCGGTGTTAAACGTCGCTACTGTAAAACTGTATGCTTATGTTTATGTCAACCTGTTTATTTAATGAGAAAGGAAAGACATTTTTATAAAACCATGCATCTAAAATGGGAGCAGAAAATGGTTGCCAAATAAAAATGGTCTGTTAAAGACTTGTTTTCGGTTTAGAAATACACACACCGCAGCCTAGTTGATTTTTACATTGAAGTGGGTCACTGGAATGCTTGCAATCAGACGACTTTGGCTATTGCTAGGATGATGAGGAGCAAAGTCTTTTATAAGCCCGGAATCTGTGTCTTCTTCCAGTACTCATACACCACAGTGTTTGATTTGCTGGTTTGTCAAGGAAGAACTCTCAGGTCCTTAGAAGTTCTTGACGATCATGTGGCATTTTTAATTTCTTTTCTGAACATCTTGTCAAATGTCAGACCTACATGAACAACACTTCCCAAACAGGAGGACAGACTTGCTGGACCTGGAGGCACAAGTCTGTCATTCCAGCCACTTGGGAGGTACAGGCAGGAGGATCAAAAGTTCAAGATTCATCTAGGACTCACCTGGATAACTTACTGAGATTTAGGTTTCAAACAATTTTTCAAACAGCCTAGGTGTATGATTCACTGGAAAATACTGGCCTGGCATGCACGAGGCCCTAGGTTCGATTCTTGGTATTGCAAAAGGAAAGGGAAAGCACGGAAAAATGAAGGAAGGGAGGAAGGGAGGGAGGAGAAAGGGAGAGAGGGAGGGAGGGAGGGAGGGATCACTTTCACTGAGAATTGAGTAGGATTTCTCATGTCTTCACAGCGACTTTCTGCAATTTAGATTGTTATCCTGGTTTGACAAATTAGGTTCAGAGACATTAATATTTTCCTCAATCCGGTTCAGCTAGTATATGTTAGCGCTAAGGTCTGGAGCAGTGCAGTTTTCTTTTGATTCCTATAATCTTACCTTTCTAACCAAATAGGAAAAGGCATTAGGAAATGAAAACTAATTGTTTAAAGAGAAAATGTGAGCTTTGGACAAAAAAAAAAAGTACAAGAGAGGTAAGGAAAGAATGAAGAAAGAGGAGAGGCAGTGGGAAACATACTTATACCCTTACAGGGCAAATGCAGAAAATTCCTAAAAGCAAGCTAGGGAGCAGTCAGGGCTATGGGGCTGGAGGAATTCAAGGCAGCTCGTGAGGATTTCAAATAAGATACTCAGGGCAAAGATTAGGAGGAGGCAAGCAGCCAATCTAAATAGAAAGTCGCTGCAACCATCAAGTAACTAGAGTAAAGGCAACAGAGTCCCCTAGAAGGATAACAGCGGAGCGGTTCATGAACGTTTGAAAGGGTGGATGGGAGCCATTCCTCAAAGCACCAGAGTTTCAGAACGGCTGCTGTCTTTGGACACCACTAAGCGAGCCTGCTTTGTTCTAGGTGGCCACCGTTAGCCTTGGTTTTGGCCTTAAGAGAACATCTAGTGACGTGGGTCTGGTTTAGAGAGGGGGGACAGTAACCAATAGCAACCTTGCCCAGCTCTTTGGAGAGTTCATTTGAAGAGTTGCTTGCTTATAACCTGAAATGCTCAGAGTCAATCACCAACAGCTCCTGCAAGGACTTTGTATTTTTGTACCCATCTTGATTTTGTAAACTTTGAGTTGCGTGGAGCCTTGAAACTAATTAAAGTTGGGTTTTTAACTTCCGTGTTGTACAGTGTGTTGTAATGCATGCTTAGCAGTGTTTTTAGCATGCAGCCTCTGCAGGCATGACCCCTGGCATTCTCTTTTGTGCAGACTCACGCGTTTCCCAGCATTATTGAGATGCCCACCGACGATGACGGTGGAGACATGGTTAGCTCTCACTTGTTTTGGTTTCCGGCAGACCAGGAGTGAAATAATTTGGGGAAGTTTCACTCCGAGCAGGGGAGGTGGGGGGCTGCAAAGTTTCACTCCGAGCAGGGGAGGTGGGGGGCTGCAAACAATGATGAATGGGTCTCTTGTTCTGATGTATCGCTCTGTTTTCTATGGGGGGTATAAAAGAACCACCCTGACAGACAGCTGCTAATCTGTTTTCATGAGCCCACCTTCCTCTCCAGGAGATCACTCACTGTCACGGCGCGTGGAGGTGAAGCAGAGTTTCGTGGTATTCATTAGGCTGGTGTCCCATTAGCTCCCTCTTCATCAAATAAACACGAGCCTCCACAGCTGCAGGGAACAAGAGGCCACTTCATACTATGTACAATGATAAATGTCTCCTGTGGCCCTAGATTCCAACTCTTAACATCTGTGATCTCCCCATCTCCATGGCAACATAAAGTAAATAATAAAAATAGCCCAAATCCAGGAACAGCGCAGCAGGGAATGTCTGTCCTCAAGGAAAACAAATGCTTAGCGTGCCCTCAAAACCAGCGAGAGGATCCATGTGAAGCTGAACAGTTCATTGACAGGAAAACGGCAGAGAACGGAGAGCAGGGACTACAGCAAGCAGACAAAAAAAAAAAAGTCAGATTACCTAACAAAGGATTGTCTTCTTTTAGTGGGAGGCCTGAAGGGAACTCAGCTTCTTATATTCATGGGCTTGTACAGAGTGTATTTTACATTTTGCACAAAATGTGTTTTGAATTATAGGCTTGTTATGTTGCATTGGGTTTAAAGGGAACCGTAGATTATAAAAGTCATAGTATCAAACAAAGGGTTGAGAACTTCTGGTTTAGTCTTTGCCGCATGACTTCTTGCAGAGCTGAGCTCTGCCAAAAAGACATCTGCGTCCTCCTTCCTATTGCCAGACACCGAGGACTCTTCCTGGCACTTTTCAGAGGTTCTGGGTACACACAGAGGTTTCTGTGGCCATCCCATCTTCCCTATGGTTGGGGGGAGAGCAAGGCTGCAGTCTTTAGAAGAGAAGAATGTGCCATTGGGGTACAAGAAAACCCTGGGGACCGGCTGGTTTAAGAATGGAGATTTTAAATTAAGTTAATTTTCTGATTACCTAAGTGACTTGGGGCCTTTACATACATTGACCCTAGTTCAGCTCATCTAGAGAGGGAGGTAGGAAGGGGTTAGGGAGAGAGAGAGAGAAGGGGGGGGCAATCCTTGCCAGAGAAAGCAATCCTTGCATCCCTGACAGGCCTGGAATGTATAGCTCTACGAATTGAGTGTGCTGTATTACATCGTCTCAGCTTTTTGGTTAAAGAACTTGTAACTTCTGGTCTTACTATTTTACTATAACAAAAACTATGCATTGAATACAACTAGGTTGCGCACGTGTGTGTGTGTGTGTGTGTGTGTGTGTGTGTGCCTGTGTGTGTCTCTCTGTGTGTCATAAGAGGCGAGCGTGGCTTAGGGGAGAGCTACTCCAGTGCCTTTGGGAAAGTCACCCCGGCTTCCTTGGCCATGTGCCTTCATACCCATGGGGACGATGGTATTCACCTTGTAGCATTGCTGAAAGGGTAGCCACGGGGATTAAAAAGCAGTACTATTATCTCTTAGCAGACTGAAGACTAATACGTCAACATGCAGACACCCGGCAGCGGTTCCTTATCCAGTGGCATTCCTTGCAGGCACTCTCAGTGCTTTGTGATAGAGCTTCCACTTGACCATGAATGGAGCCCTGCATGAACGGTCCACTGTGGCTCTTCCTTTGGAGCTAGGATTTCACTCTTACGGTTTCCCTCTTTCCCTTAGAAATGCAGTTTAGTTAAGACAACTAAAGACAGCTGCTTTAAGTGAGTAGCCCAAGACGATCGACTCTTAGTAAAAGGAAGCTTTCCCGTATGATTCCTGAAGATGCCACACGATGTTTCCCATGGAGCATAGCAATCAGAAGCTGCCTGGAAGTTGGCAATCATACAGAAGATGCTCTTTCAGCTGGGTTGCTCTTTCCTTGGCTTTTTCCTTCCTCTCTTGATTTTTCACTTATCTCTTCTTTCTTCCTTCCAATCTTCTGATCTTAGCATTGTCTTCTTTCCAGCATGGTACTGTGCGCTCTGCAGTAGCTGCTGTCTTAACCCTTTCACTGCTTCTCATTCCTGCTCCCTACTGTTCAGCCTGCCCCTTCCCTATGGGTTCACTTGTGCTTGGAGCCCTTTGGGGAGAGAAATCTTGTACAAATGGTCTTCCTTCCTTCCTTCCTTCCTTCCTTCCTTCCTTCCTCTTCCCTCTTTCTTTTTTCTTGTTCTTTTTGAATACAGGGAGATTGAACTTTCAAAACTAAATTTCCTAAGGAAGCCTATGTCTGGGTTTAGACCTATATGACTGAGATCCAAGAGTCGCAATGATCCAGGAGCTACCATACAAGGGAAGAGGGAGTCAGAGGGATTGTGGACTAAACGGGTGTGGTGGTTCAAATGAGAATGCCCTCCCACAGGCTCATATATTTAAATTCTTGGTCCCCAGTTGGTGGAACTGCTTGGTAAGGATTAGGAGGCATGGCCTTATTGGAGGAGGTGTAACTGTGTTGAAGGAGGTGTGTTAACTGGGGTAGGCTTTAAGGTTTGAAAAGTCCATGCCATTCCAGTTAGCCTCGCTTAGCCTTGAGCTTTAGTAAGACATAAATTCTTAGCTACTGCTTCAACGCCATGCCTACCTGTTTGCTGCCACGCTTCCCACCATGATGGCCATGGACTCACTCTCTGAAACTACAAGCAAGTGCTCTATTAAATGATTTCTTTTACAAGATGCCTTGGTCATGGTATCGCTTCATAGCAATAGAAAAGTAACCAAGGCAAAGGTGTTGGCTTCAGAAGAGAAGAAAGCTGACTTAAAAGACAAATCTTGTGGATGAGCTGAAAGAAAGCGACACACCCCTAAACCCAAAAGGCTCCACAGACTCTTTCTCAACAATGCCATCTGCAATGCAAGCAATATCATTAAATTATCTCAGTCTGACTAGGAGCAGTAGTGGGTTGCTAATATCTATTGTCACCTAAAAACCTGGGTATTAAGCATGGCTCTACGAGACAGCAGTTGACTGACCATAATAAATTACTTGACCTACCTTGTCTCATATCCATATTTCTCCTAATCTTCTTATGTTAGCTTTCGGTTGCTATGGCAACATGTATGTATTACAAACAACTTAAAAGAAAACAGATTTTCTTTGGGGTTCGTGGTTTTAGGGGTTTCAATCCATGATTCTTACCTCCCCTGCCTTTGGCAAGGTAGTACATCATAATGGCAGGAAGGAGGGGGAGAGAGAGAAAGAGAGAGAGAGAGAGAGAGAGAGAGAGAGAGAGAGAGGGAAACTTTTCAATATTCCTTATAAGAGCACAACCCTGTCTTGTTCTTGATTTCAGTGGAATTGCTGAGAATTCCTCTCCATTTAGTTTGATATTAGCTGTTGGCTTGCTGTTTATTGCCTTTATTATGTTTAGGTATGTTCCTTCTATCCCTGCTCTCTCTGAGACCTTTATCACGAAGCATGAAGGGATGTTGTATTTTGTTGAGAGCTTTTTCGGCACCTAATGAGATGATCGTGTGGTTTTTATATTTTAGTTTGTTTATATGGTGGATTACATTGACAGATTTTTGTATGTTGTATGCATCCCTGCATCTCTGGGATGAAGCCAACTTGATCATGGTGGATGATGGTTCTGATGTGTTTTTGGATTTGATTTGCCTGTATTTTATTTAGTATTTTTCATCAATGTTCATGAGTGAGATTGGTCCGTAATTCTCTTTCTTAGTAATGTCTTTCTGTGGTTTGGGTATCAGGGTAATTGTAGCCTCATAAAAAGAGTTTGGCAATGTTCCTTCTGTTTCTATTGTGTGGAATAATTTGAGGAGTATTGGTTCTTCTTTGAAAGTCTTGAAGAATTCTGAGCTGAAACCATCTGGTCCTGGACTGTTTTTGGTTAGGAGACTTTTGATGACTATTTCTATTTCTTCAGCATTTATAGGTCAGTTTGATTTGCTTATCTGGTCTTGATTTAATTTTGCTAAGTTATATTTATCCAGAAAGTTGTCCATTTCCTTTAAGTTTTCCAATTTTGTGGAGTACAGGTTTTCAAAATATGACCTGATGATTCTCTGAATTTCCTCCGTGTCTGTTTTTATGTCCCCCTTTTTGTTTCTGATTTTGTTAATTTGGATATTCTCTCTCTGCCTTTTGGTTAGTTTGGATAAAGGTTTGTCTATTTTGTTGATTTCCTCAAAGAACCAACTTCCTCAAGACCCAGTAATACCACTTTGGGGTATATATCCAAAGGATGCTCAATCGTGCCACAAGGACATGTGCTCAACTATGTTCATAGAAGCTTTGTTTGTCATAGCCAGAACCTGGAAACAACCTAAATGTCCCTCAACCGATGAATGGATAAGGAAAATGTGGTACATTTACACAATGGATTACTACACAGCAGAAAAATAATGACATCTTGAATTTTACAGGAAAATAGATGGAGCTAGAAAACATCATTTTGAGTGAGGTAACCCAGACACAGAAAGACAATTATTACATGTACTCACTCATAAGTGGCTTTTAAACATAAAGCAAAGAAAACCAGCCTACAAATCACAATCCCAGAAAACTTAGACAACAATGAGGATGCTAAGAGAGACATACATAGATCTAATCTACATAGGAAGTAGAAAAAGACAAGATCTCCTGAGTAAATTGGGAGCATGGGGACACTAGGGAAAGGTTGAAGGGGAGGGGAGAGGCAGGGAAGGGAGCAGAGAAAAATGTAGAGCTCAATAAAAATCAATAAAAAAAGAAAACACACCACTCAGGAAAAAAAAGAGCACAGCCCTAGTGACGTAACTTCCTTATACTATACAGACCTCTTAAAGATCTTACCACTCCCAATAGCAACATAGGTTGACAATCAAGCCTTTAACACATGGGTAACACTTAAGACCCAAACCATAACATTTGCATAATTATAACAGGGACTAAGTGAGATCACATATAGAAGGTACATCTAAGATATATGAAGTTTCTGTATACATGTCTGAGCTTTTAATATTTTAGGAGAATTTTGTCTTATGAGCATTTAAATGTTGATAGGACTTAGGGTCTTCCCTTGGTCCTCTTGTACTGAAATTGAGTTAGAAGTCAGATAGTGAGCTCTCAAAACCATCACACCTGGACTCCCTGTCTTAGTCAGCTTCCCATTGCTGTAAGAGAACACCCTGACCAAAAGCAACTTGAGAAAGAAAGGGTTTTTGAGTTTACAGTTGTAGTCCACCATGACGGAAAGTCAGGGCAGGAGCTCAAGGCAGGAACTAAAGCAGAAGCCATGGAGGGGTGCTGCTTCCTGGCCAGCTCCCCATGGCTTGCTCAGCCTGCTTTCATATATAACTCAGGACCACCTACTCAGAGGTAGACCCACCCATGGAGAATCAGAGCCTCCCACATCAATCACTAGTCATCAATAAAATGCTAGGCAGACTTGCCTACAGGCTAATCTTATGAAGACATTTTCTCTATTAAAATTCCCTTACCCCTAATGACTCTAACTTGTGTCAAGTTGACATAAACTAACCAACAGACCCCTCCATTCCCATTCAATTGACTAGCAATATAGGTTGTCAAGGCTGAACAATTAGAACATGGGCGAACTCAAACCAGGACTAAACCTCATGCCTGGTCTGTGTAAAGCCCCTTAGAAGGGGGCAGTATTGCCTCCTAGGTGACATGTGACGTATCTGGAGACATTATGAAAGTCCCAACTTCGGAGATGGAGTAGGGCCATGTTATTGGCACATGGTGAGTGAAGGCCAGAGTGTCACTGGGCATTCAGCAGTGCAAGGAATGCCCCTGCTACAAAACGACAACCATGCTGAGGTTGAATGGGCCCAATTTAGAGGGAGCAAAGTCATCTGGAAACAGAAAGATCCCTTTAGTGTCCGTGTCCTGTGTCCCTGCCCTTTCTTAAGACTGAGAAGAGCCTTGGAAGAGGAAGCGTTCGCTGGGATCCGCAAACCTTTTAACATTAAGCTGCTGTTATGAATTCGGAAGATCATGTTTGCCTTTTGAACAAAAACAAAAGATCTGTAGCCTCTTGAATGCCAAAAATACGCACAGGGCTCGCTCCGCAGTAGCTGAGAACGTGTCCATAAAAGGGATGGACTTTGCTGCCAGAGGGATTCCCTTCAAGGGTTTCCCTTGTGAGCCTGAAAAATCGCCGGGAAATAGCTGGGCTAGCCAGCCCCTGAGTTCCAGCTGCTCGCCATAGCATGTTTAGATTTTACCCCAGGGTGCGAGTGAAGAGGCTGTGGGGAAGGGAGCACTATAGCCCTAAAAAGGCTTTGTCGAGGATCCATCTGCTCTTTTCTTGGAGATTAGCTAGCATTGCTGGGAAAGGCCGTTGGGAAAGGAACCCAGGATGCACACTTAGGAAGTTAGGAATGTAGACACATGGGCTCAACAAGATGAAGGTCTGGCCTTCAGCTCCCCAGAGCTGCACGGCGACTCTATGAGCTTGCACAAAGAAAGGAAAATAACTGAAATGGCTGCGCACCTACTGCAGGCCTGGGCTGATGCTAGCGCTGCATATGCGGTGTGAGTTCGTTTCGTTTTTGCAATAATGTGTTGAAGTGACTAGGTTAAATCGCGCTGTCAGCAGCTAGCTAAGTCAGCCTCGGCTTCTCCAGGCACCATAATTTTTCTCTCTACAACACTACCTTCCTAGATCCTCAGCCCCTCTATGTCTTGGTTTCCTTTCTTGTGAAATAGGCATAGCCAGATGCCAAAGGAGGATAAGGAAAAAGTGAAGAATCAGAGCTGCATCAGGGTGAAGTTGTGCCTCTAGGGGGCGCTCAACATGCTGGCCTTGCCACCTCCCCCCACCCCTTCTGCCCCGTTGGCCTGCTCTGAGAACATTAATCAGTCACTACACGTGAAGGGAGGAATCAAGGTCACTCAGACTTCTGGTTTCCTCCTTCTCTCTGCAGTTTCTGTCACCCTCCTGAAGCTGGCAATTTAAGGATACAGGGGACTCCCTCCCTGGGCACCCCTTTCTCTTCTGTTTTTGAAGACGAAGAGGTTAGGTCATGTAGAGCTTGCTCCCAAGAATCTGAAGACTTGTCATCTCTTTTCTTCTCCCTAGACAATCTTCCCCTGGCTGTTTCTGGCCTGGGGTGCTAAGTGGATGATCCTATCCAGCTTTGCTTGAGACCCTGAATCAAATCTTTCTTTTCTTGGGTGGAGTCATACCTTGATCCGATATTTTTGGACCTCATTATAGAAGTTGGCATTCAGCTCCCCAGGCCTCTATCCTCCATGGAACCAAAGGGAGTCTTCGTAGGTCCAGCCCAGTTCTCTGGATGCTACACCACAGGAAGGATCTAATTGTGTTAGAACAAGGGGTTACTTTGTCTCATTTGTAATTTTTACCTCCATCTCAGGGAAAATTTTCAAAACAGATGAGGTAGGTCGAGTTGCATTATTCCTGTTTCCTGACCAGGCGTGATATTAGTAACCCCACACAGTCCCCTAGGTTCTGCAATGCTCCCGTTTTTAACAGCTGGTGCCCTGTGCATGTCAATCCCCTGTGCTCTGGTCCCATCCAATGAAATTCTGCAGCAAACATGAAAGGGTCAACTTGTTTGCAAGTGCAAAGGTTATCAAAACCTAATACCTGAAACCTCTAAATGTTATCCCTCACCCCCAATAGTGGGTGTAATTGTCTTAAGAACCTCTAGATGAGTTCGTCCTGGGTTATCTAGATGGTTTATCTAGAAAACCATCTTGAATATCTTTCCTAGAGGCAGGCAGAAAAATAGCGGACCCATAAGGGGACAGGAAGTTATGAAGACAGAGGAGACTGCGCTCATATGCCCAAGAAATGCTAGATGTCACCAGCAGCTGGATGTAGCAAGAACCGAGTTCTCTCTTAAAATGACTTACTTTATTTTCACCTCTTCACTTAGAGTTTATAGTTTTTTTCTGTCAACATCACTCCTTTGCCATCATGATTTAATAGTTGGCATCAAATAAAAGGCTACATGGCAGAAGGACTAAGATACTGTCTTAGTTAGGGTTTCTATTGCTGTGAAGAGACACCATGACCACAGCAACTCTTATAAAGAGAAACATTTAATTAGGGCAGCTCACAGTTTCAGAGGCTTAGTCCATTGTCATCATGGTGGGACATGGCAGCATGCAGGCAGACATGATGTTGGAGCAGGAGCTGAGAGTTCTATATCTTTATCCACAGGCAGCAGGAGGTGAGCTGTGTCACTGGGCATAGCTTGAACACAAGACACCTCAAAGCCCTTCTCCACAGTGACACCTTCCTCCAACAAGGCCACACCTACTCCAACAAAGCTATGCCCCACTATGGGGACATTTTCTTTCAAACCCCCACAGATACTAAGACAGTTAATCTGATCATCACACTGGCCAGAAAGTGACTAGTGGGCGAGTAGTGTATACTGTGTGGACACAGTGCAAGGGGCAATTAGTTTATGTCCTTAGAGAGGACGGAAGAACATGAGATCTCATTGAACACCACACAGAGTAGCAAACAATCTAAAAATGCAGAAATGTGGTCTGTTTCTAGAAATTTCTTTTGATATATTCAGACAGTATTGACCACAGACCTTTGAAGGGGCCAGCATGGGTGTGTGCCATGAGTAGGAGTCTTTGCCATTGTCTTGCCAGCACCTTAGGGTCCATACCACTCAGCTGCAGGGAATTGCAGGGCTCCAATAAATGAGACCCTTTGCCATTCTCCCTGGTTCCTGACCAAAGGAGGTTCAGATGGGAGGAATGGCTGGAAAAAAAAACTAACATCTAATTATTGATAAGAAAGAAGGTTCCTGGTATTGATACCAGTCTTTGAAGCCCTAAATTTGAAAGACTCCCCTGAAGGCCTTGTTGGTTGGATACCACAGACCTCACCTCTCTAGACATGCTCCTGAGGAAAAAGCTTGAAATGAAGGGGCAGAGGTGTGTCAGTTGCTCCCCAAGAACAAAGGGGGTGACTCTGAGGCTCAGCAGCGCAGAGAATCTCTTCCTGTCTGAGTGACATCCAGATAACTCAGCTCAAGGGTCTTTCGAGAAAAATATTTTCTCTTGGAAACCGAAGGAGTGTTTCCTGACCTCCATATACTCTGTCAAAACTGTACACTTCCTGAAGTCGGGCACTATTTTGAATACTTGCACCTTGTTATTATCATCATTTATATTGTCAATATTTTATTATTTATGAGCGTGTATTTGTGTAGCATGCTTATACCACAGCGTGCGTGAGGAGGTCAAAGGACAGCTTTCAGGCATCAGTTCTCTTCTGCTTCCTGTGGGATCCAGGGATTAAACTCGGGCCATTAGAGCTGCGTGCAAGCACCTCTCCCCACGAGTCATTTTGTCGAGCTGCTGTATGGTTTTTATCCCCCTCAGTGCAACACACAACGATTTCATTACTGAGAAATCCGGTTCTAAAGAAAGCTTAATGATGGCACTTGAGGATTATCATAATTATATGACATAATTAGCATGCCTAACATCATGTTGATATCTAAGAAAAAATATATAATACATATTATAAATTTGATATATTGATATGCAAAATGTATGTAAGCACACAAAACATGTGTTCTACAAGGCTATTTTTAGCAAGACATCATAATTTAATTTAAACTTTAAAGGGTTGCTGATATGAGCCCTGTCGTGGCTGGTGCTACCACATGGGAAAACTTTATGGGAACATACGGAGCACAAGGAGAATGGCCAAAGAGAAAAGAGGTGCCAAAGGCCATCGTTACATTCAAAGAGTGTTTCCTGTGAAGAACCAGTTCTTCAAATCGTACGCGCCATGCCAGATTTCTGCTTCTTTCTAATATCCACAAGGAAACCCATCCATCTTGTTTTCCAAGCACGCACCACATCATATACCACCCAAGACTCTTTGTTTAATGCCAGCCATCTGGAGACGTGTTTGAGACGGCTGTTTTCAGTTTCCACGAAGATGTGTGGTGTCGAGTCGATGCAGGCCACGTGTCTCTCTTTGAAGTGCTTGGATACTGACACATCATCTCGGATAGCTCGTGATTCCAAGTTAGACAGGTCCGTGTGTTTGGAGGGATCTCGACGGGAAAACTCACTGCACGTTAACAAACGCCATTCTGTGTATTTGAATAACTGAGTTTAGATGGGGGGGGTGCTACAAAGTAAACCTTGAAGATTGTACTTAAGTGGTAATGATTGTGCATGTGATCTGGCGAGTGTGTGTGTATATCACGCAGCACGCTTATTTGAATAACATACAAATATTCCTAAGGGAGTGTTTTAATTCTATCCCCTCCAGCCCTCTACCCTTTGCACGTGTGTGCTTCACCCTCTGCACGTGCGTGCTTCACCCTCTGCACGTGTGTGCACAGCCCTGGGAGGAACTTGTTCTTAGTGAAACAGATTGACACACAGTTGCTATGGCATTGCCAAATACTGGGCCGAGGACTCAGTTTACAATTGTGTTATGTCTCTAAGGGACATTAATGTTGAATTTGGAGCTTGTGATAAACCTTTGTGGCACCTTGGATAAGACAGTGCTGGGAAGTAGAGGCCCTCAGGAGAAACCCCTGAATGAATGAGCACAGCATCAAAAGCATGGCAATATTCCCGAGGATGTGATGGCTTCTCTTCTTTCTCTTCTTATGGGAAATAGCCTCCAAGTGAGATAGTACTGCATGAAAACCTAGTTGCATGGAAACCTAGCTGCATGAAAACGTAGGTCTTTTTTTTTTTTCCTCTGAGAATGGTATGTACTTTGGGGGTTCCTATAAGCATAGCTGGGGTACTTGCTTCCTGGGGTCTGATGGAGTCTTGAACAGTATCCTATATGAAATACCTCCTGGGCATTGATGAATGTCATGTTTTTGTGGTGACCAGTTGAAAGATACTGAGAAAAAAAAATCCTACCAGGACACTGATCAAAAAATGTGTAAGAGCTCGTCATGGAGGATGGGAAAGGATGGACGAGATGAGAACTTGCTCTAATGGAAGCGTCCTTTACCAGGAACTTGTGGCTCCACAGCTTCTGACTCACAGATCCTCCCACGGTAGTGGGAGCGCAAGCCTTCCCCTGGTATCTAACGGTGAAAGAGGACAGCAGGCAGATGTGCTTCCTTCATTTCGTGTCACCGATACCAAGGTGAAGTCACATAGTCTTTCAGGCAAACAAAATGACTTCCTTTCCCCACCTCCTAATGAGAAGTTAAATGATGCCGATGGCTGATGGCACCTGAACTGACGGACAGTGATGTCAAGATGAGCTTAACCAGGGCCTTCTGTCCCCACAAAATGGAGACTGGTCATTCTTCACCCCAGGTACTTCACAGAGAAGGTGCTCCTCCACACATCTTCAAGTATGTTCCTGGGATTTCATAGCTCACTGTGAAGAACCGCTGCCTTCATCAAAGGAGGCATTTCCAGCCTCTAGCTTTTCTAGCCTATTCCCCATTCTCTCCCCTCCACTTCTAGAAGCCCCTTTAAATTTAATTGACTCGCCGGGCGGTGGTGGCGCACGCCTTTAATCCCAGCACTTGGGAGGCAGAGGCAGGAGGATCTCTGTGAATTCGAGGCCAGCCTGGTCTACAAGAGCTAGTGCCAGGACAGGCTCCAAAGCTACAGAGAAACCCTGTCTCGAAAAAAAAACTAAAAATAAATAAATAAATAAAAAATAAAAAATAAATAAATAAATTTGATTGACTCTTCTTGTGCTTTCTTTCCTATTTTCACTTCTAAAGTTTCTGTCTCCTTATTCTGTGGGCTAAGCACTGCTCTGTCGTTTTAGTGGGCCTTCTTTATTCAGCAATCCCTCTCCAGCTATCTCTACGTGTCTGTTTAGTCTAGCTGATGGATTTTCCACTGTGCATCTTATTTCTAAACTTTCTGTTTGGTTCTTTAAAACATCTGTCCTTTGGTCATGGTGCCCTGTGCTCTTCTTTACTTTTGTGACATCCTTAATTGTTCTAAACATGTTTACTTGGTATTCTCCTTTGGATTATTCTGCTGCTTCAGCTTCTCGGGAGGAAGGAATGGTGTTGATGAATTCTGCTGTCTGTGGCACCTACTGGCTCTTGATGGATCGTTTCCTCCAGCATTTGTAATGTCTTTTATTGTGAGCTCATCTCATGTGGGGCTGGAGTGCTCCTCTGACGTTATCCCGTAGTTTGGGTTGTAGAATGTCTCTCTAGAGTGTTTTTATAACTGCTTTTGCCAGACATTCCAAAATATTATTAACCAGGGACCAGTTTTTACATTAATTTCTTGGCTTAAAAGTTTCTAGGCTATTTCAGTAGAGTAGTTTCTAAAACTAAATTTGTGTGAAGACTGGGCCCAGATTTGGAGTTCCCAGCAAATGCTTTTTTTTCTTCCCACAAATGAGTTTCCAGGCCATCTTGTTGTGCTAGCTGTAGTCATTTTCTTTGCTTGTTCATAGACTCCCTGGCAGTACAGGACAGCAAGGCTCTTACTTTTGGTAGACATCTCATTTTTATCTTTATCTGGGCAGGCCCCAAATCTTCTGTTCTATGCTCATTAAAATGCGAGTTCTATGGGTTGTGAAGATGTGTAATTGGCCCCAGTTCCGGGGAAGGATCAAGCATTGACTCATGCTTCCTCGCTGCCTTCAGCCTATCTCCTGTGATTGCCCTTTCTTTCCTGTCATCTCAGTTTTGATTTAGTTTTTTTTTTTTTTTTACACTGTACCCTGAAGTCCTAGTCATACCTGAAGGGAAAGTTTTCAAGTTATGTCAGCCTGCCGTACTGTCATAATTCATAAATTCTGGGCTGTGCTTTGTGGGTTTTATCTGTACACTCGTAGATTAGGATCGTATGACTTCATGTCAAGACTTCTATAGCAGCCCTCTGAAATACCTTCCTTCAAATAACTTAAGATAACATCTCTCGGGCGGGTCTTTCTCAAATACCACTTGAACCATGTAATTTGCTAGTTTAGCAATTCTTAATGAGCTCCACGTTATCTGTAAAGTCTAAAGTCCCTATCCTTGCACTTAAAGTAGACCACACTCAGACTCCAAATAACCATATTTTCTATTAATTTGAGTGAAAATTCCCCTTTATTAACAAACTACACATATATAAAAAAGTCAGATGGATCATCAACCATGGAATTTAGTTTTTCCCTTTTAGAATGGATTGTATCAGTCCTTGCATTGCCCTAAATCTTAACACATGCTCTGATCTCAACAGGCACTCAATAACCACTATTTGTTTGCTTACTGGTTTTGAGACAGTCTTATGTATTCCAGGCTTTTTGGGACTCTGATTCTTCTGCACCCACCTTTCAGTTGTCGGCATTATAGGCATGGACCACCGTGCCCAGCTAGAGTGACTACTTTCCTAATTTAATTATAGATGGGACATTGGTAAGTAGATTTGAAGTCATAGACTTTACATACATGAGGTAGAAATTTATCTTGAATAGTTTGAGGAGCTTGACTGTTTTGTATAATCTGTAATAAATAAAAACTATGTTGAAAAGATTAGTCCATACAAGAAATATTAAAACCTCAGAAAATGTCACAATTCACCTACATTCAACATTCTCATAGACCCAGTGAATCTTGACATCAGTAAGTTACTAAACTAGGTATTGTTAGTACAATAGTAAAATCTGGGTACCACTCAATGAATTGAAAACTGTTTGGAAAGTCTCATCCAAAGGATTAGTGAATATATTTAAGTATGCAGAGGGTTCTTCAACTCAACTGCTGGGCTAGTCTTTCAGTCTTGTTTTGATCAGAATTTTTGACAGCTTCTCCAATGAAGATGTAGTGGGCATGCTGTGTGAACATACTGGTGACATAGTCTAGACTGTTTTAAAGAAGCTTTAAGATAGGTGGCAGAATCAAGGCTCAAAACTATGTTTTTTGGATTTTTTGTTTGTTTATTTGTTTTGTTTTGTTGTTTTGGTTTGGTTTGTGATGTGGGAGAGTCTTCTGTTTTGTGTTGATTTCATTGGTTAATAAAGAAACTGCCTTGGCCCTTTAATAGGAGAGAAAATTAGGTAGGCAGAGTAGACAGAACAGAATGCTGGGAGAAAAAAGCCGAGTCAGTCAGTCGCCATGATTCTCCTACCTGAGACAGACGCAGGTTAAGATCTTTCCTGGTAAGCCACCTCGTGGTGCTACACAGATTATTAAATATGGGTTAAATCAAGATGTGAAAATTAGCCAATAAGAGGCTGAAACTAATGGGCCAGGCAGTGTTTAAAAGAATACAGTTTCCATGTAATTATTTTGGGTAAAGCTAGCCATGCGGAGCTGGACGGGAATGCAGCCCACTGCTCCTCTTACTACAGATTTGGGTTGGGTTTGGTTTGTTGAGACAGGGTTTCTCTGTAACTTTGGAGCCTGTCCTGGAACTCGCTCTCTTATAGACCGGACTGGCCTTGAACTCACAGAAATCTGCCTGCCTCTGCCTTCCGACTACTGGAAGCTTGGCTGGCTCAAAACTATCTTGATATCTAGATAGGCTGGGCCAAAACCAACAACAGCAAATGTAGTCAGAATAAATGCAAAGTCTTGGTTTTAGGACCAAAACTGAATTATAAGAACACAGGATAAAGAGCATGCTACTTGGCAGCCACTGATGCAAAAAGGCCCCAAGGGTCTTATTTGACCCCCCAAAAAACCTTGATTTGAGCCAATAATGTGATAGGTCTCCATAAACTTAGACTGCATGAACAGCAGCATGGTGTGGTAGTTGTGAGAAACCCTGGGCTCTGAACTCTGCCGATGGAATCTGGATGCTGTATATAAATCTTATGATGCTGGAGGGGTGACGAAGCGGAGATCACATAGTGGAGGTGTTGGGGATGGTGAGTGCAGATGTCTTCTGACTCTGGTCCCAAGCGCACTGCTGGTGACCTCTCAACCCGTGTCCCACTCCTCCAGCATTGTGCGACACCAGAGGACACCCGATGCTTCAAGGTTATATTCCTTGACTGGGTCTTTACCAGGTACAAAACCCTTCTCTAAATGTTTTGCATGTGTTATTTCATCCTACAGCAGCCTCATGAAATGGACTCTACTCTAGGATTTCCACTTTACGAATAAACCGAGGTCTACAAGATGAAGTATCTTGATAGATGATGGGGCCAGGCACATATTCAGGCAACTTGGCCTCCACCATCAACACCTTTATCCAAATGCTATACTCACCCTCAGTGAAGCTCAGAAACCCTCCAACCTCAAGCCCTCGACTTATACACTTCATCTTAATGGAAGACACATGTAGTCCACAGAAGCCAAGTAACAGGAACAAACAAAGAGAGGCAGGTTCCTTTCCGAGTTGTGTGAGCACTTGATTAGTGCCCGTGGTGTGAGAGAAGTGGTAAACACATGGTTCTGACACACCCGCACATCTATACTCACAATCATAGCGACAGGAAGAATCTGATTCTGCCTCACAGTTTATATTTGACGTTACAAAAGAACCCGAAATCCTTCCAATTGCCTTGTAAACTCAGCATAGCAAAGTCGGAAATGATGAAATAAGCCCAGAAATGTTGTATTTATTCACCCACTTGCATATTTGTTCAGTAAATATTTACTGTCTATTTTGTTCCAGGGAATACGCAAAGATCACCAGTGCAGTAAAAAGCATTAATTTCCTTCTACAGATAAGAAATAAAATACACAAGCAAATAAATAAGGAATGCAATCCTTGCGGACTGTGGCAGCACTGGCATCCGTGTATGGAAATGGCCATTGGTGTTCATGGCCATACACATATATGTTACATATCTAGGGCCTATTGCACATATTTCTTGAAGGGGTGGAACTGGAGGAGTCTGCCCTGGCTTCCTCATGGCTAGATTTGAAGCACTCATGTATTGTGAAGAAGTTGGAATAACATTTCACTAGTGTTTGAGTAATTAGTAACTGAGGTCTTGGTGCTTACTGTGGTATTCTCATAGCTGAAAGATAGGCTGTGTGAAAAAACTCAACATGACATTCACGCAAAAGAAGGTCATTGCTAAAAAAGGAATAAACATAGAAATAATGAGATCACTCTTGGAGAAAGCTTTGTGTCTTTGGGGACATGTAATTGATATAGAGGGATCATGGTGAGACATTTCCCCCCTGTGGGCTCCAGGCACTCCAGGCTCCCAGCTTCCCCAGCTGTGTAATGTCTCAAAATGTGTTTGAATCCCCGTGTTCTCTGAGCCTGGGAGCAATAGAGCCTTGCCAGCAGAAGCTGGGTGGGACCTGTCCGGGATCTCTGCTGTAGTTTAGCAGGCCCAGGTGTGGGAGATAAAGAATTTAAGGAGTCAGCAAGGTGGCTGAGAGGATAAAGGCATTTTCCACCAAGGCTGATGACCTAGGTTCAATCCCTAGGATCAACAGAGTAGAAGGAGAGAACCAACTCCTGCAAAATGTATGCAGTGGCATACATGTGCCCACACATCTACACACACACACACACACACACACACACACACACACACACACCATAAATAAATGTAATAAAACTTTCTTAAAGAATCAGGCTCCTGGGAGCAGAGATCAGCTTGGGACATAAAGCCGCACAGATTTCTCTCCCTTTCTTACAAATATCTACTATCTCTACTTAATTGCCAGCAAAGGCCATTCCAAGTAACTTCCCCAGTCCTTCCTCTTTGGAGAGGCAGAGTAGGTGTGTCACCGACAGTTTTCATGTAGATGGGCATTTGTATTTCTTTAAGGATTGGCGTGCGGAGAGAGCTGGGCAGTGGAGCGCGATGAATCCCAACAGAGAGAAGACAGGCAGAGTAGGGCGCCCCCATTTCCGGGGCTCCTGCGGCTCCTCCCTGTCCACTCTTTTATGTTTGTACACCTGGTCAGGTCTCTCTCTCTCTTTCTCTCTCTCTCTCTTTCTGTCCCCCCCCACACACACACTTTCTTTCATGCACATGCAAGCACACACACATGTCAATATAAAAATCTCCCAAGGAAGGTTTGACAAGCTTAGTAGAGAAAAGACTGCCGCTGTCTCCTTGGAGACCATGGTAACTTGCATATTTCTTGGTACTTCTTTTTTCTTTTTTGTTTTTGTTTTGCTTTTAGTGGGAGTTTCATTCAGCCCTGAAAGACCTCAAGCTCACTGTGTAATTGAAGACGGGTTTGAATTTCTGATCCCCCTGCCTCCACCTCCTGAGTGGCACCACACTTACTTTATGAGGTACTAGGAAGGGAAGTCAGGGTCCTGACTGTGCTAGGCAAGCACGCTACCAACCGAACTAATTTTGTGGACTTCTGGAGCATCTAAGAGGAAACTTGGGGAGGAGACTCAGCTATGTGAGTGCAGCAAGCACTGTCTCGGGGCTTAGCTCTCTGGCATGGCCTGGATCCTCTACAGAGCAGCCTCTTCAGCTTTGAGTGCTGAGATTGTGCATCCAGCAAGAGGAGGAGGAGGCTGGAAAGGAATAAAAGTGCACACGCGCACACATGCACACACACACACACACACACACACACACACACACACACACAGAATTCCTGAAGGTCTGACCAGTACCAAGACATAAATATTTAGTCAAATGAGTACTTCGATTGCATCCGATTTCCAAAATGGAGGTTTCTAAAACTTTGAAACTGGATAGCTCTTCACAACCCCAGATAAGTCTGAGGGGTCAGGGGCTTAGGGTTCACTTCCTCTTCAGAGAACTCAGAAAACACTGGCTTCTCCCCCATCTAACTCCTGGCAAAGCCATCTAGTTGATTCCTTGGCCATTTCTTTCCAAACAGATGACTTCTCCCACAATGACTTGGCTTAGCCGTTTGTCAATGAATAAGCACTACACAGTCACCGCTAGAAACCAGGTTATGATTCTTGTGTGAGGATTTAGGCAGCGAGAACTTAACTATCACAACAATTGAAAGTGCTCCGGTTTGGAAGGGCAGATTAACAGCTCTGTTTAACCCAAATGGACTCCATTTTTAAAAGCTTTTATTCTAGTGTATATATAAGAAGCTCAATTTCACATTTTAAAAAGTTATCTATCATTTATTTATTTGTGTGTGTGTAACTAGTCTTTCTCTGTCCAGCCAGCCAGCTCCCAAATCACAACATATAGACTTCTTATTAATTACGAAAACCAAGCTGATACCTTAGGCTTGTTTCTAACTAGTTCTTATAACCTAAATTAACTCATATCTTTTTATCTGCATTCTCTTACATGGCTAGGTTATCTTTACTTTGTGAAGTTCATGCTGCTTGCTCTGTGTCCCTATGGCTCCTGTGACTCTACCCTTCTCCTTCCCAAAGTCCTCTCTGTCCCAAAATCCTGCCCAGCTATTGGCCGTTTATCTTTTTATTAAACCAATCAGAGTGATGCACCTTCATACTATACAGAAAGATTATTCCACAACAAATGTGTGTGTGTGTGTGTGTGTGTGTGTGTGTGTGTGTGTGTGTAGGGGCCGTGTGCAACTATGCACACATGTGGAGATTGGAGGACAGTTTGCAGCAGTCAGCTCTCTGCTTCTACCATGTGGGCTCTGGGGATTGAACTCAAATCACCAGGCTTGGCAGCAAGCATTTTTACCTGTTGAACTATTTCACTCTCTCTTGTAACTTTTAAAACAGTAGTCAACAAACTACCTGTATGTAGTAATACGGGCGGTGGGCCTGCTTTTCGTCCCGCCCGGCTCCCGCACAGCTAGCTTTACACCAGAAATAACAACACACAAACTGTATTCTTTTGGACACTGCTTGGCCCTTTAGCTCTAGCCCTTACTGGCTAATTCTGATATCCCGATCAACTCATCTCTAATAATCTGTGAGCACCGGTCTTACCGGGAAGATTCTAGCCTACGTCCATCCTGGGTCGGAGCTTCATTGCGTGTGTCTGCCCAGGAGGGAGCATAGTGTCTCTCCCTCTGAGGCGTCTGCTCCCGAGAGAAGAGCTGTGGCGTCTGAGCTCACTTCCTCTTCCTCCCAGCGTTCTGTTCTGTTTACTCCTCCCACCTATCTTCTAACCAATGAGAGCCAAGCAGTTTCTTTTTATTTAACCAATGACCTTCCTCCATCACCTGTATCTCATGGTGTGTGTGTGTGTGTGTGTGTGTGTGATGTGTGTATATGTTTGTATGCGCACATGTGTGTAGGTCAGAGGTCAACAATGGAAGTCTACTGCTCCCCCACCTTATTCTTTGGATAGTTTATCTCACTGAACCTGATGCTCACTCGTTGCCTAGGTTGACTGGCCACTGAGCTCTCAGGGTCCACCTATCATCCCCCAGCCCTGGGATTATAGATGAGTCCCTTTTGGCTTTGCATGAGTGTTGGGGATTTGAACTCAGGTCTTCGTGTTCACATAGCAATCACCTTCCCAGTTAAGCCATCTCCTCACCCCAAGTCTCATTTCTGCATCTTATTATGTGCCAATGTTATATATAGTCTAATTTCACTTTCACTGAATTTACCTTTCAAGATTTGCATGGCTCTGAAATGTGGGGTTTGCCTGATTTGGCAGAGACCACTTGTTCCCTGTACAGAAGTGTTAACATCCATAAAAACAAGGAATATTTGCATAGGATCTTAAAGCAGATTGATTAATTTCTTCACTATCATCTTCAGGTGAAGTCAGAAAGGAGAAAAAATGTCAATTGGATCCCTCGTTCACTGTTCAAGTCTAGATAGACCTGCACTCCCTCTTTTCTGCAGCAACTGTAGTTGAAAGGGAGGTCTAGTCCCACAGTCAACCCCTTGGCTGGTGGGACAGTTTCTCCAGTAGCACATCACTGTTCTGAAAAGTCTGGAAGAAACACAGTTATCAAAGCAGACAATGGTGGTGTTACACAGAACTAGTACTTTTCTAGAGCAAGAAGAGTGTCCAAGAAAGTATTGAAATTGGCATTTGGGAATGAAATCTTTGGACTTGGTCCTCAGGATGCAAAACTAAGGTCTGCCTCCAGATGTTTCCTAAAGGATGTGGAAGGCAGGGGATGCTGTCTGCCTAACAGGGAAAACTGGGGACGCTGCCTCTTTACTTGGTTGGGAGTTGGCTACTTGTCTCTCAGACAATATTCCTGGTTATTGGGTGGGTGGGGGTGATGCAGAGAGGAGTGGAGAGAGCTTCAGAGAGCAATTTCACAATTGTGTGTGTATGCATGTGTGTGTGCATGAGTGTGTTGTGTGCGTGCGTGCATGTGTGTGTGCGTTGTGTGTGTGTATGTGTGATAAGGAAAGCACAGGTGCCAGGTGCTCGGAGTATATAAGTATTACTGGGATCAGTCTGAAACAACCACAGCGAGCTAACCAAAGCCATTTCAACAGGACAAGATCCTTTACCAAGCATGAATCTGTCTAGCGCTGTGATTATTGTCTGCAAGTCCTGCCTTGAAGGGATCTCATCTTTTTCTTTAATAAAATGTCAAGTCCCTACTCTGCTTTGGAGAGTGTTAGAAGGCCTCTCCCTCTTTGCTCTTGCAGGGGCAGTTGGAATACCTCTTCTGGGAACACCTACTTCCCTGGAGAAGAGAAGCGGCTCTCAGCTCTGCACGCTCACAGTGTCTGTCTTGTGCCTCCTCTGCCGTCTATGCCACTGAAGCATCGAGCATAGTGATTCACTTTGTATCTTATTTCTCCTGGGGATTTGCAAAGCTTTGGATGAAGCTTTCTGATACATTTTAGATTGTACCACTTTGCTATTTTTAGAGCCTGGTACTTTGTAGGACATAACAAGTTCACATTTTATTAATAAAATAAATGAATCTGAAGCCAGCCCTATAACAACCATCTATATAACCTAATTGTTTTTACAAAGAAGAAC
Organism: Microtus oregoni; assembly: GCF_018167655.1. Lineage (NCBI taxonomy): Eukaryota > Metazoa > Chordata > Mammalia > Rodentia > Cricetidae > Microtus > Microtus oregoni. The sequence continues at coordinate 29,994,811 of NW_024543085.1, forward strand.
ATAAAAATAATTAAAACTCCATGTTTGCAGCTAGGTGTTATCATTCACAACAGGAATCCTAGTACTTGGGAGACTGATGCAGGAGGATGTTTCCCGGTTCCATACCAGCCTGGACTCAGAGTAAGACCCTGTCTCAAGAAAGCTAAAACCACCATATTCTCAATTAGTCGAACAAATACCTCCTTTCCCCTCTGCTGCAATTTGGAATCAGGCATTTTGTGTCTGGCCAGAACTGGTTGAGTAGTTTAGAGTTTAATTGCTAAGTAAACACTTTCTTTTTATTTCCTTTTTTCCTTCTCTTCTTTTGGAACAAATGAAGCTTTGCTGGACAAAAAGAAGAAAAATGTCTGTGTTGGGAGAAATTGGGTGGGGCCAGTTAAGCCTGCATTCCACTACTGGGTTTAGTTGAAAAATACCACGCTCTGAATGCCTCCCTCACGCTGAATTCAGAGGTGTCTTCCCGAAGAATTGAAAGCAGAGAGATTTGGGAGCAGAGACTAATCTGAACAAAAGGTAACATTTTAAATCAAAACATCTGCCAGAGTGCCAGAGGGGTGCGTGTAGCTCTAATTCCAAGGCTCTGCTGCGATTCAGCTCTCACCCTTCACATTCTTCTCTGATAATTTTTCCATGCCTTTGTTAAATAAACAGACAGATGGATGAATGGACAGACGGATGGATTGACAGACAGATAAGAAGGGGAGATGTCCTTTTGTCAATCTGCAGAAGTAGAAACTTAATCCGCACTTCGGCTTCTTTTAATGTGCTAAGTCCCACCTTCCTCACGCTGGTCATTCTATACATTATATAGCATGATGTGGTCACAATATGCAAACAGCTCCTGTTTCTTTTTCTGCTCAGAGTCCAAGACTTGGAAAGCTATAGAAACCTTCTCCTTGTAGGGATGGCAATAGCTATCTACTATGCTCTTGGGATTTGGTGAAGAAGCTGTGGTTATTTCGGGTTGGCTGGCGAACACCTAAGGGCTGTCAGTGTGAAGACTTGAATTGGGATGGAATCTTTGGAAATGGTACTTTTGGGGTTCAGACCTTGTATTCCTGTGAACAACATTGATGTTTCTCCATGCCACTGTCTGAATGTTTGCATTCCCTTAAAACGCATATGCTGAAATCCTGTTCCCCATGGTAGATGTTAAAAGGTGAGACCTTGGGGAAGTAGTAGGGTCACCGGTGCAGAGCCTCATGAGTGGGATTCTTATCTTTATTTTCATAGGCTGGAAAGTGACCCCCTTACTATATCAAGTACATTAGTACACACAGAGCAAGAGTCTTCACCAGGCACCAAATTCACCTTGATCTTAGTCTTCCTAGCTCCATAATTCTGAGATGTAAATTTTTGCTGTTTATGAACCTCACTGTTCGTGGTATTTTGTTACAGCAGATCAAGTGAACTAAAAAGAAACACGGTACTAAGAAGTCAGAGTGTTGCTTTAACAATATCTGAAATACCAAAGGGATTTTGGATGTTAACGGGTACATGCTAGTAACATTTGAATAATCACACTTTTTAAAATGCCTAAATTGCTATGTGTGGACAATCAGTGTTGGTGGTAGCTGTAGGTAAACTTCTGTTTTCTTAGAGAATGCCTCATTGGTCTAGAACAGAGCTTGATAGAACTATAGATGGTCACGGCCATTCTTGTGAGGTCTCACACAAGGGAATGCTGGGAACAAGGAAATCAGTCCTTGTGAGAAAGCGGTGGAGAAGTTTTGTTGAAGGTAGAACTTAGAAATCACGAGGCTGGATATTTAGTTCAGGCAGTTCCTGGGGATGCAGCGTGGCACGCCTTGTGGTAAGGAAAGGCATGGAGGTGTGAGTACTTCTACCCAGATTTCCAAGATGAGCCATGGGGCCCAAGCCAAAGAAACAAAGAAAGGTCAGAGCCATCACAGATGTGTCCTGTTAGGATAGTGGTCAGTAGAGCACCCCAGAGCAGATACGGACACCCTGACTGGATGTGAAAGTTAACAGCTTAGTAACTGCAGCATCTCCTCCTAAGTCCTTGGGAAAGCTGGCTCTCCATGTTAGAACCGTGTTTCACTGATTACAGCTAACATGGTATCCAAGAGACTTCCAGGAACTTTCTCCAGAAGGAAGCATCATACCTATGTTTCCTAATATTAAAAAAAAAAAATCTGCCTTCCAAAACCCCAAGGCACAGGTGTGATTATCCTTATACTTCACATCCCTAGCTGGTATAAAGTAGACTACTTCCATTTCTTCTGAAGACAAGATGCAATGTTCCAAGCTTCCTAGTGGTCGAAAGTTCTAACAACACACGATTCATTTCTACGAGTAGTTACAAATCTTACTTCTGTGCTGTTTTTGTCAGTCCTTGGAAAAGTGTGTCTAATTTTCTCCTTCTGACTACGTAGTCTAGAACAAAGCACACATCACCTGTGCTTTTGTCTAACTTATCCATTCTCTGTGGTGGTCCCATTGCCAGGTTACACACGAGGAAAGGTTCAGAAGCACAGGGGCATCCCGACTTGCCTGTTGCCTGGGAACAAAACATGCTCTTCCATCCCTTTGTTTCAGTTGGGAGCTCCTTCCCATTGCCTCTTGAAAAGCACATGTTGCTGTGCTCTCCAGCTTCTGCTGTGCTCTATTGTGCACACCTGCCAGATTAGGGAGATCCTGCAGAATAACACAGGCTCTGGCCTTGACTGACCGTGTCAAAGACACTGTGTTTCCTCTGATCAGCCCTCTGTGTCCTGATGCAAGTGGCCTAACTTCTACCAGCCTCATTCTTTGAATCTGTAAATTAGAAACAATAATAGTACCTGTTGGATAGGTGTAGTAATAGGAGCGATGGGGCTCCTTCCCCAGCACCCCGGCCACCTGCTAGCTCATGCCCCGAAATAACAACACACAAACTGTATTCATTTAAACACTGCTTGGCCCATTTCTATCTAGCCTCTTCTAGGCTAATTCTCACATATTAATCTAGCCCATTTCTAATCATCTGTGTGTAGCACCCCAGGGTGTGCTTACCGGGAAGATTCTAGCCTACGTCCATCCTGGGTCGGAGCTTCATGCGTGTGTCTGCCCAGGAGCCTGGAGCATGGCATCTCTCTGAGGTGTCTTACCTCACTTCCTCTTCCTCCCAGCATTTTGTTCTGTTTACTCCACCCACCTATGTTCTAAGCTATGAGCCCAAGCAGTTTGTTTATTACTTAACCAATGAAATCAAAAGATTGATATATGACATTCCCACATCAGATAGGACTGTTCCTAAGATTAAAGAGATAGTTCAGGGCCGAGGATGGATCTAAGCGTTAGAGCAAGTCTAGGATGCACAACGACCTGGAGGTTCAAACCCATGTGAGACAGAGCTATTAATAGCAGAAAGATTTGAAAGATGCGTTGTTTCTGTCTTTCTTCCAATACTTCTGGGGCGCACATTATTAGGTACCTCTCATATTCTCACTCACAGTCACAACTGAGATTTGATGGCTTCCACAAGGACCGCCTAGTTTATCGCAGTGATGGTCTTCTTCCCCCTTCAGTGTTTTCCCATCACATCAACTAGTCTCTGGCGTTTTCTGGACAAGACTTTACTATTGTTTGTATTTCAAACCATGGCTTTGGTTTCTAAATTGCATTTCTCATAACCATCTCTTTGACTGAATATTCAACTCCCAGCTCTCCCTTTCCCTCCCAAGTCTCTGCTGTTTGTTGAGAACATTATAGCTCTACCATCTGTAGGGTGTGTTTCTCAATTCCTTGATCAATTCTTTTCAGATAATATCATTCGTGTAGCATTTTAAACTCAAGATGTGGCAGCAGGAGATGAGGGAGCAACTTAATTGGGAATTATAAGCAGTGGATGCATCAACAGGAACAGTCCTAGGGGCTTCACAGGGTAGCCCTCAAGAGCCTGGTGATTCATCTTGGGTCAGCAGCTTAAAAACAGAATACTTATTTCATATAGGTTAGAACAGGGAGTGTTGAACCTGTCAACTGTCTGCATTAGACCAGAGAAACCTTTTAGAAAAAAAAAAGATAAAAAATTCCCAAGCAAGTTACTTTGCGTTCTTTGTGTCTGCCTTTGTTTATACAGCCCAAGACTGTGGGGATAAATGATTACTTTAGCGTACAAAGGTTTGGCTTTCGTGTGGGCTATCCTAAACCGTTTAAATTAGAAAAGGAAAACTATATACTGTACAGCGGTACCCTCATAAATTCCATTCTAAGAGGCGGAGGAGAAGGATCACAAGTGGGGAATTTCATATGTGTCCATGCATGTGCAGAGTTCAGGCTCCCAGAGATAAACGTGTCAAGAATGTGCGGTTGCCGCTGCCTAATGACGCAACTCACATTTCTGCCCATAAATGCTGAGGCTGATTTATGTCAGAACAGACTATAAATCCATTCTTCGCACCAATTATCAAAAGTGTACTTTATAGTCTTCTGTATATTATTTTCAGAGAGGTGAGATGCTGTGTTGGATCTGTGCTGAAACTTTTGGGACAAAGGGTGGGATGAAGCGTCTTGAGAGACACATTTTAGAACTGAGCAAACTGAAGCGGTGAGGACTTTGGCAACCATGAACCTGAGATCTCCTGTGAGAAAACAGAGTGGACACCTTGGTTCTTCTAGGGGTGGTTGGGTAAATCATCTTATTTATTAAAGTAAAATTATTCTGAGGAAATGGAGTCCATCATGGATGGAGGCAATGTGTTTCAAGAGTCACCATTGCCCACTCCAGATTTGCAGGGCATCTCAGTCCTGGAGACTAACGAGGGGAGTTTTGAAAAACCTCAATGTTGAATCCATCCAAGAAATGTTAGTTTCACTAGTTGAGATGCAGCCTAGCATTGATAGACACAGTGAGCCTTCCCACCTGTCCTGGAGTAGTTCCTGCGATGCAGGGACCATTAAAGTTGCAGAAAGAGTCATAAATGCAGCGTGTTCCCTTTGCTCTTTTTTGTTCTTTCCCATGCTCTTTACTTTCCTACTTGATAGCATTAGCTCTTAGCTCTGGGGGAAGAGGTGTATGCAAGCATGCACCACACACACACAGCACAGCACATCAAACTTTTATATATAGTTCCTGGACATTGAACTCCAATTATCGTGTTAGCAGGGCAAGCATTTACCAACTCAGCTATTACAAGCCCAGCATTAGCTCTTCACTGTGGATTGTCCCATGTCTGTTAACATGTAATTTCATGCTTGACCTTAGAGTGCTTGTTCCTCACTGGACTGCTCCGACTCCAGAATTTTGCCTTTCTGAGTGCGTGTTCACTCAGGTGTACCTGGTGACCTCCAGATTTCCCACTACCTTTGCAAACTCCTCTAGTTGTACTGAGGTGAGGCAGGTCTTCTGGATTGGCCCTCCCAGCTGGGCTCGGCCTTCAGGTCCCTCCCTTTGCATTGGCAGCTGTGACTTCATGAGATGGCACCAAGTTCTGGTTCCATGCATGTGAACAGCAGCCTCCTTGGCATAGGGGGTGGCGGCAGAGAACTTCTGAATGAGACTAACGTGGCTTGAATAATAGGTTAAGGGATTTCAATAGAGGGAGAAAGAAAAGGACCAGGTGGTTAGAAAGTAAGGGCTTGAGTATGGAAAGGTGATACATTTAAAGGGAAGGGGAGAAGCATCAAAGGACTTAAGTCGTCTTTAGTTTAAGCTAGCTGTGTGCTGTAGGTGCTAGCATGAGCTGCTGTGGCAACTGCTGTGGCCAACTTGAAGACTCTGTATCATATCATCTGTCTTGGCTATGAACATCAGGGTTGTTGCACATCGTGTTCATAGCCATTTATAGAGTCCTGTTTAAGGTTGAAGCACAGAACAGATGTATAAATTGAAAAACATGAGCCAGGCGCAGTGACTCATACCTTTAATTCCAGCACTCAAGAGGAAGAAGCAGGCAGATCTCTGTGAGTCCAGGGTCAGGCTGGTCATCATCGGCAGTTCCAGTACAACTAGGTCTAGAGCCGCACAGTGAGAGCCTGTCTCAAAAACAAATCAAAACAAACAAATCAAAACAAACAAACAAAGCATAAAACTCCAACCAAAAAGAAAAAAATGAATAAATCATGCATATATTCTTATTTTCAATAATTTAAATTAAAACACACCATTGGCCCCTAAAACTAACCCCTTTAGATCCAAGAGCTACTTCTGCTGAGGGGTGCGTACTCTTTGTTTTACATACATATACATGTGTGCTGCAAGAGAAGAAAGCAGGCTTTATGTATGTTTATATAAAATATCCCATCATATATCTTATTAGACTCCTCCCATGTAACCGCACATTATGAAGATCTTTCATTGCATATGGACCCCAACCTCCGTTCTTCTAAAACATCAAACTCTTAACTATAGAGAGTTAAATTGCTTCCAATTTATGTGATAATAAACAGTTTTGCAATGAATGGCGTATCTGTATGCATGCAAGTTTTTCTTTAGGAAAGATCAGAAGTCAAATTTATTAGGCAATAGGGCAGATGTGTGTTTTACTTAAATAGCTATTGTCAGATTTACTCCCGAATGTGAGAGAATATCATTTCACCAGATTCTACTAAAGATAAGCATTTTAATCTAAACTATTTCCTTTGTGTGGTTTTAAATATCTTTTACGATTGCTGTGATAACAACATACTTCCTTATTGCTTGCATTTGCATTCATTAATTTCAGGTGAGATGATTTGGACCTTGCTTATTATTAGTTGGGTTTCCCATATAATAAATCTACTTTTCACATCCTTTGTCCATTTTTCTAGTAGCTGGATTGCTTAGCCTTTCCTTTTATTGATATGTGTAGATTTTAGTCAGAGAAACTTTGGCACAAGTAGTCTACCTGAATTGCTCCCCCTGGTGGTGGGCAGTATACAGCCATAGGAATAATTAATCTTTTATGATGAATGTATAAATATTTTTTCCTTCTTTTGCCTCTTGTCTTTTAGCTTTCTTATAATATTCTTCATAGTGGGGAAGTCATTTATTTATTTGTGTGTGTGTGTGTGTGCACGCGCACCACTGTGCACTGACTGAGGTCAGGCCATAGCTTATGGGGGTGAGATCTCTCTTTTCTTCCACCATGTATATTTTAGGGATCAAACCCAGGGCATCAGCCTTGGCAGCAAGAACCTCTACCCACTGAGCCATCTGACTGGCCACCCATGAGATCATTCATTGTAGTCACATCTATTGGCCTTTCTTTGTGCTATTTCCTCCTCAGTCTTGTTTCAATGGTCATCCGACCTCAAAGCAATAAATCATTTTCCAATGTTTCTCCTGATCATTTTCATAGCTTTATTTTTATGATTATTATTTTAGTCTACATGAAAAACAAAGGTGCATGATATGAAATAGTGACCTCAACGTTATTTTTATCCAAGTGGAGACCCGATGGCCTGGGTAGATATCAACCCCCCCTTATCAAAACCTCCATAATTAGAATGTTTTCCTTTGTATCCATGGCTCTATTTTGGAGCTCTGTTTTCTGTTCTTTCAGCTCAAATGATATGTAGAGAACTTGTTTATTTAGCTTCACATTTGTCAAGGGTTACCACTCACTACTCAGCAAGTAAGAGGTTGAGTTGAAAAATAAATCCTTTCTGCCCTGACTTTAATTCAGGGTATACATACAACTAGCCATCCTATTAAGCTGCATATTATAAATTATACTGAATTCTTACAACTGAAAGATCAGTCAGTCTCACAATCCACTGTCATCATTATAAAGCCCCATATTAGAGGCTGCTTCCTAGATGCTGTTGCTAACATACCGTGAGCCTTGTGAGCCCCCACGTGATCTCCACCCCACCATCCAGCTTTAAGCATGCTTATATTTAACCAGAGTCAACCCATGGTGTTCCACTGCATTTGAACAATAGCAATCTCTTCCTTTAGCTCTCTTTGTTGCTTACAGATGGTCAGGAATGATGAGTGGTTACCCACCTCCAGGTGTGCTCTCCACCCTTCCTCTACACCGCTCTGTGAAGGAAGTTGTAGTCTCCAGCTTCCTTGCCTTCCAGCCTCTAGAGAGAGCTGTCCAGCGTGAAGCATGGGGTGGGAAAGGCAGAAGGTTACCGCTCCCCACCCCTCCCTGGCTTCTTACTCAGCTTCATGGAATATCCCTGGCACTGGCTGTGACTCTTTTCACGCCAGACAGCCCTGCTCCTCATAGCTTGGTTTCTGAGTACTTTTAATACAGTAAAGGTTAATATTGATTGTCAACTTAAGAGGATTTAGGAAACACGTGGATGGGAAGAGCTACTTAAATGAGGTCAACCAAAGTAGAAAGACCCATCTTTGGGGGGGGGGGGACTTCTCTATGAGTTGGCTTCCTAGACTGCGTTCAAGGAGTGAGGTAGCTGAGCCCGAACATTCATCACTGCTTCCAGACAGAGAACATAGTGAGCCAAAGCCTCCTGCCCCTGCCACCATGCCCGCCCATCTCAAACTGCAATGAGCAAAAGAAGAGAAGAACAACGCAAGCCCGTGGTACCCATGGAAACGGCCAACTTGCTTTCATTCTCTCTAAATGGTATGCCTGATTAACAACCTTTGACTTGGGTTAACTATATCCACAATGAGTTCCTACATGGAATTATTATAGCTTGTACTTTTAGGTGAAGAGATCGTTCAGAGCAATCATCCAGAGGTATTACAAATGTAAGATTTTCCAGGTGCCACGAGAAGGCCAACCCATGGCACAGCCTGACACACCGTAGATAGTGGCTAAACAGATTGACTCGGTGTCTGGAATAAGGTAGCTAAGACTTAGCTTTAGAAATACATTTTGTGTTCATCATTCTACACTCTTTAGTGGTTTGCTTCATCTGGAGTATCTGTTTCATTTGAACTGTTTTGAAGACACCATCTTAGAACTTGACATGAATTTGGCCTTCACAGCCAGAAACCTTTGAGCTGATTTAATTCTTCTTTCTGGGCTTTATCTGAACTTAAGACTTAGACTAAGTTTATGATTTGTTTATTGTTAAGTTATTGGTTATAAAAACAGAAGGAAGCCGATTATTCTCCAGATTTGCTTTCCATATGTTCCAATTCAATGACAATCGGCCTTCCTTTGTTCTCCTTCCCTTCTGGAGGAGAACAGAATGTGAAGGACAGGCCTCCGCAGTTGTCAGGGAACAGCCTGTCCCTCCCTCAGCCCCCATTTCCATTCTGTGAGTATTTCCGTAACTGGAAAGCACTACCCGGCTCTCCTGGCCCTGCTGTCTGCACTGGACAGCTAGCTGTTCGGTGCCTCTGCCCCGCAGGTCTGTGGTCTTTGAAGACCCCTGTCCACAGCCCACGGAGGTGACACAGCCCACGGAGGTGACACAGCCCGCAGAGGTGACACACACAATCATCTTGGAGTCTTCAAGAACTTTCCAGGTCTCTGTTCTTATAGGAATTTGTCTTACAGGAGTTCAAGAGGCCTTCTGCGTGACTGTTTGACCATTGGCTTTTGAATGGTTGCCCAGGATGGTGGCTTTTGCTCACTTGTATAAGGCACAGGGAGCCTCCTTTGGTGATATGACTGTCTACTTTACGAGAGGGTTCATGTCTTGAGTCAAACTTGGGATATAACTGGGCCTAGTGATTCCGTTCAGTCAGTGTAACAAGCATTGTCTCCATTTACCCCCAGAAGCTATCCTCATATACCACATTCTGGTCTTTCTGAGAGGTGCCAGCTAATGTGACTAGCGAGTGGTAACTTCCTTCCTCAGGCATGTATGGGACAATGGACAACTTCCAGTGGTGTGTGTGTACGTGTGTGTGTGTGTGTGTGTGTGTGTGTGTGCATGTTTTAAAGAATGTGGGGCTGGGAGGTTACCACCCATTAGAATGATGGGAATGGTTTAAATGGGAAACATTTCGCAGCTACATGTGGGATCCTAGTTGGCTGATCTTGACTCTGGAGTCTGTTTTAGTTTGTGAAAGAGTTTCTTATCACGTTTATTTATTATTCCTCCAAGGGACCCGGGAAAGGACGGCCCCTGTTGCAATTCTCATCTTAACATGGGAGAAAGCAGCGTTCACAGAGAGCTTGTCATGCTCTTCCTGGGAACAGACACTTAAGATAACCCAGGGGACCAGTGGGCTCCCTGCCGCTGGGCTCAGCAGGCTCATCCAGTCCTTCATCTCTTGCCCTTCACACTGGTGAAAACAGCATCACATGGAAAGTCCCCACGGCCAGCATTGTTTAAAAATCTCCAGGAGGGACTGATTAGGCATTATCGCTGTGTGGATAGTTCTGAATGTTAAAATCAGCTTTGGGGGATTTCTGTGGCTCTTTCTCACTAGTGCAATACGATCTCCATGTGTCACTCACCCAGAGTACGTGGACATCATATCTGCTAAGAGCCACTCAGCAAGTTAGTTCTGTCAGCCGGGCTTCAGTACCGCAAGAGCTTATGGATAAGTCAGTAAGAGGCTGAGGCCCTGTACCAGGCACTGCAGAAATGATGGTTTTAAAAAAGACAGGTCCTCCCTATCTTCCAGAGGTCACAAAGTACAGAATTGATGCTGATAAATAGGCCGTTGGAAAGAATAGACACAATGATTTTAGATGTTCACGGTGCCATGGGGAGGAAGGTACTTAGCTCCGATGGAGGCAGTCAGAAAGGCTTCCTAGAGGAAGACCTGAGGGGCCAGCTGGACACACATGTGCGGGACCCATGCTCAATGCAGAAAGAGCTGCTTGCGTGGAAACCGAAGGAAGCAAGATACATTCAAGAGCATGGGAAAAGCTTTCATGTGGTTAGAGCATGGAGTGGAAGCAGAATAAGCACATGGGCATGCAGGAGTGGGCAGGATGGGAGAAGGCCAAGTACATAGACATGCAGGAGTGGGCAGGATGGGAGAAGACCAAGTACATAGACATACAGGAGTGGGCGGGATGGGAGAAGGCCAAGTGCATGGGCATGCAGGAGTGGACGGGATGGGAGAAGGCCAAGTGCATGGGCATGCAGGAGTGGACGGGATGGGAGAAGGCCAAGTGCATGGGCATGCAGGAGCGGATGGGGTGGGGGAAGGCCAAGTGCATGGGCATGCAGGAATGGATGGGGTTGGGGAAGGCCAAGTGCATGGTCATGTCATGCAGGAATGGATGGGGTTGGGGAAGGCCAAGTGCATGGTCATGCAGGAGCGGATGGGGTGGGGGAAGGCCAGGGTGCCGCTATAAAGATGACTAGGAGGTAGACGAAGTCCTTTTCAGAAGAACAACCTCTATTCATGAACCAATCATTTGTTCATCCATCTATTCATGTAATAGTGCACTAAGAACCAGTGTTGAGGATATAGCAACGAGTAAATCAACTATCATGTCTTTAGGGAGCTCTTGTTCTCATAAAGGGTAGAGGGAAGCCAATAAGCAAGCAATCCAGTTAGATATATGCTTTGTAAATGGGGCAGATACTAAGAAGCAGTGTTTTCTATTTTTTCTTTTCCTTTCTTTAATGGAGGCAGTAAGAACTCATTGACATGACAGTACTCAGCAGAGGGCTGAGGAAGTGCAGGGAGAATGTTCTAGGAAGAGTAAAAGCAGTCATGAAGGTCTGAGTAACACAGTGCTTACTCCGGAGGAAAGAGGTGGGGAGTCAAGACATGAAGTCTGAGTGGAGGAAGGACAGGCTGAGACTTGTATTTCGTTCTTAATGTGATGGAGAGCCGGAGGACAGTCCCCACTAGAGAAGTAACAAAGCTTTGTTGGGTTCTTGCTGCAGAAGAAGCATTAATGGCGGGAAGGAGTGAAGCTGAAGAAGCAGAGGAGGCAAAGAGAGTAAGTTACAAGGGAAAACTGGGATGATCAAAGCAGAGCACAAGAGGGAAAATGCTACGCATAGAGGCGGGGAAACAGAGCGGTAAAAGATGTAAGAGGCCCTCTGCGTTGGCCACATGGACATCTAACCGCAGTTTGCGCTCAGCCTGAGACTTCCCTTAGCTTCTGAGTTTAAACTGGGGAATCCACACTAAGGCAAATTCTGCTATTGTTTTTTGGATCATAAAAGCATAGCAGTTGCCGGGCGGTGGTGGCGCACGCCTTTAATCCCAGCACTCGGGAGGCAGAGGCAGGCGGATCTCTGTGAGTTCGAGACCAGCCTGGTCTACAGAGCTAGTTCCAGGACAGGCTCCAAAGCCACACAGAAACCCTGTCTCGAAAAAAAAAAAAAAAAAAAAGCATAGCACTTAGAGAGAAAATAAGAGCCAGATTGATACCATCAATACCGTCTGCATAAACTAGGAGGTTTGCATGAGCAACCGTACTCAAAATCTTGAAAGGAAACACGCAAGACAGAAACTACACAGAAGAGGATGGGTGCTGACCATGGGTGAGGTAAGATCAGGGGTTGTTTTCAGACAAAACAACAGAAATCTAAAACACAAGGATTTTTGTAGGCAGAGAAAAATAGCAAACATGATTGAGCTGCAGCAGCTCATAGTTCCCCATCAGTAAAGTTTGGAACAGTTCTCTGAGAAGACAGGTCGTGGGGCCATTAGGTTCCAACAGTGACTGGAAGAGGCCAGACAAGATATGCCAGAAGAGGGGCACACATGCAATCAATCAGGATGGGTCCTCTAGAGACTTCGAACATCTTATTTAAAGCTGGTTCTAAATACATTTTTATTTCTTTCCACCCCAAATTCCCTGACAAGCACTTCCAAAAGATAGTCTCTTCTGTTAGTGAAGCTTCGTGTTTTTCTCTCAGTGCTCAGTGGAATTTCACCAATTTCTTTGGAATGACAAGTATCAGGAAAAGCTTCGTAGTTGCGAAGCCAGTGTTCCGTAGTCTACCGAGGGTCAAGGTCCCACAGACAGGGAACTGGCAGCTGTTACAGTTTAAAAATAACAAAATTCAGAGAGTGAGTTGGAGTTGAGTCTTCAGCTTTGTGTGAATCACAGTCCCTCATAGCTGGGCACCCCTACTTATGAATCATGTTTGCATTTATTAATGCTTCTTCTTCATGTCAATGCTGTGAGATGGCTCTAAAGCTCTCTTACAAATGAAATTGAAAAAAAAATGAAATTTATGCCCTGGCAATGCTGGGCAGCTCACATATGGTGGTTCTGTTGGACTTGTCCATATTGGGTTTCATGGTCTAAGTTGATGAGGACAACTGACCAGGTCCCAAAAGGGCACCAGATCTCATTACAGATGGTTGTGAGCCACCATGTGGTTTCTGGGAGTTGAACTCAGGACTTTGGAAGAGCAGGCAGTGCTCTTAACTGCTGAGCCACCTCTCCAGAGAGAACTAAAATCCAAGTTGCTTAATTTGTAATGTGCATGCTTCTGTGTTCTAGAATTTTCTATGTCCTAGAGTTAAGTTCTTCAACTGTCTTTGTTTCTTGTCACATCATTTGCCTACTAACTTTATCGAAATGTATAAGAGAAAAATAATAATAATATAAATGACCTGGCTTCTTATTTTCTTTCTTTATTTATTACATATACAGTGTTCTGCTTGCATGTATACTTGCAGGCCAGAAGAGGGGACCAGATCTCATTACAGATGGTTGTGAGCCACCATGTGGATGCTGGGAATTGAACTCAGGACCTCTGGAAGAGCAGACAGTGCTCTTAACCTCTGAGCCATCTCTCCAGCCCCCCGGCTTCTTATTTTCTTTTTTTCTCTTTTCTTTTTTTTTTATTGAGAAAAGGAAAAAAAAAACAAGTTTCCACCTCCTCCCAGCCTCCCATTTCCCTCCCCCTCCTCCCACCCTTCTCCCCCTCCTCCCACCCTTCTCTCCCTCCCCCCACTCCTCTCCCCCTCCCTCTCCAGTCCAAAGAGCAGTCAGGGTTCCCTGCCCTGTGGTAAGTTCTAGGTCCTCCCCACTTCCATCCATATCTAGGAAAGTCAACATCCAAACTGGCTAGGCTCCCACAAAGCCAGCATATTGCGTAGGATCAAAACCCCGTGCCATTGTCCTTGGCTTCTCATCAGCCCTCATTGTTCACCATGTTCAGAGAGTCTTTTTCAGTCACAGTCCAGCTGGCCTTGGTGAGCTCCCAATAGATCAGCTCCACTGTCTCAGTGGGTGGGTGCACCCCTCGTGGTCCCGACTTCTTTGCTCATGTTCTCCCTCCTTCTGCTCCTCATTGGGACCTTGGGAGCTCAGTCCAGTGCTCCAGTGTGGGTCTCTGTCTCTATCTCCATCCATCACCAGATGAAGGTTCTATGGTGATATGCAAGATATTCGTCAGTGTTGCTATAGGATAGGGTCATTTCAGGTTCCCTATCCTCAGCTGCCCAAGGAACTAACTGGGGACATCGCCTTGGGCTCCTGGGAGCCACTCTAGGTTCAAGTCTCTTGCCAACTCTAAGGTGGCTCTCTTAACTAAGAATTGTGCTTCCGTGCTCCCCTATCCAACCTTCCTTTATCCCAATCATCCTTTTTTCCCCAAGTTCCCCCCATCCTCCCCTTCTCCCTTTTCTCTCCCCATCTCCCCTTACCCCCATCCCACCCCACCCCCAAGATCCCAATTTTCTCCCCGGCAATTTTGTCTACTTCCCATAGCCAAGAGGATAACTATATGTTTTTCCTTGGGTTCACCTTCTTACTTAGCTTCTTTAGGTTCACCAATTGTAGACTCCGTGACCCTTATTTATGGCTAGAAACCAATTATGAGTGAGTACATCCCATGTTCATCTTTTTGGGTCTGGGTTACCTCTCAGTATAGTGTTTTCTATTTCCATCCAATTGCATGCAAAATTCGAGAAGTCATTGTTTTTTACCGCAGCATAGTACTCTAATGTGCATATATTCCACACTTTCTTCATCCATTCTTCCATTGAAGGGCATCTAGGTTGTTTCCAGGTTCTGGCTATTACAAATAATACTGCTATGAACATAGTTGAACAAATGCTCTTGTCATATGATAGGGCATCTCTTGGGTATATTCCCAGGAGGGGTATAGCTGGGTCCAGGGGTAGGTTGATCCCGAATTTCCTGAGAAACCGAAACACTGATTTTCAAAGTGGTCGCACAAGATTGCATTCCCACCAGCAGTGGATGAGTGTACCCCTTTCTCCACAACCTCTCCAGCAAAGGCTATCATTGGAGTTTTTTATTTTAGCCATTCTGACAGGTGTAAGATGATATCTCAAAGTTGTTTTGATTTGCATTTCCCTGATCGCTAAGGAGGTTGAGCATGACCGTAAGTGTCTTTTGGCCATTTGAACTTCTTCTGTTGAGAATTCTCTGTTCAGTTCAGTGCCCCATTTTTTAATTGCATTAATTAGCATTTTAAAGTCTAGTTTCCTGAGTTCTCTATATATTTTGGAGATCAGACCTTTGTCTGTTGAGGGGTTGGTGAAGATCTTCTCCCAGTCAATAGGTTGCCTTTTTGTCTTAGTGACAGTGTCCTTTGCTTTACAGAAGCTTCTCAGTTTTAGTAGGTCCCATTTATTCAATGTTGCCCTTAATGTCTGTGCTGCTGGGGTTACACATAGGAAGCGATCTCCTGTGCCCATCTGTTGTAGGGTACTTCCCACTTTCTCTTCTATCAGGTTCAATGTGTTCTGACTGATATTGAGGTCTTTAATTCATTTGGACTTGAGTTTTGTGCATGGTGATAGATATGGGTCTATTTTCATTCTTCTACAGGTTGACATCCAGTTATGCCAGCACCATTTGTTGAAGATGCTTTTCTTTCTTCCATTGTATACTTTTAGCTCCTTTATCGAAAATGAGGTGTTCATAGGTTTGTGGGATAAAATCCGGGTCTTCTATACGATTCCATTGGTCAACTTCTCTGTTTTTATGCTAGTACCACACTGTTTTCATCACTGTAGCTCTGTAATAGAGTTTGAAGTCAGGGATGGTAATGCCTCCAGACAATCCTTTATTGTATAGGATTGTTTTGGCTATCCTGGGTTTTTTGTTTTTCCATATAAAGTTAATTAATTTCCTCTCCAGATCTGTGAAGAATTTTGGTGGGACCTTGATGGGGATTGCATTGTATCTATAAATTGCCTTTGGTAGAATTGCCATTTTTACTATGTTGATCCTCCCAATCCAAGAGCAAGGGAGGTCCTTCCATTTTCTGGTATCCTCCTCAATTTCTTTCTTCAATGCCTTAAAGTTCTTGTCAAATAGATCTTTCACTTCCTTGGTTAGAGTTACCCTAAGATATTTTATGCTGTTTGTGGCTATCGTGAAAGGTGAAGCTTCTCTGATTTCCCTCTCTGCTTCCATATCCTTTGTGTATAAGAGGGCGACTGATTTTTTGGAGTTGATCTTGTATCCTGCCACATTACTAAAGGTGTTTATCAGCTGTAAAAGTTCTTCGGTGGAGTTTTGGGGGTCGCTTATGTACACTATCATATCATCTGCAAATAACGAAAGCTTCACTTCTTCCTTTCCAATTCGAATCCCCTTGATCCCCATATGTTGTCTTATTGCTATTGCTAGAACTTCAAGCACTATATTGAAGAGGTATGGCGAGAGTGGACAGCCTTGTCGTATTCCTGAGTTTAGTGGGATGGCTTTGAGTTTCTCTCCGTTTAATTTGATGTTAGCTGTCGGCTTGCTGTATATAGCTTTTATTATATTTAGGTATGACCCTTGTATCCCTAATCTCTCCAATACTTTTATCATAAAGGGATGTTGAATTTTGTCAAATACTTTTTCAGCATCTAATGAAATGATCATATGGTTTTTTTTCTTTCAGTTTATTTATATGATGGATTACATTGATAGATTTTCGTATGTTGAACCAGCCCTGCATCTCTGGGATGAAGCCTACTTGATCATAATGGATAATTTTTCTAATGTGTTCTTGGATTCGGTTTGCCAGTATTTTGTTGAGGATTTTTGTGTCAATGTTCATGAGTGAGATTGGCCTATAATTCTCTTTCTTGGTTCAGTCTTTGTGCAGTTTTGGTATCAGAGTAACTGTAGCTTCATAAAAGGAATTTGGCAATGCCTCTTCTGTTTCTATATTGTGAAATATATTAAGGAGTATAGGTATCAGGTCTTCTTGGAAGTTCTGGTAGAATTCTGCATTGAAACCATCTGGTCCTGGGCTTTTTTTGGTAGGGAGGTTTTTGATAACCACTTCTAATTCTTCGCGACTAACAGGTCTATTTAGATTGTTCACCTGGTCCTGGTTTAACTTTGGTATATGGTATTTATCTAAAAAAGGGTCCATTTCCTTTACATTTTCCAGTTTTGTGGCTTTTGTAGTAAGATCTAATGATTCTCTGAATTTCCTCTGTGTCTGTGGTTATGTCCCCCTTTTCATTTCTGATCTTATTAATTTGCAAATTCTCTCTCTGCCGTTTGATTAACTTGGATAGGGGTTTGTCAATCTTGTTGATTTTCTCCCGGAACCAGCTTTCTGTTTCATTGATTCTTTGGATTGTTTTCTGTGTTTCTATTTTGTTGATTTCAGCCCTCAGTTTGATTATTTCCAGTCTTCTACTCCTCCTAGATGAGTCTGCTTCATTTTTTTCTAGAGCTTTCAGGTGGGCTGTTAAGTCTCCAATATGAGCTTTCTCTGTTTTCTTTAAGTGGGCACTTAGTGCTATGAACTTTCCTCTTAGGACTGCTTTCATAGTGTCCCATAAGTTTGAGTATGTTGTTTCTTTATTTTCATTGAATTCCAGGAAGACTTTAATTTCTTTCTTAATTTCTTCCTTAATCCAGGTATGGTTCAGTAGTTGACTGTTCAGTTTCCATGAATTTGTAGGCTTTCTGGGGGTAGCATTTTTGTTGAATTCTAACTTTAATCCATGGTGATCTGATAAGACACAGGTGGTTACTAATATTTTTTTGTAACTGTGGATGTTTGCTTTGTTACCGACTATGTGGTCGATTTTTGAGAAGGTTCCATGAGCTGCAGAGAAGAAGGTATATTCTTTCCTATTTGGGTGGAATGTTCTATAGATGTCTGTTAAGTCCATTTGCTTCATTACCTCCATTAATTCTCTTATTTCTCTGCTAGGTCTATGTCTGATTGACCTGTCCATTGGTGAGAGAGGAGTGTTGAAGTCTCCTACTATTAGTGTGTGCGGTTTGATGGCTGCCTTGAGTTTTAGCAATGTTTCTTTTATGTACGTGGGTGCTTTTATATTAGGGGCATAGATGTTCAGGATTGAGACTTCATCCTGATGAACTGTTCCTGTTATGAGTATAAAATGCCCCTCTCTATCTCTTCTGATTGATTTAAGTTTGAAGTCAACTTTGTTAGAAATTAGTATGGCCACACCTGCTTGTTTCTTAGGTCCATTTGCTTGATAAGCCTTTCCCAGCCCTTTACTCTGAGTAGGTGCCTGTCTTTGTGGTTGAGGTGTGTTTCTTGTAAACAACAGAATGTTGGATCCTGTTTTCTTATCCAATCTCTTAGCCTGTGCCTTTTTATAGGTGAGTTGAGTCCATTGACATTAAGTGATATTAATGACCAGTGGTTGTTAACACTTTTTTAGTCGTAGAGTTTGTGTGTTTCCCTTCTTTGAGTTGTGTTGGTGAAGGGTCTCTAGATGTCTGAGTTATTGTGGTCATTGTTGGACTCCTTGGTTAGTGATTTTCCTTCTATTACTTTCTGTAAGGCTGGATTTGTGGCTGCGTATTGTTTAAATTTGTTTTTATCCTGGAAAATTTTATTTTCTCCATTTATAGTGAATGAAAGCTTGGCTGGGTATAGTAATCTGGGCTTGCATCCATGGTCTCTCAGTTTCTGCAGTATATCTATCCAGGACCTTCTGGCTTTCATGGTTTCCATGGAGAAGTCAGGTGTAAGTCTGATAGGTTTACCTTTATAAGTGACTTGGCCTTTTTCCTTTGCAGCTCTTAAAATTCTTTCCTTATTCTGTATGCTTTGTGTTTTGATTATTATATGGCAAGGGGATCTTTTTTTTTGATCCAGCCTATTCGGTGTTCAGTATGCTTCTTGAACCTTCATAGGTATATCTTTCTTTAGATTGGGAAAGTTTTCTTCTATAATTTTATTAAATATACTTTCTGGACCATTGAGCTGCACTTCTTCTCCTTCTTCTACTCCTATTATTCTTAGGTTTGGTCTTTTTATTGTGTCCCATATTTCCTGAATGTTTTGTGATGAGAGTTTGTTGGACTTGCTGTTTTCTTTGATCAGTGTGTTTATTTTCTCTATGGTATCTTCAGAATCTGAGATTCTTCTAACTCTTGTATTCTTTTGGTTATGCTTGTTTCTGTAGACTCTGTTTGTTTACTTAAATTTTCCATGTCCAACTGAGAACTCAAGAACAATGGCAATGGGTTTCTGATCCTACTGCACGCACTGGCTTTGTGGGAGCTTAGGCAGTTTGGATGCTCAACTTACTAGACCTGGATGGAGGTGGGGGTTCCTTGGACTTCCCACAGGACAGGGAACCCTGATTGCTTTTAGGGCTGAGGGGGGGTACTTAATTGGGGGAGGGGGAGGGAAATGGGAGGCGGTGGTGGGGAAGAGACAGAAATCTTTAATAAATAAATAAATTTAAAAAAAATTTCCATGTCCAACCTGCCCTCTGTTTGTGTTTTCTTCTTTGCCTCCATTTCAGTTTTCAAGTCTTGAACTGTTTCCATTATCTGTTTGATTGTTTTTCCTTGGTTTTCTAGGGTATCATTCACTGATTTATTCAATTCTTCAAACTTTCTGTTATATTTCTCATCCATTTCTATAAGGGCATTCTTTACATGCTGTTTAAGGGCGTCAATCACTTTCATGAAGTCAATCTTTTCTACTTCTTCTTGATTAAGGTGTTCGTGTCCTCCCGTTGTGAGGTCGCTGGTTTCTGGTGGCTTCATGTTGCTTTTCAGCTTGTTGGGTGAATTCTTGCCTTGGCGTCTGCCCATCTCTTCTTCCAAATGCTCCCTTATGGATCTTCTTTTACTGGATCAGGTCTCCTTGCCTACTGATGTACCTTCCCAGTGATGGCTCTCCCCAGTGATGGCTCTCCTGGTGCCGAGATCAGGTCTCCGTGCTGGTTGTGCAGCTCGCAAACAAAGTGCCTACCCTGCTTGGTGCAGGCAGGCGATAGAAACAAAGGAACTCCCGCCTGCTTGGGTGCCCCGAGGACTCGGACCCAGTGCCCAGACAGGCTGGTCTGGGTGATGTTATGTGTTGAAAGAGGGCAGTGGGGCCGAAGTGGGGGGGGGGGGCTCCGGATGCAAGCTGGGTGGGATAGGAAGAAAGAGGCAGTATGCAGGCAGTAGAGGCCCTGCAGAGAGCCCAAGAAGGATAGGGGGTTGAGGATCCTCTGAGTTCCCTGTCCCGGGCTGGCGCCCTGGGGTCAGAAACTCACCCCAATGTTGGCTCTCCTGGCACTGAGAGATCAGGTCTCCGTGCTGGTGGGCAGGTCGCAAACAAAGCGCCTACCCTGCTTGGTGCAGGCAGGTGATAGAAACAAAGGAACTCCTGCCCACTTGGGTGCCCTGAGGATTAGGACCCAGTGCCCAGACAGGCTGGGCTGGGTGAGTTATGTGCCGAAAGAGCCCGGCTTCTTATTTTCAAAAATGCCAATAAGACAATTAAACAAATGCTGACAAAGATAATATGACATATTTCTATTTTTAATATTGAAACATTTGCAAGCAGATTATTGTAGTTTGCAACTATCTTAAAGAAACAGTATTTAACATGGAGCTAGGAACATTGAAATTGACTCTCTGGCCTCAGGCACCTTCCGAACAGAAGACATACATAGAAGGGCCAGATCCCGGAGAAAGATCGTTTATCTATTAGCCTGAGCCTTGGTCTAAATCCAAGATATGTCCCAATGAGTTTGACTGAGCTACAGTCGAAACTTTTCATACCACTGAGAAAGTCCGTTTCAAAACCTATCCCAGCAAACAAAGTCTTTGTGTGATAACAGGAGTGGAGAGTAGGAATGATCAGTCTTTCTTCTGAGGGAGCCCCAGATCTCCTTATTACTCGTGCGCTGCAAATGTCGCCATTTGCATCCTGACCCCAGATAGATATGCTCCAAAGCATTAAGGCCCTGTTTCCAAGAAGCTGGCCAGTCTTCTCAAGTTTAGCCAATCTCTCCTTCCATATTCTTCATAGAAAGGAAAAAATACTAAATGCTAGATTGGAAGAATTGCTTGGAGCCCCCTAGCTAATAATGCCCAGAGTAAGAAGGACCACCTAATCTGAGGAGGAGATAAGGGAGGCAAAATTATTTTAAAATTCCCTCATTCCATGATATTCTGTGCTGGTCAGACACTGAAGTATGGAGACTAACTTTTACTTATGGGTCTCTGTCCTTGCCTGTGTCTGTGTCTGTGTGTGACTCCGCCCCATCTTATCTATGAGAGAGTCATAGACTTTGAGCCAACAAGTTAAGTGAAAATTTCCCAAGAACTTCTCCATTCCACAGACTGGCTTAGAGACAAGACTTCCAAGGATAGATCAATAGAAAATACCTAAATGCAGGATCTACAATTAAAGAAAGGCCAATGGAAATGGCAAGCAGAGAAGAGGCGGCCATGTTAGGGCAGAGAAACTAGAACTTCCCCAGTGTCATTTTCAGGAAAATAGATTCGGGTTTAGTTCAGTAGGTGGAAAAGTCTCAAGGAGGAAAAGGTCATCAGCCACCCCAGGTTGCTAGACCTCTACCTGTCTCCCTGTCTCCCTAACCCTTGTGTCTGTGGGGGGAGCCACTATTGGGCAGGAGTCTGGCTGTCCCCCTCAGTTCCCTCTCTCACAATGCAGCTCCTACTTGATTGGTTAATTGGCCCTCAGGTGTCCACATCAGACCTTGGTCTTGCTTAGGTGTTTTCTATGCTTATGACTATTGTTATCATGGTTATTCCTCTCCTACCTTCCAGAAGGACTCTGAGAACAATGTGTCTCCAGAAGTCCATACACGGACTGTTCCGTCGGAGGTATGCCTGGTATTCACGAGCCCGTAGGAGGACCAAATCATTGGTTCCCCTCCTCCAGCCACCTGCACCTCTTAATTAGGGTATCGACCACGAAACTCCGGGGTTCCTGGCCTGCACCCAAGCTAACACTCATCATGCTCAAAGTGCTGACTTGAATGCTGAGTTCTGATACTGAGTTTACGCATGGTTGAAAACACACAGGCTGTCAAAACATCAATTTTTTTTGCATTGTTAAATTATAGCTCAAAACGACGGTAGAAAGGGAGAGAGGTATAAATGGGTACATCACCAGCGATTCACTATATGGTCCCTGCTTTGAAAAGTCCTGGGTCTATCTTGTTGGTCACAGCATCACTGGAAATGAATAGAATTAATACCACTCAGAAATATGTATTAATTAGGCCCCATTCAATCAACTATTAATTAGTAAGCTATTAATTAATCTATCTAGAGAAATGGATGAGACATCATTGAATCAAAGCAAATAATTCAAGTCAGCAGATGATAAAGGTGCTGACCGTATTTCTGAGGTCATAGGTAGTCCAAGGATTAAGAGTTGAGCCCTGGGGATTGGAGGGATTGGAAAAGGGTGCCTAGACATAATGGTGACCATTGTGGAGGGTTAAGCAATTATGAAGGGGCAGAAGCACCAAGACTTGGGTGATTGAGGCAGGAAGAACATTCTGAGCTGAAGGTAGAAGGGGAACTAAGCAGACCAAAGTGGAGAAGATCCGTGAAGGAACCCATGAGAGAGGCAGGCAGAATGGATATTCCAGACCCCCTAAGAAACACAGCCATCCTCTGCCTTCATCCTGTTGGTTAAAAGGAGGTTTTGGAGACTTGGGCAGAATGTGAATTCATGATGAGAGCAAAGAAGCAGAGGTAATATAGCAGGCTTTCTTTTGGGCCACCAATTAGCTCCAAATCCTGACACAGAGACTTAATATTAGTTATGAATACTCAGCTTTACTTTGTCCCACTAGCTCTTATAACTTATGTTAACCAGTTTCTCTTTATCTACATTTGCCTCAGAGCTTTTACCTTTCTTTATTCTGTATGTTCTATTCCATGTCTGGCTGGCTGGTAGCTATCAGACTGCTGGCCCCAGGCAGCTCCCTCTCTTTCTCCCCCATTCTCTTCTGCCTTTCTCTCTCTTGAACCTAGCTTCCTCCTCTTACTTATTCTTTCTGCCTATCAACCCTGCCTGTCCCTCTATTGGCCGTTCAGCTTCTGATTAGACCAATCAGGTGCTTTAGGCAGGAAAAGTCACACATTTTTGCATCATTAAAGAAATCCTACATAAGCAAAGGCAACATCTTTGCCTAGCTAAAGTCATATTACAGCAGGGTAACTTGCACATTGTTTCTGTCACACCTAAACTTAGCCAAAGGGCTGAGAAGTGAGTCTAAAGTCATCATCAGCACCACGCCATCATCACTGTCAGGACAGAGAAAAGTTTCATATGATGAAGTCCTTTCCTCTCATAACTGTCACATCAACAAATAGGCGGACATCAAAGATATTTGACCACATTACACCGGCCCTGTGAAGCCAAGAGTTGCCAAGTGATATTGGTCTCTAAGGAAGAAATCAGGTATGGGCACTGGGGTGTGTCCATATTTAGGGGAATGAAAACATCAATATAGCAGAAATGAGTGTCAGGAGTTACCAAAGGTAGAGAGAACCAAGGAAACTTGGGGGTATGAGACAGGTCAGCTACACAGAGGGCCAGTGAGAAGAGGGCTGAAGACAGAATGGGCAGAGACCAGGAAGGGAGCTCAAGGAAGGTGGGGAGGCAGATCTACAGCATAGGAAGGAATTTGACAGTAAAGAAAAGAGTGAATCTAAAAGAACCAAAAATCAGGCAGGGAGCATCTTCCCTTTAGCTTTGGACATGGGTATAGGCAGAGGGGAGAAGTCGGTAGGAAAGAGAGTGAGTCCGAAGCAAGAAGGAGGTGCATGTATGTGGAAAGTGGTGGTGGTGGTGGTGGTGCAATGCAGTGCTGTCTCTCCCCATCCCCCAGCCTGGGAGAAAATGATCAAAGTCCCTGCACAGCCCCACCAGTGGTTAGACACACACAAGTCACATGGTTAGTCTTCTTGGCCCACACAGCCATCTTTCTCCAGATACCAGACTCGGATGTCTTTGAAAAATGTTTTCTCTCCTCATTTTTGGATCTTGGAAGCAGCCTCCCCCCCCCCCCCCAAGAGAACTAACTGCCTTCTTGCCTCTCCTCCCTGGTGACAGCTTGTGAGGCCAAGGCAACAGAACCTCACCCAAAATAGATCAAATATTTTAAATGTTTTCTTCTTTGCGCCCCTTACAAATATGCCTGCAATGCAAAGCCAATTATGAGATTGGCTTTTCTCCCCTCGAAAAGAGTGAAGGATGTGTTTTTTCTGGTTGGGAGGTGAGGCCGGGCTCTGCCACACGCTCTTGGTTGGAGTTCAGACAGCCTTCATTAAGCATGGGCAGGAAGGCACAACTTGCACAGCTGGGTAAATATGTAGAGCAAAGGGGTCCTGATGCCATTTTACACAAACTGGAGATTCCCAATCAGCAAAGCGGTTCTTTAAAAGCGGGTACATATTTTTTGGGGGGGTACATATTTTTATAAGATGATTAAAGGCATCGAGCCTAACACTACAGCTGGTAGCTAACACTTGCTCTGACAGTAGAAAAGATAGGTAAAAGAAAGGAAGGAAGGAAGGAAGGAAGGAAAGAAAGAAAGAAAGAAAGAAAGATTGAACTGAGAAAAATCTAGCTTTGTGTAGAATGCCTCAAATGCCCACTGGAAAACAAAATCTCATTTCTGTATTTTCTGGGGATTATATAATCCAAGAGTAGACTGGGAAGAGTGGAGACTAAAGAGACACTATGACCATCCAGATCAAAAGGAAGTTTCCCACAGGAAGGCTAAGAAATTGGCTAGTACTGTTCTGTGATGGGGGTAGGGGTCCACCATTTGTCCCAGGTACCCCCATCCCAGGCGATGTTTTCTGTTTGCACTTTCTTCCTATGCTGTCAGATCTTTATCCTTATTCCAGAAAGCCCAGGACTCTTTTCACCCAAGAGACTGGATCCGTGAGTGAGTCTATGCAATACCGCTTCAGCTGCGCTTGTCTTCCTCATGAAGCTATTGGCTACCGTTCAGCTGTCCTCCCAGAGGAACTGTCACTGTATGAGGTCCAAGTCTTGATGGCCATGAGTGACCATGTAGAAGATTTCAGGCAGGGCGTGTATTTTAGCTGCTGTGTATTAATACATCCTAGGCAATATTCACACAGCCTCCCCCTGCTGAATGCTCTTGGGATGTCAAACATCGTTCTCACGATTGCAGACAGCACTGAATGAACTCCCTTTGCTAACTGGGAGAATTTCCTGGGAGGATGGACTTACAGTGGTATCCCTGGTGGAAGAGAGCACATGACTGTTGCCATGAGATATTGCCAGCTCACTCTATGAACTGAACAACCCAGTTCATTTCCTTATCTGAAACGTGTAAGACTATATTGCTCTGTACCATCCAGGTCATTTAGTTTGGTATGATTCACACTTATTTCTTTACCCATGTGTTGGATGTGAGACAGTTTCATCTAGGACTTGGGTTTTCCTGTTCACAGACAAGGCAGAATCAGTTTGAAACCAGCTTCTGTGCTTTCTAGTGTGTACTGTGGGGATGAGGTGGCTGACTGGTTAGGGGATGACTTCTAATGTGGATAATTTCATCCTTGTTTCCTTCCTCCCTCTCTCTCTTCCTCCTCTCCTCAACCTCCTCCATCTCATCTCTCTCCTTTCTCTTTTGGCCTCTCTATCTTTTATTCTTCTCTCCTTTCTTCTTCTCCCCTCTCCTTTCTCTTCTATCAGTCTCTCCTTTCCCCTTCATCTCCCCAGCCCTGTCTCTTTAAACTGACATCTATTCTTTGATACTCTGGGTATTTCCTTTTTTCTTTTAAAATTGTTTTTGTTTGTTTGTTTTGTCTTTTCAAGACAAGGTTTCTCTGTGTAGCCCTGGCTATCCTGAAACTCACTCTATAGACCAGTCCGGCCTCAAACTCAGTGATCTGCTTGCCTCTGCTGGGATTAAAAGTGTGTGCTACCACACCCAGAACATCCTAGGTATTTCTAATCTCTTGTCTTTATGTATGGTGTTATTCCTTCTCAGTTCGTCTTATCTACTTAACATGTGGCGGCTTTTGGAAACAGATATTTTAAAACATAGTGCAACCAAATATCTTTTCTCATTTAATTCTTACTGCATATTTACAAATTTTAGCCATTTCTTTGTTTTTTGTTAAAAAAAAAAAAGACTCCAAAATCTTGGTGGCCTACAGCTAGAGCAGTTTGTTTCTTGTTCCTTTCCCAGGACACCCGGGCGCAGAGCTCTCTGTTGGGCTTGGCAGGCTCTCAGACCCAACCCAATTCCGTGTGTCTCATCTTCTCATGGTGGCAACAGAGCTGAGCGGCTACTATCTGGGGTGTATTAGTTTCCCGAGCTGCTGTCACAAATTAACACAGGCTGGGTGGCTTCAGAAAGCAGACGTTTACTCTCCCCGGGTTCTGGAGGGAAGGACTCCAAAATCAAAGCTTGGGCAGGGCTGTGGCTTTTTCTGGAGGCCCTGAGGGAGAATCCATTCCATGCTTTCGTCTCCGTGTCTGCTGCCCCTCACTTAGAGATGGCTGCTGAGTGTCCCTATTTCCCGGACTCGTCCGTCTCGAACCTCCCTCGAGCTGTGCTTTCCTCATACCAGACATGAAGGATCTCTATAGCTGCAGCACTCACGGGGATGTGAGTCCAAGCAGGTATGAGTTACAGAGCAAGTTCTAGTCCCGGTTTAGCTGTCTTCATCGCAAACAAATGAACAAAGAAGGAGACTGTCCTTGTTGTTGACAGAACCCACCTTAGGGACCCAGAGAGTCCTCTCCTAAGATTCTCTGTGAGACCTTAAAGAACTCTTTCTAACTTTAACTCTAGCTTCCAGGTCTGAGAAAAGGCGTGCTATGGTTACCTTTGCTCTGATGCTGGCTTACTTCGCTAACACAATGATCTCTAGCCCTGTCCATTTTTCTGCAAATGGCATGCCTTCATTCTCCCTCACCACTGAAAAACATTCCGTGCGGATGCCTCTGTCTTCTTATCCACTCATCTGTGAAGGGTATCTTGGCTGGTTCTGTTTTCTAGCTATTATGAACAGTGAAGCAATAAATGCAGATATGTCGGCCTCTCTGGAGTGTGTCGATTGAGAGTCATTAGGAGTGGCATGACACCTGGGTCATATGGTGGTTGTACATTCAGTTGTTTGAGGGAACACCACACCGACCTCCATGTGGCTAGGGCAGTTGACATTCCCATCAGTCGTGAATAAGGGCATCTCTTCCCTTGCCCTCTTTCCAGCCTTTGCTTTAGCTTGTCTGGCTAATAATTAGCCCTCCTGGATGGAGTGGGATCGACTCTGAGTTTTAATTTGCATTACTCTCATGGCTAAGGATGTTGAACACTTTTCCCCCAGGTATTTATTGGCCATTTGTATTTCTTCCTTTGTGAACTAGTGATTGCATGATTCAGGGGCTTGGGTGTTCAAATTTCAGAGTTCTTTGTAAGTCTTGGTTATTATTCTCCTGTTTGATACATCGTTGTCAGCCCCATGTTCTAAAATCCAGTTCAAACCAGTGCCTCTTGGACTGGAGGAAATAATGGCTTTCTCCTGTTTCCACTCTTCCAATCTTGTCACATACCCTACACAGGGAAGCAAAATAACTTTCTTCCCTTGAGCTCAAAATCATCCAGTAACTTTCCTTCTTACTTAGAACAAAAGCCAAAGAAGTCCTTTCCAGCTGTTCGAAGCTTCGGGTAATCTGATCCTCCATGGGCTATCACGCCTCCCCGGTAACCTGGACTTGGTTTGTATTTTAATATGCATCTGCCCTTCTTGGTTGGGAGAACCTTTTACTTTATATAGTATCACTGCTGGCTCCTTTGCTTGTTTGTGCTCGCTCTCTCTCTCTCTCTCTCTCTCTCTCTCTCTCTCTCTCTCTCTGTGTGTGTGTGTGTGTGTGTGTGTGTGCATGCTATGTGTAAACGCGGAGATCAGAGCAGCTCGTTGTCTACTGCTGACCTCTGCACTATGATCTTGAGACAGAGTCTCTCACTGAAGCTGAAGTTCAAGTTTTGGCTAGGCTGGCTGACCAGTGAACTCTCCCAATCCTCCTGCCTCCTCCTGTCGGTGATGGGATTACAAGCATACCCAGTCATACCTGGCTTTTCTATGGGTACTTGGTTACAGAATCTCATCCTGGTGTTTGCTGAGCGAGGAGTCTCACCACTTAGCCACTTCCCTAGCTCTCCGCTCTATTTATGCCTCTATTTTGAAAGTTTTTAAGAGAAAGCTTTCATTTATCGCTTGACCTTTAACCCATCTCGTGTTTCTTTTTCTTTATAGTACTTACCACTGAGTGATGTTTTATTGTCATGGCTTAGTCAGGGTTTATCTGTTCCTCACCATCAGAGTGTGTTTAGTTCATAACATCTAGAACAGGCCTTGGCATAAGATAGAAACTCAATAAATATTCGTCCAGTGGGTAAATAAAAAATGAACTATTTTGTTATTCTTTTATGGATTTAGTTTCATATTCTTGAATAATACCCCAATTCTTTATTACGATTTCAAATTCTCAGTAGTAGACTCTCTATTGACTTCTTACTAAACAAGACTTCAGCACGCCTACCCACGGAACTCCTGCGGGCATGTTCTTGCCCGTTATCCTCCAAGGCTCATGACCTCATCATTGTGTTGGTGAAATCAATAATTATAACTCTAAAACCTTCCCTCGTTGTTGAGCTATACCGCCCAATGGTTACGGTTCCTTTCTTATACAAATCTTGGTTCTGTTGTTGTTGCTGTGTTCCTGTGTCAACCTGACACGGGTAAGGATATCGGGGGAAAGGATATGTCAATTGAGAAAATGCTTCTATCAGAACGGCCTTTAGTTACATCTCTGGGGCCATTTTCTTCATAGATGACTGATGTGGGGTGGCGTAGCCCACTGTGGGCAGTACTACCTCCGGGTAGGTGGTCCCGGGTTGCGTAAGAAAGCAGCCTGAGCAAAGCATGGGGAAGGCGCCAGTAAGTACTATTTCTCCACGGCCTCGCTGCAGCTCCTGCCTCCAGTTTCCCGCTGGAGCTCCTGCCATGGGCTTCACTTGATGATGAAGTGCAACTTGTGAGCCAAAGACAAACCTCTCTTCCCCAAGTTGGTTTTGGTCAGGGCTTTAGCACAGCAACGGAAAGTGAACTAGCATACTCCTTTCTGAAATTATGGTGATCTCAATCATTCATTTTCTTTTTTTGCGTTATGATGCTTCCTAGAATTCATCAACTCATCTACCTCCTAGGCTTTTTCTTAAAAGGTCCTCCCAGAGCCCTGGGGTCTGATGGCTGCTTTCGCACTCAGCTGGACAGTGATTGCCTGGAGCTCCCTTCGTCGCCCCCACCTCACTCCTTCCCGCGTTTGCACCCTCTCTTTCTAGACCCGTGCCTTATTTCTTGGTTTCTAACTTCTTCTGAAACATTGTCGTCCCCCCCCCCCACCCAGATGGAGCTTATAACCTCAAGAACTAGCTTACTTCAGAAGCAAATATTTTTGTCCCATGCTGTTTTCCATTGCTTTGTCTGAGTACCTGAGATAGAATAACTTAGTAAGAATAGAAGTCGCTTAGGCAGTGTTTCTCAACCTCTGAGTCGCAACCCCACAGGGTTTAATATCAGATAGTACATTACTATTGATAGCAGTAGCAAAATTATTGTGAAGTAGTAATGAAAATAATTTTAAGGTGTGTATGGGGGTGTTTCACCGCAGCATGAGGGACAGTGTGAAAGGGTCACAGCGTTAGGAAGGTTGAGAACCACTGGCTCAGGGGCTGGAAGGCCCAGAGCATGGTAACTGTAAGCATCTTCTTGCTGCATCTAACACAGCAGAAGGCGTCTTATAGTGAGGCAGAGCAGGCGCTCTAGCTCGATGGTCTCTACTCATAAGAAGCCACTAATACCATCCTAAGGGCCTTACTGTCGTGTCTTCACCTAACCTTAGAAACCTCCCAGAGTCCCCACCTTCAGGTTCCCTTAACACAGCAATCGGAGAGTTAAATTTCCAGCACCAAAACTTTTGGGCACATATTGAGAGCACAGTGATGATCCCACACATTGTACCAGCTGTGGGCTTTCTATATCCAGAACTGTGTAGCCTTTAGTTTTAGGGAATCATGTTCACTGTTTCCTTTCCTCTTCTCTCTCTCTCTCTCTCTCTCTCTCTCTCTCTCTCGGCTAGGTATTGAGATTTTCAATTACTTTTAAGGTTTTATTTTATGTGTATGTACATGTGTGTAGTTGGATGTTTGAATGTTATCGTGTATGTATATGTGTTATCGTGTAGAACCCAGAAGAGGGATTTGGAGTCCCTGGAACTGGGGTTACAGGTGGCTGTGAGCCTCTACTGTGGGTGCCAGGAACAAACTCAGCAAGCCCTCCTAACCACTGAGCCATCTCTTCACCCACTTTCTTCTTTATTTTTATCTTTTCTCTCCTTTTTTGTCCTCATCTTGTTGAAATATGAGCGGCGGGGCTGCGTCCCGGGCACCCGGCCGCCCGCAAGGCTAGCTTTACCCGAAATAATTACTCGGAAACTGTATTCTTTTAAACACCGCTTGGCCCATTATATCTAGCCTTTTCTCGGTTAACTCTCGCACTTGGACTAGTCCATTTCTATTAATCTGTGTAGCCCACGAGCTGGCTTACCAGGAATGATCTTAACCTGCATCTGCCTGGAGTGGGAGAATCATGGTGACTCCCTGACTCAGCTTCTTTCTCCCAGCATTCTGTTCTGTTTACTTCATCTTGTTTTTTCTTCAATTTTTCTGCATGATTTTTTTCCTCAACTTTATTTTTTACTTCTTGAATTGAATTTTCAAAAATTTCCCTCACAATATTTTTAATTTACAAAAGATGGTTCTTATTTTTTGAAAATACCTCTTGGTTTTATTTTTAAAGTATATTCTTCCTGTTAATGGACACATAATAGTTGTATATATTTATTGGATTGAGAATAACATTTCAACACACACATACATAACAGATAATGGCAGCTGGCATGCAGGCTGCATCAGACACTGATCACAGCTGTGTGGTGGGAATGTTTGAACTGTTGACTATTGACTATTTTGAAATAGTCAGTTCCTGTTGTCAACCATGGTCATCTCATTTTGCTGGAGATCTAACTTTTTACACACGATGGGCCATGATCCATATATAGGCTGTAGAACTGAATGTGAGAGTTGGAAAATAGGAAAAACTCTGAATATTCTATTAAACACTGTAATTCATAATATAGAAGTCCCAGGTCTGAGTGGCGGTGTTTTTGTGGAACTTCGGTGCCATGACCCACTGAGCCATCTCCTGCCAAATTTCCCTCTGATGGCTTTTTGTTTTCTGCATACAGCCCTCCTTTCACGTGATGCCCATATTTACATGTGAGGTTTTAAGCAGCTGATTGGAAGTTTCTGCACCCACCTCACTAAAGGTCCCCAACAATGAGTCAGAAATGTCAGCTCCTGAAATGTCTATCTCCCCTCCCTGTCCCCTTGGGTTTCCCTGGATCTTCTGGATTATTGGCCTCTGCAGAGGACAAACCTAACTAGGAGGGTGTTGGGAACCCTGCAGCGAGACGGTGGGGGGCAGGGTGTGGGATGTTTCAAGGGTCCTGGGGTTGATGCGTACTTGAATGTTTGTTCACCTGTGCAAAGCCTTGTCTGCCACCTCCGCCTGTCACTTCTCTTCAGAGAGTAAGCAAAATCAACTTCCTGTTTCCTGGCCGTTTCTGAGAGGAAGTTCACCTGGTTGTGTGCCTGGGGAGAGGAGGCCATTTGGGTTTGTTTTGTTTTTTTTTTTTCCGAGACAGGGTTTCTCTGTGGTTTTGGAGCCTGTCCTGGAACTAGCTCTTGTAGACCAGGCTGGTCTCGAACTCACAGAGATCCGCCTGCCTCTGCCTCCCGAGTGCTGGGATTGAAGGCGTGCGCCACCACCGCCCGGCTCCATTTGGGTTTTACACCGACCCTTTGAACCAAACATCTTTTCTGCTCCACTTCACACTTTCAGAGAGTCCCAGACTTCAGAATCCTGGTTCTGAAGCTAGAATTGGCGCCTTTTCATTAGCCTACCAATCCACGGGGCCAGATTTCGGTTTCTCAGCTGTTAAGTCAATTACCAACCATCTGTCCATTTTCCATATTCCAAAATTTGGCTGGAGTCTGGACCTCTGCTGGCTCTTTGCAGGGGCCCTTTGCCTTGTAGGATTTGCTTCTGATCTCTAGCTCTTTGCTGGCCTTTGGTCAGGCTGAGAGACGGAAGGAACATAAACACATGCTGCTCATTCAGTTTGCCTTGTCTAACCGTGTCCTCCAGCATATCAATATTTTCATTTTTGTGTTATTATGTTGCATATACTATTAAAAATATTCACCTATAATTTTTCATCATCATTTTCATTTTTTTTGTTCCCTCAGTTTATTGCAATGCAGGGTAATAATTTAGAATCCAAACTTATTGTTTCTTCATAATTGTGACTTTACCATTTGCAGAACAGTTGTTTTCTTTGGATTTCAATACTTCTATTATGATTTTTGTGTATGGCCTTGGGTTTGCTGGTGGGTTCTCCACTTTGTTATGCTCATTGGTTTGTCTGTTTTTATGCCGGAAGTACATACTTTAATCCAACCTGCTCTGTGACAATCACATCACCTATTTTGAAATCTCTCTCCCTCTTTTTTTTTCTTTCAGATTTGCTATCATTTTGTTATGTTTTACAAACTCTATTGTCTGGGAATTTAATTGGCAAAGTTAATGTGTAGATTACTTTTCTTTTCTTTTTTTTTTGTTTGTTTTTTGTTTTTCGAGACAGGGTTTCTCTGTGGTTTTGGAGCATGTCCTGGAACTAGCTCTTGTAGACCAGGCTGGTCTTGAACTCACAGAGATCTGCCTGCCTCTGCCTCCCGAGTGCCTGGGATTAAAGGAGTGCGCCACCACCGCCCAGCTCTGTAGATTACTTTTCTATCATTACAACCTCGAGGTTTGTCATTTGTAAAAATAGTATGTATTACCATTTGTTGTTTTTGTTTGTTTACTGGTTTCTGTCTTGATTTTGAGACGTAGTCTTACTATTTAGCCTTATCTGTCCAGAATTCGCTACATAGATCAGGCTGGCCTTGAACTCACAAAGGTCGCCTGCCTCTGCCTCCCTCGAGTGCTGGAACTAGAATGCCAGCTTTATTTGGGTGTTTGATGGCCTTAAATTAGGTTTGTGAACTTTTAATGTGTTTAACTACATTAATTCAGGATAATGCACGCTTTTTGTTGTTGTTAAAAACAGCATATTTTCCCATTTTAAAGTTAGAGATGGCTGGTTGCCAGTGCTCTAGATTCTTGTGCACTGAATTTTGCTAAGTTCTTTTTCTCAGCTGCAGTAAGTTTGAAGATCTTGTAGTGGCTAATCTTGGTTGTCAGTTTGAAATACCTGGGAAAAGGGAATCTCAATAGAAGAATTGCCTTTATCAGATTGACCTGAAGGCAAGTCGTGGGCATTTTTCTTGGTTGTTGATTGATGTTTCTTGGATGTACCACTGTGGGTGGTACCATTCCTAGGCAAGCCTGGCCTATATAAGCAGGGCAGCTAAGCAAGCAGATAAACAGCATTCTTCCATGGTCTCCACTTCATTTCCTGTCTCCAGGTTCCTGCCCTGGCTTCCTTGTGTGATGGTCTGTAAACTCTAAATAAACATTCTCCTCTCCAAGTTGGTCTTATTCTATGTTTTATCAAGGAAATAGAACACAAGCCAGAACAATCTCTTCCATTTTCTACACATTTAATGCTATCATAGCAAATAGAGACATTCCCTTTTTTTCCTGCCCCAATGGCTCAGCTCTTTCTTTCATAAAAGGAGCTGTGGTGATTCTTACCTTTTTAGTAGTTGAATTGGAATCATTTTCAACATGTCCTTGGGAAACACAGTGTGCTTTATAGATTATTGACAAATCTTTCAATGTCTTTATAAAGATCTTCTTAGTTTTCCAAGAATTTCTCTACAAATAATTATTCATTTAACCAAAAACTAAACTTTATCTTATGAGATGATTTTTCTCTTTTTTAAACACTTAAACTGCTAATGTATGTTATACTAATAGATTTCAGAATTTGGATCATGTTTACACTCATCCTTTTTTATACTGTTGAATAAAATTTGTCAATTTTAAACTTTAATTTCATAAGTACGGTTAGTATAAATTCTCACTCTGCCCTTTTGTGAGTGTGTACATGTGTGTACTTCGTGTGTATATTTTGTGATCTAATTTTGACACCGAGATTCTAACTTTATAGGTTTATAAGCTTGGAAATCTGGAAAGATTTCATTTGACTAAAGAAGGTGGGAAGGGGTATTTAGCCTTATTTAAAAAGCCTTTGTCTGTTCAATAAAGTAGATATCTCAAAAGTTGGAATGATGTTTTTCATGAAATAAAGGAGTGGATTCCTGTTTTGAATGTAAAACACGGCTCATTTTTACTTTTCGAAGTCAAACCACAAGCAAAATAGAGTTGCCAGCTGCCGATC
The DNA here is from genome assembly GCF_018167655.1 of Microtus oregoni. Classification (NCBI taxonomy): domain Eukaryota; kingdom Metazoa; phylum Chordata; class Mammalia; order Rodentia; family Cricetidae; genus Microtus; species Microtus oregoni. The sequence goes on from NW_024543085.1 coordinate 30,029,299, forward strand.
AATATGACAGCAAGTTCTAGGAACCAAAGGGAAAGAAAGATAAGGGGAGTCATGAAAATGCTTCTAAAGGCCTCTGTATACCCATTGTTCCTGACTACATCCTGAGATAGACGAGCTGCCTTTATCTGCAGTGATCCTGGCGGAAATAGAGTCCACAGAACTTTCCTACATGAATCCTATATTTATATATTTTCAAAAGTATTTTTAGTGCTGTGTACAAATGACCTTTGGAAAAAGTAAATACCATGAAAGTGAGATTCCCATGACGGTTGGGCAACATGCAAGCGTTTGTTTGGTTTTTTTCTTCATTCCTTTTAAACATTTCCCCCCCTTTTTTTTTTCAGAGACAAAGAAAGATTTTTTTTCCATTGCGTGTATTTACATGACGTACATTGAACGATTCTTCCAATCCATAGTTCTTCCGCAAAAGCTCTACTGCAGATACCTAGAATGAACTCCATGGCTCGCCACGTGCTGTACTCCATATATGAAATATCTAGGACTTATCTAGGGAAGCATACTTCTTTCCCCCTAAAAGCATAACCCAAAATATTCAGCCACTCGTCTTCTATGAACCACGGAAAATGTGCATCCTTCCGGGTTTCCTGTTGATAATATTTTCCCCGTTTGCAGCACCATGTCTCTTTCCTCTGGAAAGCTGGTACCTAACAAAACAAAACCAAAACCAAAAAACTCTTAAACTACCAAATTTTGCCTTGATGCTGATCACCCAAGGTACATTCCTGGCATAAGTTGGCGGGGGGGGGGGGGGTGTTGGGGAGGTATGTTGTCTGTACCAGCAATGGAAAATAGCTCTTTCACACATTCCTCTATGACCAGCCTTAATACCACGCATCCAGGAAAGTCTCTAAGCAGAGGACATCTCGATGTGTCTGAGATGTTTGAAGAACCTCATGTCTGTCTGCTATTGTCTTCAAGTTCAGCCTTTTACCAGACTAAGAAATATTCTGCCTTTTCATCTGTCCATCCAGATACAGAATTCCCCTAGCTATAAAACTGGCTATGTTCCCCCCGAAAAAAGTTTATTTTCAAATCATTTTCCTGAAATCAGAAAAGAACAGTGCTGTAGTTGGCTGTGTTCACTGATGCCTGATTGAGCCACCGTGAATTTGAAACGCAATATCAACAGCATGGCTCCCACCAACCAGTCTTCTTGAGTCTGGGAAACTACATTCTGAGTTCTGACTGGGAACGCTTGAAGCCCACATCTCCCTGGACCCTCCTTGCTGTAGCTTTTTGGGAGCAGGCTAGTAGAAGAAAGCGAGAAAAGCGAGGGAGTAGCGTAGGAAGTCCACGTAGATACTTCCGGGAGACTGGTTAATAATGGAGGGCAGAAGAAGGAACGCCCCCGTGTGGACCAGCTGCTTCCCGAGTGCTCTCAATGAAGCACAAAGGGCGGGGGCTCTTTCCTAAGTAGAGATGGCATCTACATCCCACCTTCATGAACAGAGAAGGCTTTTCCGTAAGACTGTGTGCGTCGATTAAGCTTCTGGATTCGTAATTAGCCAGGGAAAATATTTAAAGCTTCCTGGTCAATGATGAGACAGTGTCTAAACACATACCAATAATGAAACATGGATTCTGTGCTCAGCCTCAGGCCTGACAAACAGTTAAGTATTCCAACTTTTAAAAAAACTAAGCACCGACTGACTGAATTCCAAAAACTACAAGACCACAATTGGATGCATGTGTGGGCCAGTGACCTGCATTGTAGCTCAGCAGCTTTGAAGACTGACTCTCCCGGAGCACACAGGCTTTCCAGAACACACTAGAACATCTGCATCACCTGTGAGGGCCCATGTGCCCGGCTACGCCTGCCCCAAAGCAGGTGTTGGTCTCGCCATGCACGTTCATTGCTAGTACAGTCTCCCCATTGCCAAGACTGAGGAATGAAGGGAAGTTGGGTGTTAATGGGGAAAACCAGAAGAGCTGTGTAAACCCCGTGATCCCATCTGGCCACGCTGCTCACCCTGCTTTTCTGCTGGCCCACATTATCTACTAAAAAGACTGATACATTTTATTTATATTTTTTGTCAGTTGGTTTTCATAACACAGGCATATTCTTGGCTAGAACTTAGCCTGGACAGCAGACCTGAGTCTTATCCGCCTCGGGTTTTCAACTCGCAGAATGATTTAAATTTATTTTGCAACGTAGCTACTTTGAAAAGAAATATGCAATTAAGGCTTCCCCAACTGAAACGGCTCCCCCACCCCACCCCCAGCCTCATCCCCATAAGTACAACTAACTGTCCATTTCTTGTTTGGTGAACTGTACTTTCTTCTTAAAGCTCTATTTGTGTTCTACATGACAGCCTCTTTCTCCGAGATTAACGTTTCTTATGATTGTTCCTGACAATGGATTCACTTCCAGGAGGCCCTGCTTAGGATAACCAAAAAAGGGCATGGAGCAGGCTGGTTTTGGCAGCGTGCTCGGAGTTTCAAGCTTTTTAGGACTTGGTTTTTCTGATGAGTGATGTCCTGAGCATGCCTAGGGAATGACAGGCATCTGCACGGGCAGACAGCATCACCTTGGCCGGGGTGTCGTCACTGGCTGCCTATTAGAAAACTACAGGACAATGCATACCACCGCCTGCTGACTGTAAACATAGGGGATATGTGTTCACTTAGCATGGACTTCTGGGAGGGGCCAAGGAAGGGCGGTCTGCAGTTTTATTGAATAGAGCAGTGTGCTTTAGGCGGCCTGCCTGCCTGCTTGCTCTCTCGTTGGGTTGCTTAAAGGGACCTCAGCTTCCTTACGGGCGAGCGACACGACGGTCCTCCTCCTGGGGAAGAAGCTGCTGCCTAAGAGGTAGGACACAGGGTCTTTCTTTTTCTGCCTTCAGGGAAGCGGGAGTCGCTCCACGGGTTTCAGGCAACATTCCAGGCAGAGGCTGCTGGATATGCAAAATCTTTCGAGGCAGGCAAGGGACCCTGTAAATTCCCAAAGCCAGCCTGGACTTCCCTGACCTGCGGATGTTCCCAGAAGGTCAATGTGATGAAACTTTTGTTTCTAGAAATGGGGCAAGAGGAAAGACCACACAGTGGCATGTTCAGGGAGCATGGGCGACTTTGCCTAGCATGCGATTCTGTTTTCAAGAGGGACGTGAATTGTTTACCTGGTATTCTCGGTGCCAGCCAGTGGGCTCAGCTGCTCTGTGCCTCAGGCGGTTCCTTCTCCATCTTCTGCTAGCAGACATTTAAATAGGTTTCAGGTTTCGCTTAAAATCTAACAGCAACAATTTTTCAGATCGTTAAGATAAAGAGTGATTTTTTTTCCCTACCTAAATATATTTCTGTTACTCTGCTACCAGGACTTTAGAATTGGGATTTCAGAGATGTAAAGAAATAAGATCAGCGTTCTACCATGGGCACCAACTGGCTCACTGTCACTCATCTGCCCAGGCGGAAGATGACTACCTAGTCTGTTTTCTATAAAACCGAGCAGCAAGGGAATGTAACGCCTGAGTGGGTGTGTGTGTAGAAACCACGGTCAACTTCCTTCCGAAATATTTCTCGGGAAACCTTCATTTCTGTTGGAAAGTATGCCTAGAGGGTCAAAAAATATATAAGTGGGAGAGAATGTTCCAGAAAGGAAGAAGAGGGGCTTTTATCTCCAGACAGACGTATTTGGGCATCCCAAACAGTAGTGCAAGTTGGTATTAGTCGGTAACTCCTTTTAGAAAGAGCTGATTGTAAAGGGCGGGGGAGTTTCAGTGCTCTGGCAATACATGGTCAAAAAGGCAGAGGAGAACAAAGTGCTTGGTATTCACAGAGCCCTTCTGGTAATAGGGCTGCGCGTGTGGAATTGAAAACGGAAATAGTGCGGCCCCTTAGAGTTAGGCAAAACCAGACGTGCGTGGCTAGAACTTACTGAGGACAAGGGGCCCTGCAAAAGGAAGAAGTCTGATCATTGAAAAAAATAACATTCATATTAAGGACTAGAGTCCCAGACGACTGCTAAGCCGTAGACGAGGACGGATTGGGCTCGAGACTTACCGAGCAGTGCTTGAGTTTACACGTATTGAAGTGATAGATGAGAACAGAGTGCCCTGTGTGTTTTCTTTCCATGCGACAGCTCTGGGTAAGAGTGAGAAAGGGAACAAGCCGACTCTATTCGACTATTGTCCTTCCCTGGAGGACATCAAGTTCCAAACTTCTCACAGGGCTTTTACTGTCAATCAAATCATGAAGAGCAATTTCCTTTTCTCAAATGTTCTCTAAACCATGCAGGGGATGCAGTTTTGAAGACAGTCTATAATCTTGGATTTGGGAATAAATTCCATTTTGAAACCAGCAGCCCTCCGTCCCCCCGGAATCCCCCAAAATATAGTTTCTCTATGGTCGGTTTTCCCATCCCCCTCGTGTGCTCCCCACACCCCATCACTACAAAAACACATTTTCTAAAATCACACTGCATGTGCTCTCTCCACACAGAGAGGGATTTTAGTTCATGGCAAACTTTAGGCAGCTCCTGGTGCTATTTCCTTCCTGTGGAGAGTGAGCTGGGATACATTTCCCCAAACAGGGAGGTAAATAAAGCTCAACGAAGCCACAGGCTGGAAACTTCGCTTCTATTAAAATCATTTAATGAAAAACATAAAGGCAAAGTTCTGGCTAAGAAAAAAAAAAATCCCAGAAACGAATAGATCTCAGGGCACATAAAGAATGTACTTGACTGGTTTACAAGTGAAGTGTGGGGTTGTTTCCATTTCTGAAAGTGAATAGAATGTGGAGTTTAAAGCGTTCAAATCCAAAGATTGCCCTAAGCATGCAATGTTTGGATCAGAGAGAGAAGATACAGGCTCCTGTTTCAGATTCAAGGGTTTAAAAGCGATGTTTGAATGTATTCCTGACAATAGGCTAGTCACCGTTTTCACTGGTTTCTGTGACTGGTCCCAGTCCCTTCCTGTTCTCTGCAGGTAGAATAGTTTGGTTTGGAAGTATATCATAGAAAGTTCCAGAATCTGGCTCAGGTATTCTCTGTTCTATAGACCTTTTCTTAAAAATACATACAGTTGTGGCCATCTGTCTTTCACGATAGCATGGCTACCAGTTAGTCATTCTTCAGTGAGACAAGAAGTGACTTAGGGATGGACATGAGAAGGGTTCAGCCAGCGCCCCATCTGCCCGGTTGTCTGTCACATGGCTTGGCAATGTGGTGGGCTGAGGCCATGGTCGGGAGGTGGGGGTGGGGAAAATGCTGACCAAGTAGAATGCAAATAGCATGGTAGGACTGGGGAGGAGGTTAGGGAGATCCTGCCAACAGGGTTTTCAAGCATTAGGAAGGCGTTCTCTGGGCAAATCTCAGAATGCCCAAAAATAGCTCCCAGAGCTTCTTAACGGAAAGTCCTTCATCTGTTAAGCCAATCTAGACTCACACAGGCTGTGAGGAACTGGCTATTTTAAAGAGATACTCTCAGCTCGGGCTTAACTCAAGAGCTACAAGATCAGGGCTCGCTTCTGGTTTTGCTTCCTTCACTTCAATACTTCTGACCTTTGAGGAAGGAAATCAACTCTTCGGCCTCACCTGGCATAGCTCTCGTCCATCCTGTAGGGGTTAAGATGTCCAGATGGGATGAGAGATTTTGTCTCCTTTCCCTAGAGGCACACGGAGGCTAAGTTTGAATCTTCAGGGTATCATGCTAGCTCTGAGTGGTAGTCACCATTTCCTATCTCCTTTCCCTGAAGATCTCTCCTCCTTTCTTCTATCTGAGAAAGCTTCTGTGGCGCTTTCTAGGGCCCTGATCCTAGAGCTTTAAGAAATGGGTCCTTCCCAACGTTATCTGAAATTTAGCTTTAAGGATCAGAGACCCGGAGCAGAGGGATAGATAATAGGAGGCAGAACAAGGTAGGCTGGCTATGGCGCACAACAGCATCCAGGAACCAAGAAATGCGAGGAGCCAGGTGAACAGCCCAATGACTAAGTGCTGACAACAGAGAGGCCTTAGTAAATGAGGTGGCTTCTCTGCCTCCAGCCAAAAAGGATGGAATTAATCCCAGCTTGTCATGCCTGGGCCTTGTAGGCAGGATGAGGTAACCAGTAGCACCTGGCTGGGGTTCCTGCCCTTATTGAGACCAGATTGCTCTAGGAGCTATGCCTCTCACCTCTGGTGGCTTCACTAAACAGTGTTCCGCATTTTAACTAAAGCCTGGTGCTACCCTCTCACCCTTACCCCTTAGATGCTCAACTGACCAGCTCCCCCATCTCCTAGTTAGACTTGAACGTTCCTGCATTTCCAGACTTGGAAGTCAACAGGAGCTTAGCTGTGGAAGGGGACCCAGGCAAGTGTCAAGCACGGAGAGTCCTGGATAGGGCATAGCCAGTTGTCTACAAGCCAACAAGTTGTCTACAAGAGAGAGAAAAATTTAGCTAACTTCAGATAGTGTCTGTTGCCAGCTAATCTAGTCTGCTTAGGAACCAACTTATAAACCTGCTTCAGCTTCTCAAATGAGTGCTGGATTGGAGATGTGGCCTTCATACCCAGCTCAGGGGTTTTGAGGTTGGAGATCTGAGCCTTCATACCCAGCTCAGGGGTGCTGGGATTGGAGATCTGAGCCTCCATACCCAGATCAGGGGTATCTTTGTTGTTTTGAAGGTCTGGTGGGAGGAAATGGGTGTGAATATTCAGATATGTAGGAGAAGTGTGTCTCATCCAGCCTCCATTCCAAAGCAAGGGAGAGCCAGATTCAGGAAAGAAGTGCTTTTCAACAGGAAGTCTGTCGGGGTTAAAGAAATTTAGAAATAGCTCCCTGCGAGTGTATACCAAGAATGCACCAAGAAATTAATAACAGTATTGCTAAGGGGCAGTGAGGAGCGGTTGGACTTTAAAAAAAAAATTTAAGCAAATTGGGTGTTCTTTGCAAGTGCTCGCCTTCATGTGTGTTTTTGCTATGTATATGTATACATATATTAACATACATATGCATATATGTGTATGTCTATACTAAGTGCGCATACACAGCAATGGCGATAACTTGATGACTGTTTGCTTCCTGTTTCCTGAGGCTTTGGCATTGTGTCGTGAACATGCGGATGAAAGCCCTTGACCACCAGGAAATCATTTCGCTCGGACAGGAACATATTAAGTAGGAGTACATAATTAGTTCCTTTTAAGCCCACACGGGACATTCCCTCTCCTGTCCCCCAAGACATTTTGCTGGGGAGCTAGATAGACCTCACCTATGGGTCAAAGACTGGCAGGACCCAGATTAAGTAGCACCAGGCTCAAGGGCCAGTTGCATCAGAGCTGGAATTGAGAGTGCCAGTCCCGGCCAGAATGGATAAAGAATTCAAAATAAGCAATGTCATGACTTACAGCTGGGAGAGTATAGAATAAATAGTAACAGCCAGAAGTCACACAGATTTTTCCAAACCAGGATCTCACTCAGTAAGGCAGGACCCTGAGAGGTACAACTGTCTCAAAATCAAGGACCAGGGAGTCCTTTTGTTTCTAAGCTTCAGGGGCTCCAGCAAAGGGATGGGGTATAAAATACAGTTGGAATAATAAAGAGGTGGGAGATCCAGAAGCCAAACAGGGTGCAATCCACAGGGGATGGGGTTAAGACCCAGGAAGGTCAGGGAAGCCGTCAGGGAACTATGGCTCTCAAGGCTGTGTTCACATCGTGTAAACCCAGCTACTCTGGGCAGCTGTTCCACCACCTGGAAAATTCCTTGTGTGCTTCAGGCAATTCCTTGTGCGCTTCAGGTCAGATCCTGAAAGAGGACATTTGATTGGTTCAGGTCCCTTAGCAGAGCAGATGTCCAAGGCTCTGCGGTATCTCAGTGTGTTACTCAGTGGGTCTGGCAGTCCTCTTACCCCCATCAGGGATCATCCTTGGGTAAAGAAAAGCTCGGGAGGGCTAATTTCAGTTGAAGAGAAAGCTGGATGCAGAGGCAAATACCTGGAATAACCAACAGCTCCTAATGCCTATCACTTGAATTTTTCCTGTGAATGAGTTTGTGGCTGGGCAAACCCCCAATGTCAGGGTCATATAGTTCTTAGTGATCATCTTCACATGACATGGTAAGCCAGTCTTAAGAGAGGTTGACTTGAAGTTGACACCACAAGTAACTGAAAAACAAGTCATCATCCTTCTTTAGAAAAAGTCTAGAGAAAATTCCCATAAGACTGGTTGGCAAAAAGCTTTGCATCTTTGTATAAACCATGGATATGATGATACAGCTACTCCCCTAAATGAAGGCAATCTATCAAAGTCAGTAAATTAACAACTGAACAATTTTAATAGAGAAAAATTGAGGGTCTGGGGAGATGACTCAGTGGATAAGAGTGCCTGTGGTACGAGCATGAGAACTTGAGTTTAAATCCTCAGCACGGTCAGGGAACTGCATCCCAGTACTGTGAAGGGCAGAGATGGGAATCTCTGGGACTTGCTGACCGCCATTCTAGCTACAGATTTAGTGAGACACCTTTTTTCAAAAAGTAAAGCAGAGAATAAGAGAGAACACTTGATGCGCTCCTTTGTTCTTCACAGGGGCATGCATGAACATGTGTGTGTGTGCACACCCCATCTGCAGGACACACACACCTGCACTTGTACTACCACATATACAACACAAAGCCTCACTTATCTGCGTGTCAGTCACAATTTCTTGGTAAACCAAATGCACTAAGTTAGTGTAGTCTTCTTTTTTACTGTTTGTTTGTTTGTTTGTTTGTTTGAGATAGGGTTTCTCTGTAGCTTTGTAGCCCACCCTGGAACTAGCTCTTGTAGACCAGGCTGGCCTCACACTCACAGAGATCTGCCTGCCTCTGCCTCCTGGGTGCTGGGATTAAAGGCGTGAGCCATCACGGCCTGGCAGGCTAGTGTTTGTTGTCTTAATCAATGGAATTCTGCGGTCTAGGTGATACTCATTGACTAAACACCCTCCTGATGTCTATCAAGCAGGGAAACAGATGCTCTATATTCTCCCAGCCCTGACCACACTGACAGCACCATGCTCTATTCTGGGCCCCTCTTCAAATAAGCATTAACAAGAATACAGTCAGGAATGAGCCCCAAAGAGCAGATCAGGGAAACCAAACAAGGACCAGCTAGGAAATCTAAGGATAGGTGTACACAAAGAAAAGGCTGTGCATGCAAGGGGGCATTCTAGGATTTGGAGCATCTCTGTACAGGGACAGGAGGAAGCACCTGCCTCAAGAGAGTATAATTTCATGGACTTTTTAAGCTGCAAGTACTTTGGAATATTATTTAACTTACATACTGGGCCTACCCAGTTGTTAAGATTTCCTATGCTGTATCCAAGTTCACAGAGGTGGAAAATGCTACCACTGATAAAGATCACAGAAAGAGCCTTGGCTGCTGAAGAACCATGCTTGACACATCATTAGTAAGATCTATAGGTTCCCAACTCTGGACCTGATCCCTGGGAGGCCATAAGTTGTTGCAAATATATATATATATATATATATATATATATATATATATATATATCACCTACCTATATACACAGTGATTTTTGATAAACTGAGTAAATAATATATCTCTCCCTGACACATTTTTCTAATTATAGAACTACATTATGATGATGAGATGCTAAATTAGTAATGTGTAATTGATTTCATAGTCACTTCTGGCTTTTGTATTTTCCCAATCACGGGACCTTTGATATGTACTACTGTTGTGCATAGGAAAGATCAGAAACTTGGGGGTCTTAAGAAGAAAAAACTTTTCTTAAGCATAAAGGAACTAGGCTGGTGGATGTCGTTCTGTGATAGGGCCACCTGTCTGGAATGCGGAAGGCCTGGAGTTTGATTCCTAGCACAGAAAAATAAGCAAATAAATATCAGTAATCCACTTTTCAATTTCTAGATAAGAGATCAAAATCTAATGATACACACCAAGTAAAATTACATATATATGTATATATATATGGTGCCTTTGAGTAATGTTTACCTGCTCTGTGCCTTATTAGCTTATTAGATGTTCAGTTGCCTGGCATATAGCAGAATCCCAATAAATATTTGCTGAATGGAGGAGCAGCCCAAGCGAGCTGACCAAGGCCATGTCCTCTGTCAGTGGCAGAGATAATTCTGGAACACACAGCTTTAAAGTTCCGGGCAGTTCCAGATAAAAGGATGCTCCACTGTAGCGATTCACAGATTCAGTCTGCCTGTATCAGTGGTTTTTAGGCAGTCGCACAACCGGAATCAACTTCAGAGCCTTTTGACAAAGATGCATCTCTGGGACTCAGCCCTGGAAGTTCCGATTCAGTAGGTCTCGCTGGAGTGGGGTCCAGGCATCTGCAGTTTGTAAAACCTCCTTCCAGGCTCTGATGAAACATCCTGCCTCAGAGATGATTCTGGTCACTGGTGTTTACAGTCATTTATGGCACATGATGGAGTTCCTGATTCCTCAGAAACTTATTTTTGTTTAGATGGTTTCCCCCCTAAAAGTTACAGCTGTGTATTCCAAATAATCCATTTCGCCAAGCCTCTTTGGACGCGCTGACGTATTTATCTGAAACGCCCGTGTCTTCCCCTATCCTTTCTTGTCTAAATGCAAAACTATCAGTCCCATAAGGTCGAGCTCGCTGATGAGATTTCCAGGGCTTGCCTTTGTAAAGTGCTGGAAATGTGGCACGAATCAGATTTCCTATGGTGTTTCCATGTCTTATTCCAGCCATTGTTACAGTGCGGAATTTAGGCTTTGGGGAGGGGGGAGGTGATTCCAAGAATTCTTCCTTTATAAGTATTTATGTCTTTGAACAACTTTAAGGATGTACCTCAGCTAGTTCCCTTAGTGCGTCTCTCTCTCTCTCTCTCTCTCTCTCTCTCCCTCCCTCCCTCCCCCCCCCTCTCTCTTCATCTCTCTCCTTTCCTTGTTGTGATAAGGATAATCCCGAATGGAACTCATCCTGCACCCCATGTCCCCAGCCCCTCTAAAGCCAGGACAGGATCAGCACAATTCCTGGTTTAGATGCTCTACTAGAAGGCCCTGCAGAAGCAGTTGGGCAACAAGGAACAAGTTTGCTTTTGCAGGGCAGAAAGTTCACTCCAAGGGGCTTCTGGTACTCTGAAGCCTGGAGTATTGTAGCGCTCAGAAGAATGTGCTACATTCAGAGCACAGAACACACATTCTACATTCACTAAAGATTTTGCAGCTTAATGTCTCATGGGATTGGCCTGGTCCAGTACGAGTGTCAGGGCTGGACCTGGGAGATGGTATAGCAGGTAAAGGCGCTTGTCTCCAAGCCTGACAACCTGAGTTCAAGTCCCGGAACCCACATGGTGGAGCAAACCAACTCCTTCAAGCTGTCCTCTGACCTCCACGCATATGCCATGGCACGTGACCCTTTCCCACACAAATCAATAAAAATGTACTTGAAAGGACAGAGAGGAGGCCAGGATTGGTCCTATTTTTGCACAACTGCTATTTGCTTTACTAGAGCAGGTGCTTCCAGGCTGTGCATGGGAGCAGAACCTGCAGAAGAGAACCTGAAAAGGAATCGGCTCCTGCAGTTGTGCCCTGAACTCAGAGCAGCTCCTCAAATCTGAAGGTTAAATGTGGCATGAATAGTAAAAACCCAGAGAAGATATAGGGATTAAGCCGAATATTGAGAAGCAGAGCCGTAAGAGAGATCTTTTACGTCTACCAATGCTTCAGTAAGGGGCGATCCTCAGATTGCCTAGACTGCACTGTGTCTCCACCACACCTCGGACTCCACACTCCACTCAGTTCCTGTCTCTTCCCCTTTATATTCCTCTCTCTGTCCAGCCATATCACTCCTGTCTCCACCTCCCTAGTGCTGGGATTAAAGGTGTGAGCCATCACCACCTGGATCTATTTCTGGATTGATCTTGTGTAGCCCAGAGTAGCCTTGAAATCACAGAAGTCCATCTGCCTTAGTCTCCCGAGTCCTGGGATTAAAGGTGTGTGCCATCGCTCCCTGGCCTCTAGTGCCTTAGCTTTGCACTCTGATTCAGGCAAGCCTTATTTATTAAAACACAAAATTTCACTACACTTAAACTTTCAAGAATTTTGAGAGCTAGTTGTAAATCATGAGCAGTGTTCTAAAACTGGCCAGGTAAGCCCATCATTCTGCATATAATATTAAAATATAGGTAACAAACACTCAAGACTCACCTTTTCCTAGTTAGTCCTCTACATTCGACTTTATCTGTGCTCTTGAGATCAGTTTTATCTACAGAGTCTATGTGATGAAAATGCACACGAGGCTGGGCTGTGCAGCCTCTCTTCCCAGTTCCCTGTTCAGTGATCTAAACTCTCTCTCTCTCTCTCTCTCTCTCTCTCTCTCTCTCTCTCTCTCTGTGTGTGTGTGTGTGTGTGTGTGTGTGTGAGAGAGAGAGAGAGAGAGAGAGAGAGAGAGAGACAGACAGAGCTTATAATTAAACATTTTCTGGCACACCATTGACCCTAGGGTGTGGAGTGTTAAAATTAGCTTTTGAATAGGAGAAAGCCAGTTTTTCAGTGCTTAGAATAGTGGCATGTGCCAACCAGTCTGTAGAGATTATTTGTTGGGTAAAAATGAAGAGTATATTTGTTAGATAAAAATAAAGAGTATTCTTCCCAAATAATTTTATGGAGGAAGAGACCCAGTGCTGACTGGGTGAAGTAACATCTAAAGCCACCACTACATGGAAGAAACAGGATTCAAACTCGGATAATCTGTCTCCACAGGCCATAGGTTTAAGAGCTGTGCTCTGTCATCGAGTTTAAATAAACCCAGGAGACAGGGACTCTACTTCTGCAGGTGACTTTCTAAGTATGACCTATTTGATAACAACTTTGGAATCAGACAGTCTTGAGTTCAAATCCCAAACTTACCACTTCCAGCCTATTTCTTCACTTGATTATAAATTAGGATAATCATCCCTTCATTCTGATGGTCAGAAGTAACAACTCTAGACTGCTCTGAACATGATTCATACTGACCTACACATTGTGAGTTATCTACTGTGACTGCCTATAGAGGTTCTCTAGAAGCGTGCGACTCCCTTTACAATCCCACCCTTTGCCACACACTTTCCTACATTGCTTTCTCCTTGGCCATGTGTAGATGGAAGAAACAAAGTTGATTTTTTTAATGTTTGGGCTTCAGATACAAGTTCTAGGTCACCCTGATTCAGGTTGTCACTAGCATGTTCCAACCAGGGCTACCTCTGAAGCATAGCTCTACTCTGATTCAGGTTGTCACGAGCATGTTCTAACCAGGGCTATCTCTGAAGCATAGCTCTCCCTGCTCTAAGGAAGACACCCTCTACTGTCATTGTCAGTGACCTTTATCCTTACCAATGGGCCTGGAGCTGCTGTTTATAGTCTAAGAATTCTTCATATAGTATGTCTGAAGAATTTTTTTAGCCCTAGGGCTAGGGTTCATAGATAGATAGATAGATAGATAGATAGACAGAGAATATATAGATTTTTCAATGTTTTAGACCTGGAAAAAGAAATGGAGATAAAAGGAGGATGGGGACGGAGGAGTCAAGGGGAGGCAGAAGGAAGATGGTGGGCTAGAATGGGTGAGAGAGATGGAGATACTGGAAAAAGCTGCTGAGTTGAGAGCAAGCTGGAGAGAGGACCAGCATTGAGCTGCTGGTTATCTTGGGCCTTTATAGGTCCATGACAGTTGCAGAGATGAACTAATTCAATCAGCTCCCCTGCTAGAATGCTCACTCTGTGTCAGCACTTTTCAGCCGACGACTGCCATCCAAGAACAGCAAAGTAAATCCAGTAGCTGGCCCAAAGTGACATAAATGGCCAATGGCAGAGAAGGAGTCAGTGCCACCCCCTGACTCTAACCCTATGGCTGTCTGTTCTGTGTCTTCCCTCGGCAAAGTGATGGAAGCCAGAACACAAGGTTCCCATAACCAATCATTAGAACTTGTCATTGGGCCACAGTGCAGTTCAGCTGGACAGACAAGCACACTGTCCCTCCCTGCCATATAAGGAAGCAGAGCTAAACACCATTCCTTCCACTACTGACTCAAGTCAGTAGCTCTGGTTAGAGGCAGGCGGGATAAGAATTTTGGCCTGCGGTGAGCAGGAAGAAACAAAAAGAGGGCTGCAGAAACGAGTTAGTGTTTCCTTTTCTTGGTATAGCCCCAAGATGTCAGCCAGTGGGTTCCACGCCAGACATCACAGAACTGGGTACAGAAGGATTAAATGATGTGGGCAAACATCTCAGCTAGTTTGGCGCTCCTTTGTGTCAAATTCGGAGCATCAAAAGACAGAGCTGATTGTGTGAGAACTGGATGATTGTTGAAGCTTCTGCCTCTGCCCAGATGAAGAAGCTAGAGTTCTCTTGCCTTGCCAGCTGCTCTCAGAAGTATGTTTACCGCTTACTCTACATTTAAATTAGATATTCCTCCCCCAAAGCAGCGTGTTTGGGTGATCACTCTTCAGCCTCCTAATGAATCTCAGCTGGCAACCAAGACTCCAATCTAGTAGCCAATTTCATTGGCGAAACTGAGGCATGTGAATAATACAAAGTATCTGTTCTAGATGAGCTGGTCTAATCTTGCTGCAAGGAATGCTCACTCCTCCAGATAACTCTAAGATGCCACATGCATGGTCTCTTCAGGGAAAGTTGGGGTCGGGGATTGGCCTGCCCAGTCATCTCCACCTAACATGCATCTTTGGCCACATTGCACCTGGGTGTTCATCAGACTTCTCTGAACAGCACGCTGCAAACAGAAGCAAATTTTGTCCCAGTTATGAGGTTAGAAGGCCAAAGCCAGGGCATCCTCAGGGTTGGTTCCTTCCGGGACTCCGAGGAAGGCTGGGCTAGATGGATGGATCCATGTCGCTGTGGGTGACCTGTGTTCCCATCTCCTTTCTTCCAAAACGATCTTACTGTATTGTAGCCCATGCTCCTGACCTCTTCTTAACCTGATGGTCTCTGTAAAGACTTGCAAGATCCTATTTTGAGGAGAAGGGGTTAGTGCTCCAACAGATGAATTCAACCCAGAATCTGCCCCAATTCAAAATTGGAGTAGAAACCCACGTGGCATATTTTCTGAAACTCCAGTTCCAGAAGTCCCTGTGCTGCCTGGCTTCTGTCTTCTCTCTAGATCTAGGGTACTGCTTTGCTAGAAGTTGCATGACCTTCTGAACTTGCCCGTGATATTTACTTCCAGCCTTTCACAATATGAAATTCTGATCTAGTGAAGAAGTCAAAAGAGGTCTCTGAAATGACGCACTGAGGCACAGCCTTGCTTGCTGTGGCCTATCTGTGGAAGGCTGGGAAACCACAGCGCAGACAGTCTGGTATGCGGCCATCGGGTGGGGGAGGGGCTGCTGGGAAGGCTGAGCCAAGGCAGGGTCTGGGAGAGAGGTGAGCTACCCCGAGCCCGCCGGAGCAGCATAGGAGACAGCCACGGCAGGGGCTGTGTGGGCGGCTGCAAGGGCTGGAAAGAGCCGGTGGCCATTTTCAGTCCGTTTTACAAAGGCCAGTAATCCTGTCAATACAGGGGAAATATTAGGCGCCTACGCACATTTGCGCTATGAATCATTCATCTTCGTTTCTTCTGTCTCTTTCTCTATTCAAGTTTCAAGCTTAAAATGCTCGCAAGCTCTGCTCTTGCTGACCCTCCCGGCTATCTGCATTTGCTCTGCTTAGAACTCTTAGCTTGTGTCCTGTCTCCGTTTCCGGTTTGGTTCCTGCAGGATTGTGCCCCCTCTTTCCCTTCCTTCTCCGTGTGTGTCCCAGTGTTCATTGGTCCTCTGTTCAGACCAGAACTGTGGAGGAGGTGACTGCTGTGCCAATTATCGTCCAAACCGGGGGACTCTGGGAAGGGACAGGAAGGGCTATTAATAGCGTCCCTAGAATAGCAGCCCCGGGCACACTGGGAGGGATGGATGTCCATCCTCTTCATGTTTTACTCTCTCCTCCCTAAACCTCTCTCCTCTTCTATCCACTGTTCACTCTTTCTGTACCTTCCTTTAAAAATCCACTCACATTCTGATTCTTTCCCACTGCTATTCTAAGAAGCTATGCCTTAAACCTCTCGCTCCCCCGTTTCCCTTTGTGCACCTTCTCGGGCTCCCACACCCACTTTGTGGTACAGCCTTTTGTTTTGTCTGCTTAATGTAATTTTGTCTCAGTGTTTTCTTTTTTAAAATCAAAAGGCCTGCTATGTATACCACTTCAGAGTGGAGCTCCGTGGTTACAAGTTGCTTGGGGTCTCAGGTGAACCCCAACTTGTCTGTCCACCATCTCACCATCTCAGCACCTCTGTTCAGGGGCCCGAACAGCCCCTACACTGCAAAAGTGCCTGCAACTGTCATGTACAGCTATTGTGTATATATGTGTGTATATGTGTATATGTGTGTGTGTGTGTGTATCTTGGCTCTCACAGGACATACTTTCTGTATGTGTATATATGTGTACACTAGAGTTGAAAATGATAGAAATATATGGCCTAAAAATTAAAAATAAATTATAGTCAAAGCTATCTGTATTATCTTCATATGACTTAGTGGTCTGCATTGCTATTCCTTTAAAACAGTGAGTGCCAAGGCCTCAGCAATGACTGCTGTAGGTTTAGCATAGGTAGAAAAAAAACTTTGAGGCAAAAATATAGAACAAACATTCACTCAAGTTTCTAAATGTATGTGTTTGTGTGTATTTGTGTGTGTGTGCATGTGTGTGTGTGTGTGTGTGTGTGTGTGTGCGTGTGTGTGTGTAGGCCAGAGGTCAACATCTGGTATCTTCCTCGAGTGCTCTCTACCTTTTTGTTTGTGTGTTTGTTTTTTGTTCTTAGACAGGGTCTCTCACTGAAAATGGAGCTCCCTGATTCCTCTAGTTGACTGGCTGGGGGTTGGCTGTCTGGGGGTTGGCTGTCTGGGGGGTTGGCTGTCTGGGGGTTGGCTGTCTGAGGGGTTGGCTGTCAGGGGGGTTGGCTGTCTGGGGGTTGGCTGGTTAGGGAGTTGACTGGCTAGGGGGTTGGCTGCCTGGGGGGTTGTGGCTGGGCAGCTCTAGCAATCTGCCTGTCTCTGCCTCCCCAATGCCGATATTGTAGGTGTGCAGTGTTGCAGGTGTGCAGTGGCGTGCCTGACTCTGTACACAGGGACTGGGGATCCAAACTCAACCCCACATGCTTACACAGAGCAGTTTAGACACTGAACCACCTGCCTCGCCCTCAAATATGATTCCTTTTATGACCTAGCCATGTACAGTTCCTCTTTTGTTCTGGAAAATCATTTCAGCTGTCAAGATAGATGTTAGATTTTGGGTTGCCCAGGGACATTCTAAGCTCCCCATAGCTCCAAGGGGAGAAATGAAACAAGCGCATGGATCCCTTTGAAAGTCAGTGTGTAGCCGTCAGACGTACATGAACCACGTCCAGAACCATGTCGGTCGCAGGGAGTTATTCTCATCCGTTACGTACTTATGTGGGGATTTTAACCAAATAACTCTCCTCCTCCTCTTCCTCCTCTTCTCCCTCTTTCTCCTCCTCCTCTTCCTTTTTCTCAAGCATACCCTTAAAATTTATGAATGAAGGAGACAGTTAAATAAGATAATTTAGGAAGCAAATAGGTTCTACTTGATGTCCACCCCCACCCCGCTTTCTGGTTTCTAGTTCTTCTCCCATTGAGATTTATATGGCTGGAAATATCCTGTGATCATTGGGGTGCCTTCTGCTTTAGTCATGATGATCATGACTCTCTTGTTTACATTTCCTTTCCCGGAGGTTGGTGATAAAAAGCACTTTCCCATACTCTTCAGGGTAGGTATACTCTACAGAGGTGGCGGGACGGAAATGTCTACCCATCACCCAGGATCAGCTGGCCTGGAGCTGCTGGCCCATCTGTGTTTGTATAAATAAGAAGCGAGGAGTGTAGGAGTTTGACGCTTGTTTTATTATTATTTTTTCCATCCCATTACACTTCTCGGTCTGTCCATACTTTGCCTTTGACGTGTGCTGTTAAAAAACACAGCCGTTTTTCTTTCCACTGGGAGTGGGTTACACCCTGATAATTCCTTTTCAAGGGGTCCCTGGTCAGGGTCAAGCTTTTGGTACCTGGACTCACATTTTGTAGGGGCTCAGGTTCCAGGAAGAAGCCTATCGGGTAAGGACTCTGGTGCCTTCCTGCTCACCACAGCTGGTGACCTCTTCAAGCCTGACTGTGAGCTACTCTTAGCCTCACTCTTCCCTGTAATGTCCAGGTAGGGAGCAAAGAGTATTCATAGAAAAAGTCTTCAAGCAGTAAGGGATCACCAAGCCCAGACATGGTTTTCTGCCCTTTCCTTTTGAGACCTGGAGACTCTTGCTGTATGGCTGGAGGGGTAAGGAAAGGTCAAATACAGCAGTCACCCCACAAGCAGATACCTTTGTCTGGGGTGCCCCAACTCCAGGGTCAAAAATTGTAAAAGATGCAATATATGTTTAATATAGAGAATTAGGAAACACAGAGGGTCGTACTATCACTGCTGATATTATCTTAGATTATTTCCTCCATATACTTCATTCTTTTTTGTTGGCATGTGATTTGCATGTGTTTACAGCCTACAATATGCTGATTCAGAGCACGTAGTTCAATGCATATATATCACCAGGGTTCTGCTTTTACCCTTGTCTTTCAATACTAACAGTCAATACTAACAGGTGTGGGTCAGAGAGACAGCTCAGTGGACAGCAGATGCCTACTTGCCATGCAAGCATGAAGATCAGAATTTGAATTCCTGGTACCCACATACCTGCTGGGAGCTGTGCCATGTGTCTGAAGCTGTGCTCTGTGCCTTCTGCCAGGAATTCCAGGACTCAGGATGGGGAGACTGGGATCTCCCAGGACAAACTGGCCAGCCAGACTAGTGGGAATTAGCAAGCTTCAGGTTCAGTGAAGAATGATCAAGGAAGACACCAGATGTCAACTTGCCACTTGCACACATGTACAGAGGCACCAGAATACCCATGAACACACACACCAGGGAAAAGGCACATGGACACCACAGACACATACATGTGTAAAAAAAAAATCAATATCAACAATTGTCTTTGGAGATACTCTGAAAACTGCGAAGGGATGGTTAAGACAGGTTAGCATCTGGATCAAGCTTACTCCCTAACATAAACGGCAGTGAGCATCTTGTTTTAAGCTTTGTATAAGTTGTATGTAGTTAACAACTGTAAGATCTTCAAAGTCTTGTTGCACTCGGATTTGCTAATATATCTTTTGTCTACATTTGAAGTTCTGAAACGTGAGATCACATATGTGAATGTTCTTACTCTAGAGGCAATCGTTGTGGTTTTAATATCTTAAAGTTGAATCTATTCAAGTTTTAAAATACTCTAAAAGAATAGAATACAAACATGTTGGAAGCTAGTAACTGTGCTTGGAGTTGAGCTTGCCTAAGCAATCACATGGGTGGGTCTTGCTTTTTATTCTTTAAATAAAATTTTAGTTTGAAATACTTTTAGGTTTACAGTTGCAAGAATATTACAGAATCCTCATACCCTGCACCGAATTCCATCCATTGTTAACTTTAGTATGCTATATTTATAACAAATAATGAAATGATATTATTACAGTATTATTAATGAAACACATGCTTTATATGGATCCTTCTTAGTTTTTATTCAGCGTCCTTTGTTTGTCAAGGCCCTTGGATCAATGTCTTTTTATGGGAAATTTTTAACATGTACACTGTGGATCTATTGCTGGAACACTACTATACAAGTGAAAATCATATAAGACAAACTATTTCTTGAACAGATGTTTGCTGGACAAACCATTTTTTGAGGAATTTCCACCTGAAGTACCCTAGGTCTCCTCTGATCTTTGGTTACCTTGAGACCACCAGCAGATTCCGCTGCCTGCTCCATCCTGACGTTAGACACAGTACTCATTCCGTAACTGAGGCTAGCATCCCAGTACCACATAGAGACCCCAGCATCACATCCCCCACACCCCAACACTCCACAGTTGGAAACCAAAGCATCAGCATGAAAAGGTACATGTGGCTGAGGCAGGAGTGAATGTAAGGGACAGGGGTGGAGAGCCTGTTCCCTCACATCTTGATATCAAGGCTTCACGAAAAAGAACCTATTACTAACAAATAATCTTTCTAGAAATTATTTCAATGTTAGTCATCCATAGACTGGTGTTCCAAATTATTTATAGACTGTAAATTTACAACAGACAACAGAAGCAAACCATTGAATCTATTTATACCTCTGAGCAAGTTGATGGCATCAGTTGGTGACACACCTTCCGATGACAGCAGCCCTCACAGTGGAGGACGTTGACTAGGTGCTCGCTCTCTCTCACTTCCTGTTCGGTTCAGGGTTTCTAGCCTCCCTCACAGTCTTACTGATGATGTACTTTTCAACATGGTTGCTTCTTCACTGTTTGTGTTCACTGACAGCTCACTTCTGGGAGAAGAACAAAAACGAAGTGTAGTTCAGATATTGGACACCAGTGGTCTGCCTTCGGGGAGATGATCTGCCTTCATTTGTTATACCTGGATTGATATTGTGTAGACGTGCAAGCCAATGTGTATATACACCTGAGTAAAGAAGAACCCACACTACAATGAGGAAATGTGTCTCTGTATCAGAACCTTAACTGGGGTGGGGAATCTACTTATAGTAAGTCAAACAGTATTCTTAACGAGGAGAAGTCTCTTAAGATCTGATAGTAATACTAGGATACAGAGACGACTAGTTCATCATTAGTAAAGTTGGTAAAAGACCCCTTTCCTAAGAGGGGGATCACGTCTACACTCAAATAGAAGCCGAAGCCATCAAAGTCAGGGAGAAAATAAGAGCTCAGAACTCGGGTGGAAATGGTTACGCACATCTGTTTTGGTCTTTTCTGTTCCACATGTAGCGATACAGTTTACATAAAAATATCTCCCCAGAGAATCAGAAGGGACAGATTTATGAAACCAGATGTGCGTTAGCATTTCTACAGGTGTGGTTCTGCAGCTGAAAGAACATGTTGTACCAGGGATGGAGTTTCTTCTTATGTAATCAATATAAATTACCACCCAACTTTACACAGGTTGGTAAAGCAAACATGTGGCATTCAGATTGGCCTGCTGGCACATAGAGAGACCTTGATTCACCTGGGGTCTAACGTGAGAAAATGTACCATTCAGTATGTATAAAAGGAACTTCATAAAGAATACCACAGCCGTGATCAAGCAAGGTCGTTCCAGCTTGGGTACAGAGGGGACAAGCTGGCGCTTTGATAGAGGTTGTGTTTATGTATCTTTCTTCATTAAGAAAATGAAAGAATACTTTGTAAATATTTTTGAAGTCTCTTGACATCTGATAGAAAAGGGTCAGAACTGAGCTTTGCAGTGATCCTATGAAAACCCAAAAACAACAAAAAACAAAACACAAGGACCAAATACACTAATGAGGAAGTTTCTTAGGCGGTTCAGAATGGGCCAATGGAAAGAAAAAACAGGAGAAAAATGATCCATTTGGCAAATGGCAGAGCCTTTCTACAATTACACACAAAAAGAGAAGTTTGAGATTCTGGACAGAGTGAAGATGTTGCTGGCCACTAAGCACGATAGCAATAAAACAATTAGTACAACTGTGTTTTTTAAAGCTTGCTATTTTTAATTCTAGATTTTTACAATAAACAAGAGTGAATACTTTCACTTGAGGATTTATAATTTGTTTAACCCCTTTCACTTAGATTTAACTATTATGCAAATCTATTCCTGTTAACTTTAAATTTCTTTGTTAGTTTTCTTCATTAGTTTATGAGAACAAAATGGTATCGGAGGGCTTTTCTAATACTTTCAAATATTTTGGCTACAAAATAATTTAGTCTTATTTCTAATATCTTAGTTTTTCCTTTCCGTAGATATTCTTTGATCCCTTGTTTTATCTTTCCCTTGTTTTTATTTACCCCCTTTAACTGTTTAGGGTGGAAACAAACAGTGTTGGGTCCATTTCTATTTTTCTTTAAATGTTCATTCATTTAGAGACATGGTCTTACTAAGTAGTTCTTGGCTTTGCAGGAACTTCTCAGATTCCATCCTTGCCTCCAACTTTAGATCCTCCTGCCTCATCCTCCTGTGAGGATGATAGTGCTAGAATGATGGGTATGTATTGCCATATCTGGCTTTGTTCCTGTTTTACAATTTAACAAGCAAATGTGGCAAAGCACAGACTTTACTGTCTTTTTAGTCTGTCCTATTTGTGTGCAAGCAATCATTGGTTAGTAATCTCTTTGCTTTGCTTTTAAATCCAAGAGGTTAGTGCTGGCTTATCTCTGTCTGTCTGTCTGTCTGTCTGTCTGTCATCATCTATCATCTGTCTATCTATATCATCTATCTATTATCTATCTATCTATCTATCATCTCTCTATCCACCCACCCACCCATCTACCCACCCAGTCATCTATCCATCTTTCTATCGATTTAAAACAGCCAGTACTTACAATAGCCTACCAACACATTTTTTGATGTAAATGGTTTATCTTTACGTTTAGCATGTCACTCACCTTTTCTGGGTACAAGCTTCACCCTCTCCCACCTCAGAGCTGGGTACCAAACCCAAGGCTTTTCACGTTCTTCTACTAAGCTAAAACCCCTGTATACAAGTTCTTAATTTAGTCTTTAGAAATTCCTCTAAAACACAATTTGGGGCAGTCAATTATTTGGCCTTCAAAAAAACGAGTGTTTTGTTTTCTCTTTAGTACATACATATGAATCTTAGTTTATCCAGGCATTAAATACCATGCTTGTGGCCCAAGACATTTCAATCTTTTTAGTAAGAATTATTATTTAAAGGAAGTTGGCTGTGACTCTCTTCACTGCTAGCACAATTTTTCGTTTTCTCTCTTGTAGGTTTTTGTTTGTTTGTTCCCCTGGTTGAAAGCTATCAAGTATCACTGGGGAAAGTGTCACTTGGGAGATACATTCTAAGAAATGTGACATTGGGCAATGTTGTCAGTGTGTGAACCCTTAGAACAACATGACCACGGTGTCACCGAGTGATATAATCTCAAGCACCATTGTATGCGTAGCTCATCATTGACTAAAATGTCCTTATGTGCATGCACACTGAAAGTAAAATTTTTACATGGAAAATATTCAGCATTTAAATATGCTGTATTTTTGTTGTATTGGGAAATACAAGTTGCCTACCCTGCAAAAGTTAAGAATGACACACTCCTGGAGGAAAATTTGACAGGTTTTTACAAAGGTAAACTTATACCTAACCTTAAGCCCAATGCTCACATACCCAGACACATAAGATTATTCAAGTATTTATTAGAATTCCCTATTCTCTTATTGTTTACCCTATTTCTTTCTACTCTACTGTTTACATTGCTGCTGTCATAAATTAAATATATCTATTCGTGAAATTTATGTAAATAAAATTAAACTGTGTATTAACTTTGGCACAGTCTGTTTCACACAGTGATTTTATGATCCATCCACACTATTGCATGTATACCAAGCTCTTGTTTAACTGGTAAAAATTAGTATGCATAATCTATTTTCCATTGTCCTGTCCTGTTAAGGTTAACTTAGGTTTTTACTCTGGAGTAGTGTAAATAAAAATACTATAACATTCAATATTTTGTTCATATGAGGGGTGTGAGTGTGTTTACAAACATACATTTTTATTTACCTTGAGCAAAAACTTAGAAATGAAATTTTGTGTCTAGTATTATATATATATATATATATGTTTAACTTAGTAAGAAAATACTAAAATATGTTCATGCCATTTTCAGCTCTTAGAAACAATAAGCTTCATGCTTTTTATGACATTTGGAATGTTTAGTTTTTTATATTTAAATCATAGTTTTCTTTTCTTTTTTTTAAGATTTATTTATTATGCATACAATGTTCTGTTAGCATATATACACCAGAAGAGGCACTGGATCTCATTACAGATGGTTGTGAGCCACCATGTGGTTGTTGGGAATTGAACTCAGGACCTCTGGAAGAGCAGCCAGTGCTCTTAACCTCTGAGCCATCTCTCCAGCCCCCTAAATCATGGTTTTCTCTTGTGGCTTTATTTATTTATTATGTCTAATGGCAAATTATCAGTTTTAAATTATTATCGTCGTTACTGATACTGTTGTGTGTGGATGCATGATATATGTGCAGGGGTGTGCATGCCCTAGTATGCGTGTGAAGATTTCTGACTGACTTTATGAAGAAGCTTCTAATCAAGTTTTTTGCACTATTTTTAAATGGAACACTGCTGAAGACAGAGAGTTCTACCATGTAGCCCAGGTTGACCTCAAGCCTACTATGTCGTCCATGTCTGGCCGTCCGTGCCTCCAACTCACAGCCATCCTCCTACCTCAGTTTTTCCAGTGCCAGCCTTACAGGTATATGCTACCATGCCTGGCTTAATTTTGACTTAGTTACTTTGAAGGAGAGGGAGCTCATTATATTTTCAAATATAAATCAAAATTACGTATTATGTGTATTTTCTTCAAGGCAGTGCCTTGCCTTTCCACTTCTCAATGTTGTCTTTTGATAAACCAAAGCTTTATATTTTCATGAAACTCAATTCTTTTAAACGTGACTCGTGTCTTTTCTTTTCTCCTTGAGAAACATATGTACAAGACCAGAAGGCAGGACGTCTCCTGTTTTCTAAGAAGTTTCATTATTTTGGTGTTTATGTTTAGGTCTATACCCTGGAGAGGATTAATGTTTGTACATAGTACCAGGTAGCCATTGAACCGGATTTTTCAGGTAGCTCACCCAACTGTTCCAGGACAATTGACTGCATTCTTTCTGAGTTGCATGGGCTCTTCTGTTGAGAAGGAAAATGTTGCCTCCTGTATAGGTGTGCTCTGCCTTCTGCAGTTCTTCTGCCTGTTGTCTGTTCTCATGGGAAATCCTGTTGTCTTGGTGGACTGGAGCTGTGTGAGTGTGAGCCATGATGACTGGAGCATTGTGAGTGTGAGCCATTGCTGGAGCTGTGTGAGTGTGAGCCATTGCTGGAGCTGTGTGAGTGTGAGCCATTGCTGGAGCTGTGTGGGTGTGAGCCATTGCTGGAGCTGTGTGGGTGTGAGCCATTGCTGGAGCTGTGTGAGTGTAAGCCATTGCTGGAGCTGTGTGAGTGTGAGCCATTACTCACAGTACCTTTGCTTGCAAGACAGGGACTCAGCACTTTTACAGTTTCTCCCTTCAACATGCTGTCTTCCTCATCCCTTACTGTTCTAACACATGAGCGTTGCCCCCAGATGACCACATCTGCTTACTTTTAGTTGCTTTTATTAGTGCTTATCTCTCACTTCCCCCACGATTTCATAATCGCCGCACTTCTCTTACTAGATTAGTTTTTGTTATTATTAAAATCCCCCAAGAATACCTGATGGGTGTTTTTATTATTATTATTATTACAACTAAACATTTAGAGAAATTTGTCAATAATTATCCGTCTAAGGATAGCTTTTCTAAAAACTTGAACTGCTTTAGGTTTGTTGCACAGCTCGCTGGTCTGAGTCTTCACTTCTCAATCATCTCAGGAATTTCCTTTCTAAGAGAGAGAGGAATTTCCTTCGTATGTGGGTGGAAATTTGAACCCTCCATTTCCTGGTCTCCACTCTCCTTCTCTCTTTAAACTCAATTTTGGTGGAGAAGATCACCCGGAAGGTTCCTGGAAAAGCGTTCAGTGAAGATATCATTTTAAAGATCTTAGTTGTCCTAATGTAATGAACTCTAGGCCAGTGGTGGGGTCCCAACATGGCAAGTGTGGCCACTGGATTCCAAAGAAAGCTTGTGGATTTGATGGTAGAAAGACAGGAAGGATTTTATTTTGCACAGTAGAGACGAAACTAAGCATCTCAGCACATCCTCTGGGGATTGACTTGAGCCTTGGGAGGAACTAGGGCGGAGGGCAGGAGGTGTGCTTCTTTTATAGTCTTGGTCAAGGTGTGGTCTGGTTGATCATTATCTCAGTTCTGGTTCTGCAAGGCGGTTTGAAGAAGTCCTTGTTGCTTGAGGGGACAATCCAGTTACCGTGAGAGGATTGCTTTTGCTTGGAAGTGATCTCCTTCTGGGTGGTCTGCCTGAGAAAGGCTGGGTCTAGGATTCCAAGGTGACTGCAGATTTAGGACAGTGAACAGAGACACTGTGCAGCTTTGGAAGAGGAGATATAAAAACTGACAGGGAGGTTCTTCTGTTCCTCTGACATTGAGTGGAGTCTCAACAGTTCATAAACAGACACTCCTAGAGTGATCAGCATGCCTACACGCACGGTTCAGTAGGAACTGGACCCAGAGTCCCGGAGACAGAAACAACGTGAAGACCTTGTTGCCAGGTTTTTTTTTTTTTAATCATGCTTTTAGTGACCTTGTGGGTCCAAATGAGGAGTCAGTGCTTTTTAGTAAATGCCCTTGCTATGTATTGGCTATAACTATATCTTTATCTATACTTATCTATGTCACATACATAAATAATTACTTGGCTGGGCATCGAATTCTAGACTGTAAATACTGCCCCTAAAAATTCTCAAGACATTACCTGTATTATTTCATTGCCTCCTAGCTCCAGTGTTGATCTTCGTCTGATGTCACCTTGATTACCGAGTATTTGTATGGTGCCTGATTTTTTTTCCTTTCCTTCCTTTTAACTTACGTATTTCAAAACATTATAACGGTGTGGCCTAGTGTTAGATCTCAAACCTGTGTCTAGCCTCAGACACCTGTGTCTCCTCCCTGCTCTCCTCATTCCTCCCCTACCCGAAACCTCTTCCTCCCTCCACTTCCCTTCCCTCCCAATCTGACCCCTATGTAACTCCTCCATTTTGACTATGCCGGTCTCTTGGACTCATGGTCTGGGCCACCTTTCTTGGTCCGCTGCTCTTCTCTTGCTATCCCACCCTCTCTCCTCTCACAGTCCAGTTTAGACTGCCAGCCAGGCTTCAGCCTGAACTCTTTCCTCTGTTTTCTCGCTTAGATCTACAATAAGACTCTCCTCCGTGTAGGAGTGGTCACATCTACCGCCTTTTGTTTGACTTTTTCATGCACTAGCATCCTTGAAACTCATGTTCATTCTCATGAACACATTGGCTTATTCGTCCTACAAAAATCCAACATTTAGTCTTAGGGAAAGAGATTTCTGCTATTTTGGTGGCTATTTCACTCTATGGGTTCTGCTCTCTGAGCTCATTCTGATATTTCTTTCATTGGCTGATGTCATTTCCGATGTTCTGCTTCTCTTTGTCTGAGGTTATTGAGAAGTTGTTGGGCCATAGGGGTTGGAGGAAGAAGAAAACCCTTTTAGATTTAAGACAGTTGCCTATTGTAGGATGACCCAAGCTACCTTTCCTGCATACAGTTCTTAAGCTCCTTAGGGTAGATACTAATAATCTCCAATTCTTAAATGTAGGTCCTACACTTTACAGCAATAATGTTGATAAGGTAAAACAGAACCAGGTTTCAGAGATTAAGTTCTGCCATATATGCAAATATTTATTAGCAAAGAGGAACAAAACCAGCCACAAGACTTGCTTGTTACCAGTGGTAAATTCCCTACTCTGTCCTTATAAGTGATTTGGTAAGTATTTCGTGCAGTATTACCATATTCTGCTGTCCAATATTCCCATATTCTGATGGCCGTGTCAGCTCACTGGTCTAGCTAACAGTCTTTTGTTAACTAGATAAAGGCCTTGGACCAAATCTCAGATCTACAACACGTCCCCAGGAAGAATTCCTCAGCTCTTCAGACCCCATACACACCAGGATGAGAAGGTCTGAAGCAAACTTCCTAGCCAAACCGATCACATAAGATCAATACCCATTTATTTGCCCAGGGAAAAGTTTCTGCATCCTTTAGGCCAATTGCAGACCTTGGGTATGGATTGGGACTGTGGTGTCTAAAATGCCAGTCTACTGTTTTCTGAAGTGTGCACTCTTGAGTGGGTCCTTCCTCTACTAGCAACACTCTTCAGGTTTAGACCAGAGTTAACTCTGCCCATATGCATAGATGACACCGTCTACCCTGAACTGTTTAAAAATAAACTCCAAGCTACCCTGGTTATAATACTAATCCTACCTCTGAATATAGGTGATTTTTAAAAAGTGATTTTAGAAAGTAGTTAGAGCCTGGTGACACACCCCTGCAATCCTGGACTTGGGAGGTGACACACCCCTGCAATCCTGGATTTGGGAAATGATACACCCCTGTAATCCTGGACTTGGGAGGTGACACGCCCCTGTAATCCTGGATTTGGGAGGCAGAGAGGTAGATTGTGGGTTTGTGGTAGTCCTAAATTACAGAAGTGAAGCCCTATCTTAAAATTAATGTATTTTAAAATTTTACCATGAGAATTGAATAATTATAAGAAATTAGTACAATCAATAGAAATACTGTAACTTAAAGGAGAAAAAGAAATCAATATTTACTGAGGAAAGAAAGTGCAGTCTACAACCCTTGAGGATTTTTTTGTTCCTTCCGACCCCAAAATTTCAACCCAAAGTTACAAATTTATTTCCTGGGAGGCAACTTACTGGAATGCTGGACAAACAGCGTACAACAGCAGGCATGCCTGTGGCTTGCTGCTCTCGGGCCCTTAAGTCACAGCATTCTTCCTCGTGGCTTCAGAGCACCCTCTGAGCATCTGTAGCTGACGGACAAGGACACAGGAGAGAATGTTAAAGCCATGTGAACGGCCCGGGAAAGCCCAGGCAAATAGGAAGCCTTTGTGCCTCCACTTTCCTCTCTGTAGAGCATGGGAAGAGAACAAACTGAAATGAAATAAATAACTTAGCCCTGGGCCTAGCGAGGCTCAATAAGCATTAGTTCCTTCTTATGTTATTGTTTTTTTCCATTTTAAGTTGGATTGCCTTCAACTTATGTCTCTCCTAGGAGGATTCCGTCGAGAACAAAATGCATGTTCATTGTTGTCTATATTTTGACAAGTCAGTTTCGGTCATGTCTGTCAATTTTCATTTTTTTAGCATGAAAAGAAAAGTTTAGGGCGGTCTCATTGGAGAACAAAGAAAATAAGATTAAAATTCCCTCAGATCAATGTTGGAGCCTCTTAGATAGCAACACTTGGACAGCTCACTCCCAAGCACAGAAGGTCCTGAGCCAGGACGGAGCTTTGTGTTGCAGAGGTGATGAGAACTTATTCTCACTGCTAGGAAAAAATTAAACTATACAGACAGAAATGGGACCTGGGAGCCAAATTCCACAAGAACACCCTTGAGTTTAGTTTTTTTTTTCATCCTTCTTTGGACAATGTTTAGAAAACCAGAGACTATAAACTTGTAAAAAGAATCTTGGATGTCTTACAGAAATAGGAAGGTCACCAAAACACTTAGTAGATATTGGATTTTTATAAAGGTATTTAAATTGATTAATATTATTCTCTAAGGTAGAATAAACGTTAGCATCATAAATGCTCACCAGAGGTGAACATATTATGACTAGCTGCCGGTGACTGTCTAACCAACTCGATTGGCCCAATCCTGCCTTTCCAGGGACCCGACATAAAACCCATTTATATGAAGCAAGTCAAATGGCTGGAGAAAGCAAATCTTCCATGTTCCTCTCGGTTGTCTTAATCAGGGCTTCCTAAATTCTCCCAGAGTCTGACATGCCTTTGAACTGTCAGATTAGGCCTGCTGGGGATCTAGTTCCTGCTTTTCCTCTTGATTGTAATTATACCATGATTTATTTACAAGAATACGGGCTGTGATAGTCCGTGTTTCCAGTGGCCCAGGAGAGGAGCTGCTCTTTGCGATAGCTCCTCAGGGTGGGAGCTGCCACACAGCAGTGAGGAAACGGCTCAATGAGAAGATCCAACCATTGCCTTTGTGAGTGCCAGCCCTAGAGTGGCCGATGGTGTCTTTTCTTATATTCACAAAGTACATGCCGGTGTTCTTGTTAAGTGTCCCCCAAAGCTTATAGTCTGGGTGCTGCTTGAAGGTGGTGGAGCCTAGAAAGAGGTCTTCCTGTCGTGGTTGGTCTGAAGGAGCTGGTGGAAAGCAAGCCCTTTGCTCTGACTTCCACATCCTGGCTTGGAAATGAATGCTTTTGTTCCGCTCCATACTCTGGCCCTGTTACACCACCACAGCCCCAAAGCAATGGGACAAATGGATTGTGGAAAGAAATGTCGTCTAAACCTGCGAGCTCACATAAATGTCTCCTTTTTTCTTTCCTCCTGAGACAGTATTTCCCTGTGTAGCCCTTGCTGTCCTAGAACTCACTTTGTAGACTAGGCTGGCCTTGAACTCAAAGATCCACCTACCTCGCCTTCCCAAGTGCTGGGATTACAGGCGTGCGCCACCACCACGGGGCTGAATTTTTACCTTTTATAACTTGATTGACTCAGGTATTTGTTATAATAAGGGGAAGCTAATGAGGTTTTTGAAGCATGGAATGTTTCATGAAGCCTGAAGCTTTTTGTGAGCTCTGCTTGGGACTTCATTTGGCCTTTCTCTTCAGTCTAAGAATACAGAATGCCTCCCCATTGCCTTTATCCAACAACACCAGAGTGTGTTGTGTATGGGCAAGCCTCTTGGCAGCTCCTGGGCAGTGGAGGAATGACTAACCACCCAGGTTGCCCACAGGTTTTCTCAAGCACACATCAATCAACATGAACTGTCGACTAAGGTTTCGTGGGTCTTGGATGCTTTTTCTCACCCTCTATGGATTGAAAAATCTATTTATAATTTATTTCATAGGCTACATCTTGTTGCTGAATTTACTACTGGCATGATTTACTACCCTCTTCTCTCCACCTTACCAGAAAGCAGGACTTTATTTTTAACTGATATTTGTGTATAACCCACTTTCAATTCCATGGGACACAAAATGCTCAGTAGTGCCTAATGCAAGTTAGCTCAACAGGTTGAAGAAGTCGAGAATGTTCCCTGGCATTATAGTGACAGTTGTGTGATGCCCCAGCCTCCCCCCCCCCCCCCCGGGAACATGGACAAGAGAGAAGGCCTAGGAGAGCAAGCAAAATGAGCTGGGTTTTTCCCCCAGACTACAAAGATGGATGATGTAAATTGATCCCAACATTTATCTGGGACTCTGAGCAGAGCTTCTTAAACTGTGGGTTTCAGCTCCACATGGGGTCATAACTGAATGGAGAGGTCACCCACACTGGCAGCCATAAAAGGTTTCTGAATGTGTAATAATAAAAATTAATTCAAAACCAAACATGTAAAGAAGCCGAGCTGGTTCTGGCAACAAGAGGTGGTGTTGCACCTTCCCTGTAGCTTTGACTGAACACGTGGCATGTGTGCTTTGTACCAATCATGGCTTCACATCGGGCCACCACAGTAAACACTGCCTAGAACGCCTCAGCTCAGACCCCACACACTCCTGCCTACTATGAACGGTGGTGTTTTTGCATATGGTACAGCATCATGGCTCAATTACCAAAAACAAAGCCTTGCAGTATTTTCCCGCCACTGTTTCTCAGCGTGTGAGTATCAAATTAGTACACCTTTGGATGAGGTTAAGTTTCTGTCTTGATTTCGTGAACGTCAGCTGATGGATTTGGGCTTGAAATTAGGGCAACGTTCCCAACAATTTCTGCAATCTCCCTCCACGTACTAATGCCATTTTGGTTTGTGTAGTGATAAGATTCTCAACACTGATGATCACAAAGTGAGAGTACTGGTTAGCGCTGAAGCATGTTGAAAATGTCCTATGTCCTGTATCAGTAAATATTCAGCCAAGACTTCATTCATGTCAAAATGAACGAACCTATCCATCTCATTCATATACAAATTGTCGTTGATGGTTAATCGAAAGTAAAATCACATGTTTGTCCCACATTAGTCTCACCTTTTACTTTATGATTTATTTTCCGTGAATGTTTGAGCTGTGCAGCTGATACTTTATATGACTATGGAGCAAGGGTTGTATAAAATTTTCTTGAGTGCGAAGGGGTCACAGTAGATACTGTTTAAGAAGCCCTGGTCTAAACTGCCACAGCTTACGCCTCACCAAAATGCTTAGTCTGGTTGGGACTTCCAGAGAACTCCTTCTGCCCAGTATACATCACTCAGAATCTTCTATTTCCTTGTTTGTTTTTCTGAAAACTTCATGAAGCCAGTTCTCATATTTTTATCCCATTTAAAGAGGAGCAGACTGCTAATTCCAGCACTTTAGAAATACCTAAATGATTGTAAATTACATTTAAACAAAACTGTTTCCAAGGAGCCTAGTGAAAATCTACTCAGACATCCTATTCTGGATGCTTCCAAACAGGCTATGGTTGGTGGGCCCGTTTCCCCTCGTTGTTCATCACCCTGGGAGTCTTTGCGATGTGTTCTAGACCCGATCTCCCTTACCCACTGGTAACAGAGAAGTGTGTTTTTCTTTGAAAGGGTCAAGACATTTAGAATCTGACATCCAAAATATGTGCCCTTCTTTTTTCTTCTTGAAGTCAAAACCCCTGCAGTATAAATCCTTTTTAAATGAAGAAAGCAGGGCCAGAGGGAATGAAGCATTTTTGGTCCCTCTCCAAAACAGAGAGATAGCACTGAAACAGGAAGTGGATGATTTAAATATCCACTCGGCATCTTGGCAACATATTTATGTTTAAGAGACTCGAGGTTAAAAGGTTTTAGTCTGGCCTGGGAACGCTCTATCTTCCTCCTGGATTCAGAGCTTTGGGGAAACTTCTAGGCACCGAGCAAATCTTTGAAATTAGCCATTTTTTTCTGAGACCAAACTGTGACCAAGAATGCCGTGAGGCCGCGTTTCTGAGATGCGCCATGCCGTGATTCCTCTTCCAAATTTTAGCGTTATCTCCAGCGGTCTGGCTTGGTGTGGTCGGAAGTCATGGTTTTATTTTCCACCAAGGAAGAGGAATGCAGCCCCAGTCCCCATAACGAATTTTCCTATTTTTGGAATTGCACAGAGTGTGTGACCACCACGCAAGCTGAGACTGAGATTCAGTTGACTATGTCTGCGCTGCTGTTCTCTAGGGCTCCATAGGGACCCCACATTTACAGCTAGAAATGAACATGGCAGGAGTATTTACATGGGGAGATCTGACCTTCCTTCTTCCTCTTCTTCCACCAGAGTTGAGAGCTTACTATTTGTTCTGTAATTTACCAGCACACCATTGGAAAGTGTCAAAAGTGAGCTTAAGGCTTTTGGTCTAAAGAATGGAAGAATAAAGTTTTAATTAACTAAACTCAAGAAAAATACAGAGGGATGGACAATGGTTGTCTAGTTTAGTTTTAAATAACTGTATTTAAGGGGACATTTACTCATGTGATTTGTTTATTAAAAGGGTATTTTGGGAAGAAGTTCTGATAAAGATACATATTTAAGAGTGATCAATATCTGAATGCTACTTGATGCCAAGAAATAAGATGGGCTCAAATCAATGGATGTGATAGATGAGTCCTGTTTGGAGGTCATTTTTAAGGTTGTCCCCACTTTAACATCAGCATAAAGACTAGAAACTAGCAAAAGAAACCAGGAATGGCCTCTGTAGATAGCGGGAGAATCAAGAGAGCATGATGTGCTAGAAGCCATGTGAAGAAACACTGCCCAAAGGAAGAACTGAACTTTATAACTAACAGACTGGGTAAGACAAGAGATGAGAACTGACCACTGAGTTTGATGGTCCAGAGTAGGGATAATCTTAAAGCCTAACTAGCATGCGATTTAGGGAAGAAATCAAGACAGCGAGTAGAGACAATCCTTCTGAGAACTTCTGTTGGAAGAACAGAGGCTTGGAAAAACAGCTAGAAGTCACAGGGCCATCATGAAGAGCTTCTTCTCTTTTCTTAATTTAAGATGAAACCAATTTCGGCATGCCCATACAATGATAGGAACAATCCAGTAGAGAAAGATGAATTCACAATATTAAGGAGAGGCAGGGATTGCAAGAGCGATGGCCTTGGGGATGTAAGAGAGAAAGCTAGAACTTAAGAGGCGGCGTTGACTTCCGAGAGGAGAAAGAACAAAGTAGGCCTTATTTCAGGAAGGAAATGGTCAGGACTCTTGGAGGGAGACTGGATAATGAGGGGGTGGCAGCCTTCATCTTCTAGGGGAAAGGGGAAAGAAATTCGGTATCTGGGAAGGAAAGGAGATGGGTATTTGGAAAGTTTTTAGAAAGAAGAGGAAATTTCAGTTTTGACACCAGAACAAAAATGCCAGGTAATCCTAACATTAGTAGTAATAAAGTTTAAGTCAAAGCAGTCAATATGCATTTTTGCTTTCTTTCAACTGAGTTCAGCTGCCTGCTTGTTGCTACACAGAACGTTGCATTCAGAATGGTGAACCACGGGATGTCACCTGGGAAAAGCGGGTGGATGGCTGAGGGATACAGGAAGATAACACCATAGAGTTTAATAAAGGAAGGAAGGAAGGAAGGAAGGAAGGAAGGAAGGAAGGAATAAGAAATTTCTTTTTCAGTGCACAGCCTGCTGGGGCTTCCCCCCACCCCCAGAACTGGGGTTAAGCCTGTGAAAGAGTTATTTATTGAGAGTGCCCCTCATTCCTTTGTAATAATGCCTTCCTCTTTCCAGACTCGCCTTCTCATTGTGAGTCTTAACACAAGTTGAAGTTCACTGTGCTCTGGTCTACGTCTCTCATCCTGGCATTCTTCTAGTCTTTGGGATACACCAACAGGAATGAGTGAATGAATTAACCAAGGTCTAGATGAATGAAAACCCACTAAGCATTGGTGGGAAAATAATCCAGGAACACAAGAAGCAGTTTCTGTCCCCATTCAGGTCCCTTCTCAGCAGACTTCTCTCTATAGCATCTTATCCTTTCTTTCTTCCTTCCTTCCTTCCTTTTTATCTGTTCATCTTTCTTTCTCTCTTGCTTGCTTTCCTTAAGACAGTCCTGCGTGTTCCAGGATGTCCTTGAACTTGCTCTGTAGCCAGGGATGCCTTGAATTCCTGATTCTCCTGCCTCTACATTCCTAGTGGTAAGATTATAAGTCACTCCACCTGGGCTTTCTGAATTTTTGATTCCCACCTACTGCCTTATCCAATCCTTTGTCTTTTGTGTTTGGGACTGACTAGGAGAGGCAAACTCAGTGTCTAACCCTTCAGAACTAGGACCCTCCCTGTTCACTCAACTTTGAGAGATTAGAGATTGCGTGCAAGCTTTGCCTCGCACTGGTGTTTTCACAACAGGTTCTGGTGAACTTTTACCCAGGAAGCATATTGATAATCCAAAGTATTTCCTGCTTCTTCTTTTCTTCCACCTGAGGCAACCACTGCTCCTCGTCATTGTTAACCCTTTGGTACATTTAGTTGAGATAGTATTTTGTAAGAGAATAGGATTCCAATTGCTTTCAACTTGAGATCTTTTGAACAGAATAAGATGGCCAGCCAAATTTGGGAATTTGATACGGCTGACACCCAATATCTATAAAAGATTTAAGTTTTATATGTTATATTCTGGTCTTTTTAGAATGCTGTTTATTTATTTTCTTCATCAAAAAAAAATTTTGGTCATATTGTGGGGTGGCCTAAGGGATTATGAAGCAGAGAAAAGCCAGTAACTGAGTGCTTGAAACTGAGTGGAAATAAATGTTCCTGCACAAAATGATAAAAAGAAGAAATGTGATAGAAGGGATAGAAGAGAGAGGGCATTAAATGGAAGCTGTAGGACTTATTGGAGGTGATGGAGGTACACATAGAAGAAAATAAAATTATTTGCACATAGGCATTTGTTTGAGATGCCAACAATGCTGTAAGAGCGTGTTGGCCAGCCTTTCATTATTATAATGCAAAGCCTGACCCAGGCTACTTCAGAGACAGATTAATTTTGGAGGATCAAGGACATGGTGTCTTCATAACTCAGCTCTGGAAATGTTCCCATGGTGAATGGCAGATGGTAGTGGTGGAAATTACTGCTGGACCAGGCGTTCACATCTTGAGCTAAGCAGAGGGAACTGGAGCAGATGACATCCAGGTTCCCAAATCTGAAATCTGTATCTCTTCACAGTTCCTCAGTTTGCTCTGTGACGGCTCCTGGCCTCTCCGTGACACCTTCAGTTTTGCCTTGACCTTACTTTTCATTTCTTTTTCTGCAGAAAGGAAGGGTGATGGCCACATGGTAAAGATGGGTTAGTTGTAGCGCTTGGAGCAGATGGGTGCCCCTTAGGTCTATCCTACCGTGTCTAGGTCTGTAATGCAGATTTCTTAGCCTTTGGGCTGGACCTTTTGCTGGTTTCCCTGAATGAAGGGTCAGATCCCAACGCACATAGTTACGGTTGGTATTTAGACAGTGCCTCAGTTTCCTTCTGAGTGTGTGAGACAGAACGAGCAAGAAGGAATGGGGTGGAGCAACTTATATACGCTGCCTCTTCAGATGTCCTCAGGCAGAAGTTCTTTCTTTCCCAGTGTTAATGTCATTCTCAGAGAAGTTTCCTGTCATGGTTGCTAGGCAAGAAACATTCTCATTGGAATTTGAGTTCACACCATTCTTGCCTTATGAATATTTACCAAGCATAGCTGTTTACACATACTATGTATGTATGTATGTATGAACTCTATGATGCTGCTCACCTTTGTGAGGTCTCACTATTGAGCATTTTGTGTTATATTCAGCTCGTAACACCAGCAATGTTTCTAGAATGAGCTGCTAGGTCATGTCTTCAAAGGTCTTACTGAGTTAGCAACATTATTGGTTTGGAAGCGTAAGAGTCACCATTTCAGAGGCCTTTGAGGGTCAAGGCACTGGTTCTCAACCTTTCTGTCGCTGTGTCTCTTTAACACAGTTCCTCATGTTGTGGTGACCCCCAACCGTAAAATTACTTTTGTTGCTACTTTATAACTGTAATTTTCTACTTTTATGAAATGTAATATAAATATTTGTGTTTTCTGATGGTCTTAGGTGATCCCCCTGAGAGGCTTGTTTGGCCCAAAGGAGTCATGGCCCACAGATTGAGAACCACTGGGTTAAAAGCTATATAGGAGACAATGAAAATATAAGCAGAATACACACCATAATTCACAAGTATATGATATTTCAAAAGAATCTTTTCCCAAGGAAAACATCTTAAATGCATCTTCCAATAAAAATTTTATTAATTTTTATTTTATTGATGTTTATTATTATTTTATGTGCATGAGTATTTGTCCCCATGTGTGTGTAGTACCTTTATAGCCCAGGAGAGGGCATCAAATCCCTAGAAGCAGAGTTAGAGATGGTTGTGAGCCACTATGTGGGTGCTTAGAACCAAACAGGGTCCTCTCTGCAAGATTAGCAAATGCTCCTTTAGCCCCCTAACTCTATTAATTTTAAAAACTGGCATATATCCCTTTTGTACAATGTTAATTACCAAGACTCTTTCCTTTACTAGGGCAGTTGCTTTAATTGGGGTCATTTGGCTCTCAACTTACCACTCCATGACACCATCCAGAACATTAGTTTTATTTATTACTGTTCTGTTTTCCCTCAGCCTACCACTAATTCAGTTTGGTTATATAATCTTCTTGTGGTAGAAACTATTCTTCAGCCTTAAATTTCATTTTTTCTGAAAAAATTAGAAGTGTGTGTATGTGCACGCGCGTGTGTGCGCTTGCATGTACATGCGTACAAGACATATGCACACAGTCCTGTATGCTATAAACCTAAAATCATTGTATAGCAAATTGAAGTTTGCCTAGTGTCTGGGTACACAGTGGGTGTTTCCCGTCAACAGATGTGTTCCTGGTAGTGCAGCAGGAAGGTGAGAAACAGGAAGCATTGCTTGGTGACAGCCCCAAAGTCTCCCACCTCATCAGCTAACAACCCCTCACAGCAAAAAATTTCTAGAACTCTTAGATCTTCCACTTACCTATTTTTACATGCTGGAAAAGGTAGGAACTTGAATAATTATGTTGAGCTGACCATTTAAAAGTTGCCCTACAATATTTGAAAGAGATCATAGCATCATTGTTAGATCATGTGTACTAAAGTCATTCTTGAATAGTCCTTCTCTATCATTCAGCTTTAGCTATCAGTTCATTGTTTTATAGAAACAGCACCAACTAATTCAGGGGTGTTGTGTTTACACTGCTACTTTGACTGAATGGCCAGGGGGTTTGCAGTCTTCCACTGAATGAGTAGAAATTCAGGAAACTTGGGTAATTCTAACTGAACTGTGCAATAGTCATACAACCAAAGCCTCAGACAAACACTGACGATATTTCCAGAAGTTTCAATGCTAGGACCCAATTCACTGAAAATTCCAAGGCTTCCATAAGTGAATGTTCTGCTCTGGCCAAAGAGCAAACAGTGAACTCAGATCCCCTTGAACTCCTCTGGGGGAAGTGTTTTCTACTTGACTTTATAAATAGGCATATGTCCTTTGTTTTCAAAGAGCAGCTGTTAAAGGCACAATTTATCCAATAGAATTTTATTTTTGGTTGCAAGAATTTTAGTATCAAACAAACAAAGCAATTTTCATATTTGTTGGAAAATTGATATTGCTTTTATTTTGTTTTAATTTGAAAATTCTGATTAAGTATGTTGGTAGCCATTTGTAATCCCAGCACCTGGGAGGCTGAGGCAGGAGGATTACAGCTTTGACACTAGCCTGGAGCAGTATGCAAAGAATCCTCATCTCAGAAAACAGGGGGCATGGAGGAAGGAACGAGAAGAAAAATTCTGTGTGTGTGTGTGTGTGTGTGTGTGTGTGTGTGTAAATGTACACCATCCTAATGCTCTCAAGCACAATCAGATTTGTCATGAACATTTCAGAAGAAACACAAGGTAGACAGGTTTGCTGGAAGGTTTCTATAAGGCCAGATGGACAGATGGATCCTATCTTGCAATCTCACTATGCCACCATGAAGTCATTCACCTTCTTGAGCAAGTTAAAAATGATTTTCCTTATTTATTCCCATCACTGACTTTTTTTAAATTTTGATGCCTTATTTTCAAATAATTGTAGATTAACATTTGCAAAAATAGCATAGAAAGGTCCCAAGTACTTGTATCCAAGTCTTCCCCAGTAACCACATCTTACACAACTGTAGTATAATATCAAAGCTCAGGAGATTCCTATCAGAGCTGTCTATAACCTTACTCAGATGCCGCAGTCTCTCACTGAAACTGCCCCCTTAATGGGAAAATACCAGCTTGTTTTCTGCTTATTCTGCACACTTTGCAGAGACAAACAAAATTATCCTCATAAATCCAGACCTGTTGCAGACAGATCAAAGCCACTCTTCTGCCTGAGGTGGTACCCAAAAGCTGGAGGGTGGAACCAGCTCCTCTATGGGCCAGAGGTCTGTTGACACAGTGTTTGAAAGCTTAGTGAACAGGAATTTCATGCTCATTTTGTATTGAAAAGACAGGATATATTCGTCTTTGTTTCACCGTATGGGAGGGGCCTGAACAGTCATACATGTGGATCTTACAAATTGTGGTTTTTGATACTCACCTTCAAACCATATAGGTATCCTCTCATCTGTTATGAAGACAGATTGAAGCCTTTCCCTCCATTTTCTTAGCTAATTCTTTTGAATTACATATCCACGGATCATATTTTCTTAAAGAAAAAGACAAACACACAACACACACATATGCCTTGTTACATTATTTCTTTTTCTTACAGTGTTCTGATTACAAAGACAAAAATTATTATTATGAAGGAAATAGAATACTTTACTTACCAAGATTTACCTTTCCTGAGTAGTCAATTTAGTTTTGAGGGCTAAGATGAAGACCATAAACGTGGAAACACTCCCTTAAGATAAAGTGAACTCTGGCAGTTAAC
This sequence comes from Microtus oregoni, assembly GCF_018167655.1. NCBI lineage: Eukaryota > Metazoa > Chordata > Mammalia > Rodentia > Cricetidae > Microtus > Microtus oregoni. The sequence goes on from NW_024543085.1 coordinate 30,068,952, forward strand.
ACCCAGAATAAATTTAAGACTGATCTGAAGTTCCAACTAGAGTTCCAGCAGACACACTCTCTACTTTGTAAGTCTCAATGCTGGCCAACCAAGGAAGGAGGGGACTGATTTCTGATAATGGAGCCTTTCAGAAAACCTTTTCCTTAAAGCAAAGATGCATTTTTATTCCTGCGCTTCTCTGTTTTTGAAGGGTTCAGTGTTTATTTGGGGGAGATCTACGTCAATTATGTAATCAGAAGCAGGCCCCAAACTGCCAGTGATATTCTGGAATGCATGGTCTACTTCAAAGGAAGCGCCACATCTCCCTCCCCAGATGAAGCCAATTTTTTTTTTTTTGTAGAGAAGAACAAGGTAATTAGATTTTCTTTTTCAGAGAAAAAAATTATTTTTAGCCTGAATTCAATGGGTCATATTTCTCTGCTCAGTAAAAAAATTTACAATTATCACTACTCTCTGGAAAATGTAACTCAATGACCTACCATGGTGCCAGGGCTGTGGGTCACCACAGGAACAGGTCAGGTGGCAGCTGGGTCCAAGAGGCAGCTGGATGTGATGTGGACTCAGTGTCTGTGACCCGTTCTCAACATGGAAAGCGAGCAGTCAATGGTGGCGGGCATCACATGCCAAGAGTTTTGTTTGTTTATTAGGAGAGAAGAGTAGGAAGTTGGGTACCAGTGCACAGTGGAGATTTCAGCCATGTTCCTTTGCTGTAGAAAGTCCAAACTGCCCCCCTTCAGAAAGGGCCTTTCATTGAAAGGAGGAAATAGGTCCATCAAGGCCCACAATTCCCCTGTATGCTCTTCTGGTTTTGCACAAGGCAAAGGGCCCAGTGGTAAGGAGTCTGCCTTGACGGATGGGGGTGGGAGGAATGAGGCAAGCTGAAGCCAGGGACAGAGAATAAACGTCCTGAGTTGGAGAGCACACTGTAAGTCCCCATGAGTGACACTATTTCCCACTCTGTCCTAATGACTTCACTCAGTCAACTCCCGTTCTTCCTTCTAGCCTTGGCTTCGATCCTTCTTCCTCAGGAAAGCTCACTATACTCTTGGAATATTGACATAATTCCTTCTCTATGCTCCAGTCAGCCCTGATAGTCTCCAGAGAAGACTACTAGACAGCACCATTATTGATCCGTTGATATCTTTATTAGAGTGGAAGCTTAATAGGCATGGGACCATGTCTCTCATGTTTAGTTTTATCTCTTTTAGTGTTGTGTCGGGCACACCACACATGCTTAATGTTTATCTTACTTTGAGCCTGTATCACAGAGCCAAATGGATACCCACATCCCATAATGCCTGAATACCCAGATGCCTGGAAAGTGCCTAAGTACTTTTGTACCCTCGACCCAGTCATGAAATCACCTCCACCAAGTTTGTAAAAGTCACCACCAAGAAGCCACGATGAAGGACACTGTTGAAGACTATGATGGCTACACATAAAACCTCTGGACTTCCAGAAAGGATTAAGATGATCACGAAAATGTATATAGCCTGTATATTCCACCCTGCTGAGCCAGCAGATCTAATGAAAATCAGGCATGTCTTGAAAGCTTGTCAGGTCTCTTTCACCCCCCTATTCATGTGATTCTCATGAAAAGTCAGAGGGAATTTTGAGTTCATGTCTGTACACAGATGGCGATAAGAACCTTTCAAGGCATATTTGGAATGCACGTTTCAGCCCATCTACACTGCAGTGGGTGGCCCATGCCCCCTGCCTTAAGCTGCGTGTCTGACGTGATGTGTTTGCTACTACATAGATAAGGTTCTATCTGGGTTCAGGGTTGTCTTTAGATCCATTTGCTATCAAATATCTTTGTTTATATGGGAAACCAGTTCCATCTTGTCAAAAAGAGGAGCGGAGGCTGGAGAGATGATTCCTAGTGGGCAAGCATGGTTATGGCGCAAGCTTGAAGGCTGGAACACAAAATCCAGCATGACTGAGGGTGCCTGTACCCTAGTGGCACATGGGGCACAGATAGGTGGGTCCTGGTGCTTCACTGGCCACCCAGCCTAGCCAATGTGGAGAGCTTCTGGGTGGAAAGCAACGGAGGAAGATGCCCAGTGTCCTCCTCTGGCTTCTGTATGTCATAGCTCTGCACAAGCAACCAGATATCCATATGCACACTCCAAATACATACCACACACATGGGATGGGGGAGAGGAGGAGCAATGACATATAGGAGAAATGTGTCATACCTAAAAGTACATAGAACATATTTAATCTCTCCGACTAGAACAAAAGTGCTTCCAGCCTAAAAGAGTACTGGCAGAAACATGAGCACCTATATGCTGGTGAACACATCCAGATGCCATATTGAAAGAAATTTAATAGTTCAAGGAGAAAACGCATCTTCCCTGCTTTTGACCCTGAGCCACACTATGAAGGCTGAGATGCTCTGAAAGCCTACCCTGCATCTTTAGGCATCTCATTTAAGACGAGATTCCCACTCATAAACACAAGGAGCCCAGAGTTGCCCCGTTAGAAAAGGATTCTATGTGTTCACTTGAAACACCAGCCAGAGATTTTGCCTGGGGTGGGGAGCAGGCCTTACCAGTGGATGGGGAAGAATGTCAGGGAGTGATGAATTCAAAATACACATTCATGGCTGTACTATTTTCAAGGTTTTGAAAGAAGGCTAATTAATGTGGGAAAATGAGGTAGAAACAAAGACCCACAACCACCAGTTGTGGGGGGTGATGAGAGGCAAACTATTTACTTATTTTTTTGTGTGGCTAGAATGCAGTGTTTTCCACTCAAGTTAGACTAGTTTCACAATTAATTGAATTAACTATAAAACTTAAGCAGCGGCTGTACCTCTGATTATAAATGTTAATGCTATAGCATATTCTTTTTCAATGGAAAACACTTATAACATGAGTTTAAAATAAGGAAGACAGGAACAGTAGGGAAAAGTTGTATACCTATTTCCCTGTAAATTGTAGAAAGAATCCAGGTAATATCTAAAGATAATATCTGCGACTAATACATCAGCAAAAACCTCTTAATTTTTTTATGATTTTAACTTAAAAGTTTCTTGTAGTAAAGAAACATCTATCTTAGGTTTTGTAACTTCTAACTCTGTTAAATAATTGTAACTGATAGTTCCCAGTTAAACTATCTTGATCTACCCATCTATATATTCAAAATTTCATTCACCAAATATTAATAAAAATTACTTATGAACGTGGATATAAGCAATTTTAAAAATGGTCTTTCTATTCTTTAGATGTGTTCACATATTTTTGTAGAAGAGATGGATGCTTATTTTAGCAATTAATTCTTGTAAAAGAAATGGGGAAATTGCAGCAAACTAAATTTTCTGCTGTTGGTCCAATGGGAATTAAAGACTATAGTTTATCAATTGAACAATGCCGACCAAACCCCAAAACTGACTATATGGCATTCACTGGTTCTTGTTGGCAACATTGCTGGTCTTCGCTCGACACTTTATTGCCTAGAACATGGTTCCTGCTAAATTAAATCTCTATGCTAAAGAAAAGTTACAAATGCCTGGTTTCTAGAACTTTCTATTTGATAAGGTACCAATAGTTCTCCTATGCCAGTGGCTCAGCCTCAGATGAGATTTACTTATAAGGGGAAGTAGAGCTCTCTTTGCTTCATGGTGACAACCAGCTTGCTTGGTGAGTTATAATGGGGAAATAGGATGGAGGGAGACATCCTAGAATTTCTGAATACGAATTGATTAGCTAACTTGTCAAACCTGTTGCCCATCAGAGTGTAAGTAACACAGTTGGTAAACTGACCCAAGTTCTATTATGCAGTTGAAAATCAAAACAGAGTGGGTTTTCAGAAGAAACTTGACAAAGTGTAAAGCTATGTAAAAATTGTGTTAAAATAACGTGGAAAAATTAACTTGCCTAGCAGAGACCCGGAATGGTGTCTGCTAGCTCAGTACTTGTTGTGTGTGTGGGTAACACTCACCTAAATAACTGAAGATGTTGAGACTTTCTTGTAAAAATATTCCAGCTTTTTAAGGCCTCTCATCTTATCACTTCCTTTTCAAACTTCCCTGCTCCAAGTCCCCAAACAACTGAACAGACCTAGGTGAGCTTTTGCATTTCCCACGCTTCACAATCCGTGTTGTAAGACATTTGCCTGTTTATCAGTTCCTGATATAGATGGTATGTTCTATTGAAGGCAGAAATTGTGCCTTAATTGCCCTTTGTTTCCCTGCCTCTTTCTACTGACTATATGCTATCCATGGACTCTCTGGACTCAACACTTGTGGACTGACTTGCAATGCAATTGGAGGATGAGTCCATAGAAAACTGACTTCCTCACACATTACTCTGCCTGCTCCAACTGTTCCCTTATCTGAAAGTGAAAAAAACGAAAATTTGCCTTGGCGATGCTGAAGCAAGCAGGGGCAGCCCATATCGTATAGGGCGGTTCTATTGAACTTGTTCATATTGGGTTTCACGGTCTAAGCGAATGAGGACAACTGATCAGGTCTCCTCCTCAAGAGGGCACCAGATCTCATTACAGATGGTTGTGCACCACCATGTGGTTGCTGGGACTTGAACTCAGGTCCTTTGGTAGAGCCGGCCGTGCACTTAACCACCTCCGTTCCCTCATCTACTGTCCTTCAAATGCCAGAGTTTCTGGAAGCTTGAGGAAATTTTATTTGAGCATCTGCCACGGATGGATACATAGCCATCATCCCAGAGGAAAGGTGTCTACAAGACTGAAACCAAGCAAGTAGCTGAAGCCTTAAGAATTCAACAGGGCACTAAACTAGATACTGCCATGCCTTGCTGGTTCCATTTTCACCACAGGGCAGCAAACGTGCAGGCACCACCAGAAATCCAGCCATTTGGATGTCTAAATTATGAAGAGCCAAACCCTAGGTGTCATGTCATTCACACATCTGGTTGATTGACTCTGAACTTTCCCCCTTCCATCCCAGATGGCCTTGCCAACGGATGAAGCATGGAGACTTTCCCACATTGTACACAGTGCGTGGTGTTGTAGAATTCAGCTTTTGTGCTGGTCCTTTTCGCCCTCTTGCTATTGCCTGGATCTCATTAAAAACCATTAGTGATGTTATACTAAACCTATGGAATCTTAAACATGCTTTTAAAATCCTGTGGAATAAAGATGTCCCCTACCAAACCCAAAATGCGGTGGGAATAGACAAAGTTACATTTCTTTAAGAGAGAAATGACTCATTTCATAGTTTCCAAACTGTTTTGACTGAGGTTTCTCAAAATAAACTTTCTTCAATAGGCAGCCTTTGATGTCTAACTTTGAAAAAAAAGTCATTTCTCAAAGATACATTTCAATCCTTTTTGGGTGTTCATATATTTCTTTTGTGCAGATTAACTTATTTTATTTCAACCCGTGAATGACATGATATTAAATAGCCATTTGACTAGGAAAAAAAAAATGTGTTTGAAGTGGCCTTAACTCCTACATAAACCAAATATAAAGACCATGCCATGTGATTTTTTTTTAATTACCACAAAAAGAGACTCTCTAGAACATTAGCAGAAGAGGGATTTGGTCCATTAAAGATATCAAAACAGTTTAGATGTCACGAAAGTGGAAGATTAGGACGGCAGTTAAGCTTCCTAGTGATATTTTTGATTCATATGCTATTTCCTAGGTTAGGCAGCGTTTTTAATTTTTCAGTCTCAAACCTTAATCCTGGAAGAGCAATTGAATTTGAGAGCTCACGGGAGACAATTTGTTTGGAGTAGCAATTTGCCGTTGACTTGCCTCTGGGTTCTTTTGTAGTCTTCCAGCTAGGTAGCCATTTATTAAGTCCAGGTCTACACAAGACCACTGAAACAAAGGATTTTTCAATTTTTTTTCTAAAGCATAAGCCAGGTTTTTTTAGTTGACAGGTTTCTATTTGTTTCTATTCAGACAACAATGGGTGAAATTGTGTGACTAAGCAACCTTTTCTTTTCAAGTAAGAATTCCCCCTTGAAGGGGAAGAAGAGAAGATTAAGATTTAAATTCTAGTTGTAACTCTAGTGTCTGATGCTTACCAAGTTTCTTAGCTTCTCCAAGTTCAGTTTCTTCAACTACAATGTGTATGTGTGTGGGGCGGGGAGGAGCCCACTCACCCACTCACCCAGTGGCTTTGTTGGAACCTAAAGCAGGAGAAGTTGTGACTTAGGCATGCTTGGCCCATAACTGTGAATTTCTAGTCTCAAGTCTTTGTTTCTTTCCCTTTCTGCTGTAGTGGTAACTCCTCCATGAAAATACGAGAGAAATGTTTCCCTGGGTCAGATCTGAAGGCACGGTGAAAAGAGGCTATGGCGGGAACTGGTGTCTGTCCCTGAGATTTTAAAGCCCCACTTCTTCCAATTTCCTATGACCCCTCCCCCAAAATGCCTCTAGATTCTCCCAGAGCTGTGTGTGTTTTAAGCCTGGTACCAACATTTAACATGATTTAGCCCAAGTGTTTAATACCCACAATGTGAAAAGGGTTCTATTGTTTGACTTGAAACCATCGCTTCTAAGCATTGAGCTGTGGGGTGGAGTGGCTCTTGGGGAGACAAGTTGAAGAGACAAGGTGGATGATTAAAGCATCTCAGGGAGACCCCACCTTGAGTTCCAGCTCTCTCACTCTAGAGTGTACCCTTGTTCCGGAGACATTCTGTGCTTATGTTGGAGCAAATCTGCTTTGTTAAACTGTAAAATTCGCTAGAAGCTTCAGCTTCAGAGTGTTTATTCTAATAAGTGACTCTGTGAGTGGGGTCTTTAAATGGCTACGGAATATCTAACAATGGAGATGGAAATTCATATTTCCCTCTGTGTAAAGGCGTTTTCATCATGTAACATTCATATGTACAGGAGGCATAATAAATAAATATGAAGACTTCCTTTCCATTGAAGTAATTTAGGATTGACTGTTAATGTATACAATTTATAAAATTGCATTTTAATGTGCAATGAACATACAGGCTACTGATCACACAACCACCCAAGGTCATTTTATGCTCATAATAGAAAAAATTGCCTTGGCCCTTCCTATCTATTAATCTTTGCAGTCACATATTGGTCATTAATGACACAGTGCTTACACAGAGGTCAGGGGGTCAAAGATCAGGGTGCTGCAACCAAGAGAGGAGCCCTCTTCTGAATGAGCTGAGGAGGCTGAGAGAGATTTGCTGGGGAGAAATAAATGCACACTTCTAGACCCCACACATGCCATCTACCTCCTTCTCTTCGGTTGCACTGTTAGCATCCTGACTCAGGTTTCAAACGTCCCTACACTTTACCCTGCACCCCTGACTTAGCGCCACTGCATTCTGTATTCCCAAACTTTCCGTCCCTATGATGTGCTCCAGAGTAAGGAGTGCAAAAGAGACGTCCAAGGACACAGTCAACACCCCTGCCCCTCCTAGCCTCAACCCCCAGGCGTTTCCTGGATACAGCTCACCTCAACTTTTTTCCAATCATCACCTGGATTAAAACTGCTGGCTCTCCCTCAGTCTTCGTTTGGAGGCTTTCCTATTCTGCCTAATCAAAGCTAGCTGAGATTGTCTGACCTTCACATTTGAAGAGGCTGAGGCAACCTGAGGAGTTTGTGGTTTTGCCCAAGGTCACATGGCCAGTTACTAGTGTCACCAGGACTTAAAGTTGAGGTCTTGTAACCCACATACTTTCCATACATAGCAACTGCTGTCTAGACCATCCAAGCAGCAGACATTTTTCCTGTGAAAACATTCATAAATATTCAACCCGGATATGCCTGAGTTCTTTCCGGATGACCCTTTCGTTTCAGATGCAAGTGAAAATGGAAGCAGGGGCTCCATCTTAGTATTTCTAAGTCCCCAAGAAAGAGAAAGTAGTGCGATGCCTCATGTCTTCTTGTCACTTCCTGTTCCAAATTTCTGTCTCTTTCTTCACAGTCTGTTTTGTCCTAAGATTAGAAAAGTACTTTTTCCTTCATTCCTACAAAGTCACTGCTGTTGACAGATTTTGATGGATGGCTGGGGTGGTCAAGGGACAGAGCAATGCAGCCCGGGCTGGATCACAGCTTAAAATTAGTTCCTTTAGCTCTCGACCTTACTGCTTTTCTGTGGTTTGTGGGGTAGCTGGACCCATGCATCCTTACAACCCAGCACAAGGGCAGTGTGTTGGCTGTGCATATTTCGTTTTGAAAATTAGTGTAACATCACCACACAGAATGGCTTGAAGGTGGGAAGAGGTGGAAACAGGAATTGGGCGTTGATGACATGACTGAGCCTTTTCCTGTCAGGTACCACACCGGCCGTTAACGTCACTTAATTCTCGCCACAGTCATCCTAGTAGATCTGATCCACTTTTCTTTTAGTCTCCCAGCTAGCAAGGGACAGATCCAGAACTCAAACTTAGAACTATCTGACCCTAAAGTCCCCGGCATGCCTAGCCAGATGACAAGGGCAAAGGTGTTTGTAGAAGACTATTCAAGAAAGACAGAAACAACATGGGAAAGGAAGCCACAGCCTCTGACCAGTGCATTTCAGAGAGAATCCTCCTACTTGGGGATGCTCGGTTGTACCCGCGGTGAGAAAGGTGATAATTCAGAGCATTCTGAGATTTCAAATCCCCCGTGGAGGGAAGAAGAATCGGGATGTCAAGGAGAGACACTAATAAGCTAGTGGGAGGTGATGGCTTGAGCCGTGATGAGCCAAGGTACTGAATGGGTGTGTGGCTTTCCCTTTTATCTCTACTGCTCAAAGGTATTTGATTTTTACATAAACTCAGAGGACCCTCCCACCTAAGCAGGCTGGGCATCCTCTCTAGTCACTTGGTTTTCATAACCCAAGAAGGGCAATGTGTTCCTTAGACTCTCACCGGGAGCTTTCTGGAAAGCTTTTATTTATCCCTCTTGCCCATGAGTGGGCATGGGGCAGGTGTCTGGTTTTTGTTACCGTGAAGAAGGGCCGTTCAGCCTTCCCTCATGCGGAGGGAGAGGCGCTGCGTGTGAGCTGAAACCCCATCACATCTAAACAGAGGACTGTGTGGCCCTTTTCTTGCTCAAAAGTTGTTAAGTTTGGCAATCCTTACTCTGCTCCGTCAAACCTTTTCTTAGCCATATTAGGTTATATGGACACAAGCCAACATCATGGCTGGCGTATGCGTAGGACTTCTGACTTTTTTTTTTAACTGGTTGAAAAGGAATGGAGACAAATGTGGCTCAGAGCAGATTTTGAAATGTGGCTGGTAATGAAAACTCTCGGATGTGAAAAGAATTAGATGTAGCAGCTGAGAGTGGTGTCTGAGTTTTTAAGATTAGAGGCATGGAGAAATACATCTGTCTCCTATGGAAATGACTGAACAAAGTACTGGAAGCTCAGCCAAACCTAGTGCAAATAGAAGGGTGAAATCAGAACAAGAGCACATCCACTAAGCTCGGAATTCTCTTATCACTTAGTCTCCAGGGCTAGAAAATCAGTCTGAGACATTCTGTGAGACATTCTGCGCCCTCAGAGACCCTGCAGCTAGCCTCATTGTCAGAGAGGGATGACACACCATCTCTCGTCGGGTTTTTTCTGAGAATCAAAGGAGATAATGCACGATTTCAACAATTTCAGCGAAAGCATGTTGACATGCCTCCCATCCCGCCCTGTCCAAGCTACAAGTTGTAACAGCAGAGAAAACCGCTTTCAGGCTTTACCCTAGCTGCCTTTCCGACTTCACACATTCTGCTTTGACAGCTAATAAATATTCATCCGTCTACGCCATGTGTTGAGTGCTTAGCCAGTGCCAGGATCTTAATGAACATCTTGTTTGCACAAAGATGATCAACCCGTGAAGCCTCCCCACTTATCAGAAAGCTTTTAGAGATAAGCTGACAATGGCCATTCATTCATTCCGTATATGTGCATTTGTTGAATGACCGACCGCTATGAGTAGTTGTAGGGCAGGCATTGGCAATACACTGAAGAATCAGTAATAAGTAAACCAGACATATCCTTAAGAGCTTGCAGTCTTGTGGGGAAAATAGGTATTAAATTCATACCTCCTGTTATGGTTTGAAATGTCTCCTACAGGCTTATGTGTTCAAATAACTGGGGGGGGGTGGTAGAGGCTTTGGGACAGTGTTGGAGAAGGTTGCTTGTTGGTTTCTGGCTGCTGGGCTAGCTTAGACCCAAAATAATCACACAGAAACTGTATTAATTAAATCACTCCTTGGCCCATTAGCTCTAGTTTCTTATTGGCTAACTCTCACATTAATTTAACCCATTTCTATTAATCTTTATATGGCCACGTGGCTGTGGTCTACCAGGTAAAGTTTCCAGTGTCTATATCCAGCAGCTCCATGGTTTCTCTCTAACTCCACCTTCCTCCTCCCACACTATAGGCCAAGCCAGTTTCTTTATTCATTAACCAATAAAAGCAACACATAGACAGAAGGACCTCCCACACCAGGACAGAAAACCTAAGTAGTAGTTATAGATCACTAGGAGCACCGTTGAGGGTTTCTAGCCCAGCCATCATTCTGGTCCTCTCTCTGCTTCCCCGATTTGCTCAAGATGTGAGAAGTAACAGCTGCAAGCTCTTCACCATGAGCTGAGGTATTCCACCAGCCTTTCCCTGCCATGCTGGGATATGGTGCCTCAAACCATGAGCCAAAATCCATCCTTCCCCTGTAAGTTCTTTCTGTCAGATATGTTGTCACAACCAAGAGAAAATTAAGAGCAAACATGAATATCACTGTGATTTTTTGATTATTCATGAACTGGTAAGTGTCCTGTAAAAGAATAATGCAGGGATTAGACCTTTATATTCTGTCTGTCTAAGGCAACAATTTAGTCCACTATATTCTGGTGGTAAGGGTATCGGATTCCTAAACCTCTGTTACTGGTTCTGTGACAGTGCTTGAACACAAAGAGTCATGTTTGCTGGGTGTTACACTTCCTAGTCAAAGGTTGTTAGTAGACTTGTGAACTCCGTGGATCTAAAGGGTAAGAATTATACAAATAAGATGCATGTGATTGTCAGGTAGTGTTGGGGAGCTGATTTCTCTTTTAAAAACAGCATGCCCAAGCCATGTGGCCTGAAAGAGTTGGATCCAGGCTAGACATTGAGGGAGCAAATGCAACTAGGTCACAACTGAACAGCACCTGAGAAGCAGACAGGCGGGCAGCACTAGGTAATGCCTAAGCAGGTCATAGGTCGTAGGGAAGGTTCATGTCTGAAGTCTGCATGCACCATGAGCCTAGGGAAATGTTGTGACCTGGTGAAGGGTTTTTACAAAGGTAATTGTTTATAGATGGTAAGAAAATTGGAACAGGGACCTGTTAGGAGTCTCCTGGAATGGCTGGGACAGAAAGATGGTGGCTTGGGGTAGAGTGGTGGTAATGGTGGTGAAGATGAATGGACCATTTCAAGCTGTTATCCTGAGAGGAGAATCATGTGGCTTTAGTAATTGGCTATATGAGGCACGGCGGGGACAGGATGGTGAGGAAGAGGGAGTGTCTGGAAAGGGTCCCATATCCAGAGCCTGAACAGCAGGATGAATGGCGGTGCCATTTGCTGAGATGAGAATGACCTGGGACCACGTTCAGTTGTATTCTGCTTGCTGAGAGAAGAGGGGCTGTGGTGGAGGTTTGAGAGCTGCAGAGAAGAAGCAGGCATATGAAGCGTGATTTGTGACTTCTGGCTTAAAACCACTGTTGACACCTTTGCCTGTTTGTTTGCTGTTGCTTTTGTTTTTTATTTTTTCAGAAATAGTTTTTCTGTGTAGCTTTGGAGTCTGTCCTGGAACTTGCTCGGTAGACCAGGCTGGCCTCAATCTCACAGAGATCCACCTGCCTCTGCCTCCTGAATGCTGGGATTAAAGGCGTGTGCCACCACTGCTGGCCCTTGGACACTTTCTTAAGAGGCTTTCAAAGCATCAGGGGCTCTTCTGTGCCGCTCTGAACCTCCGCACTCCCAAGACCAACTCTCTGACCTCTCTCTGCTGTCTGCCTACAAGCAGGGTGCTTGGCTTTAATCACTTAATCGGCTACATTTTAAAATCATCTCAGTTTTAAGAACTGAGTCTTTTTGCTTGGGCTTTCTACAGCTAAGGATAAAAAACATTGTCTGCAACAAGTTTAGATATTTTTTAAAGTAACTAGAGAGAGCAAAATTCCAACCCAAGGCCGGGCAGTGGTGGCGCACGCCTTTAATCCCAGCACTTGGGAGGCAGAGACAGGCTGATCTCTGTGAGTTTGAGGCCAGCCTGGTCTACCAGAGCTAGTTCCAGGACAGGCTCCAAAACCACAGAGAAACCCTGTATCAGAAAACAAAACAAAACAAAAAAAAACAAAAAAAAACTCCAACCCAAGGAAATGATTGATGTCCCAGAAGCTAGAGGAGTTTGATACCTGATTATATGATAATATACTGTGTATATCAAATTATCATACTTTGTACCATATACATGTATAAATATGATATCTCATGAAAAGTACTAAAATATAGATCCTGAGAACAAGCCCAGTTAACATGAGAGTAAAGGAAGAGATGTATATATAGTTAATGAAAGAAAAATTCTGGAATAAACCTGCTAAGTTAGAAAGATAAAGGTTTTTAAAAGTCAGGCTTTTTAAAGGCAACTTACTCCCCCCATTCCTCTCCCCCACCACCTTGAACTTCTATACTCTTGTCAGTGAATGGATGATACCAGAAGCCTTTGCCATTTTGTTTTGCTTTAACTCAATGCGAAAGGTGTTGTTGGCAACACAAATAATGTTCCAAAGCCTCCCGTTGTCTGTTTGGAAATATGAAGGATTTAGAGAAAGAAAACATGATCAGTTAGAATCTCAAGAGAGTCACTGGTAGAACATGCTGCAGTGTTTAACCTCTCAAAAAGGAATAGAGATTTAGTAATAAAGATCTATGGATAAAGAATTATATAAAACATGATTGCAGTAGCCTGAACTGAGACAGCCTCAGTATCTAGCAGCAGAGAAAAGCTGACATGAAGGATGAGTGTGTTAAACATACTAGTAGAATGCATGTATGAGGAGAGCTGAAGAGCTTAGTGTAGAACATGTAACATTTGATTTCCTACACACATGTACACTGTGAGTTTTCTATAATGAGATGCATATTTAGATATTTTCTATAATAAAAATATATACGTGTGTAGTATTCAGAGATAGGTAGGGTTATACAGTTATTATGATTGCAACATTTTTTAGCAGTGAAGTAGAAAGGAGTCTTGAGAGAACATCAGGTATTTATTTCCTTAGGAATTAATCCCAGGGCTCGCTGTGTAATCCAGTTGTAGAGTGCTTGTCTATCATGCATGAAGCATTGGGTTCCATCTCCAGTGCTGTGTAAGCCTAGGGTGATGATATGTACCTATAATCCCAGCCCTCAGAAAGTGAAATTAATGTGTTGTGGAATATTTTTAACGTGTATTTGTTTATGCCACGGAACATTTGTTTAATGATGCAAAGATGTGTTGCATTCTTTCATGTTGCATTTGTTTAACTCTGTGAAGCTGTGTTACTGTGCCTGTCTAAAACACCTGATTGGTCTAATGAAGAGCTGAATGGCCAATAGCAAGGCAGAAAAAATGATAGGCAGGGATGGCAGGTAGAGATAATAAAGAGGAGGGAAATCTGGGAAGAGAGGATCAAGGAGCAAAACAAAGGAGAGGAAGACTCCAGGGCCCAGCCACCTAGCCAGCCACGGAGAAAGAAGTAAAGAAAGATATTCATAAACAGAGAAAGATGAAAGTCCAGAGGCAAAAAGTAGACAGGATAATTTAAGCAAGGAGAGTTGGCTAGAAACAAATCGAGCAAAGGCTGGGCATTTATAAGTAAGAATAAACTTCTGGGCATATTTGTTTGGGAGCTGGATGGCAAATCCATCCAAGAGCCAAAGAGTAAAAGAATGGGGGAAAAAAGTACATTGAAGAGTCTTGAGTCAAAGGTCATCCTCAGTTGCATAGCTAACTGAAAAGTCCAAGGCTAGCCTGTGCTATATGAGACACTGTCTCCAAACAAAAAGAATTAATTCTTGACTGCTGTGTGTTTCTTGGAGATAACAACTTAAAGCTGTATGCAGATGTGATAAATCACGCGTGGAGGTTATGATCAGATTCCTGCCTCCTGGATTTCCCTTCTCTGGGAGCAAACAGCCCAAAGCCTTGGAGGACAACTTTGATTTTCAACTCTGTAATTTTTTTCTTTTGAGACATGTTGGGATATGGAAGGGCAAAAACCACAGAGGAGGAGAAAATGCTTTAGAATAACCAAAGTGCCCATGCATCCTCGGTCTCTTAAATTCGGAGAGAACTCAGCGTTTCCTCCTTGTTGCCCCGCCCACAGTCTTATAGCATATTCCACATTAAACTTCCGTGGCTCTACTCAAGGTTCTGGAGTAGCATTTGTGTGTGAGCCTAGTTTTCTCAAAGGATTCCCAGTCCTTCTTTTCAGCAACTTATCATATTACAGTTTAGATGTATAAGAATCACAATCTTGTCCCTAAAGGACCCTCAGAAGTTTCCTTGCTGGGTGTGACACTTGCCTTCAGTCTCATAGATTAGTTCTAGTCAGGCTCTTGCTATATCCAGATCTCTTCCAGCTGTGTCTGCATCTGCCATGGGGTGCATTGCAAAGTGCTTTCTGTTAATTAGTTGATCTTTCTCATTTAATTTAATCAGCTCAGGTCTAAACCTTGAGCCTAATGAGTGTCTGTTGGTGTTTGTGGGCGAAGTAATAAGGAAACCATTATGTTTAAAAAATGCTATCCTGGGGCTGGAAAGATGGCTCAGAGGTTAAGAGCATGGACTGCTCTTCCGGAGGTCCTGAGTTCAGTTCCCAGCAACCACATGGTGGCTCACAACCATCTATAATGAGATCTGGTGCCCTCTTCTGGCACCTGCATGGAGGCTGAACACTGTGTACATAATAAATAAATAAATCTTTTTAAAAAATGCTATCCTGCGGAGATATTGTGAGGTGTTCGTTTTAGGTATTAATGTGGAAATGGCTTTCATTGGCCTATCTATATCTGCATGCCATATTTCACCTGGTTAAAAACATATTTTGGGGCCAGCAAGACGGCTTAATGTGTAAAAGTGCTTGCAGCCTTCTGTGTACTCCTAGTGACCTGAATGCGGTCCCCGGGAGCATAGCAGAAGGAGAGAACTGCTTCCTGAAAGCAGGCTTCCAACATCCACACTTGTGCCATGGCATAGTCATACTCAAATTCAGACATATATCATACACATGTATACACACAGAATTTAGATTTTATTTTTAAAATTATATGTTTGTGTAAGTGGGTTTGTGCATATATGTGCAGTGCACCCACAGAGGCCAGAAGAGGGCATTAGATTCCTCGAAGCTGGAATTACAGGCAGTTGTGAGTCACCTCATCTGGGTGCTAGGAACAGCATGTGGTCTTCTGCATAAGGAGCACATATTCTTAACTGCTGAGCCATCTCTTTGCAATAATAATTATAATTATAATATTTTCATAATAATAATATTTTATATTATTATTATTTTTTGGACTACTTACAGTTTTAAGAAAGATAGCTGTCTAGTTTTAATTGGGACTATTAAAAGTTTGGGTATTGTTCCCATTTTATCAATTAGTTAGTAGAATTGCCAATAAAAAGATTAGCAGCAGACTTCTGTGAGAGTCGGCTGGACACATGGAATCAGCTTCATTCTGGTTGTAGGAAGGACACTGGATAATGATGTTTACATCTGGATCTAAAAGGGGGACAGGATAAGCATCTGGAGACTTCATTTGATACACACTGAACAACTGATATGTTCTCAGAGTCATGCATGGCTCCGGGGAATACAGAAATGCATGGGATCTAAGTAGGTTAATTCTTATTTCCCCATGAAAGTCAGGGTTAACTATGCAAGAGCAGGGAGCTCATCTCCTTCCACCGCCGTTTTCTTTAGCAAGTTCCTTCAATGGTTGGAAGTTTGGTCCAAGCAAAACTTGACTCTGTCTCATAAGACAGGAATGGTAAAATGTTTGTTCTTAATTTGCTTATTCTAGTGCAAGGTCTTCATGCATAAGACCCAGAGTCAGGCTTTCCTCCTCCACACAGGAAGACATGATGCAGTCGAGTGGCCATCAAGCTTGTAGGATAACTCTGGGTCTTTCCAAGTATTTTTAACAGCTAGATCACGGGAGACCTTGCAGTTCTGATGACGTGTGTCACAAGTGACCTCTGTTGTGCATTTCACATGGAAGCTGTGCAAACTGGAGGCCTGTTTTGGTATTCAAGTGCCTGGAGGCTGAGGAAGGTGTACTCACCATGTGGTTCCCTCCCGCTTTGTGCGACTACCACAAAGGCAAGGCAAATTGCAGAATCATAGAGCAGCTAATTCTGAGTTATTTTGAAAATATTTAGATTATGAGAGCAGTTAGGAATCAAGAAGTAAACTGATCCAATGACTAAAAACAAATCTGTCCCCAAACATCAGGTGCCAACTTGGTTGATAAGTGGTCAGGCAGAATGATATCCTATAAAAAGAACAGATTTTAGGAGCTGGAGAGATGGCTTGGTTGGTAAAGTGTTTGCAATATAAGCATGAAAAAAACCTGCGCTTGGATTCTCAGTATCCATACAAAACAAACAGACAATCAATGACAGGCAAATCCTTAGAAGTTGCTGGCTAGTCAGGCTGTCGTAATCAATGAGCTCCATGTTAGGAGGCAGACCCTCTCTCAGAACAAGGTGCAGGGAGACTGAAGAAAGCAATATCAACCTCTGGCCTCCACACATGTACACCCCATCCCACCCCATCCCACCCACACACATGTACACCCCGTCCCACCCCATCCCACTGACACACATGTACACCCCAGCCCACCCCACCCCCTCACACACACAAGGCAGGGGAACACATTTGCAATGCAGCTCTTTCCGCTGCCAGTTCAGAAGGCTTGAGCAGATCACTTAGTCTCTGTCGACCTTCCCCGACCCCATTATAAAATGCTTCCAGTAATATTTGTCTTGCTGACCTCTGGGGTTGGCATTAAAATCCCTTGAGAGAGGGTGTGCTAACTTGTGGTATGTCAACTCAACACAAGCTAGAGTCATTTGGGAAGAGGGAGCCTTAGTTGAGAAACGACCCCACCAGAATGGCCTGTGGTGCGTTTTCTTGATTGATAATATTTATGGGAGGAGGATCCAGCTCACTGTGGGCAGCACCACCACCGGGCATGTAGTCCCGGGTGCTATAAGAAAGCAGGCTGAATAAGCCATGGAGGGCAAGCCAGTGAGCGGAGTTCCTCCTTGGTCCTGCATCAGTTTCCCTCCTCTGGGTTCTTGCCTTGAGTTCCTTCTCTGGTTTCCCTCGATGATAGACATTAAGATCCAGGATGAAATAAACCCTTTCCTCCCCAACTTTCTTTTGGCCGTGGTGTTTTATCACAGACATAGAAAACATAACTAAGACACAAGGGCCCCAAAAGTTCTGTTTATTGTAGCTGGGTTGTTCTTGCATTCTTAGCTCGTCTGTGATGCCCCGAGTGTTGCTTGGAAATCAGTCCACAAAGGGTTGTTCTCATGTGTGACAGAGGCATAATTGCCTAGTGACCAGCTGCTTCACCCCACCAAGCATTCCAGACATTTTAGTGCAGGAACGAGGTCTATGGGAAAAGTCAAAAGGAGACCTGTCAGAGGAATTCCATTGGCTGTTCCCAGGGCCCTGTGCACAACATGGCCCCCTGTGCCTTGTTATTTTCCTGTGGCTGCTGGTGCCTGCCGCTCCCTGGACGAGAGCAAACGCAGATCCGGGCGATGGCAAATGAGCAGCGAGTGTGATGCTAACTAGTCTTCTAGTGCAAAGGTCGTGTATCTCATCTGTGGGATTCCAGCCTGCACTGGGTACTCTTCAGACTGTAAATGCAGACAGCACCCGGTTTTCTTTTTCCTGAGAAGTGCAATGAACACTGGGCTGTTGTGACATCTGCTAGCAAACGTGCTCAGGGCTGCACGCTGGCAACTTCATCTTGTGTTATAGACAAGGTGACACTAGCTTCTGACCTAAGCCTTGAGTCTAATAGCAGACCAGATTGCTTATGTCCGTGCGATGTGCTCTGGGCACTTTAGTGCACGGCTTTATAGCAGATGGCAAAGCTGGGAAGCACCTACCGTCTGGGTGAAGTGGAACAAGATTATTCTGTTTCAGGTGCTATTTGGCTTGGTTTTTGGCTTGCTTTAAGCAACTGGACATTAAAGAGATCACTGTATCTAGTTCTGTCCTCAGGTATTGAAATTTTAACCTGTAAGTCAAAACGATTACAAGAAAAAGAATGAAGACTTTGCTTCGCAGGCTGGAGAGATGGCTCGGTGGCTAAGAGCATTTGCTGCTCTTGCGTTGTACACAGGTTTGGTTCCCAGCACCCACATGACGCCCTAAGCTATCTGTAACTCCAGTTCCAAGGAATCTAACGCTCTCTTCTGGACTGTGTGAACATTGCACGCATGTGATGTGATGTGTGTGCATGCGGGTTGATAAAACACACATACCCATAAATAACAAAGAATACTTTGTTTTGTTATTTTCTTTTTAATGGTGTATGTATATGCGATATCATTTTGTGTTTATATGTGACATATGTGTATATTTTTTGTGTGTTCATGTGTATATGTGTGTACACCAGTTTATGCACATGCTTGTGGTAGCCAGAGGTTGTATTAATATTTTTCCTTAGGCACTTTCTATCTTAGTTTTTGAGATCGGAGTCTCTCACTGAACCAGAAGCTCATCCATTCAGCTAGAATGACTGGCCAGTGAGCTCCAGAGATATTCTGTCCTCTAAATGCCAGAATTATAGACGGGCTCTGTTTGGTCTGACCTTTTACATGGTGCTGGGATCGAGACTCAGTCCTCACACTGTGTGCAAACACTCCACTGGCTAAACTCACCTCTCCAGCCTCTGTGTTTTCATTTTTTCAGGTCAAGCTTGGCTTTGTAGCCTAAACAAGCCTTGAACTCATGACAATCCTTCTGCCTTAGGCTCCTCATTGTTGGGATTACAGGAGTTCACCATCATACCTAGCCCATGACTATTTTAAACAGAAACGTATTCTGGGAACATGAAAGTCTAAACTCATCACTAAGTTGAGTGAAATGAACAAATTCTCCAAGTGCTTTCATCACATATGGTTATAAATAATAAAGTAAGACACTGCTTTGTAAATATCCAAAATTTCTAAATGCCAATTTCATTTTTGAGATTGTAAGTACATTGGTAGTGTTATATAAATAAGGAGTTCAATTTAGTTATACTGCTAGTTACTAAGCTTCTCTTATTGACTTCAAATCGTGCCAAATACTGCAGATAAAGTATCCATGATACATAGAGTGCTTGGTTTTCCCTAGATGTCAGCCATATTTTCTTGCTTTGCATTTTCTCAGCTTCACGATTCTTCCTCTGAACTGGTTCTGTTAATTGAGGAAGCTCCACAGAGAAGTATGGATAGAGGAGCAAGGAGTATTATAACCATTTGAATTGTTTTATTTGTGGTGTGTGTGTGTATGTATGAGAGAGAGAGAGAGAGAGAGAGAGAGAGAGAGAGAGAGAGACGGACAGACAGATAGACAGACAGACATATGTGCAGGTACCCACGCAGGTCAGAACAGGGCATTGGATCCTTTGGAACAGGAGTAATACGAGGTGGTGAGCCGTCCATTTGGGCGGTGGGAACCCAGGTCCTCTGGAAGATCAATCGGCTTTCTTGACTGCTGAGCCGTCTCTCTGGTCCTTTTAATATATATAAAAAATAAGAGCAAGTAACATACAAGACATGCACAGGTTCAAATCAGACAAAACCCCAGCATGGAGAAGGGAAAGTGGACAAAGTCCCACCTCTAACTGAGAAGCCATTTACAATTGATATCTGCGGGGAAAGAGAAAATCAGGTTCCTCCAATGGAGTCTGGATCTATCAGCCACACTTCAATGCAGGCCCATACCCAGGAAAGTGGACTCCATGGTTTCTTTTTTTGTTTTTGGTTAGGCGGGGGTGGGGGGGGGTGGGTGTTGTGCTTTTTGTTTTGTGCTGGTATTTTTTTTCCTTATTGGGTCTTTGTGTTAGGTTTTCTGTTTTTGTTACTTTTTGTTATTGTTGGGTGTTGTTGTTTAAAAAAAAGCGCGCGCGAGATAGAGAAAGAGTAAGAGAGACGGGGCGGGGAGATGAAGTTGAGTGGCTAGGAGGTTGGGAAGATCTGGGAGGCATTTAGAGAAGGGAAAGAATATGATCAAAATACATTATGTAAAAACTCTTTAAATAAAAGTCAATTTAAAAAAAGAACCAAATGATTAAAGACTAGTAAAATGGCTCGGTGAGTAAAGGAGTTTGCCATCAAGATCCTGACAAACCTGAGTTGGAGCCCTGGACCCGTGGGAATGTCTGGGTAGCACTAATTTTGGGCTTACTGGGTTATAAAAGGGAAAGAAGAAGACATAAAGGTGGGAGGGGAAAATGGAGGGGCTGGTATGGGGAGTGGATAAGATTCAAGCGCATCGGGTACTTAAATGAAATTCTGGAAGAGTAAATGAAAATTTGCTGAAGTGGAAGGCGAGAACACACGAGAAAGTTGTCCTCTGACCTCCACACGCACACTGTGGCATGGGTGCACCCTCCCCTCCCTGACAAACACCGTACATACACACAGACATACGCAATAATAAATTTAAAAATGAAGTTCGTTATTTCTTAGCACATTGGCAGCCAAGCAGTTATCATCACACCAACCACACAGGAAATATCAACACTCATTGAGAAGGATGATGGCAAAGGTGACCAATCGTGGGAAATCCCTACCAGAATGTTCTCAGCCCTTGGGCTTCTCCGCATCCACGCTTCATCCCTCAGGATGCTCAGTGCTTGTGCGAAATGCCAGCCTCAGGTAAACAGAGACTCTGCATCTTGAGTGTTCGTAGCCACAAGAAGCTTATCAAGCACTGAGATCAGCCACTTTCCCATGAGAAATCTAGAAATTTCATCGTTGCATAAACGGCTCTTTCTTCCCTGTTTGCTTCCAACAAGTAGAGAACTCTTCATAAGGCTTTAAAAATAAACATCTGACCTCCGCGCGCCCTGCGCTGGATGCATTCTCACCGCTTCTCCAATCTGAAATCATCTGGCCTAGAAAAAGCCACCCTCGTTCTTCTGTTAAAAATGGAAAGGTCTTGGCTAAAGTAAGAGCAGCATGAATTATTCCCAGTCAGTGGAAAAACAGAAAGGGGCACAGCAGCAAGGAGCCTTGTTTTAAGACATCAAAGCCTTCTCTCTACATTGTTATGTGATCTTACTTTGTTCCAAAAAGGAAAGATTTCCCGTCTTCATACTTTACAAATAGGCTCTTCTGAAAGCCTAGATCTAAGCTCTATCCTTGGCCTTCCTTGAAATTTTAAGAATTTGGCCAAATTTCCTTAACTTGTGTTGCTTACTGCAGTCACGTGATGGCACAGAAATAAGCTAAGGCTGTGGGGCGGGGGCAATGGTTGTTTTCCAGATGCAGAATAGCAATGAACAGGAAGAAGCTGATGCTCACAGTGTCTAAACTCCATGCCATGTATCATCTTCCTCATTTGCTAATGTACCCAACAGGCTTTTGTAAAGCGTGTGCTATAGGCTAGGGAATGTGTGAAATACTGGCCTTCAAGAAGCTGGTACCTGGCCAAGTGGTGGTGGCACATGCCTTTAATCCCGGCACTCGTGAGGCAGAGGAGTTCAAGGCCATCCTGGTCTACCCAGCGAGTTCTAGGACAGTCAAGGCTGTTACACAGTGAAGCCTCGTCTCGAAAAACAAAAGACAAAATAAAGAAGCAGAAGTTGGTACCGGGGGCTGGGGAGATGGTTCAGAGGGTAAAGTGTTTTGTCATGCGAGTGTGAGGACCTAGGTTCTGACCTCCAGCATCCATGAAAAGCTGAGCGCTGTGTAGAGGCAAAGATACGAGGGTCCTGGGGCTGGCTGGCCAACCAGTCCAGCTAAATTGGTGCACTCTAGGCTCAGTGATAGACTATCTCCAAATCATAAGATACGAGCGAATGACATTGGCATCTGATACTGACAGACTTCTAGTGCCCCCCAACACATTTATGTGTCAAGACACATGAACACATGCACACGCACATGCACACACACACACACACACACACGGGTGGGGGGAGTGAAGGAGACTGGGGGGAGGGAGAGTTTCACAGTGACACACTCTGTGGTTATTTCTTCCATTGAGTTTTTAACAAAAATGCTACAGAGGCTGAGGGGAGGAAACACTCAAAGTGGTTTTTATAATTCTCAGTAATAATTTGATCCTGAAGGAACTGATGGGCCAAAAAAATTCCCTAAAGCCACAGCTCAGTTAAGTGCTATCTATATGACCCTACAGTCTGCATTCTTCCACAATCCCATGATACTTTTCAGGAAAAGACCTATGCCCAATCTGGCTGAACACTTTGAATTCTCGTTTTTATTAAATAACTGTTTTTCTTTATGAAAATAATTTTCATAGTTTCCCACTGCACTTGCTTGGTAGATAAGTTCCCTATGTTAATTATCCTATGAATACACCTAAGCCTCTTTTCTACTCATTTCTACAAATATTCTCATGTGCATAATTCCATAGTAACACTAAAAATGTGTTCCACGAAAAGCAAAAGATTCCCATTCAGGCATAAAAACCCATGTTGAAGGAGTGGAAAGTTAGTCCAACCGTTCATAGCACTTAACTGCTCTCCCTGAGGACCCAAGTTTGCTCCCCAGCACGCATGCGGCATCTCACGAACCCCTGTCATCCAGATCCAGGGGACTCTACACTCTCCTAACCTCTGCAGAATCCTGCACACAAGTAGTGCACACAAACTCATGCAGACGAACATGCTCACATATAATAACACAGACAACTAAAAATAAATTGTAAAGCATATGATGAAACACAAGTCTACAACAGATGGAGTTTACCCAGAATATACAAGCCAAAGCTCAATATATTTGCTCACTTTCTAAAACACAGAGACTATCTTGTTTAAGGTTTTAACATGTGTAACATGAGCGGTCTGTTTGTTTGTTGGTTTTTGTCCTGCCCGGTACCCCACAACTGTTTAGCCCCAAAGAAAATGACACATAGGTCTCCATAAATTATAAGTTGATTGGCCCATTAGCTCTAGCCTCTCACTGGCTAACTCTCACATCTTGATTAACCCATTTTTCTGATCTATGTTAGCCATGTGGCTCAGTACCTTTTTTCAGTGGGACAGATCACTTCCTGCTGCTTCAGTGATCTGGGCAGGAGAGTGGGAAGAATCAGCTTCCTCCTTCCCAGAATTCTCCTGTTCTCATTACATCATTTCTACTTCCTGTCTGGTTTTCCTGCCTATACTTCTTGCCTGGCCAATCAGCATTTATTTAAAACATGATTGACAGAATACAGACAATACTCCCGCACCAGACATGCCTGCATGTGGCTGCTGGAAACTGGTTTGGGAAGGTGCTGGTGACTGTGAAGAGGAGACATGGTAGACAGTGTGCAGTGACTGTAAAGCCTGAGGAGTTTCGGGGCATCCTAAGATAAGAAGTATCTATATTTGAATTGTTTTGATAGGGGCCAGTTGCAAAGATAGCCAGTATTCCCCTTCTAAGGTAAGGTAAGCCAAAACACCTATATGGAAAGTTTACCCAGTCATTGGTAAATAATCAAGTGCTGACTTTTCAGTTAGAAATAACTGACCAAATTGACTCCAGCCTTCCTTCTGTGGCATTGATTTGTATTGCCTTGAAGTTTTCTCTCATTGTTTGTCCTTCTTTTTACTTTAATTTTTTCCGTCTGATACAATAGATGGCCAGCCGAGGACACAGAACCTTGGTGACTTTATATGTTCTGATCTCATAAACTCCCTCTGTTTGTCCTCCTTGAAGACTGAGGCTTCCTTTTGACCTAGGCACCTTAGAATGATGTCTAATATGCAGACAAGCTTGTAGCCCACAACTGTATGGTGTGATAATTTTTCACAGAATAGACATACACGTGTAGTCAGCCTCTACACTAACACTAGCACCCGGGAGCTCCCATCATGCCCTCAGAAAGTCATGTCTCTCCTGCCTTCATGGCTACCCCATTATTACCTTCTGATACCCAATGCCCAGTGTTCACATCTGAATTTATATTGATGGACTATGGTGATTTGGGGTGTCTTCACTTCATGTCTCTCAGATAAGAGAGAGCCTGAGTTGTGCTGAGACCATAATCGGTGCCATATTGTGTTTTATTCTTTGCCGCACATGGTTCCTCTGCTTTGTGGTTGATTGACACTACGGCTATTTTCCCTGTGACTATGATGAGAAATGAGGCCATGGAGATTCTACTCATGGTGTCTGATGAATATACACATGGGCTTTGGTTGCCTGCAGACCAAAGAACAAGATTTCTGCCTTCGGCAAAAACCACCAAACGTTTCACCCACGTCGTTTTGGCGGTTTGCATCCTCTCAGTGGTGAGTGGAAGTTCCAAGTGCCCACCTACACTGAGGGGCTAGGCTTCAGTTTTATTTTTTTTTCTATTCTAGAGGCATATGATCTTAGTGCACTGACTTTTAAGATGGAGTTGAATGCTTGCTGTCCATTTTAATACCATTTTTTTGTGAAGCACCAACTGGAAGTTTATCCATTTTCCTATTGGATTATCTATTTCATATTGATTTTCACAAATTCTTTATATATTCTTGATTCATGTTCTTTATTCTCTCTTTATCTATATATAGATATATATATGTGAATTTTCATATATATATACAAATGCAATATTTTTGAGTCAAAGTTCTCACTATGTGGCTCTGGCTGTTCTGTAACTTGCTATTGTAGACCAGGTTGGCCTCAAACTCACAGAGATTTACCTACCTCTGCTTCCTGGGTGCTGAGATTAAAGGTGTGTGCTACCAACTCTTTGCTAGATATTTTTTTAAAGTCTTTACACAGACTTTTGTTTATCTCTGTGATTCTTAATTTTGATGTACTGTTTTTTCCTTCATACACACTGGCATTGTTTTTTTGTTTTTTTTTTTAACTTATTTTTGCAGTTACTTGTTTGAGGGGAAGGGAGACAACTTGTGGGAGTTGGTCCTGTCTCTCTACCACATGGGTCCTGAGGATTAAACTCAGGCTGTCAGGCTTACCGACAAGGGCCTCTAACTACTGGGCCATCTTGCTGACTGGGTATCTTTTAATTTCTTCAACAGTGCTTATCTACATCCAGCGTGTTTTGATCACATCCATACCACTTCCCTCTGTTCCAGTTCCTCCCTCATCTCTTCACTACCTTATATCCCAACATCATGAGGTCTTTGTGTGTTATCCACTGAATCTGTTTAGTCTTCCTAGGTGTGAAGGGGGAGAAGGCCAACTACTGGGACAAGGGAAGCCTCTAAAGCAGTGTTTTTCAACCTGTCGGTTGTGACCCCTTTGGGAGTCATATGGCCCTTGCACAGGGGGGTTACCTAAGGCCATTGGAAAACACAGATACTTACAGTATGGTTCATAACAGTAGCAAAATTACAGTTATGGAGTAGCAATGAAAATAATTTTATGGCTTGGGGTTACCACAACAGGAGGAACTGTAGTAAAAGGTCATAACATCGAGAAGGCTGAGAACCACTGCTCTAGGGGGATGTGTCCTTGAAGAAAGCCTCCAGTCCCAGCAGCCACCAATTGCTAATAGCTCCTCAGCTAGGGCTAGAAGTTTAGGAACACCTTCCCACCCCATGCTGGGATTTGGCCCAGCCAGATCTTGTGCAGGTCTTGAGAATGCTGCCAACAACCACTGTGAGTTTATGTGCAACTGCCCTGTTGCATCCTGAAATAAGGTCCCCTTATAGTTATCCACAGCTTCTGGCTCTTCCAGTCTTCCTACCCTCCTCTTCCACAAAAATCCCTGGCCTTCAGAGAAGGAGGGGGTGTGATATAGACGTCCTCTTTAGAAATAAGCACTTAGCAGTTTTATTCTCTGCGTGTTGATTAGTTGTCCATGTCTGTGTTACCACTGTCTCCTTCTATAAGCAACTTCTCTGGGTGAGGGCTGAGAAATACACTAACCTATGGGAATAGCAATAAATCATTAGGAGTTGGTTCAAGTTACACCGTAAAACTATAATAATAAACCAGCATGGTACTGGCATTTAGACAGGCACATTGACCAGTAAAAGAGATATAAGTGTAACTCCTACATCTACCTGTGTATGTGGAAGCTGTCTTGTGGATGAGACAGAAAACCAAAGTAAATAGCAGAGGAATTGCGAGAGAAGTCCCTTCTATGCTCACACTGCAAGTCTTAAAATGAGACGTGGGTGAGTTTTCTACTGTTTCAGGGCAATCAGTATCAGTGGGAACCATCCCTCGCCTTATCCCTTCTGGCCATGGCTGATCGTGCAGTGCCACGCACAGACATTCTGGCTGACCTTCCTCCGAAGCACTTGCCAAGTCTAGACCAGACGTAGTTAAGGAAGGAAAAGACTAAGGTAAAGGGAGGGAGCTAGAGTCATGGCGAATGAGCCTGTCTTCCTGCCCTAGTCCCTAGCAAGCTGATGGCAAACAGCCAGGCACTATTTATTGCCCCTTTGACTTAACCATCTAACCGGGTGTGGTGAGAAATGGATTTCACAGGAAAGCATCTGGGATGGGAGAACCAGGGCGTATTGAAAGCAAAGCCGAGATGTCTCCTTCCCATCAGATTTCAGTCTCTCTTAGAACAGCGATTTTCTTGGGTCTTTAAGAAGTGGCTAAATGAGCTGTTTGGTGACACAAGACACAGCAATTAGCACTTTTCTTGGTAGAAATTGATTAAAGCCATATGCAAGCATCTCAATAATCACGTGTGAATTTTCTTTCATTAAGAATGTTCTTAGATATGATTTTTCAAAATGGTTGCCAAGGAAGAGTTTCCGATAATGACTGACTGTCACCAGGGATCACTGCAACTGGGGATTTAATGAAAGTAGATGATGTTTTAGCCAGTATGAAGAACCAATTGAAGAACTAATTTAACATGTTACCTCCTGAATTAGACCCATTGATGCCAGCGTTATTATTTCTATCAAACAGCTGAGATTGTGAAATTCATCCCCATTGATCAGTTCCCATGGGATTCAGGGAGGGTCACTCAGAAGGGGTCTTCAAAGTGTTATCTTTGCTGCTAACCCCAAGAGCTCTGTCCCACCCAAAAGAGGGTTCCATTTAGGGCCCAGGAGGATGACAAAGATTTTGTGCTGTAGATAAAGTTAGGAGGCACTTCTGCATGCTTGGGAACGAGAGAGCCCTTCATGTAGCTTTGCCTGCATTCTGCCCAGTCTTTTACTCTAGATAATAAGATGGAACATTACATTATCTAAGGACACACAGACGAGTAAAAGCTGCAGGACACAATGCTTGAAATGGGAAAGGAATGGGAAGCAGCTATTTCAGTCTCCGCTGGCAGGAAGTCAGGTACCTTGTGGAGATGGATATTAAAATGAAATATTTAAAAATAGCTCTGTGGAGTTTAGTCAAAATGAGCCAGGGGCAATAAAACATTAATACTTGTCTCTTCCTCACATTTATAATTGAGTATGGAAGTCAGAAGTCTGTTAGAACAGAGGGAATGCACAATTTTGGGGCATTCAGGCCATTCAAATAAACACCAATGAGTAGATGGGTATTGAACGGGTCCCTTGACCACTCCTGGCCTCTCGCTTACTCAGCACAATATGAAGTATTTGGAGGAGATTTTGAAGAGATCTTCACCTCAGATGGTTTATATATAATCATATGATCTTTTAAGGGAAAGAGCTTTCTGCTATTTACTTTGGTTTTCTGTCTCATCCACAAGACAGCTCCCACATACACATACACACTAGGACACAAAGGGGCTTTCTACCTACACATAGCATGCTCTCCCCCTATTTTCCATTTACTAAAACTTTTAAAAAAAATACCAAAGGTATTAGGAGCAGAGAAACAGAAGCTAGGCAAATAAACATTGGTCCTGTCAGGGCAGAAGTACAGCCGTGCATTCTCTGCCTCATCATTTAGAATAATTCAGGCTTTGAGTCTGTAATTATTACATTTATTTTCTTTACAATGAAAATGTACACTAATCCCCTCCTCGTGTGTGTGTGTGTGTGTGTGTGTGTGCTCATGTGCACAGGCAGATGACTTATTCATGAACATGAGGTACAATTGTGCAAGTCAGTGGACAATCTTCCTGTCAAGTCTCACCTTTCCACCATCTTTGGCCAGGGTTTCTTCATCAGGCTAGCTGGACAGACAGCTTCTGGAGATTGTCGTGTCCCCAGCTCCTATCTCTCCTGGGGTTACAGACCCTGGGTTCTGGGGATCCACACTCAGGTGGTCAGGTTTTCACAGCAAGCAGTTCTAACTGCCTAGCTATCTCCCCAATCACAATAACTATTTCTACCCCAGGTCTGTGTTCGCTTCTCAGTGTCCTTCTGACAGTGGTACCTGAGAGAGAACAGATGTTTTTAATACGTACATTCTAGGGTTGGTAAGATGGCTCAGTGGGCAAAATCATTTGCCACCATGCCTGATGACCCACATTCAATCCCCACAACCCACACGGTAGAAGGAGAGGACAGACTCCAAGTGGTCCTCTGCCCTCCACTCCTGTGCTGTGGCACATGTGTGCCCACACACTCCGAAAGTAAATAATAAATACATGTACAAGAATGAAGATATACTCTACATTAACCCTACTTAATTATCTTCCCATCTTCTTTTCTATTCCAGATAATTGATAACAGATTTCAAGACCGACCAGTCCAGCCCACAGGGTTGGTGTCCAAAGATTCAGAAGTAGCCATCTGACTGCTTCCCTGTGAGTACAGTTTGTTTCTTTGGGCTCTGCTTTCAGTAATTATACAACCTTTCTGCCTGACTTGCTAAATTCTTGCATGTTAAAGGTCCATCATGGAAAACCAGCCTGCCTGCTGCAGCCCTGATGGTTTAGTTAGCACTCTGTGGGTCGGGTACCTGCCTGCTGCAACCCTGATGGTTTAATTAGCACCCTGTGGACCAGGCAGATGCTATCAAGGTTTTGAGGAATACTCCCTGCCCTTTGTAATGACTTTCTGTCTCTCTTCAGTAACCGAACTCTTTGCTCCCTGTGACTAATGCTGTCACCTTGAGGCAGCAAAGCAGATGACTCAACCCCACGGAGTCCATAAACTCGCGGTTGTAAGAAGGCTAGTAATTTCAGGAGCAAGATGCAGAAACTAAGTGACCAGCTGGTTTTCCGGTGCTGTGATAAAGCACCTCGGCCAAAAGCAGCTTGGGAACAAAAGCGTTTAGTTTGGCTCTTAGCTCCGGAGGGTCTGGAGTCAGTCACTCACGGAAGCAGGGCAGCAGCCCACAGCAGGAGCCGGAAGCTGAGCAATCACATTCCAAGGGTAAACAGGAAGTAGAGAGTGAGCTGGAAGTGGAGTTGAGCTTTAACCCACCCCCCAGTGATTGTACTTCCTCCAGCAAGGCTCCACAACCTTAAAGTTCCATAACCTCCCCAAACGGCACCTCCAATCAGGGACCAAGTTTTAAATACATGTGACTGTGTGTGTGTGTGGAGGGGGGTGCATTTCCTATTTAAACCCCATCACAAGTCTCCCAGCCGAAGCACCTGAGAAGCCCAAAGAGGGGCCCTTAAGGCAGGGTAGAGAAAGCAAAGGAAACGGGGGTGGGGGTGTGGGGGTCTTAATTGAAAGGGGTTCTTTTTTGTATTTTTTTTCCAGGAATCTAACCCCATTCTCAGGCAATTATTGCTTCAGGATTATTTTATTCTTTCCCTATTCCTCTTGCTTCCTTTTTAGTTCCTCATGTCCTTGGTTCTCTTTTAGCAGAATCTCTCTAGAGAGGTGGTGGTGGTGGTGGTGTGTGCGTGTGTGTGCGCGCGCGCGCATTTGGACGGCAAGACTGTTGGCAGAAAGGGCTATCAGAAGTCTAAAAACTCCTTCTCTGCATACCCCCCATCCTTTGCAATGCCAGCTCTCTTCAAGTACTCACTCCCATACCTCCTTCCTTTCCATCCTAGCGTAGCCAGGAAATAGATGCCCGATGTTGTGGAGGTACCCCCAAATGTCACTGAGGCTTGATTCAGGAAGTTCACACAAATTTCTCTTTCTATAAGGTAGGAAATTTTGCAGGAAGGAGCTGCGCCAGGGCACTGGAGTGAATGATGGCCGGTGGCCAGTGTAGGTGCCTCCCAGCTGTTCTTCATTACCTTCTGTCACCTGACAGGCTTGACGCAAAAGACCGCTTTCCTGTGAGATGTGAAAGACGTGCTTTGAGTTGTAAGCACCCAGAAGCCTTTGCTCTTGTTTCAGAACAGCATGAATGAGAGACTTTATAGCTGCCGTGGGCCAATATGTTAAGAAACAGTTGAGGCTCCAGATGGAAGGACAAGTTTGGGGATTTGTTTTCTTCCATTTCCAGAATGAGTTCCCCTGGACACACTTAACAAAGTGTTTGGTCTCTCGCTTAGCTCAATTTTACTCCAATGTGTTATACGTCGTAGGTTTAAATGTAAAATATGATGTTTGCCTATGACTTTCTGGGAGTGGTCGTAGAATGAGGTTTGTGAGAAAAGGCCTGGAACTCACATCCATCCAGAAGTCTCCCCCACAGGATGCTGCTCCAGATCTTTGTCCTGAGACTCACAGGAAGTCCAGAATGACCCTGGGCACAGTCATGTTTGGCTAGGGATTGAAGAGAGGCATAAACACAGTTCTCAGGGGCTTCCCACCTGGCTGGTTAGGAGAGCAAGAAGAAACGCTAGCCTCACACATGGACCCTTGTAAGCTTGGCTGAATAATGGTGCATCCCTGGCCATTGGAGGAACTTCCTTGAGAGTTCACATCCATGAGAGCTCACCACAGTTTCTAAGGGAAACCCAGAGTTTATGGGTAGAGCGGGCACAGCATCAGGGTAAAAGGCAGATGCTGCTGCCAGGAGCCCTATCTACAGGTCCTTTCTGGCCCTGGTTCCCATTCACACAGAGAATATTCAGTGAAGAAGAAGGAATGGTTGAGTTATTTATACCTGAAACACAACTATCAGAAGTCCCACCTGGAGTTCCAGAACGGTAACCTCTGACTGCACAGACTCCTAAACTCTTCTTACTTCTGCCCTGACTAAGAGTCACAACCCTCCAGCAAAAGAACAAATGCATGACTTGGATGGGGGTGGGCAGTGGGTTGAGACAGTTTCCTTCCTACTATTCTCTATACCCAAAGTTCAACAATGCCAAATTAAATCTCGAGTCCATTGAGTTTTCTGAGAGGAAAGGGCAGAGTTGCATTCCGTGAAACGGATATTTTAGGCTAAAGTTATTACTTGGGGGGTGATTCCCCCCTTTTCCTGGTGCTAAACAAAAGTCCATCATTCATTCTAATACCAGCTTTAAGAGCTGGAGACAAATGGAGTCTGAATGTTCACGCCAGTGTGGTACGAATGAGCTGTGATCTCAGGATGTTGGCTGCTCTGCTGACAGGGGAAAGAGTGGTTTAATGTCTTTGGCTGAGAACACTTTCTGAAAGGGTGGAGAAGGCCAACATTAATATCGAGTCCTGTTATTTAATAACTAAAAATGATGTATTGTGGATGGGAGCATCCAAAGACCGGAGGAAAGTGTGTTCCTCAAATCCAGAGGACGCAGAATGGGAGCAAACGCCAAGGCACTGGGCTTTAAGGAAGGAGCTATTCTAAGAGCGTTTTCTTTAAGGTCTTCAAAAACTTCCCCTCATGAGTATTTATAACCAGGATTTTTAACTTGATTTTATTATAAATGCAGATGGTCCCTGCATTTAGGATTTCTTGATTTTACCAAGGGTGCAAAAGCTGTGTGCCTCAATTAGACACCGTGTTTCGAGTTTGGCGCTTGAATCTGTTCCCAAGCTAGCAATATGCATTCCGATGCTCTGGCAATGCTGGGTACCACAGCTCTGTTCCCGTCTGCCCATCGTGAGATCGAATAACCAATGCCAGTAGTTTGTAAATTAAAGATGTAATTTTAAGTTGAGGGTGGTGGCTACCATGAGGCGCAACTTCCTCCAGCGTCCATCTTCCTGTCTGAGTCTTTCGTCCTACAGACATACACTAAATAGGATCTCCTCCACCCCAAGCGCTATTTCAAGTCTGGGCTAGCAGTTCTGGTGTCCTTTCCTATGAAATGAACCCTTTTCAAAACTTAATGCAATGGAGAACTTGGTGGATCCAGTGATGTGCTTCGTGATGTAAATTGTGGTGTCTGATACTCTTTACGTAGTTTTCATTGGCCTCATCTTGGCAAAAGACACAATATTTTAAAATTATAGGCAAAAATATATTGCAATGTACCATCTATGTCTGCCATTCTTCTGAAGTCACTTTTATGGTTTTTTTGTTTTGTTTTTGTTTTTTTGAGACAGGGTTTCTCTGTAGTTTTGGAGCCTGTCCAGGAACTTGCTCTGTAGACCCGGCTGGCCTTGAACTCACAGAGATCACCAGTCTCAGCTTCCCGAGTGCTGGGATTAAAGGCGTGTGCCACCACTGCCCAGCTTGAAGTCACTTTTTAAAGAGACATCTGATTGTCCCTACATTATCTGTTTCCATAACTCTGGGTTTGAATGGTATTTAAGGGAAAGAAGAGGACCTTAACAGTTGTTTCTGATGAATTGAAATAAAAAGCAGAGAAAGGCTGCCATGGCATTTGAATTGAAAGTTCATAAAAATCAGAGGTGAGGCACCAGCAGGAGATGCTTATAAAGGCAGTAGGACCTCCTGTTGGGATAGGGCCCTGCTGCAACTCCAGGTCTAATTTCTTCCACTTAATATTATATCCTGTCTCTTAAATGAAGTCTCCAAAATAACCCACAAACCCCAGATCTCCCCAGAAACGGACACAGATGAACTCCCATGATTTAGATTCATGTCAAAAGCTAATTACGTGAGCAAAGAAAGACATGGCCGAAGTGTGAAGTGTGGTGGTTTGTTTTTATAAGATTTTAGAATGCATTCGGCTTATTTTCTCAAGTGTCCCCCACTTAAGTGAAATAATAAATCAGTTTGCCAAAGCGCAAATGAACACAAACAAGAGATTCATTTTTACTTCATTAATAAACATCAAGTATGAAGTTACCCTAACAGCCAGCGAGCCAAACCCTCTGACAGGAAATAGCTCCTGGGAAGGCTTGGTAGGTGCATAGAGCGCCTTCCAGACTGTCACGTGATCATTTCATCACTGAAGTCCTTGCTCCTGTCTCTCTTGCTTCATACATTTGCAGGTCCTGTGTAGCCAAGAAGTGCGATTGAAAACCCACACTGTGGGGCCAGGTTGCCTGATTATTAATCCCAAGTCTGCTAGTAACTGCCTCTGTGGCCTTCTGTAACCCCTCGCCGTCTCTGCGTTTCCATATCTCTGTGTGAGAAATGAGGACAGTGAAGATTGTTACCAGGACCTAACACAGGCATTGGCAAGCTTCATCTGTTAGCTAAACCAATTCTGTGGCCTACGTTAAGCTTGAATAGGATCCTATTGAGTTCATATGAACACATCATTCTGAGTCCAGTCTTGTAGTTTCTTTCCGAGGTGAGACTGGCCTATGGTCAGACATTGTAGCTGCAAAAGGAGTCAAAAACCAGCCACTGGAAATCCATGGGACCCTGAAAATGTGCTTCCTTGTACAGTATGTTTTTGATGTTGTTTTTGTTTGTTTGCTTATTTGGTTTGGGTTTGGGTCCCTGTTGTTTTGTTTTATTTGTTTACATTTCGAGCGGGAATGTTCTTGGGGCTGCGTATGTTTCTTATTTCTCCAAAAGCCACCACGTCTGAAATATTTACTTCTCTAAAAGCATTTGGTTGGCCGTGCGTGGTATAAAAGAACGATCCCATGATAAGCGAGTACTCCTAGGATGAGGAGCCGTTTCCCGGCTCTCGGGAGGAAGGAGATGAGTTGAGCGAGAAGTGAACGATGAAGTTCTTACCTGATGCACTAACTGCAGGGTTCTGATGAATCCACCTGCCCTAGTTCTATGCAAGTAGCTGCAGAAAGCAAATGGGAGCTAGGTGGGTGGAGTAAGTGCTTGCATGGAAGCACAGAATCACATGCTTAATGCTATTTAATGTTTTCCCCATCAATTCCATTCAGCAAGTATTTCCAGTGCGTCTATAATCGCATAGAAAATACTCAAGACAGGAAGGGGCTATCAAAGCCCTAATGTTGAACAGCTTCAGATTCTGTCAAGGCAAAGAGAAACTAGGAAATACTTGAATAGCCAAGCTACATGGTGTTGAATACTAAGAGAGATGTTGGCAGCTGTGGTCTAGCCATTGAGTGAGGGGGGATGAGCGCGGTGGCGCATGCCTAGAATGCTAGCACTTGGGAGGCAGAGGCAGGAAGATGGCTACAAGTTCCTGGTCTATACAGTGAGTTCCGTGTCAGTATTGCTGTGTAGTCGGAAGAGGAAGAGAGGTGTTCTCTGTTAATGATAAGAGTTGAGCCAGATTCTAGGAGGATAAAATATGAGATGGCAGAGCGGGGAGCAGTGGGCGCTTCAGGACCCAGAGAGCAAAAGCAGGGCCTAATGAGAACAGATCGTTTGGCCTGGCCAAGAGCTGGGTTCATCTGTGAGGGTGAACATCAGAAGTAGCCATGAAAAGGTTGCTGTCTAAGGAGGATGGTGGCCCATGGGAGGGAGGTTATCCTTTCTCAGCAGGCCCCTTGGACACCTAAACCTCTCCACCACTAGCCCTCTCCGTGGTATGCACTCTCTAAACCAGGAGTCCTAGGTGCCCAGCAGCACCCTGACCTTTAAGGTGTCACCAAATGGAGACAACAGTGACAACAGTGACTTTCAAGTGCCCCTAAGGCATGTTTTGATCGCTCCTCCTGCCACCAAAGGATAGCCAAGTTGAAGTGAGACAGCCTCTCCTTGCTAGGGTCAGGGCAAACTCTTTTTTTTTTTTTTTTGCTATGTAACATCTGTTTTTAAAATATGACTGAGACCTTGACTTAAATCCATTTAACTCAAAAAAAGCAGAAAGAGAACATTTTGTTTTCATGAATGTCCAGGGCCCGTGTGTCAACAAATAAAAGATTGGTTTGTAGTATTCCGAGAGGTAAAGCTGCTTGTGAGATATCCTGCCACGGGGGTAAATTTCTTACAAGCTGTTCTTTTGCTGGAATTGGGAAACAAAGCTTGAAAGCACTGTGGACCAGCTTTGTTCCAACAGCAAATCTCTTCTTGCCGGTGGGTGAGAAACATCCTTTTAGCTGACAGGTCATTGACTTGGGTGGAATAGGGGGCTGGCCTCTCTTTCCTGCCTCTTACCCCAGTTGATATCGTAAATGGACCCCTCTTGTCTGCATAGATTCTAGCAGACAGCGTCCTGTGGGTCATTATTTTTGGATTCCTTAATAATGAATTATTATTATTAGGACCTGGGTGGGAATGGAGGTGAAAACAGATCACCATCCTGAACAGCTGACCTTCCTGACCACTTCTTTAGAGGAGAGGAAGGGAAAGGATTTGTGCTTATCTGCGCATAGAGGACCGTGCCTGGCATGTAACAGGTGTCAGCTTATATTTGATAAAAGACTGCGAACTCTAGTGTCTATGTTCCTTTATGAGAGCCATCCTGTACATGGACGGATACCACCCATGTCTGAGAAGCAGCTAGCATCCATAATCCATTCTAACACCGAAGAAACCTTTAGGCCCTTCCCGCAGTTCACGCTCACAGCAGCTTGTGGTTCTGTGTCCATCATTGCTAATCTCCGCCAGCAGCTGTAAGCTTGGGGTGGGGGCTGGCAGGGTAGCTACATTCACACCTCATATCCACAGTCTAGCCTGGTGTGTTTAGCTGCAGTAAAACACAACTTGATAAAAGCAACTTGGGGAGGGAAGGCTTTACTTGGCTTATGCATCCCAGGGCATGGTCCATCATTAAGGAAAGTCTGGGAAGGAACTCAAGACAGGATTCTGGAGGCAGGAAGCAAAGCAGGAACTATGGAGAAATGCCCACTAGCTTGCTCTCAGGCTCATTTTCAGCTACCTCTAAGGACCACCTGCCCACATCAATAATTAGTTGAAACGATGCCCCAGAGACTTGACTAAGGCTAATCTCGTGGAGGCATTTTCTAAAGTGTGCTTTTCTCTTCCCAGATGGCTCTAGCTTGTGTCAAGTTGACAATAAATAAAATAAAATTAGCCAGCACACCCCACAAAGTATCTGGTATACACAGCTGACACTTCATAAATATTTATTGGCTGTTTTTTTTTTTTGTTGACACTTTCACCATAGTGATAATTATACACCCGCAACCACTCTTGATTATAGCTTGGTTCAAACACAATGAGGAAGACAATGGAGCTTAAAATGTGAGCTTGTAAGGATTTTTTGCATGGTGACACATCCATACTCATTTAACCAGACATTCCTTCCATTACAAATGCTTGCTGAAAATCATGGTGGGGTGGGCTAGTCAAGCCTGTCTGTATCTTCTCAATGTAAACTTTTCAAGTTCTAGCCACCATCCAGGCTATAATTAATGTTATAAGATAGCAGCAGTTTCAGACTGCTTAAAAAACATTATTTATTATATTTTTGAGTGTTTGCCCGCATGGATGTATGTATGTGCACCGTGTGTGTTCCGTGCATGAGGGAGCAGAAGAGGTCCCTAGATCCCATGAAACTAATGTCACAAGCTATGTTAGCCACCATGTGGGCTATGGAAATGAACAAGGGTCCTCTACAAGGGCAGCCAGTGCTCCTAACTGCTGAGCCATCTCTTCAGCCTCAGTTTCAGAGTTTTTAAATCTCTCAGACAAGTAACTCATTCCACTGGAATTGATCTATGAAACTTTATCTTCATTATCAAGAAATCCAGCTGGGCAGTGGTGGAGCACGTCTTTAATTCCAGCATTCAGGAGACAGAGGCAGGTGGGTCTATGTGAGTTTGAGGCCAGCCTGATCTATAAAGAAAATTCCAGGACAGGCTCCAAAGCTACAAAGAAACTCTGTCTGGGAAAAAGAAGGAAGGAAGGAAGGAAGGAAGGAAGGAAGGAAGGAAGGAAAAGAAAGAAAGAAAGAAAGAAAGAAAGAAGTCCTGGCCTGCCACCCTACCTGGTAAAGGCAGTCAGTAAGGTATTTTGGCAACTGATGGGCACATGACTTAATGTCCGCGTCCACTTGTTCAGTGGTCACACTTCCCGCCATTTCATTTTTGCTGCTTATGTAGACGAGGTTGACATTGGAGTGATTTGTGAATTCTGGCATGTCCCAAGAGAAACGCTGGTTTGTTTACAAGAGGTGAAATTCCACAATAGTTTTAATATTATTATTTGTGTATTTGAAAACATTCCCAAAGAAACAAATGTGGATGCAGGAAAAATATTGGGGGGAGAAAAGAAAAATAATACTCCAAATTCTGACCAATTCTATTTTGATAGGTTGAGCTGACTGCCAGCTGGCCACAGGGCTGACTACTTGTAATCTATACTTTTGGTAGGCCACATGTAGTTCTTGGAACTGTTTATATTAAGCTGCTGAAATTTAATTATTCTAAAATTGGCAGGACTTTCTTTGATTATTTAATACAGAATTGCTTAGTCATCTCTCTACATAGTGTGGACAGCTTTTGTTTAAGTGTGAATAATTGAAAAATGCAAATGAGGTCCAAAAAAGGTTTTAGGTCAGGTAGAAAAACAAGAAATGATATTTCAAAAAAATTTTTTTCAAGATCCTTTAGCAAGTGGTGGCCACATATTTTAATCTGACAAGCAAGGTACCTGTCAAATTAAAGTCCTAAATTACAAGTCCCCTTTTCCTCTTTCCTTTGTGGATTTTGTCAGAAGCCAAACCTGCTGCTGTGGTTTCGTAAGTTCTGTAAAGCATGGGCTTTCTTTTCAAGCAAGAGGACAGAAAAATAAAGAATCAGTCATGCGCAAAGAGCTTTCTCATGCTCAGAGACAAATCTGGGCGGTATTGCTGGGTGTCGCAGACTCCCCTTCCCTTTTCAGTTGAATGTGGATCTTGCCATCCTGAAAATGACTTACCTCTCAAACACAAAGCAGCTTCACAGCCTAAGAGGAAACCAGTAGGCACAATGGCACTCTTCCCTTTCTCCATTTGCTTCCTGGGAATGCCCACGGCAACCTCACGCTCTTTCGGTGAAAATAGCAGTTCTGGGACCACTGGTAAGTCTTCCGTGGCCACTGGGTAGTGAAGCCCGGCCTGGGAATGGAAGTCTCATAAGCAAATATTCAGAACCGTGCCTTCTGTTTCTAATTACAGAGCATGGTTAGAGAGTGAAATCGGGCTACACTTTTTTTTTCAGACTGATGGAAGCATTTAAATGAGCTCTCAATGTCAGTGTTTTCTAATTATGATGGAGGAGTGGCATTTTCAAAGCCCATGGTAATCCGAAGCTTTTCAGTTCAAGCCTGACTCTCTTCATTCCTTGCGGATGTCTTTTTTTCTCCTCTGTATCCTCCTTCCTCCGACACAGATGTCTATCTACATCCTCCTTCCCGAAACTAGAATGTTCTTCCGTCTAGCACAAAGTTCTTCCTCTACAGAGGAAAAACACCCAACTGTAATCAAAATATAAAACAGAGCTCCATTCGGCCACCAACACCAACCCCAAGGTCACTATGCCTAGCCGTTACATTAGTCAACACCTTCGTGTTTGTCTGTGTACCAGTTAGCTTCAGCAAGGAAGCAATGCCCTTACTATAGTACAGTTTAAGAAGCATGAGGTGAATGCTGAGTGGAAGAAAAGAAATTGGCTAAGAACTTGGAAGGGTAACGAAAGTTATCCTCACCTGAAGGAAGCCCCCATCTTTCAGGGACCATACACATGTACCCAGGAAGTTACATGTAAGCCATACACAAGCTGCCTGGTGGTAGGATTATGCTTCTGGATCAACTCTGGACTCAAGTCAGTGAGCGTGCTGGTTGTTAGCAAGTCCCCAATGTGAGCCATTTCTTCTATAAAGTCTAGATACTCCCCACTAACAAAGTAGTTAGACCTGCTGTTTGAGGGGGGCTCGTGTGGAGAGAAGAGAGCACATTCCAATTTATTTCGTCGGTCAGTTTGTATGCTTGACTTATGTAACGATTGCGTCCAAAAGGCTTAGTGGATCATGTCTGTTGGTTTGGTTTCGGCGCTTTTCATTGCAGATTATAAATTTCACGGAGACAGTTTCTAACTGGGTTCATACATTGCAGGGGTGCATTTGATGATGAAGACAAACAGAAGTTGAAACATGTACTAAGGAACAATTAATGTGTGATTAATATACTACCAGCCCTTCACAGTATTGCCCTAAACAAAACACCTCTAGGTTATACCTTGGAGTTGTTCCTGGTAGCATAAACGGATCTGTATCTTGTCGTCCCTGGTCTTTCAATCTCTGAATCTGATTTGATCACCAAACTTATGTGTGATGGAATGAGCCAAGCACCAAGAGCAGACACGTGTAAGTAAGTCAGCAAGTAAAATGATCATACATCACTTATGGCAACTCAGAACCTCCTGATCTCATTTCCAAATAAACCTCTCTGGGACCTTGTCCCTCAGTGTGAAGAGTGATCTTTATCCGGGCAATGCCCTAGCCTCTTTTGAAAGTGCCAATCAGCGCTTTCTTACTTGCAAGTACCTTATCAAGCAACGCTGCCCCACCCCCAAAGACTGACCGCAGGACTATAGAGGGCACCCACAGGCAAATGTGGAGAATACTTTCTGCTTCCCATTTTATTAATTCTTCCATATATGTGCAAGTGTGTCACTGTGTGTGCATGTCTGTGTGAAGGCCAGAGATGACCTCGAGTGTCACTTTTTTCTGGAGCCTTCTACCTTGGTGTTTTTGAGGCAGAGTCTCCCACTGGGATCTGGGTCCTACTGATCAGGCTAAACTGGCTGGCCAGAAGCCCCTGCTCCTAAGCACTGGGATTATATATGATTGACCATTGACCTTTAAAAATAAATGAACAATAAAGCAAACCTCAAGTGCTCATGGAATAAGTTATCTCTCAGCTTCATTTTCTGTTCTGTTTGTTTGTCTGTCTATTTGTTTCAAGACAGGGTCTCACTATGTATTCCTAGCTGTATGAACTCACTCTGTAGACCAGGCTGGCCTGAAACTCACAGAGATGTGCCTGCCTCTGCCTCCAAAGTGCTAGGATTAAAGTGTGTGTCACATTGTCTGGCTTCATTTTCTGAATTTTTGTGCAGCCTCTAAACATAAGTGAATTCTGAGCACTTGAAATGGGACTAGTGAAGCTGCGGAGCTTAATTCTTAATTTCAACGACTTTTGGTTTATTTACATTTAAATTAACTGACTGGACAACACCGGTTTACACGGGTAAAAATCTTTTTGACTTTAACTATACACAAATGGTCATATTGCCTCGTATTAGTTATTTTCCTCATTCCTATGGCAAAGGCCACTTAGATAAGGAAGAGTTTATTTGGACTCAGTGTAAGGAGCAATGCCATCCATCACCATTACAGGGAAGTCCCGAAGAAACAGATGACTGATCACGTGGTGTCTGTAGTCAGGAAGTGAAGTGGTCTACAGTGGAGCTGCCTATCAAACCTCAAGACCCACCCCCGTGACTGTGCCCTCGAGCAAGGCTCCACCCCTAAGGGTTCCACAGCTTCCCAAGACAGCACTACCAGCTGGGGAGAAGAGTTCAGATGCATGAGCCTGTGGGGGGCGTTTCCCATTGAACCACAGCTCACTTCTACCCTACTCTTTCCAGAGAAGCACGTTCACATGGCAGTAGTATTCACCTTCTCAGCTGCAAGCACCTACTCCCTGGGAATCCTTGGGTAATTCTACTAGTGCCAGCTCTCACTTGACATCTGAATTATGTCTAATAATTGTGTCTATGCTTCAGTTAGTGACATATACACTGAGAGGGTAGTACATTCAGACCCCCTTCTCCTTTTTAACAAATCTAGATATTAATTTAAGTCACGTGGATTGGATATAGTTAGTAGAGAACCATTATCTTTGCCTTAGGCCTCACCTCTGACACTGACTTTTTTTTTGGAATCCAAGAAAGTATCAGTGCTGAGTCTTATTTGGTATTAACCTGTACTTTAGTCTAACTCTCCTTGAGTATATTTAGGAAAAACAACTCAACTTTTAAGCAAGGGACAAAAGCATGGTTTTCTATGCTTTCCCTTCACCTCTTCATTCTAAGCAACTTTCAGGTTTCTCTAGGTATTAGTCCATTATCAGCCCTAGTTTCCTATTTATTGTGTTGTGGTTCAGAAGCTAGTGCCAAAGTTATCTGTTTCTCCATGTTGCTTCTTAAAACAGGGATGGACTTCCTCTTTGTACTTGAGCAAATCAAATAATGATAATCTCAGAATTTTTAGAAACGTAGAAAGCATCCAAATGAAGGTGGTGTTGTTTATGGTGACACTTCATGATGTCACTTATAGCCATTAATCGTGTTGGCCTTCCAAGGAGTAGGGTGGGAAGACAAATAGCGTTACTATGCAACCGCACATTGGTCAACTTCCAGAAGGTGAAAGAGATGTCTCAGAAACATTGCCATGAGTAATGTGATGGCCTTAGAGTCTCCTGCTTCACAGGTGGAGAAATGCAGCTGGGGAAAGGTATTTGGAGTAGACAGAGCAGCAAGAAAGAGGGGGAACCAGGTCCTTGCCTGTTAACCTTCTCAGAGACGGCTTTGTGCATTGAAGCCCAGTGGTTAGAGAGAAGAAACAAAACGAGAAAGCAAGACTCCTTGGCCTGGCTGTTTTAATTCTTACAGTGTAGGTCTTGAGACACGTGCTCTGGTGATGACTGTCTTTCAAGTAGTACAGATTTTTGGAACAAGACAGTAGAAAGTTGAACTAAAGTTAAGTCCAAACTGTTCATTACAACCCATTTGTTTATTTGGTTTTTAAGTCCCCGAAGAACTATTCAGTTTGGAAAAGAGCAAAGCAAGTTGATGAATTGCTTTTTTTTTTAAAAAAAAAAAGTTCATTTTCTAAAGTCATAAAGAAACACTGCAGTTTTAGTGCGAAACTATGGCAAATGTACATTTACATAACTTTCGAGATTCATATGTAATCTAGTACCAAGGTCTTTGATTCATTTCATAAACACCACAGTTAATAAAGTGCAAAGAGATGGACTGCATATAGGAATATAATTCCT
The DNA here is from genome assembly GCF_018167655.1 of Microtus oregoni. NCBI lineage: Eukaryota > Metazoa > Chordata > Mammalia > Rodentia > Cricetidae > Microtus > Microtus oregoni. The sequence continues at coordinate 30,111,101 of NW_024543085.1, forward strand.
ATACTCAAATTTAGTCTAAAAATTAATTGACTCAAACAAGGTGCAATTCCTGAGTGCCTACTATGGCCCAATCATGAAGGGCCTGTTTTTATGCAACTATTACTGTTCTTAAGTGGCCTCTGGGATGAAAACACATGAAAAGTAAAATATCAATAAAGTAATGAGTGCTACTTGAATAAAATAATTGATGAGCTATATAAATGATGAAATTATCAATTGTCAAAATGAACTATGGCTCCAAAGGGGAGTGCTCCTTTTAATGAAGGTCTTCAATTGGGCATTACAGAGGAGATGATATTTGAGTCAGGAATTGATGACTGGATAGAACCTGGAGAGTGAAGAGAGAAAAGGTGCTCATTACAGATGGATGGGAGAGAATAAATAAAAACACAGCATGAGAAAATTGTAAAGCACATTTGAAAACTAATCAGATATATAATATATATGTTTTTTTAAATTTCTGATGACATGGCACTATCAGCTTGAAAGGAGAATTCATGATTTCTAAATCATAAGATTTTTTAAAAAAAAACCCACTTTGTATTTAAATTTTTTATACTTAGAGAAAATACTGGTATGCCATGCTTAGCTCTTCATCTTTACCAGACAGGAGTCCGGGAATGAAGGAATAAAGCCGCAGCAGTCTGTGGAGTAGGTTGAGTCTTTGAATGCCATCTGGTCCAGCTATCTCACTTACAGAGAAGAAAATCTCAGAGAGTTGTGCTGTGTTGTTTTGTTTTTCCTGTCTCCTACGTTCAGGGTAGAGGCTCATACAGGGGGACAGCTAAGTAGCTGAAGTGAGTGAAGATACTGCGGAGAACACAACGGAGAACCTAATACTGGGATGCTTTACACCCAGAGATCACCCAGTATCTTTCTGATGAAGAAAAGCATCATTGAGTTGCAGCAACGGCACAGCTGATATTAAAACAATCTTTTCTATATTAAAACAAAATGCACCCCCAACTCTCACCCATGAGCCTCTTTATTCCGAGAACAAAAGTCAGTGATGGGCATGGCCCAGTGTTGAAGCAGACAGTGCACCTGACTATTAGTCTTTTTTCTTCTGCTGTAACAAAATGCCTGGAGTTGAACGTTTATAAAGAAGGAGGTGACTTCTGTTTAGTCATTCTTGGTAAGACATTATGGTGACTGGCATCACGATGGCCAGAGTGCCTGAGTAGAGATCTTCCCCATGGCAGGAAACCAAAGAGCAGGAAGGTACCAATCACTCTTATAGCCACTCAGGTGAGAGAATGCCAGGGTCCTTGGAGAATGGCTTTAGTTCTTTTCCTACTTCGGGGTCTCAGGGCTGTCTAACCTTCTACTAAGGTCCCTCTTAAATGTCTCACAATCTCCTAATGTCACCATATCAGGGACCAAACTTCTATCAAACCACAGCAGATAGAGCCAGACAGAAGCTTGAAGAAATACGAGGCTGAGAGAAATGTAAAGAAATACAGCATCCAGGAAGGCAAACACTTCTTTGCATTATTGTTGCATTCTAGTGGTCCAGTCTTGAGTAGACCATAGTACAGGTGTGTAAATTATTTCTTAAACATTGTTTATAAAAGTGATTTGGAGGGCTTCATTGGATGCAAAGCTAGTTTAGTGGTTAGAGATGGATCAACACCTTAAGAGTGCTTGCCGCTCTTGCAGAAGACTTGAGTTTGGTTCCCAGCGCCCACCTTGCAAATGTCTGTAATCCAACACCTTATTCTGACCTTTTTTAGTATTTACACTCAAGTGCACCTATCCACACACAGACTAACACTCATACACATTTGAAGCATGATTAATAAAAACTCAGGGTCAGAAATTGGGGTTCAACCTGAAGATCCGAAAAGTAAAACAGTCAGCCACTGGCTTTTACCTCGACCTCAGACCGAAATGGTGATCCTGCCTCTTGAAATCTCTGAATGAGACTATGTCTGGGAGTTGTCTCTTCCCCTTCCCCCCATTTTATATTCCTCTCTAGGGCTGGGATTAAAGGTGTGCACCACTGGGATTAAAGGCATGCACCACCCGATTTCTATGGCAACTAGGGTGGCTACTGGGATTAAAGGTGCATGTCATTGTGGCTACTGAGATTAAAGGTGTGTGTTACCATAATCTGGTTTTGAAGGCTGACCAGTGGGACTGTTTTACTCTCAGATCTTCAGGCAGTCTTTCTTTATTAAAATACAATTGAAATGCCACTACATACATTCAATTATTTCTAACTAAAAACAAATCTTTAAAAGATTAGTTTAAAATCTTTTAAAAAACAAATCTTTAAAAGATTAGTTTAAAAAGAGCTTATCTAACGATGAGTATAAATGTTAGAAGACCAGAATTTCTTGAGATGGTAGAGATAGTTACACTGAGGACAAGGACAAAGCAAGTTAGCCAGAAAAGATGCGTGATAAGGAAGGTGTGGTATTAGAGCAGAAACTTAAGCTATCGAAAATATGACACTTTAAGAGATATCAAGGTGTCAAATACCTTACTATCTCATAATAACCCATACAAAGCACCAGTAAGAGCTTCTTTGTGACTTGCTAGCTTTCTGATTTAAGTGGATGTAAAGCTGAGGTGAGGGTGGATTTAAAGGGTATTCTGATCTCAACTCGAACAGTCCAAGGGTTAAACTGGAGGACCCTGACAGGTGTTGTCTCTGAACTGGTCAGAGACACTCCTAATCATTCTTTGAAATGAAAAGCAACTAGCAGACTAGCTCAAGAACAGTATAATGATTGAGTACATAGTTTGACAATATATATGATGGGGAGGTTATAGCAGCTGCTTCATAAACTGTCTGTTTTAACATAGCAGAGCTATCCAGTTATGGAAAAACTTGGAAGAAGTTGAACGTAGTGGTGCGTGCCTGTAGTCCCAGCACTTGGGGAGGGGGGGTAAGGCGAAGAGGAGTTCAGGCCATGTTGGGCTACACAGTACATCTGAGGGTCTGAGCTATGTGAGACTCTGTTTCAGAAAAATGAAGAGACACAGAAGAAAGGTAAATTCTTATTGTTAGTGAAAGAAGCCAGTCTGAAAAGGCCATCCATCTAGTGAATGATTCTGAAAATATGACTTTCGGGAAAAGCCAAGCTTACAGAGGGTGTTTGTTTCCTATGGTTGCTGTAACAGAAACCCCAGTGTGGGAGGTTTGAGGTCTGAAGTCAAGTGATAGGCAAGCCGTGTTTCCTCTGTAAAAGCATCATAGATTAGGGTTAGAGGAAGAAGGAGAGACAGATGGGGCATGGGTGATTTTCATGGCAAGCAAGCTATTCTGTAAGGGTGTTGTGACGGTGAACACACGACAGTATGCATGTTACAAAATCACAGAGTGTTCTTTATGGGTTTGAGTACATATTGGCATCAGGTTGTCAACTATAACGCATGTACTGTAGCCCTGTGAGATGAGAGAAACAAAGCATGTTCGTTTCCTATGGTTGCTGTGACAGGAGTCTGATAGTATGGGAGGTTTGAGGTCTGAAGTCAAGTGATAGGCACGAAGAAGGATTTGTGTCATTCCTTAGTCTTCACCTTCTTAAAGTGTTCTCTCTGAGTCTTCCAATTATCTCTCCTTTGTATATGTTTCCCTTTGTCCTTAATTTTCTTTCTTTTAAATAAGGACTCCCTTGTTTTAGAATAGGGTCTGTCTTAATCACCTTACCTTAACTACACCTGCAAAGACCCTATTCCAAATAAGGACACATTTCGACATACTGAAGACTAGAACTTTAACATTCTCTTTGTGTATCTGTCTCTAGCTATCTGTCTGCGTTCTCTCTCTCTCTCTCTCTCTCTCTCTCTCTCTCTCTCTCTGTCGCTCGCTTCAGGAGTACAATTCAACCTAAATGTAAGAGACCATGTAAGAAGGGAGAGGGAAAGTAGTGTGAAGAAATTCTGTTCTTTTTTTTCTATTTATTCTATGCTCTGAGAAGCAAAATTTATTGATCAAAAATACTAAAAGTTTAAAAAACTAAAAGCTAGCCCATCATATCATATAGGATAGATCTATCAAGTGCTCCTTGGGGAGGATGCCATCAGCCCCTTCAATGTCTCTGAAGCAACAGGTTTTATTTTTAATGCATTCTGAGACAGTCGAGACAACGACCTCTACATCCTGAAGACTTCCTATACTCTTGTCCATTATTTGATTTCAGATGTTCTGGAAATCAACAGCGTATAATTCTCTACAAAGGCCCCATTTCCTAATAACTGAGTGCTTGGTTGGAAACTCACCTACTCGTGACCTTTTCTTGTTTTATGCTTTCTATACAAGTGTGTATGTGTGAACACACACACATGTCTAAGGTGGCTTGTGCTTGCCACAGAACTTGACCCATACAGAAAAAGAATCGGGTTCAATCTTTTAAAAGAGTTTCAGGAAACATACACAGTGAGGCCATATGCCCATGGGGGAAAACTACAACAACCTTATAAATGTGAAACAAAATACTGGAAGATTTCTTAGGGATGGGAGAAGCTCAGTTGGTAAAATGCTTGGCACACAGGCAAGAGGACCTGAGTTCAGACCCCCAGCAACTGATCAAGATGCTGGACAAAGAGAACTATATGTGTAATCCCATCCCTAGGGGTGGATGGGATCATAAACCCTGGGATCTGATGGCCAGATAGTCTGACTGAACTGGTGAGCTTCAGATTCAATCTGAGACTGTCTAAAAAAAAAATAGGTAGTAGGTGATAGGAAACACTCCTTACAAAGAGCTAGAAAAAGGAATAGGGTCTGCAAGCTGCAGTTCTTCCTAAGTACTACCAAACTTAATGTACTTTACTCTTTTATGGTTTTGGAGAGGAAGTGGTGGGGAGTCAAGATTTCTCTATGTAGCTCTGGCTGAGCTGAAACTCACAAAGATTCCCCCTACCTCTGCCTTCCAAGTGCTGGAATTGAAGACATGTGTTGCCACACCTGGTATGTGTACTTACTCTTTAGGTATGAGTTGTAGCCATTCAAGTGATAAGGTATGAAGATTGTTAGATGTTGAAAATACCTTAATTTTGAAAACTGGAAATAACAATTGATTGCTCTTGAATCTCAAAGAAGAACAACAAAGGAATCAGAAAACATGGAGAAACATTCGTTTTGCTATGCTATGATTCTAAAATGTATCACTGTTAATGAACAAATGTCTTTTGCCTTTTTAAAAAGACCAAGCATCAATATCTGCCCCCACACACACATACACACATGCACAAATACACACACACACACACACACACACACACACACATCTGCATACTTACATGCACACACCCTACAAAACAACACTTAATTTCTTGATTAATATTATGCCCAAATCTGCATAATCCTCCAAAAGCCAACAAGGAAACTGAGTCCCATATGTAACAGCAAAGAGTCTTTGTTTTATGCAAGTTTGCAAACTTGGTCTCTCCACATGTCCAATGTATTGGAATAAATGGAGAGCCCCAAGCTCAGTTAGAATTGGGTTTTTATAGTAGTAAAGGCGGGAGTGAGGGGTTTCTGAGGTTCAGGACCCTTGACTGGCTGACATTTGTCTCGGGGTGTCCTGGTGAGTGTGTGCTGGAGGGTGATGCTATCTACAGTGGTTGGAACATTAGGCATTTTCTTTAGATGGTCTGTTCTTGGGTGGTGCTCAGGTAATCTTAGTTTATGGTCTTTCTTGCAACCAGGTATTGCTTCAGGGTAAACTACTGAGACTCAGGCCTCTATTAAACTTATCGATGGCTGAGTCCTACAATGGCAGGTGATAATGGTGGGAAGTAAAGAACTTCCTTTGGGTGGTCTGTTTCTATTTAGTTTATCATAGCTGGCTCCTACAGTTAAAAGATACTAATCAAAAATAGAACTCAATTTTTTTGAGGAAAAGTATCATATTTGATTTACTGGATATGGGTATACTTGATTCCCCATCTAGGGCAGGAGATGGAGAAGAAATAAAGTCATGCAGAGGCAAGAGAATCTCTATGAGTTCCAGGTCAGCCACAGCTACAGGAGGGGGAGTGGAGGAGGACAGAGGAGGAGGAATACACAAAAATACTACCCCCTATCTGTAAACGGAGGCTGAGTTCATTTCCCAACTGCTCAGACCCAAATAATCACACAGAAACTACATTAATTACAACACTGTTTGGCCAATGATTCTAGCTTATTCCTAGCTAGCCCTTACATCTTAAATTAACCCATTTCTATCAATCTGTGTATCACCACAAGGTTGTGGACTACAGGTAAGGTTCCTAAGGTTCTGGATGCTTACATGGCATCTCTCTAAGTCCGCCTACTTTCTCTCTATGTCTGTTCAGATTTCCCGCCTGGCTTTACTCTACTAAGCCACTGGCCAAAATAGCTTTATTCATTAGCCAATAACAGCAACGCATATACAGAAGGACATCCCACACCTACCTCCTTTGGAAGTACAGAAAAGGGAGGAAAGGGAGGCTCGGGAGCCCCTGAGGTGCTAGTGAAGTATGGAGGAAATGACTTGGGTCCCATCCTGCCTCTCTCCTGGACCATGAGCTCTGTAGAATCTTGAGCCAAGGAGAAGACAGTGTCCACGTTTTCTAAAACCTGAAGCATCCACTTACTCCTTAATCAGGGAGCATGCCTGCCTTTAAAAAGCCCAATGTGGGAAACTGTATTGGAAAGACAAATACAGTAATCAATCCCTGGCCCACATTTAAATTTTCCTAAAGTTTGTCAGGAATGTCGGTCTCATCTATGGATTCCTCCTTTAGCTTGCCTGTCTCTCTTGTGGCACCCAAGAGCTTCGTAGTTGCTAAATTCTCTCTGCCTGGACATTTCATCACCCTGCTTGTTGTGAGTTAATTCCTGTCCAATTTTACTGGAAAGTATTCGGCACCAGCTTGGGGGGAGGGAGGAAATGAGGAGACGTATGCTGCTGCTCCCCAAAGAAGGGGGAAATCACTTAAAATTCTACCTAGACATGGCTTCTCCTACACAAGAATAGTGCAATGTTCTGCTTAAGACCAGCCAAGAGCCATTTTCACAAATGCACCTCTTTGCCATACAATACGCACAAGCACACATACACACACATGCACACGCATAAACAAACACCCACATAAGCGTACACAAAAGCATACACATAAACACACACACGCACATACATAAACACACACCACACATAAATAAGCACATACACACACAAGCACACATGTAAACACACACACCACACATACATAAACACACACCACACATAAATAAGCACATACACACACAAGCACACATGTAAACACACACACCACACATACATAAACACACACCACACATAAATAAGCACATACACACACAAGCACACATGTAAACACACACACACCACACATCCATAAACACATACACAAGCACACACACATAAACACATGTAGTAGCACCCACACACAAGCACACACACATGTGAGCGTGAGTACACATACACAGACACACCCAACAGCTGAGAGTTATACCACACAGTACATAGATGAGTTTTTGCTTTCTACCAAGATACCCACAAAACATCCTCCACAAAGGCACTGGTCCACAGAGTTGCATGATAAAACACATTTGTGATTCCCCCCGTCCCCGTGCCCACAGGTACATACCCAGCCTATACCCAAATCTAAAGTAGTTTTTCTATGGTTAGGAAAGAAAAATGACCTTCAAGTAAGTAATAAAAGGTGGGGAGTAAGAGGGCAGAACTGGAGAAAGAACTGCACTGCATGGGGTTGTTTACCTATGCTGTTGTCCCTGAAAACCAGTGGTTTCTGGTCTTCTTAGGACCCAGGCTCCTTGGCCAGGCTCACTGACACTTCCAAGACACAGGTATAATAGGCATAGCACTGGGACTGTCATGCAAAAGCAGATGCCTGCGTAAACCTGATAGGCAGAAGCCACCAACCATCTCAGAGGGGATTGTCCCCACTAATGAAGCAGTACAAAACCTAAATGGTTTGCTCACAAGCAGACCTCTTTCTCCCAGCCCTGTCTGCTACTGCTATAGTTATTTAAGAGGTGGTTTTGCAGCCAAAGAGTACAGGAAAGGAAGAAGGCAGAATCTCCCGTCTTAATGTAGCAGCATCTTAGTCTCCCGTCCATGGTTGGTCAGAACAGCAGACAGGAGAAAAGTTTCCAGGTGACCACATAAAGGCTCTCAAATCACTTTTATTTTTTATTCTAATAATTATAGAGAGTTCAGACCAGAAAATGTATAAAGTTGTAGGGTCTTGGTGGGAAGAGAGCTTTCTATTTTCCCCTCCAAGTTAGGTTCCCACTCCACTCTTCAGCCCAAGCTGGACTTTTGGTGTCCCGAGTCCTTGACTGCATGCATGTCCCGCCACATCTGGTCTGAGAAAGACCTTTCTGGTTGGTGAAATACAAAAAGAAAACCTTGCTTCCTTCATGACTGCAACTCTCTTGTCAGAGTGAAGCAAAATAATTGGAGATTTTTAAAACCTCCAATAAAACCCCAAATTCAAGTTTCTAAAGATTCATAAACAGTTTAATACCTCAGAGAATGCAGAAAGTGAGAAAAAAAATCCAAGCATTGCATGGTTTTGTTTTTATTGGCTGAGATTTGATTTTTGTTTTTATAAACTGTACAAGCAATGAGGGCAAAATGCTTTTATGCCAATTTATTTTGATTTTTTTTTTCTGAACTCGTTTTCAAACAAAGCTGCCATCTTGTCATGGGCCTGGCTTTTCCCATCCTGATTTTCTTGCACAGGACAAGTGCCTCATCTCATCTGCATAGAAGGTGCTGGAAAGCATTTTTGTGATCTGGGTATAGCCAGAGTGAGCACCGAAGAATCCAGAGGAAGTGGAGGCCTCCTGCCTCACACAGGAAGCAATCTTCCAGCAGACCTTAAATGTCAGATTCCAGGCTAGTTTAACTAACCACTGACAGCTCCGTAAACAAAGCGAGGACAGGAGCCCGCTTCCCCTTTCCTGGGAGTCATTTTGGGTTTGGGGACTGTGGAGGAATTCTGGAACATTTGACTGCATTGCACAGATACACAAGGGAAGCAGGCTTGGTATTTGAAGGGCTGGAAATTCTTCCCAGAATCAAAACCATCTCCGAGGAGGTAGGAAAGGGTAAAGTGGTTGGATTACATCTGGAGAGAGCCGGGATTTTTGAGCTCCAAAGACTGAGCCTCCTTCCAGACTGCTGCGTCCTGGAGATATTTTTTTCTCCTATGATTTCTGCAGACTTAAAAAAAAAATCCCAATACTAACACTTTCAGAATATGCAAATGCCTGCAGGCAGCATTGTTGAGTTCTCTTTTACTCTGCCTACTCTCTATGTATTTCTTTTCTTGCCAGTTTTCTTTTCCTCTCTTTATTCCCCTCTTGCTTTTCTCTCTGTTCATTTTTGTGTGTTGTCTGGGGTTCAACGAGTGACAAAGGACAAGGCCATTCAGTCGTTCTGAAGTCACTTTGTCAATATTTGTCCCCTGCAAGTCCTTCTTGCTATTCTAAATATAATCCTGGGCTCTGACTTTTCTTTAGTACTTTGAGAATTGACCACTGGCTGCCTTTTCAGTACTCAAAGGTATTTTTCCTAAAAATAAAGAAAAGATGGAGGGGTGAAAATGGGAGGGGCTAAGGCAGGGACTCATTGGTGATCCAGACTCTGCCTCTTTCCTTTTAGATCCAGATTATCATCTGGGCTCCCTAAACCTGCAACCTCACCATGGATGACTTTGAACGTCGCCGAGAACTCAGGAGGCAAAAGAGGGAGGAGATGCGGCTGGAAGCGGAGAGGTAAGAGTCCAGGTTGACGGACACTCACGTTATCGGCAGGGCTCATTTCCAGTCATAGTGACTTCCCTCCGAAGGGCCAAGTGCGGCCATATTGCACATCAAATGATTTGCAAAATAGTTATGGATGTAAAGGAGTTTTCCTGTTAAAAGTCTAAACTTTACACTCAAAAAAAAAAAAGAGAGAAAATAGGAAATTTTCAAGGAAAAACAGAGATTGGAGAAGAATTGAATAATTGCATTTTTACCAAGGCTGTGTGCACTGGGGAGTTTGTAATGGTAATGGCAAGGCATGAACTAAGGCTTAAGGCCACTAATAATATTGAAATGACACAGAATCTAAATACCGACTATTGGAAGGCTCTTAGTAAGTCCCATAGAGTCTTATTTCAGATTTTATTCTTATTGGAAAGTCCGTGCCTGGTCATCTGCATCAGGAAGATTAGTACTGACGGTCTGAGTTATTGAGGGGAGGGTGCAGTTGGAAGCTGCCCTAATATATAAGGCCTTTGAGGTGGTTGGCTTGGGGGGCAGGTTGGAAAAATGAAGCTTTGACATGTGACATACAGGGTGGAAAGGACGGGGCATCTAAACTGCCCGTGATCAGATGTTTAAGGGAAGCAGGCCAGGCATTGACAGGGAGAAAATTGCTACATGGTTTTGCATGCCAGTAACTCCGGTGCTCAGATGCGAAGCACGGTGGGTGCAAGGGACCCCCCTATTGGAGTGCAAGACTTAAAACCGAAACCTGTAACCAAAAGTACCCTGTTCTCATGCTCTTCTCTTGTACGAACCTGGAGGAAGAATCCTAAAGACAATGGAAAGTCTGGCCTTGAATGAACTTGGCTATTCATGGAATGTCTATGCATGCGTCATTGCGCTGTAGACTAGGGAGCACATCATAGCTCTGCCTCTTAGCTTTGTGGCTCTGAGCAAGCGACCGCTAAGTCACAGTCGTCTTATATAAAATACGCATATCTACCCAGCTTCTGTGGTGGTTACAAAGATTATTGAGCTTTACCAATAGCCTTACCCATGTGGCTGGCACATCGTATGTACAGCTAATAGCTGTTGTTATTATTATTATTGATACTCTTAACCATCCTCACTAGCTAAGTAGCAGACACAGGTACACAGCTGGAACTAAAGAGTAATGCCAAGAGCAGGAAAGGCAATCATCGTCCTGAGAGGAAACTTGTCTCAGAATAGTCTGGGGGTCGGGATGAGCAGGAAAGGCAATCATCGCCCTGAGAGGAAACTTGTCTCAGAATAGTCTGGGGGTTGGGATGCGGCAACCTTTGGAGGAAGCAATGATGGAGATGAATCAAATGGAAGTTATCCCAACCAGAAGAGGGAGTTTGGGAAAGGGAAGAAGGGGAGATGGGGGGGGGGGATGTGTCCACCACACAGGATGTATCTATCCACGCTCAAAAATAAGAGTTAATCGGTAAAAATTTAAGACACACAAAATGAAGGAAATAGCAAAAGGACCAGTGGTTGACTGTTGTCTGGGTTTCTGTCCTGTCCAGTTCCCAGTCATTAGGTCCCAAAGAAAATCACACAGCGAGTCTGCATTAGTTATAAACTGATTGGCCCATTAGCTCAGGCTTCTTATTAACTCTGATAACTTATATTAGTCCATATTCTAGTATATGTTAGCCCCATGGCTCAGTACCTTTTTCAGTGGGACAGGTCACATCTTGCTTCTTCTGTGTCTGGACAGGACTGGGGAAGAATGGGCTTCTTCCTTCCCAGAATTCTCCTGTTCTCATTGACCCGCCTCTACTTCCTGTCTGGTTGTCCTACCTATCCTTCCTGCCTGGCTACTGGCCAATCAGTGTTTATTTAAAACATAATTGACAGAATATAGACAATTGTCCTACACCAGTTTCCAGGAGCTAAAGGGAGGGAGGGAGAACGTGTGGGTGGAACATGTCTATCAAAACCATCTGTGAGATGCTGTGATGGCAGATGCATGTTGTTGGGCTTGAACTTAGTGCAAATTGTGGAATCAGGGTGAAATGACACATGAATCCACTATGGCATCCATTGTGCAGGTCTGACACTGTGTGTGGAGTGTGGACAATGGCAGAGGCTGTGCCTGGGGAGGGGACAAAGAGAATATGGCAACTCTGTCATTTTCACTTCTCTGTGACCCTGAAATGAGAAATACAATTTATCAGTAGAAAAAAGAGGCGGGGCAGAGGGGTCTGACTAGGTGAGGAAATGAGCCACGTAAGCTCAAGGCGGAAAGGACCTGCTGCAGAGAGGAAGCGGAGAGCTTGAGAGAAAAACATCTTGGGACCTTAACAAGGGGGCTGTATGGAAGGAACATGGTGGTGAAAGCTGAGTACCAAGGACTCAGCCTATACAGATACACTGAGACCGGCAGAGTTGGTGTCAAGTATCTCTCTAGTCACGAGAGCCTGAGTCAGAGCAGTGACTAGGAGAAAAGAGATCCCGTATTGCAACTAGCAAACCTGTCAGGAGAAAGGGAAACTCACAGAAAGACCAAAGACTGTTAAGTCCCAGATACCAGATACTGCATGGAAGTAGAGTAAGTTAGCCTGAAATAGAGTGGTTCCAAGGGTCGGGGCTACGGATGCTTTCATTCGTTCCCAACATGTATTTATTAGACATCTCCAAGAAAAGCCTCTGCCTGGTCCCCAGTGGGGAAAGGTGAGGAGACTCCACTCTTGGTGGTCGCGGGAATAGTGTTGAATTTCAGGTAGAAACCACATGAACTTGGGGATTTTCTCCAGATGTTTGAAGACAGGAAACTTGGATTTTTTTATTTAGAAAGGAAGAGAAAAATCTTATAAGAAAGGTCCATGGGGGAAAACCCACTGTCATGGCTCCATAAAAGCTGAAGTCTTATCCCCCCTGCACCCCAAAAGCCAATATTAAGAGTAAGAGATCATAAGGGTATAATGGAAACTATCACAGGAAGCAAATTAGCAGAGAGATGGAGGAAGCCCAGGGATGGATGGGTTAGACCAGGGATGGGTTAGACCAGGGATGGGTCAGATGAGTGGACATAACAGGAGGAACATACCTCCTGTCCAATGCAGGGCTAGCTGGCCTTGGGTTCTCCTGGGCTCGCTCTTTACCCAACAAATGTCTGCTGAGAACCAATCAAGTTGAAGAGTGAACAGAGATGGGAGAAGGGATGGTGATCAGCAGACAGACCCATGTGTATCTCAAAGGACTGTTGGGAACAAGAGAACAGGAGAGCAGAGGAACAACCTGCAGAAAGCTGGGGCTTTGGGGAGGAAAGCATTGTCGGCATCACCTTGCATAGAGCTCTTCCGCCCCTTTGCTCACCGTGTCGGTAGGCAAATAGGAAGCCGGTGAGAAGAACGAGAGAACCGTCTCAGAGTGGTTTGAGCCATGGTGTAATTTATAGAGAATAAGCCTGATTTTCTCACTGCTGGAACCCTACCTACGGACTGATCACACAGCTGATGAATTCATCCTCTGCAGGGGGTGACGACGTTGGGAGGACAGGATTTATTTTCTGCTAGTGTCGGCCGTCAAAAGCCTACACATGGGGCTGGAGAGATGGCTCAGTGGTTAAGAGCACTGACTGCTCTTCCAGAGGACCTGGGTTCAATTCCCGGCACCCACATGGCTGTTCACAACTGTCTGCAGATCCAGTTATAGGAGATCTGACACCAATGCACATAAAAAAATAAAAAGTTAAATAAAGCATAAAAATATTTTTTTAAAAAAAATCCTACACACTAAAGCTAGATGACCTAGAACAAATATATACTAATTTATCCAAATATTGTTTAGACTGCGTTCCTGCTTATGCTTAACGCTGGCCTTATATTTGTATGTGTTGACCTGTTCATGTTTCAAAGTGTGCTATACAGTTACGCTATATTAGATTTAGGTAAATCCCTTCAACATTTGGTAAAAAAAAAAATCTGATCATTTACAGCAAGTAGTGAAAGTTAGGCTTGATAGTCTAGCCGGATCTCATGGGCTAGCACAGGGTGTGTGCAGGAAACAGATGGTCAAACCAGGAATCAAGGGCTTTCTAAAATCACAGTTCAGATCTGAGGACAAAGGGCACATGAGACCCTGGGCAAGTCCGTCTTCCTTTAACTCTAGACCTTGGCTTCCTCTTGCCTGAGCCATGAGTATTTTTTCAGGGGAATTAGAGTTCATTTCCTTTGGCTTTTGGTATTGTCTACTATTTGCAATAGGTCATATATTGCTTGTTTTGAAATCAAATAAATAATATGAAATCATAGATTTAAAAAAAAAAGTTATTGTAAGGCCCTGAGCAATTCACCTTGGGGCGGGCTGGGGGGAAGACTTGGCTTTCCATTGGATTTAGGGAACAAAAGGAAATCATCCCAGATGTTGAATGACAGTAGAGTAACTAAGCCTAAAGTGGAGTGGTCCCAAGGGTCGGGGCTACAGATGCATGTGTCCATACCCAGCGCATTGTTATCAGGCATCTCATCTGTTCTAAGCTGGTTCTGGGTACCAAGGAAAGGATGGAACAGCAGAGTGCAGAATTAGGAAGAACATGGGGTGTGCGCTCAACATATATAAAGCCAAAAGATGATTAGAAAACTATGGTTTTGTCACCCCAAACGTAATATGTGCCCTCATACGGGTTTGTTCACTAAAGCTGGCATAAGACCTTGGTATACATCACCCCTAAACCCCTGTGAAGAAAGGAATATCCCAGAACAAAAAAGAGTCTATTGGTTTTCCTTACCCACTAAGACTTTCCAAATAAAATATCTTGTTTTAGTTTGGTCTTACTGACTTTGGTTAAAAGATATAATTCTGATTTCCAGTGATAAATAATTAAAAACTTATATTCTCATTGAATGTCACAACCACAAATGAAGCTAAGTCAGGTTTCCAGGCATTTTTATTCCTCAGGAAAAGCATTTTCAAATGATCATTTTACAAGCCAGCCGCAAGGCTGGAGGGATGGTACTTGCTGCTTGATTCTAAAGACTGGAGTTTCCAGCACCCATGTCCAGCAGGTTACCAAAGCCAGTAGCTCCGGCTCCAAGGGATCTGACACCCTCTCCTGGCCTCTGTGGTACCCACACACACCCTCACACACCCTCACACAGACATACGTACACAGATGTACACACATTGAAATGAATTAAAAGCTAACTGCACATTTTATACTGTGTTGTCTTTCCCTTTCTTGGACTGCCATGGCCACCCAGAAACTCTGCCATACATATACCTTCGATCATATCCGACTTTTCCATAACATAGACTCTAACTGACATTATCCGAAGCTCTCTTTACTTGGTCACACCTGTGACTCTATAAAGCTTTCTGTGCTGGTGGTCCTTCTCCGTCACTTGGCTTTCTCGCTCTAACGTTTTGTGATGATGCCTTTAGAATTGCTAAAAAGAAGACACCTAATTCAGCATATAGGCCTAAAAGCCGAGCTACCTGGGATCCTGGAGCGGGAACATTGTGAGTTCAAGACCAGCATGGGCAGCTTAGTAAGATCCTGTTTCAAAATAAAAGTGCAACAAGACCGGCTATGTACTTCAGGGTGGAGTACTTGACCAGCACACTGGAGGCTCTAGGTTCAAGACCTGGCACCACAGCAATAGATGAAGGAATGAATGAGTTAATGAAATGTTATAATAAATACATATATACATATACGGAGAGTATCTATGAGGTGCAAGGTCTATACAGAACTGTAGAGACCAGCAGTCACCTGTAGGTAGAGTGCCAGGAGTCATGAAGCTCGTACCTCAGGTGAAGTAGAGAGCTCTTAGCCAAAAGCAGAAGAATTGCAATTGGCAGAAGGGAGTCTGTGCATCATCCGAGAAAATCCTGAATGGATTGTTTCTAAGCAAATGACATTATCGGTACACATTTCAAGTTCAATTACTTTTTAGTCAATTACCTATTTGACTAAATGAATAAGTAAATCAATAAAAATTTTCTTTTGCTTTTTTTTATTCTCCACTAGCCTCGTGGGAATAAACAGTTACTCAGCCCCGTTCTGCTGCTTTTTCTCTTTCTGGGTTTTACTCCACACCTCCCAACGCTGCCAGCATCTCTGGCTTCCTCAAGGCACCTCCTTGTATCTGCTGCAAGTCATTGTCTTCTGTGCTCATTGTCACAGAACTGGAGCCCCTGTTTCTGTGTCCCTTCCTCTTCTTCCTCCTGGACTCCCTGTGCTGACTGTGGATGCCCGGGCATTTATATCGCTGAGTAATGCAGACATCAGAAAGGACCGATCCATTTTCAGGGTCAACTCCTTCCTACTCAAGTACAGAGACACTCTGAGCCTTTAAGATGTAGCCAGTGAATATGGACCAATAATACCTCAGTAGACCTCGCTGAAAAGCATAGGCACATACAAACACAGAAAATATGTATGCTCTATATAAATGAAGAGGCACCACGAGGCATCAGGATCAAAGAGGCCAAGCTTAGCAATGATAGTCATGGTGTTGGCATTAGGACCTATAGTGCCAATCCTAGGCTTGTCCTTTATGGGCTGCCCATTGTTAAGATGGGCAAGCTTTCAAATTTTTTGCTTGCCCCTGTGTAAAATGAAGACAATGAAAGTCTCCACTCCCTAGATCTTTATAGCATGAGAGGAGATAATATAGAAAGCATTGACACAGGGCTCAACATTTTGCTTCAGTAGACATTGCTCTTAGTCATTAGTGGTCCTTTGATTCTCTGAAACACACACCCATTAAAAAAAAAAACAAAATTAAAACCATAATTGCTTTTTAATTGGTATTTTGTTTTTGTATGTCTCAGAGAATCGCAAGCGTCCTAAGCTAGAAAGTTGGAGTTTGCTACTTGGTGACAGCTGTGTGTGGTGGGTACAATGGGGGTGACAAGGTTCCATCTGACAGAAGAGGTAGCGTGAGTTCAGGCGGAGCTCTTCTTTCCCACATAGCGGGCAGGACCCTGAACTCTGGTGTACCTCCTGAGAACCAACCTGCAGTGCGATCTCTATCTGTGCGGAGATCTCCCGTGGCCTCACGTTGTCCACACCAGGTCCTCTGGCCTCCAAGCAGAGGGCAGCGCCCTCACTTTTCAAGTCATGATCCCAGCAAATGCTTTCTGCACCCACTGCCGGCTCCTCTTTCCATCAGAAGAAAGGCCTCCATTGTAGGCTCGTTATCAGATTCCGAGACTCGGAGACATAAATAAGGGAAAGAAAACACGCTAGCTGTTTTCATCATTCATACATTTTTATGGGCTTCTGAAATATCTTGGTGATTAGACATTTGAAAGTAAATATTTTTACTGCTCTAGAAAAACAAGCAATTTTAAAAAATCCATTTGATCCACAAAAATTCCCTTCTAGAACATATCATTGACATTTTCCCCCATGATTTAATACCAAGGCCAATCGACAATTAAACTACAGACAAGTACACATAAAAACACTTATTCAGAATGTTTAGATCGCGACCTTGAGTCTCAAGTACAAGTCTTTAAAAACACATTTTAAAATGTCTGAACAGAACATTATTTTCCATTAGGAAGTTAAACGAAACATTCTTTTGAAACTGTATAAATCATTAACATAGTTACATTTGCCAAAAATGTTCTCTTAGAAGATTGATTATTCCAGAAAGAAGGGGGTGGGGGAAGGCTAGTCTTTGGTATCAAATTTTGTTTCTGTTAAACAAATTTTGTTTCTGTTCTATTAAAAGTTCTTTTAATAATTAGATTGAAAGCTATTTTTAAAATGTTTCTGTAGCATCTTATGCACATGTTTTAAGATTTATTTTTGTTTCTGTGGTATGTCCGTATGTGTATGACACACACGTGTGTTGAGGGAGAGGAGGGCCCTCTGAGACCAGAAGAGGATTTTGAATCCCTCTGGGGCTGAAGGTATGCGAAGTTGTGAGCCACCCAGCTAGGTTTCTGGGAAGAAAACCGAAGTACTCTGAAAAAGCAGGAAGCTGAGCCATCTTAACCATTAAGCCATCTCTCCGTTCTCTCTTTATGCATATTTGAGAGTGTTCAGTTTCCGTCCAGCCTGAGTGCAGGGAAATGGACAAACGAGGTGATTTCCAGTGGCTGAGCTGTGAGCGCGATCTCTCCCTTTCAGGCTAGTGAGGCTGGACGCTTAGTCTCTGGCTGGCTGAGCCCTTTGGAAATGTAGAGCTTTTTTCCTACAGGGGGCCTCGCAGGCGGAAGTAGAGACGTGGGACCGGCCCTGAGAATTACAGACCAGCTCCCTGTCTCGGCTTCCTGACCCCATGAGATGATCCGGCAGCCTCACACTCCCACTCCCGCAGACAGAATCTGGTTCCGCCATTGCACCTTTCCCACCATGATGGCTTGAATTCCCTAAGCCCCGAAACAGAATAAACCTTCTTCTCTTACGTTACCTCTGCCAGGCGCTCTGTATCTCGCCACAAAGTTCACACGCTTGTGCCGAATTCCCTTCTTTCATTCCCCTCCTCTTTTTCTAGATTGGCAGTATCTTTACCCCTGTCAATTCCTAAGTTAAGTGACCCGTCTAAACCAGTTGACTCGAACGTAGTAATTCTTCTGGTCCTGAGAGTACCCTACCCTGTAAGAGCATCAGGAAGTGGCTCTATCTAAGTGGTACGTGTTCAACCACAACACCAGGACTCTTGGTACAAAGGAACTGCCATGCTGGTCCATAACTTTATTCCCATCTGAAAAAAAAAAAAATCTGGCATATTAGCTAGTCAGAAGTCCTCAAAACACTAGTGAATTTTTCTTTAAGTTTCTATATATGATGTGTATAAAGAACCAGGCATGGTTTATCTGGGAGGAGACAGGATGATGTGGTGTTTAGGTATTCCGCGCGCTGATAGCTACTACTATTTATCTTGAAAAGCTATGCCAATGTCTCTCACTCTTCTTTAACAGTGAGAGGGAATAATGAAATCTCTCACAGTCAGGACAAGCTTTATATATCCATGTGGAGAAATCAACACAATGATGGTTTCAGAGGTCCAGTGTTACTCAGATTATATCGTTGCTTTGATACAAAGAAAGGTTTCTCAGAATTTGAATGTTGTAGCTTTGCTAACTACATCCTCACAGCAAAACTTCTTTCCCTTGGTGATCTCCATATCCACTGCGCTGTGTCTGCAGGGGTGGGAAGAACCAAGCCTTTTGGTTGTCCATGTCTAAGCTTGCTATACAAAGATTTTCAAATCATGCATTCGTGATACATATTTTATTTTCAATGTAATAACCATCACATCGCCCAGAAAGTCACTTTAAGAATCCAGTTTAGCCAAAATTGTGGAAATAAGCATCAGCCCCAAATTTCATTTACTTTTTGGAGAAAGGAAGCTGTCATTTGTTCGCAACCAACCACGGGCCAGGTTCTGGGTCACAGACCTCAGAGACATTGTCTCTGCTGTCAGAGCAACCCTAGATTTCACGCCGTGTTCTCTGGGTCTGAAAGTTTAAATAATATTTGCATGTCATTGATGGGGCGCAGCTCTGCCTGCCCACCCCAAAGTTTAGGACCTTCCTCTATAGCAAAGGCGGCAGTGGGCATTTCCACCGTTTGACTGATTAGCCGAGCTAAAGGTCATCGCTAAATAACTTCACCCGGCGGGGAAATCTTCCAGCACCCGTGTGTGCTCACAGGCTGGATGAACTGCTCTTCACGGTCCCTGGGATAAACTGACCTGTAGAGACTCAGTCATTGCGTTCCTCGCCCTCAAAACACAAAAACCTCCTGTGTGATTACCGTGTGGCGGAAAGCGGAAACAGAGGAGGTAAGCTTTCATCCCTCAGGCTAAAAAAAAAAAAAAAAAAAAAAGCTGTCTTAGACCGCTGACTTCCCCCCCTCCCCCCCAGTTGACAGTGTTCAGAGGAGACTACATCACGTCACTCACAAAAGCCTTAGGCTGTCCTTGTAGGGGACCACAAATCACTTGGAGACTGTGGCAAACACTATGGACTTTGCTCCAAGAGAAGTGCATATCTGCACCCCCAAACCACGGCATATCTGCACCCCCAAACCACGGCAGCTTACTTTTTCTGGTACCGTGGATCTCCATCCACAGACCTCCTGGCCCTCTCAGCTCAAGGCTAAGAATCTATGATCAAGGGAGTTTTGGCAAAACTTCAATTTGCATATGAAAAAACTTTAAGAGTTTAAGGAGTCTGCCCCACCCCCCCAAGATCTCTCCTTTCTAAGCTGTGGTGGATTACACGGTATGGATAACTGATGGTACCTCAATTTTTCTGTCTGGAAGAGGCACGCTTTGGGGAAGAATTTACCTGAGTCTATTTCATATAGCCTTTTTTACACTTAAAGACAACTTATGGATAATATTTCTAAATAAAATTACTTTAGGTCATATTGTAATGAGCAAAAAAATTTAAGGTAAGGTAGGTGCTGGATTAATGGCTCAGTGATTAAAATGTCTTGGTTCAGTTCCCAGCATGCATATTAGGTGGCTCACAGTCACCCACAACTCCAGTTCCAGTGGTTCTTACGCCCTCTTCTGGCTGCCACAGGCATTGCATGCATGCGGTGTTCACATAGCCAAACAAACAGACATACACACACACACACACACACACACACACACACACACACAAATACATAATTTTGTTAAGGTGAGAGGATAGGCCAAAGGGGAGCTGCCAGCTTCAGGAACCTGGGTCTCAAGGTTGAATGAAGAGGCAGTGAAAGGAGCAGAATTTGCAGCTGGAATTTTCTCTTCACAGATTTTAAAGTCTATTGCTTGGCATGATTTCTTTAAATAGTCCTCCATGGTAGGACTAGGTTGTCAGAGCGCTCTGTCCTTAAAGTTTCACAGTAACAAGTCAACCCCACCAAGGGGCTTGTTTCTCTAAGCACATAAAAGGTGAGAGCTGATTGGATTCTCACCAGTAAATTTACCTTTCCCCTCTGCTGTTACTGTCACTGAAGGAGGGCAGAGCTAATGTGAGACAGAAACAGATGCCATCCAGAGGGCAGGACTCAGGTTCAAATCCTGGCAGGGTTACCAAGTTCAAGTCCATCTGTCCTCCACGACGCCACATTATCACCTGGAAAACAGCCTCCCGATAGCCCTCCTGCCAACACCACACCTGACACAGTCCACAGGCAGCATTTGCTCATACTGTTTTCCCCATAGACTAAATTACTATCTCCCAGGAAGCTCAACCCATTGACAGCTGCCCTCTGGGGTATCACTGAACCAGGCATTGACCCTGTGTTGTTAGCCTAGTATCTAAGTATTAATTGGATCAATTCCACATCAGCCTGCTTGAAAGCAGTTGGAGAACCATATGAAGGAAAGTGTACCTTTTTGTTAAGAGTCTTTACAGTTTTCAGTGGTTTGAAGTTAAAGCAATAGTAAAAGGTAGTGTGGTCCCTAACACATTAGGATTTATCTCCAGTAAATGAATCTTTATGTTTATTTTTCTTTATATATTTCAAATACTTCTGTCTTATGAAACCATAATTTTTTCCCATTATATAATTTGTGGCTCCCATACTATCAAAACAACAGTTAGAAGTTCTCAGTAGCAGCTATATGTGTGTGTGTGGTATACGTATATATGTGTATATCTGTATATGTATAGTCTATATATACACATGATGAAAGTTATGAGTCTGATTTTTACAAAATAATTTTTAATCGTTTTATTCCAAGTAACTGTTTTTACCTATTTTAATCATGAAAAAGTTGACATACACAAAATAATATGATACGCTACAGATGGAGGGGTCCTAACTCATCGTATTGCACAGCCCTATGTGCTCCTAACTTCACTTTAGAGCTAGCACATTGCAATGCCCCTAGTGCCCTGAAGGCTCCTCTCCAGCGCCTTCTTTGACTGCTCTACTTAGGTAGGTAGCCAGGGTTCTGAATAATCCATTAAGTAAAAGCAACATTCTGAATGAGGTCACTCGACTTCGGGTAATGACTTTGAGAGAGCCTTGTTGTGAGGCATTCACAAAGATTGCCTCTAGACTCTCAGGTGAAGATGGTAACAACTGCCCACTTCCTCGAGAGGGCTTGGAGATTTGCCTTTCTGAAGGCAAAGGAGCAAGGGATTCACATGGTATCTCCCGCTAGGAACATCAGTGAAGCATGAAGTCCTATGAACAAAAAACTCTCATCCAAAGGTGGAAAGAAAAAAAAATGTAACAAATACTATCAAGTTCTTTTTTTTCTTATGTTTTCTCTTGCAGGTTTTGTTGTTGCTGCTTTTTTTGTTTGTTTGTTTGACTATCAAGTTTTTATGTCAAGTCTGTCACTTTGAATTTTTCTCACCCCAGTCCATCTGAGAGATCCACATTTGTTACCGCCATTTGGCCAGGTGAACCTAGCAGGCCAGAATGATTGTAGAATATTCTAGAATGTGCACTAGGGGAACTCTCACTCAGTTGTTTGGGAGTGTTCTAGTGAGGTTCTTGACCTTATCATCTCTCAGGTTCAGGACAGTGCTGCAAGACACCACCCTGGGGCTTGGAACCCTCGTGAGCTGGGAGGATGCAGCCCTGTAAGTGGCTTCTCATTCATCTGGGAAGAAGATGACAGAGCCGTGAGCCGGCTTCATGAGTAACACCAGATCCCCGCTCTGGCTGTCTGTGCCGTGAACGGTGTTCTTTGGCAGTCTTAGAGATGTGCTTTAGTTTGTCATAACTCTGCATTAATTCAGACACCTCTGGCTTTGAATTCTTAATTATTTATAGCAGGCTTAGGAAAGTATAACTCGGAACTATATGTAAATAAAGGATTTGATTAACATGTGAAATATGTAAGCTACATTCCAAGGCTTTGTTTTTAAACATCGGCGAACACGTCCTTGTAAACGTTTTAAAACAAATCTAGAAACATTCGCTTTTATTGAAAAGCTACTTTCCTGATCAGAAGTCATTTTTCCTTTGTTCATTTCTTTCAACACATGCCCGATTCTTCTGTTAGTCTGGTGAAAGTTGCCAGATACGCCTGCGTATTTTTTCAAGGCTGTATTTCTGTTAAAATGTCTCTTCGTTTACACTGGCCTCTTCTTCCAGTAAGTCTAGATTAGTGCGATCTCCGCTATTAGATTTAAGGTAATAATTATTACTTAATACAGAATAACCAAGTTTAAAATAGGGGAGTCTAGTGTCCAACTCAGTCCCTCCCTACCTTCCATACAGTTCCTTTGTTGGAATAAAACTCTTGGTAAAGTACACATCAGCCCCTATAAATAGCAGCGTCAGCCTGTCCATTCAGGACAGTCTCCAGAGAGTGCATCTTAAGCCCACGTTGTTTAGAATAGGAAACATTTCTGGTGTTCATATTTTCCGTTGTGGATGACACGGATTGCTCCATGTCACACACCTTCCCTGGCTCCCATCCTCCTGCGCCCCTTAGGAGTTTAAATGGGAGATTCTAGGGGATCACTCAGTATGTACTTCTGATTTTTCTGTGGGTGCCTTGGGAATTTTGCGGACATCTTGGGGCTCTACAAACGAAGCCTTTGAGAACTCAGAGAGCGGAATCTGCCGCTGGGTGACAAAGGAGGCCTTTCTTTCTAGAGATGGCCGCTCAGGTGCAACCACAGTCAGCTCCACCGTAGACTCCCACAGGAACCCTCGCGCCCGCTGTTGGCAGGTCTCTCCGGGGAACTCGGGAGACTAATCAGGAAAATAAGTGGGCAGGAAGTGATTGAGCACACAGACAGCATGAGATGAGAGGTTATCATGCCGGTTCCAAGGCCGGGGGCATCGTCAGGTCGAATTACGCGGCACCTTTCCCAAGGCACTATTGGCAGCTCTAGTAGTGCGAGCCTCTGCCCACACCCACTCCTTCCTTGAACGGTTCCTCTGTTTCTGTATTCAAAGCTGTTGTGTAAACCTTTATTTTTTTAAGCGGGGGAGGGGGGCTCTTGGGGAGATGTAATGTCTCCTCTTTATTTCTCTTTCCTTGATGAATAAGAAAAGAACTACTGTTGATGGGACCCAGCTTTGTATTTTGCTTTGTTTAATTTTTTTCTCATTTTTTAATGGTGCAATAGACAGAGTTGACATAAGCTCCTAATAGCCATCAACCCTCCTGTCTTACCATGAAAGCTACCCATACCAATTAAAGGTATTTTCTCTGAGCCAGTGTCTGCATGCATATCCTGGCTACTCGGGGAATGCCATCACTACAGCTGCTCGGTGCCTCCTGATCAGAGCAAAATGAAGATTTTATAAAATTAAAGACTGCAGCAGGGTGGAAAGTGCCAAACATTTTAACTCTTAAGCACCTCACATCACGGGCACCGAGGTAACAATGGCCTCACTGAAGCACTGTGGCAGAGCTGAACTAAGGGGGATAAGGGGCCAGTTCCCGCGAGAACCGCCTCGGGGTTACCCATAAGGGCTGGTTCTGGTACTCTGCTGATTATCCGTTCAGAAACGAACACATTTGTCCTCGCAGTCTGAGAAGGGGCTGAAGGTGCAAATCATTGGACAAAGACTCGGAAACAACCAAACCAAAGAGCGATCAGCTCTTTGTGTAGCTCACAGCCTTAAGCATAGAACTCATGTTCTCACACTCTTACTAACTTTTAGTTACCATGCATAACTCCAGCTCCAAGGGATCTGATGCCCTCTTCTGGCCTCTGTAAGTTACTGCACTCACACATATGCATGTAACGCCACACAGGTACACATGTATACACATAACTAAAATGTGTTTTATATATGTGTGAGATATATGAAAATAACCTATAGATCAAGGATGACAGAAAGGAGAGTGGATATAGCTGTAGGAGATCATTTACACAGTTAACATCTTTTTAGGTGGCTGATGATGTGAAAAAAATATTACCTAAAGTGTAAATGATACCATATGACCCCGCTATTTCTCCTCAGGGCTTACACCCAGAGAACATCATACCCTCCCATAGACATATATGAACACTAGTGTTCATTGCTGCTTGATTTTCTACAGCAAAGAATTAGAAAGAACTAATTGTCCATCAACAGATGAATGGCTAATAAAAACTATATATACAAGGCAATACTATCCAGCTCTCATGAAAGATGAAATCACCAAGCTTGCAGGAAAATGGATGGAATTAGAACGTTATATTATAGAGGTCACACAATCTCAGGAGGGGAAATGCAGGTTCTCCCTCATATGTGGAATCTAGCCAATACATGTTCATATGTAAACAAACCACACATGGGTACAGAATTAGCATGAAGACAAGATAACAAGAAAGGCTAAATACTAGGGATGGGGAAGGGCTAAACACGGGTAACAGAGATGAGTGGTGAACGAAGGTGGAAAGCTAGGCTTTTCTTTCTTTTTATCTTTAGTTATGTCGTAGATTTTCATTTTCAGTAGTGGGTAACTGTCTAAAAATATATTTGATAAAGAAAGTATGAAATCCAATGTAAAACTCCTCAACTTTCATTCCGAATGGCTACTGTAACCATATAGACGTTCACTGAATTATACAGTTTTTGAGTTAAATTAATTTCAACAAGTGATTTTTTTTTTTGCAACTTCTTTTTAATGAGGATTTTTTTAGTTGTTTTGGTGTTTTGTTTTGTTTTAAGGGTAAAGGGTGAAGCAGGCGGACCTGCACTGTGCTGACGAGGCGTGATGATTCACAGCCTTCTGATTCCTTTCTGTGTAACTGTGTGGGGAGCTGCAGACTGCGCTCTGGTCATACACCGTGTTTAAAGGAAACTAGGACTTCTCAGCCTGCTTCCTTCATCCCATCCGTCTCTCTGGCCCTCAGGCATTCCAGGTTGGGAGCAGAGAAAATGCTATCAAATGTCACTCCTCCTAGAGTGTGTTACTTCCCTGAAGAGTTTAGGACCCCAAAGCCATTTTCTCTTCCTTTTCCTGAAGTTTGGAATGGAGGAGCAGATTGAAAAGACTTGGAACAGGGAGGGATATAATGTTGCTATTCCCAGTCTGACTTGGCTTCTGAGCAGGCAGCAGCAATGAAGAGTGCCCCCTGCTTGTCCATGTCTCTAATCTCCTGCCGAGGCCTCTTGTAACAGGGTGGAAAGGTTCAGACACAAGCAGAAGGACTGATTTCTCCCCTTGGGTCTCACAGAATGCTTTTAGCATGCGCGAATCAGTACTGACAATTTTGTTAGGTCTCGAAACTTAGAACAAGCCGGCAGAGGCGGTATATGCTTTTAATCCCAGGCAGAGGCAGACGGACTCTGTGATAGAGGCCAGCCTGGTGTACAAAGTGAGTTCCAAGACAGCCAGGGCTGTTACACAGAGAAACCCTGTCTCAAAACCAACAATCAAAAAAAAAAATGTAAGAAAGAAAAAAGGAAGGAAGGAAGGAAGGAAGGGGAGAAAGGAAGGAAGGAAGGAAGGAAAGAAGGAAGAAAGAAAGAAAGCGACCGAAGGAACCCAGGGCAAATGGCTGAGGTACCTATTTAATATAGCAAAGCTGGCTCTGGCTGGGGTCTCTCTCAGTCCCTACTGAGCTCACTCCCCTTCCTCCAGCTTCCCTCTGTAACCCAGCCATTTTGGTCCTTTTGGACTCTTGGTTTCTAGGCCCCCCTCTCTTTTCTCTTTCTTCTCTTCCTCTCTCACTCTCCCCCACCCCCTCCTCTCATGACCTGGTTCAGCCTGGACCCTTCCAGATGCCTCTGGCTATTCTCTCCCTCATACCTACAGTAAGTCTTCTCCTCAGCCACACATACCTAGGAGCAGTCATGGCCTTATTTTTTTTTTTTTTACCCAGTATTCATGTATATCCACAGACCAAACAGAAAATAGACCCTAGATCACAAACTAAACTCCTCCAGGCCTAGCACACAACTCTGAACGAGTACAAATACTTCTGTATTTGTATCTGTGTGCAGGCAGAATTTAGTTAGATTTGCTAAGTTGCGTAAGCAGAGGCAGAACTGTTACCGACCATTGGAGTATCCCCCAAGAAGTAACCATTAGTATCTTTTGTGAAGTTCCATTGCTCCCAACTGAGCCTTACAGCCACTGGATTTGAATTCCCTCTTCTGCTCTGGATGTATGGGGAGAAGGGCAGCGTTTATTCTTCGGATTATCGCTGGACTTTTGTATCATATAATTTTGGCCATTTGCACTCCCGTTGCACTGTGGGAGAAAACAATAAGAATAAAGGAAGAGTCCATTTCCTTGTTTGGCTGTAGCACTTAAGCCCTGAGTATCACTTGCAATTGGTATCTGCATTGTAAAACCAGATAATGGTCAAATTGAAGGGTTCAGCCCCAAGCCTCTGGAGTCCACCGGTGAGCGGACTGTATAATCAGGGCTCTCTCTAATGAAAGGCCAAGCCTGTGGTTGGGAGCAGTAGAGTGCTCCAGCTAATCCCAGGAGGATGGGAGAAGCAGTTGATGACCTCACGCTAGTATTTACCAACTCTTTCTGAAACAGAGGATGGCTAACAAGTGAGTGGGGTCTGCAGTTGAGACGCTAAATGGTGCATTGTTTTCTAGCGTTGGGAAATTATGATGGAGCAAGAAAGGGAAGACCAAGGGGGAAAGCAATGCCCTACAACTAAAACTTAAAAAAAAGAAAAATCAAGTTGTGTACATTTTATTTTTAGTAAGGATCTTCTTTTTTCGTCTCTTCATAAATAGTTCTGCTTGCACTAAGGGGGAGGGGTGTGTCTAAATTGAGTAGACGTTGTTCAATTCTCTAACACTGAGTCTGTAAATAAAGTTAATGAGCTAGAGCATTAAGCATTGTGGGCCTCGGAGAACGATTTGAAGAGCCTCAGAATTGTGTCTGTTAATTAGTTTCATTTCATCTTTGATTCTTCAATCTGCTGGGAGTCAGAAGGAAAGATAATTTGGAGGTGTCCTAGGAAGGTCCCGGATTCTGCAATGCCCGGGAGAATCTCAAGATCCGTCAGCCCTCTCTCCTTTGAATCATAGTTTAGAAAGCTGTATTCAGATTGCATGTCATTGGCTCTC
Organism: Microtus oregoni; assembly: GCF_018167655.1. Taxonomy (NCBI): domain Eukaryota; kingdom Metazoa; phylum Chordata; class Mammalia; order Rodentia; family Cricetidae; genus Microtus; species Microtus oregoni. The sequence continues at coordinate 30,138,757 of NW_024543085.1, forward strand.
AAATTTAAAGTTAGTGCATGCTTTTAAAAAAAGTATCTCCATTTTAATTTATTTACATTGAAAAGCTTTTCACATCAGCCCTGGCTTATATATGTGGGGGAAAAAATGAATATGACTTTGTATCAAATGCCCCACCCCCACCTCACCCTGACTGGGTCTGACAAAATGAAAGGAAACAAAAGCTCCTTCCCTGGTCCTAGTCTATAAAGGAATGAACAGGGTCAAGAGAGATGGCTCAGCAGTGTACAGTGCTTACTGTTGTTACAGAGGACCCTAGCTGAGTTCCCAGCACCCACACCGGGCAGCTAATAACTGCCTTTAACTCCAGGTTCAGGGATCCAGCGCCCCCTTCTGGCTGCCACAGGCATCACAGTCCCGGGTGCTTGTGTGCGCACTCACACACACACAAACGCACACACATAATTAAAAGTAAAAATGCAGTCTGTAAAAGTAAACAGACAAATAAAGAACTCATTTGCTTTTCCTTCTTTAATAATAGTGAGTTTGATTTTATTACCAAATAATTCCAAGTCAAATTGCATCCTGATGTTGAAAACCTTTCTTCCACTTACCTATTTCTGATCTCCTGCTGTGGGGCACCCCAAGAAAGGCACCTGGAAATTCTGCAAAGGGGAGTTTTTGATGAATCAAACATATAAAGTTCAAGCAATACTGACAGTTCAGCCTGGATCAAGTAGAATTCAATTCTAATTTAGCAAATCTAAAGAAAGGGGATGAGAAGGAACAGCCAAGCTCAAAGCCAGGGGTGCCACTGGGGATGCCACTCACTGTGAGAGGCTGTGTCGCCCTCTGCATGGGGTGAAGTATTCTTTGGGTTCGAGTTTGTCTCTGTTCTGATTCTGTATTGAGGAGGAAATCTTTCTGCAGTTTCCTGGCATTATGGGTTGGGAACCAGGAGGTGATGTGGCCAGTGAATGAGCTCTGAGGGTACTAAAGAGCTAGACCATCTCTTCTTCCTTCATTATTGACATTAAGATACGGATGACCATCTCCCTTGTGGGCCACCAGCCATCCTCCCTGAGACCTGCACACCCTGGAACTCCTGAGATTCCGTTCCTGAAGCAGCAGAGTTCCTAGGTTCCAGGAAATGCCAGCTGCGGCCAACAGGCCTTCTTGATACAGTGGCTCTGTTCCGGTCCTCTTCAAGTGTCAACTACTTATTGTCCATCTGCTGTATACCTGGACCATTCTAAGCTTTATCAGGGGCAGAAAGCTATTAGGCTGTATCTCTGAAGCCAAAGGAGTCATTTGGTAAGAAAAAGTATTTCGAGAAGGTGAATAAGCAAGCAAGATTGCCCATAGGTACACATTTATCTCTAAAGGTGTCATAATCGTATATTGACCATATGATATGATATTATAAAACAGGATGGCACCTAACACATTTGCATACATACAATGAAATGTAGATGAATAATGACCACAGTGACTATAGTATTCAAAACACACAGTAGACTATTTCTCAAGAAACAAATATGCTTTAATCCAGGTCTGATTTCCATAAAAAGAAATTAATGCTTTTCAAGACCTTATATACTGTCAGTGGGGAAAAAAAATCTGGATTTGATTAGAGCTATAAAAGTCGTGTGCAAATTTAATATCCAGATTTATAAACTGGCCACCAGAAAAAGCATTTGTGATTATGGGAATATCTAGATACTTTGAATAAAAATAGTCCACACCTTGGGCTGGAGGGATGGCTCAGAGGGTAAGAGCACTGACTGTCCTTCCAGAAGTCCTGAGTTCAATTCCCAGCAACCACATGGTGGCTCACAACCATCTATACTAAGATCTGTTGCCCTCTTCTGGCATGTGTATACATAATAAATAAATTAATTTTTAAAAAAAGAAAAAATAGTCCACACCAACAATGCTGCGGCTTCTTTGAAGATATGACCCTTTCCCCTGTATTATAATATATCCTTATCATCCTTGTGACTAGCTCACGATTTCTTTTGCCATTTAATTGCATCTATGTACAATAAATTTATAATGTACAATTATCTAAAATATATCACTATAACTGGGAATCAATTTCCTGTGTATGGAAGTTCTATATACTCTCCTTTCCTAGAATCATACAAAGTAGATGACTATAATATGATGATGATAGTGATGATGGTGATGATGGTGTTGATGATGATGATGGTGGTGGTGGTGGTGATGATGATGATGATGATGATGATATGATGATTTTCACCAGGACCAGAAACAGGGCTTTGTAGCAACCATTCATTCAAGGAGCTAGTCTGGGCCCTATCATTTCCAAGAACTGTTTTGATAGGTGTGTTTCAAACTGGGGTAGGGGATGTGTGGTAGAGACACATGTTCCTTTTTCATTTAGTGTGTGCATTTGTGTGTTCATGCATACTCTGTGTTGAGGTCAGAGAATAGCTTCTGAGACTTGGTTCTCTCCTTCCATTGCCTGGATTCCAGGGATGGAGCTCAGGTTGTCAGGTGACAGGCACGTTTATCCACTGATCCATCTGTCCAGACCAGTAGACCTTCTAAGATAGAAACTTTTCTCTCTGAAGTGGGAAAGAGTAAGAAAGGGAAGGGAGAGTCAAAGGGAAATTATGCTTAACATGCAATATATATCTGTAAGGAAAATTTAAGTAAAAATAAACAAAATGTCAATCAAAAAAGAAAATAATGTATCTGATTAAAACCTTCAGATTTAAAACAATAACAACCTTAGTGAGAAAACTTAAGTAATTGGTGCAAAGGAGTTTAAATGGAAAAGAGGAGCAGTGAAGTGAGTTAAACTGAAAGGCTGATTCATATATTGTCATGTAAGTATTTCTCGAGGACATGCAGACAGAGTGGCCCCAAGCTTCTAGCTCTCTCCAACTAGGGTGACCAATTACAACGAAATAAAGTCCAAGCCAGGAAGAATTCATGGAGGCGAGAGCCAGACACTGGTTCTTGGAAGATTGTTGGAACTCAGAGAAGTGGTGTCTGAGGAACAGGCTGTTCTAGAAGGGGAACCTCTGGATTGTGGGGCTGTGTGCAGGAAAGTGTCCTGCTTCAGCCTCTAGCTCGATACTCTGGTGGTTCTCAGGGTGACCCTGTGGAATGGGACAAGAGATAGGTACCCAAAAGGAGAAGAGATTAGCTCTGGCAAAAGTCACAGGAAGCCACCAGATCAGGAGAAGAGCTAATACTGGGTGAGAAGGGTGAAGGTGTCATCTGAGGGACTCCCAAGGACACTACTCTGAAGTTCTATTGCCTGTACTGTGCCTGCTTGTAATGGGAGTTTTTTGTTCATGCTAGCTTGTCTGCCCTCAAAATAAGATGTGGATTAAGAGGTAAAACGTTCTTACAGCGTTATTCTTATTGCCTCAATGGAGTCTGCTCATAGATTGAACAGAGTCATTTTTAAATAATATGGCTCTTAGGCTCTCTGTTCTTGGGAGTCTGTTCTGGACTGGCTCATGCAAGCTCATGGGTCCATGCTGGACTACTGTGAATCATCACTATGGATCCGGTGGATCGTCCTCGCCTCCCTCTTTGAGAAAGTCCCTTGTAGAGGGACTCCATTTTCACAGAGCCTCTCTAGACCAAAAGCTGAACCTCGTGCCCTGTGATCTATCTGGCCTTTGGAGGCACCAAAGAGGTCCTGAGTTCTCACACCATCCAAGTGGAGACAGAAGTAGGGCTTGCTGTCACCTAGACATCCACGTTCGGCCTACACTCAGACATACGTTGCACAAACCGTTCCGCAGTCACCATTCCTGGGGCACAGACATGTGGCATTGGCGCTGTGCTGAGGCCAGGGAGAGTGAAAAGAAAGCTGGAGACGTAGCTCAGTGGTAGCGGGCTTGGCAAGGCCCCGTGTTCGATCCCCAGTACTATCACAAAACTGAGTTTCTTAAATTGTTATTGTCGCCTCTCATGTGGGTAGATTTCTGTACAAAATGAACAGATCTGTGTGCATACGTGCATATGTATGGGTACGTATACATATGAGTATGTGTGGGGATGCAGCTGTGTTCATAAGAAGGCGTGTGTGTGTGTGTGTGTGTGTGTGTGTGTGTGTGTGTGTGTTATGTCCATTAAGGCAATGGGCACAGCTCTCCCACATACCTCTTTTCCCTAGGGAACTGCTTCGACGTAGAAGCTGTTCTTAAACAACCATTGCAGATCAGGAAGTCTGGAACAGATCATGTGGCCCAGGCTCCCACCTCCGAGAAGTCAAGTTATTTTTTAAATCATATTTTATTAATAAAGGACCACCCTTTGGTGGGAGTTGTTCCTTTCGACCACGCTGACCTCCATCAAACCTTCCCAGTCCAGAGTCTCTTTGATGAAATGTTAAGTAGATTGTGCAGAAAGGAAAGCAGCTACGGGCAATCTGAAGATACTTTGCACTAGTCGGAGTCCTGACATGCCATCCTGTTTGGGATGCCTACTGTCTTGCTGAATGTGAATGGCTGATGGTGGAGCCGGGTGGTCATTAGATCAGCTCTCAGCCTCAGCAGTTCCGTAGGCTGGGCCCTCTCTACCCACTGCTAAAGCACAGATGTCCGCACAGAGCATGTGCCCACCTCTCAGATGATGGTGCATCTTTGACCCCGCCACCCCAGCCACTGGCTCTCTGATGACCACCCCGCGCCTGTTTTGAATTTCCAACTGTCGTATCTTTCTGCCCCACTCTGCCCATCATTGACCTCTGTGTTCTTTCTGTCCCTTCCTGGTTTAAGAGCCTCTCTTCTCCTCCCTATTTCCATTTCTATGCCTCATGGATATGACACCAGTGCCTTTAACCATTGGGTTACTTAAGACAGTCAGACAGACAGACACTTCCTCCATGTTAAAAGCAGGACGCCAGCTTGAGACTATTCACATGGTTTTCCTTTCCTTGTCTCTACAATGGAAGGCTTAATTGGGTGGATATTCTTTCTACAGCTGTTCACTAGCGGACCTTCAGCGCACGAATGTTGGTGATAAGCAAAAGGATGACTACATTCTAACTTCCCAACCCCAGGAATGATTAAAAGAGACAGACACACACACACATACACACACACACACACACACACACACACACACACAGAGAGAGAGAGAGAGAGAGAGAGAGAGAGAGAGAGAGAGAGAGAGAGGTCAAGACTATTAGCTTGTAAATAATTCACATTTTTTTAAATCTCTATGCTACTGCCTTTTATAAGCCTGTTCTGAATGTGTCAAAACAATACTTGCCACTCCACAAAACTGGGGTGTGTAGGGATGGGAGGGATCAAGAAGTAAAATGTATTCCCAAGATTAACTGCGTCTTAGACGCATCTCTGTCTCCCTGCTGTGACAGATGGCTACCGGTGTTGGCCTTAAGCGCGGCAGACTCACTGTCCTCAGGCCTATGGACATCTGACACAGAGCCCAGTAGGCTAAATCTAGGTGTTGGCTCACAGCATTCTTTCTGGAGCTTGCAGGAGAGAATCCATTTCCTGCCTGCCCCTGCACATGCCCAGAGGCTAACACATTCCTGGGCTTTTGCCCTCCTTCCTCCAGAGCCAGCCTCCTGGCTCCTTTCTTCCCTTCCTCCTATAGTCCTAGCTTCCTGGGAACTCAGGGAGAAAGCCCTTTCTGTTTTTAAGCCCCATGTGGTCAAGTTGAGCACACCTTGATATACCAGAGTAACCCCCCACTCCCCTTCACCCCAGCTTCCACATCCTCCCTTGAATCACATCTGCCAACATGAAAGCCTATTGTCAGGTTCTGGAGGTTGGGAGCGGGGTGTGGACATCTGTGGGAGGGGCGAGCTGTCCTGCCTATGACAGCCAGTCCCTGAATTCTATAAGCAATACAAGAGAGTAATGAACAAGATTAGGTAGGAAGGAGAGCAGCAGAACGCCTCCATACACATTTACGTCCCCGCTCTAGAGAGAAAATGGGACAAGCCTGGAATGCCAGTCGTCTTGTGGGAAGGTAGACAAGCCTTGCAGTTTGTAGAGTGTTTTCTGCCCTTGAGTTCGTATGTGCAGCGATAACATGTATAGTCAACAAAATACGTGTATAGGAATAATCCACGTGGAAGTCTACCGAATTCCACTTAGCAGCGGTGGCATTGAGGTCAGCACAGGGGTTAAGCAGGAAAGCTTAAAGTCTAGCTAGTTGGAATGAGGAGTAGATTTCGCTTAGGTGAATTAAACCGCTGTGATCTGAGTGTGAGAGAAGTTAGGTAGCTCCACTCTCTGGCACCAAGTAGGCTTTTAAAGCTCTGTTTGCCAGCGTGCTCATCTGGGTGGGACGTGAAGCTGTCCGTCAGAGATTCCTTTCATTCTGGGCTAAGTCCCTCAGGACAATCGCTTCAGCTTTTTACCCAAAGAACAAGCAAACCCTGTGGGACAGGGACCTGAGCTGTGTCTCACTTGACTGCAAGCCAGGCCCTCCAACCCCAGGGCCTTCGCTGCTATCAGAGATGAGGAAATGTATGCACACTGCAAGCCAAGATGGGGTGTCATCTCCAGATACAGTCAACACCACCCCCTCCTCGGGGACTGGAATTTGGCGGCTTTCCAAGCTGTCAGTGACCAGCCCCTTTTGCCAGGCTTGGTGATGAGATCACCATCAGTGTGCCACTGATGCAGAAGGGCCTGCTGTTCTGGCCTGCTACCAGGCTGACTACTTACTGCCCTCCTCTCCCAGGGGAGTGGAAACACGGGACACCCTGTAAGGTCCAGCCCACCCCTGAGCCAGACCCTGACTCTCCCTCCTTTGTTGTGTGGCTTCCTTTTCTCTGTCGGGCATCTTTTCCTGGATAAAAGGGATGAGGGGGGTTTTCTCAGATTTGATTTCTCAGTGGGATCTGTTTGCTTTGGAAGCCACCTCCACCAATGCTAATTGAGACCAGAGCTCAGAATGAGGGCCTGAGAACAGCACGGGATGAACTTTTGGGGGAGCTGATTTCGGTTCATCTAGTCAGAACTGGACTGTGAGTACATGCCACAATAGCAGGATTCTCTGTTTCCCAAAGGCTGCACAGAGCAGCAGGCTTTCCCCTTTGACTTACTAACTACCGCAAATGAGTTATTTATTTCTTAAAGTTAAGCATTTAAAGTCTTCATTTCAAAAGTTCCCAGTCATCCTGGCCCCTGAGAAGTCAGCGATTGAGAGTCTGCAACTCTCCAAGCGCTCTGTAGCCTCCAGGTCTAAATTTGATGGGCGTCTATTAGAGAGATTACAGTAAAAAATAACAATCAGCTCTCCAATGATCCCGTGTGGAGGGGAAGGGTGGGGAGGAGTAGATTTGGCTGAGGACAAGCCCAGACTTTCGTCACAGGGACAGACCCAAGTGTTAACACAAAGGGAAGACAGGAGCATCCTGCAGAGCGCATTTCAGCTCCAGATACCATGGCCTGCGCGCTGGCCCAGCCCATGCTCTGACCTCCAGGCCAGGTCCCCTACCTCAGCCACTTCTGCTCTGACCAGCTGCGGACAGACATGCTTAGCGGATCCGGGTCCCAGGGAAGGCGCTGCCTGGCCACACTCTCCCAGTGAGTTCTGTACTTTGCTTTTTCAACTTCTCTTTCCTTTCTTTCATTTCTTTTTTTTTTCCTCTCTCTCTCTCCAACAAAAGAATTTTTTTTTAATTGTGGGAGTGGGGAAAAGAGAAACTTGGAGGGGGTGGGGAAGGGAGGAGAAGGCAGGGAGTGTGTAAAAACTTTGCGATTTCAACTGCGGGGGGGGGGGGGGGGGGGGGGGGTTGAAGTCACTCGTTTCCCGGGTTTCCTCGTTTCCATTTTCATGATGCCTTAGCAGGGATTGGTTTTACCTAGGACCCGGCGTTCTCTCTTCCAAATCCAGGCCAAGGGGCATTGTGCTGCCTAAGGTCTGCTGTTAATTTAGACCTGAGCCCTCTGCCTCTTGCCGAACTCACAGATTTCAGCGAGCCACGGTTGCCCAATCCCTAAAGTAAACAGCCCAGAGCCCTCAGCACACTGCCCATCGACAGGGCCTGAAGGAACCCCAGAGCATATGCTATTGATCAGGGGGCTGTTCAGATAACAGGGGGCTCTGAGGCTTTCGGGTTCTGAGATCCTGGAATGTGAAAGCCAGAAGGGGCCTCTGGGATCCTTTCAGGGGTGATGCTGTCTCTCCTCAGACATGGAGATAACTCGGATTACCAAAGCCAGACAAGAGTCCATGGGGGAGCAGCTCCTCTGTTTCCCCTGTCCCCAGAGCAAAGGCCCTTTCCACACTGTCTGTGAAGCCTGAAAACCCTACCGGGTCTTAGGAGAAGGGAGCATGGAAGAGTAGGGAGGCGGATGGCCTTGCGAGGAGTTTTCCCTGTTTCTGAGCGTTTTGGCGCCTATTCAGGATCACAGTCGCTGTTCCTGCTGCCCAGTGTTTGTGCAATAGTTGATCGAATAAATAGAAGACCTTGATGCGGTCCTAAGAAACGAGCCCCGCACCCCCGCAATATTTGCAGGTTTCTTGGTTAACCAGTTTCTGTAAGTTGGTCACTCAAATGGGAGAGCTCAGAGAGGCCTGGGAAACTGTCTATACAGTTCAGTACTTGTGAAGCTTAAGAAAAAGTAAACTCTTAAGGGGTCCTATTATGGAACAATGGTGTTTGGGCCGAGCGAGTGTGATCTAAAGCACCGAATCCCCGTTACATTGTCCCATCGCAACCCCATTGGACATCTCTACCCCCTCTCCTTCTGGCCTCCAGCCCACGTCCAACAGTCTCTCCTAAAGCTTCCTGAGGATCCTAGGGCTCCCTTGAAAGGCTCAGAAAGCACCGACCTTTCCTGATGCCTTGATTCCAGATGATGAGACAAAGACACGTGGAGATGGAGATAGAGGCCTTGTCCAGATCCCCCAGCCGGTCAGTCGGCTGCACAGCCAGGAAGGAAAGGCCTCTTCCTCCATTCCCCTTCCCGCTGCTCTCCTTTGCCCACCTGAGCCTGGCTCTCACCACACAGCGTGCCTGTGGTTCTGGCCATTTACTTTCGCCATACTTCTTTCTCTTCTACTCTTCACTTCCTACGCCCAGCCTTGCTCTTGGATGATGGAGATGTCCACCCGTTTGGTCCGAGGCCTCAGTCTCTCTGTCCACCCATCCCGTTCCCAGCCCAGGCCATCTTCATCTGTGAGGCTGCTAGAGCCCACTTTCCTTAATACAGCCAAGTTTTCCAGAAGAACATCATGAGGGTTCCTGCTCGGGGCCAAATTAGTGCCTGCCGCCTCCCATGTAGCACGTGTAGTCTGCCCCCATCTCTTCACACGTTTGCTGCCTTCTTCCTTGAGCATCCCCAGTTCCTCTATTCTCTCCGCTCTAGTAACCTGTGCGCATCCTTCTGTTATTAGCCTGACACCAAAGGTAATGGACAACGTGTCTGTCTTCTGAAAGTAATTCATTTGATGGCAGGAACTGGTTTGAATGTTCAGAATCCAGGATGACGCTGATACTGGATTTTAAACACACACACACACACACCACACACGGATATGGATTCGGAGGTAAACATATTATTGAAGAAACCCATCTTACTTACTACAAGTCTCTACTTCTTTACTCTCTGTTTCCATCATTTGAATGTACATAAAGGCCTCCGGACACTTTGCTTTGTAAGAATTCTTAGACTAAATGCTAAAGCAGGTGCTCGACCAAGGGAACTAGAAATTCCTGTGTGTTTCTATCAGGTAATTTATCTCAGTTTCATCACCTACGGTGCAAGATTAGCACTGATTTTTTGTTTTGTTTTGTTTTTAAAGAGGTGCATTAAAATTCCTGAACACCAGGAACTACGCAAGGGCCCTGGTATTTTCTGGAGCAGGTGTGAATGGCTCTCCAGCTCTTCGGATTCTGGGCTGGGTTTAACTTGTCCCAGTGAGCACATTGACAGGTTTCTTCCCTTCCAGCTCAGCGTTTCCCTTGCAGCTTTTTCTCATGTTCCCAACGTTCATGAAGTTTACTTGAGTCAAGACTTGGGGTTTCCCAGAAATACTAATTTTAGTCCAGTCAGAGTTGTATTTCTTACGGACTTTCAGGATGAAAGATCAAAGTTCAGTTTTTGTGGGACCAAAATGGACAGATGTCCTTAAAGCTACAGAACCAGGGTAGTGGGGAAATAGTGTAGTTCATCCTACATCCAAGGGAAGGAGTTTGAGAACAATGCAGTGAATTAATAAATGATTGGCGTAATCTTATAAGACTTTTTTAGAAATGACAGAACAAATGGTACCCAGAAATGTCATTGTCAATAGTACTCAGGGACGGGAGAGATGGCTCCATGGTTAAAAGCACTGACTGCTCTTTCCAAGCACACACAAGACTTCCACGATGTTTCACATGATAGCTCACAGCAGCCTGTAGCTCCAGTTCCAGGGGGTTCGAAGTCTTGTCCTCTCTGGGTACCAGGCACACACATGGTTCACAGATCTGCTTGCAGGCAAAACACCTATCTCCATTAAAAATTTAAATAAAGAGTATTAGAATGCCTATTTCATCCAGTGTGTCCTGGGAATATAGCATTTTGATTCCCCAATGGCATGGCTTTCCTAATAATACCAGACATTATTTCTTTCCTCTCTTATAAACAACATTATAGTACATTTAAAATATTTTCCAATTTCCGGGCATTGTCATCATCCGCGTCAATCTTAGACATGCAGTAAAGCAGCGATGCCCACCCCAAATGTGCCCGCCACCACTCTGAATTTCTGCTGTTGCCTTTTCTAGTTTCTGTCGGTGCGCTGGCTTCTCATGTCGCAGTCTGTTCTGCAGTAGCCTGGGGTATCAGGAAAACCATACGTCAGAGTGAAAGTTAACAGTCCAATGACAGTGGCCTTTTGTCTTACAAAGAGAGGGCATGCACAATTTGTGATTGTTGCTTTCTGTTGCAAACTGGATTTTAATACATATATGTGTGTGTCATATCACATATATCATATGTTTCACATGATATATTGATGTTTATATATAATACATCATATGATAGATATCTTAGCTTTAAAAAACTTTCACTTGGGTGTGTGTGTGCGTGAGTGTGTTATGAGAAGTGTATAAGTACAGGTGTATACATGGAGGTCAGAGGACAACTTTTGGGAGTCAATTCTCTCCTTCCACCCTGTTGAGGAGGGTCTCTCTTGTTTCCACCGTTCATTCCAGGCTAGGGAGGTGGCCTATGAACTTCTGACCTATTCTGTCTCTGGGTCTCATCTTGCCATAGGAATGCTAGGTTTACAGATGTGAGTCACCACATCCAGCCTTCTGTGGGTCCCAGGGACCAAAGTTGGGTCGTCCGGCTTGTGGGACAGGCACTTTTGCCAGCTGAGCCATCTCTCCAGCCCCAAAGATAGGGTTTTAAGTGGTTGTGTTTTCTGGACCTCTTCTTTGGAGCAAAGAGGGCACAGGCACAGCTCTCCTCGGGAAGCTGACTTCCGAACTGGGTGGGTGAGGATGTGTTTCCCACGGGCACATGGCTACACTTCTCTGCCCTGGCATCTGCCCACATAGCTTGGGCTGTAAAGGTGGCTTTGGACTCTCTGGCCTGAGATCCCAGCTACCGTGTGGAGTGGTGTTTGAAGCTCCAGTGTGAGACAAGTGAAAGTTCTGGAAAGGTCTTCCTAGAAATGAAGCACTGGCCGGATTTGTTTCCAACCCTGATTGAATTTTTAAGAGGAGTCTTCTAAAATGTGTAAACCTCCCTCATTTCCATCTAGTCATTCAGCAAATATTCAACTGAGAATTTCCGGTACTAGCTGGTCTTGTTGTATTGGGCACTAACAGCATTAAAAAGAACAAAGGGCAGGCTATGTCCCCGAGCTTATGTCATTCTGTAACCTCCCAAATACTTCATGAGTGTTTGTTTAGCCATCTGCCTACATCTACCACACACACACACACACACACACACACACACTCACACACACACACACACACACACACACACATTTAGAACTGTGCCTTCAGTCAGAGTAGCACAGGTTGCTCACTAGTCAGCATTATCTACACCAAGGGTCTCAGTTTTCTTTTTCTTATGACCCTCTAGAAAGAAATTCACTTTTCATTAAGGCCATATATTTGAATGGACATATTATCTCTGTGTGTAATATAAATATGCCAACAATGTTCACTTTTGCAGTGTATACTATTCTTTGACATTTTCTGTACCACTCTATTTCACATTAAAATGGTGACCTGACCCACTAGGGAGCTTCCATATGCTGCAAACAGGTCACATTCTGAAGGGCGAAGCATGGAGCATACTGAATGAGCATCTTTGCTTTGATCCCTGCATTCATAGCAGCTTGCCAACCTCTGTCCACCCAGGCTGGCGGACCCAGGGGTCAGCCTGAAGATGGAAAAAGGGCTATTTTGGATGGGAGTCAGAGAGCCTCAATTCTGGTTTAACTCCTGTAGCTGGTGCCATGATCTCCAAAGAGTCACCTCACCCTGCTGTGATATGACTAGGCTACTATAAAGGAGATCCTCTTGCCCGCTGTGCACTGCTCAAGGGTGAGCAGGGACGCCCAGCATCATGGTATCCATTGGCGTATGCAGAAAAGCACTAAGCACAGAGCCAGTGAAGCTGTTGTTCAATAACCTTGCTCTCCCAATGAAACTTTAATACCAGAGGAACGCTTAGGGAGACCGTGTGTTCTCAATAGAGCTCAGCAAGATTTCCGAAACTCGCTGCACCATGATGCAACTTCGTAAGTGAAAATCTCAGTGTGGCATTTGTTTGTGATGTTGTAACTAGCTCCACAACGAGGTCACCTCGCCCTTCTGCCCTTTAAATACTTTTGCTGGTTGTAAAATCAAAGAAGCAACTAGGTGGTCGGTGGGTTGTAAGTTCTAAGCCAGTTTGTGCAAGGCACACTTGGCCTGATGTTGTTTTATTCCACAAGGTTGCTCAACATTAATTCCCACTGTGTTTAAGGCCACTTTTTATTAAAGGTCACTAATGGTAAACAAAACTGTCTGGTAAAGGAAGTTTAAAACAATAAACTAGTAGATAAAAAAATATGGTATTTTTTCCACATTTCCTTTCTAATTTATTCTAAACCTCACCTTGCACAGAATACTGATTAAAACGAATGTGTCTTTCAACTTGTGCCCGATCCCTGTTGAGAGTTAGAGTCACTCAGGACATTCCCCCCATCGCAAGTTACCTCTGCCTGCTCCATTTCATTCTGTCTTTGTTTTACCTTCCTACGGCTGTTTGCTGGTCGTGTTCTTCAGCTTTTCATCTGCATTGACAAAATTGCCTGAGCTAATGAACTAAGTATGCAAAGGTTTGTTTTGGTACATGGGTTCAGAGGTGTCATTGTCATGGGTCCGTAGTCATTTGGCCTTGTGACTTTGGGCCTGCTGGTGGCACAGTGAGTCACGGCCCAAGTGTGTGGTGGGAGAGACAGTCTGTAAACTTAGCTGCTGGGAAGCAGAAAGACACAATAGGATCAGGACATAGACATTCTCCTGCTAGCTTCCTCCAAGTAGGTCCCACCTATTAACAGTAGTCCCACCACCTCCCACCTAGTGCTACAGACTGGGGCCAAGCCTGTGACCCATGGCAGTTGAGTGGAATACCGTCGGTCCTCTTTTCTAGAATTTGGTCCTCCACATTGGGGGTTGGAGACAGAAAATAACAACCAAGTAGAAACTGTCACCCTATCCCTACGAGGAGAACGTGCACTGGCCACTTTTGCACTTTAGAGCAGTGAACTCTCTCAGAGGCAGCTCATCACTACCCTGTCACAGCAGGCTTTCTTTTGGGCCACCAACCAGCTCCCAAATCATGACATGATGACTTTTTATTAACTATAAATGCTCAGCCTTAGCTTAGCTTGTCCCACCAGCTCTTATAGCATACTTTAACCAGTTTCTCTTCATCTACACTTTGCTACCTTTCTTTCATTCTGTGTATCTTTTTTTCTTCCTCCGTGTCTGGCTAGCTGATGGCTGCCTGGGTGATTGGCCCCAGGTGTGTCTCCCTCTCTCCCCCTCTCCCCCTCTCCCCCTCTCCCCCTCTCTCCCTCTCCTTCTTACTCTCTCTCTCCCTCTCTCCCTCTCCCTCTCCCTCTCTCCCTCTCTCCCTCTCTCCCCCTCTCCCCCTCTCCCCTCTCTCTCTCTCTCTCTCTCTCTCTCTCTCTCTCTCCCTCAGTCTCATTCCTCTCCAGCCTAGATTTCTCCTTCTATTTATTCTCTCTGCCTACCAGCCCCATTTACTGCCTAGCTATTGGCCATTGAGCTTTTTATTAGACCAATCAGGTGCCTTAGACAGGCAAGATAAAACAGCAACACATCTTTCCATCATTAGACAAATGCAGCATAAACACATGTAGCAATCTTTACACAGTTAAGGTAATATCCCACAACACCCTGTAGAGTTGCCAGGGGAAGAGAATGACACGAACACTGATAAACAGTGGATCTATGATGCTTACGACGTGTCTCCACAGACTCTTGTGTTGTACACTTAGTCCCAGCTGGTGACCTCTGTTTTGATGGGTTGCAGAAACTTGAGGAGGTGGAGCCTAAATGGAAGAAGGTCACTGGGCAGAGGGTGGGGCTAGGGGGAGGTTTTGGGGGATGGGCGTCTTGTCCTGGTGGTTTGCTGTTGTTCTCTGCTTCCTGTTCATCCTGAGGCGAGGTGAAGTACAGGCTCTGCTACACACTCTCACCACCATGATGTCTGACCTGAGCTCACAGAGCCAAGTAACCATGCGCAGAATCCTATTGGCTGTTTTACTTTTTTACCTTTACAAGGCTGCTTAACCTTGCCGGCCTAAGTCAAAAGCCACAATTCTCCCCTGAAGGTTGTCCCTTGAGTGTTTGGGTCACAGCCACAGGAAAATTAACAACAATAAACAGGCTGTTAATCTCACTGTGCCCTGACTCTCCCTCCACCTGTGGGAAATACCAGGCATTCCCTGCCTTACAGGCTAGCAAGAGTTAAAGGCACCAGCCCTACCAGAGCACAAGAGCCTCAATGGAAGCTGAAATGGGCATGGTATTACCCCATACCACTGGTCTCCCCTCTGAGCTTTCCCCTCCTCAGAGACCCCAGAGTCACTGAGGTTGGGGCAAATGTAACAGAATCCAGTTTGAGGTTGACCTGCGCTCACTAGAATATTTTACTTTTCAGAAAGTCAGAGTTCCTTGTCTCTGATTTCGCTTGCTTTGTTTACTTCCTACTAGAAAGCACCCAGCCATCCTCAGGGCAAGTCTAATCTTCAAGTACATTTGTTAAACGCTGACTTCTTAATTTTCTTGTTTGTCCTAAATGGGACAATATGATGAGAGGCAGGGTTTGCTTGCTGTTGAATGCCATCATTTCTCAAGTATTCTTGGCAGGTTAGGAAAGTGTCAGTTAAAAATCCTGACCTGAGCATCCGAAAACTCTTGGGTCCCAGTTCCATCTGTTTCTCACTGGTGTGTGCCCAGACTGAGGGACTTAATGTCTGCAAGTTTCATACTGCATCCCTCTACAAAAAGAGGGAAATGGCCATAGTTAACACAGCTCCTGGTGTTTGCCAAGAGTTCAAAAGGCAGGAGGAGTAGGTGCCTTACAGTGAGAGCCACTTATGGGAGTCGGTGCATAGTAGATGAATGGAGGACCTGGGTGATCACAAAAGCAGGGCCAACTCTGATGGGGTGAATTAGTTTCCTGGGACTGCCAGGGGAAAGTAGAGACAAATGGGTGATTCACAACAATGTAAACCCTACTGTTCTGGAGGCTGGAAGTCTGAAATCAATGCGTCAAGGGGGACTCTCTCTAGAGACCTTTAGGGAAGGTCTATCCTGGCCCCTGCCAGCTTCTGATGGACCCCGATGTTCCCTGGCTTCTGGCTTCACAGCTCAGAGAGTTTCACCCGCCATTCTTGGAATCTCTTTACATGGCTTTCCCTCTGTGCAGGTCTGTGTTTGTGTCCAAAGGATACTAGTTGTACGGGATTGCACGGTACTCTTGGGACCTCACAGGCACCGTGCTACATCTGCAAAGACCTTCCATCTAAGTCATGAGAGATGCTTCCGGTCGGGATATCAGTATACCTCTGTGGGGAATGCAGTGCAGCTCATCAGAGAGTGTGTGGGTCCCCCTAGAATGACATGACACTCAACAGGTGCTTTTAAAGTTTGCTAATGTCTCCACAAAATGGACAAACCTCATACATCCTGGAAGGGGCTATTAGATAGGCTCTTAAAAAATGAGTATTTTCTAACCACCAAAGTTCCCTAGACCTGAACACAGCAAGGGGCTTTCTCTTGGAATGAAGGACACCCAGGAACTGTCTGTCATCTTCGTTAACTTCAAGGCAAAAAACAGAGCAGACACGGATAAAGCTCGGGTCCGCATGAGCTCATGCTCTCCCGCCTTTCCCCGCATGCATTTTAAATGCCTGACCTCACTTAAATATGCACTTTGATCCATGAAACATGAGGAGCCCGGGTCTCAGGATTGGTGATTTAGAAGGAGACCATGGAGAAACCCCTACCTCAGAGAGTAGAGCATCCCTGTTACCCAGCTTCTCCCAGGTGGCTTGAAAGGCTAAGAATTATTAGCTCTGCTCAGAACTACAGGTTAGACTCCCCAATAGCCCCAGGTTTGGGAAGACTACAGGAACACAGCTGAATTGGAAAATGAACAAATGAAAAGATAACGTTTAGAAGTTAGGAGAAGCAGCATTTTAAAAATCAGGTAGACTGAGTATCAGTACAGTGTAGTTAACTGTTCTCCTAAGCATGTTATGAGTGATTGTTAAACAAAGCAGAACTGCTCAGACCTTAAACTGAGTTCTGTTTTCCCGGGGGTCTCCCTAACAAAGCATTGCCTGCTGAATGGTTTAAAATGATAGGCGGTGGTCTTTGCACAGGTGAGTGGGTGGGTCCGCAGATGATACAGCCAGACAATGAAATATTATTACCACTAAAAAAAAAATGGACTGCTGTCATGGAAAAATATGTCAGAAACCTGGAAGAGTTACTATGAAGTGAAAGAAAGCGGTCTGGAAAAACAACATATGATTTCAACCATACTTCCATGCCTTACTCTGCAAAAGTCGAGACTAATGGACACAGTAAAGAGATTGGTGATTACCAGCGATTGGGGGGCGGGGTGAGAAAGGAAGAGCGAGAGATTTAAGAGGGGCAAGTAAGCAGAGCACAGAAGGATTCGGAGAGGGGTGGCGCACATACTGTATCTATGGAGACACATTCAAATTCACAGAACATACAACACTAAGACCAAAGCCTAATATGAACTAAGGACTGGATGGGCCTGCTGTGTCTGTCCATTAAGACTTTGGTTCTGAAACCAAGTTGGAATCTATTAAGAAACCGTTTCAACATTAAGGGAGAAAGGGGAGCTCAGGAAAGGATGGGATGCACCTAAGACCTAGTTTCAGGTTTATGAAAAGAGTGAGTCCCACTTGGGTCCATCCATTGTAACGAAAGCCCTTCTAGGGGTCGGGGGGGATTGTCTCCGGTGGGATAGGCTATGAGTCTGGAGAAACAGGGGTGTCTGGGAAAGCTCATTCTTCTGAGTTTTTCTTGACACCTAAAACTGCTTTCAAAAGTTAAACATTTGAAATAAGTTACAAGGCACAGTTGGCTCCTACGGAATGCTCCTCCCAGCTTCATCATTCTGCTGGCAGTCTCCAGCATCCCTTGGCTTGTGGAAGCATCACTCTGATCCTCTGCCTTGGGGGCCATTCTCATCACCTCTCTTCCCATAGTCTACTCTCCAGATTTCATACTGGATTAGAATCCACCCTGATGACTTTGCTTTAAGCCTAATTTCCAAATAAGGCTGCATTCCAAAAAACTGGTAGTTAGGTTGTCAGCATTGGGTTTTTTGGAGGCCACAATGCATGACAAATACTGGAAGACCATAAAATTCTAACATGACATTTCATAGCTTAATTCTTCAGCTACAAGTGAGGTAACAATTGAGCCTATTTAAAATGTCAGCTGGCTGGAGGATGCTGGGGCAGTTGGGATAGCTGGAGCTTTCCCTAGTAGCCCAATGTCTAAAATCAGTCCAGGGAGAGTTAGGACCAAGCACCCTGCTTGTAGCTATGATCCATCATCCCTCCATGAGGCCTGGTACTGAGCCAGCCTCAGAGAGGCTCAGAGAAAGGGATTGGCCTCTTCCCTTTTTGGACATGAGAAAGCAAAGCTCCCTGTCGCCAACTTCCTGTCTACATGCTAATGAGAAGTGGCATGGATTAGGGAAGAGGTAAAGAAAAAAGAGATGAAAGGCATTCCCTTTAATAGATTTAAAAATAAGACAAACAAAAAACCATTTCTCCCATCATCCTTCCATCCTCCGAAGGCAGTAAAAACTAGAACAGAAAATCATGATGGGGAACCTGAGTACACACACAGGAAATAAGATCCATCCCCTTCCATCTGTTCTATGTTGAAACTGTAGTTGTCCCATTTCTCTGATATTAACGCTATCATTTTAAAGAAGTTTGAGGTCCTCGAGTTGGGAAAACCCTTCATGGGGTGGGGCTCTGATGAAATGGCTCAGTAGGTGAGAGTTTACCGTGCCATCATGAGTGCCCAAGTTCAAATTTCCAGCACCCATCCTGTGTTGGATCCAGGTATGTCTGCTTGTGTCTCTAGCCCCAGCACTGAAGGAATAAAGATGGAGAGAGATAGAGCAAGCTAAGAAAATTCTGTGCCCACCTCTGATCTTAGTATACTATACACACACAGGGATATATGCACCAACACATACATCTATACACACATACCACACCGACAAATAAATAAATAAGAATAAATGTTTTTGTTAATTTATTTATTTATTAAGGATTTCTGCCTCCTCCCCACCACCGCCTCCCATTTCCCTCCCCCTTCCCCAATCAAGTCCCTCTCCCTCATCAGCTCGAAGAGCAATCAGGGTTCTCTGACCTGTGGGAAGTCCAAGGACCACCCACCTCCATCCAGGTCTAGTAAGGTGAGCATCCGAACTGCCTAGGCTCCCCCAAAGCCAGTACGTGCAGTAGGATCAAAAACCCATTGATATTGTTCTTGAGTTGGTTTCTAGCCATAAATAAAGGACATTGAGCTTATAATTCGCGATCCTAGAGAAGCTAAATAAGAAGGTGAATCCAAAGACAAACATATAGGCATCCTCTTGAATATTAACCTTCATCAGGCTATGAAAGGAGACAGAGACAGAGACCCACATTGGAGCACCGGACAGAAATCTCAAGGTCCAAATCAGGAGCAGAAGGAGAGGGAGCACGAGCAAGGAACTCAGGACCGCGAGGGGTGCACCCACACACTGAGACAATGGGGATGTTCTATTGGGAATTCACCAAGGCCAGCTGGCCTGGGTCTGAAAAAGCATGGGAAGAATAAATGTTTAAAACGCCTTCCTGGACCATCCTTCCCGTCTCATTGGAAAGTAAAGAATAACATGGAAACCCTGTAGGCACAGAACCCATTTGATGGTGGTAGTGGTGATGATGATGATGATGATGATGATGATGATGATGATGATGATTATGATGATAACATAAACACGGCTAACACTATTATAGTACTCTCAGTATGCTAAGCACTGCTTCAGGACTTTGAAAACCCTAGTTCATTTGATTATTAACCCCACTGCATGGTAAGCAGGATTATCTTCACTTTACAGAGGAGGACAATAAGGGCAGAGAGGTTGCCCATCTCCCCACAGCCTGGGAGTGGGTAGTCTGGCTGCTGGTGACTGCCCTGTGCAGCCCAGTTTTCTGTTAAATGACTGCTGGTCCCTGTGTGTTTCCACAGCTCTGGCCTCTGGCCTTTGCGTGGTAACTCTGGCAGTAATTGTATCATTACATCACTTCCTGACTGATGAGCAAGCTGCTTCTCCAGGAGGGGCAAAGGCTAGAAGCGGATGGGAGAAAATGGATGCAGGACCTTTGATCTGCCTGGATTCAATCTACAACTACCAACCCAGGGGATAATACACCGCCCCAAGGGTCCTAAAAAGTGATCATAAGTGGACCCCTTCCCCCAAGCGGGAGACCTGGACTCCTACTGTGTTAGTAGCTTCTTTAGTTTCGGTTAGCCACACCACAAAACTGTTGTGATGCCAATTAAAGTTAATTCTTCTAGACTTTGGATTTGCCCAGATCGTAACTTCTAAATGCTGTGTTGTCCAGGAACACCTGGAAAGAAACAAGTAAGGGCCACCACGGTGAAGCAGCCTACTGTGGAGCTCAGCTGGAGTCACCATGAGCATAACCCGGCCATGTGACCGACCCCCCCCCCCCCCTGCACGGGGTTACTTACCTAGTCTATACAGTGTGAGCAATCAAGTCCACTCAGTCTTGCAGCCAGAACCAGATGGGCTGTGCCTAGCCTAGCCTCACTGCTCCCACACAAATGGTTCTTAGTCCAGTTAAACATCCTCCTCGGCCTTTTAAAGCATCTTTTGATTCACTCATCAAAAGTTGAAGTTGGTAGGTTTTATTTGTTCTTTTATATCTTTGGTTTTCACACAGATAATGGCTGTTATATTTGGCTTTTTTTTTTAAAGTGTTTGTTTATTTATTTATTTATTTGGCCTGGGAAATGATAACCCTTTAACAAGGTGTAAAATGTAGCAGAATCAGTTGTCCATCAGCAGCAACCTACTCTGGGGATATGTGTTAAGGTGACTCCTGGGGTTCCCTCCAGGTTAAGACAGGCTCTGCTCCCTTTGTTTGTGGCCCTTGGGGAATGTGAGAACTTTGGTTCTCTCTGGTAGGTTTCCAGACTCCTTAGTTGAACAGAACCCAGGATTTTGACATCTTGGCTATAAAAGAGAGCCCTGATCAGCAACGCTCGATGTGGCGCTGAAGCCTAGCTCTCAGTCTAGGTTCCTTGGCCCTTCAGGGCCCGTCTTCAGTGGTGAAGTAGATACGGTAATAGCATCCGTCTCTCCGGCATTATGAAGATCAGATTCCATCCTGAATGTGATGAAAGTGCTTTGCAAAATAGCTGTGCTCCGTGACAGCGTGGACGGCCCTGAGTTTCGGAGCTGGCTCCAGAAACGGTTTAGCCACCAAACGGGACGGGATGGAGCAGGCAGCCCTGCTGACAGATCTTCACAAGGACCTGTCTCATTCTGACTTGGAAGCAACTCTCAGTTGTGTTAACACTGTGTAGGAGGAAAAGTCTGGCATGGATAGTGGTTCGCTGTGAGATGAGGGCGAGCGTGTGAGCCAAGGCTAGGGTCAGGGCCAATAGAAGGCCATGCTGTAAGCAGGTGACAAGCTGAAAGACAGAAGAGACAGGCCTGTGTTCTGCTTCAGTGGTGTGTGGGGGTGGGTGGGAGAGAAGAGAATGTTCATGACATCTCTAGGTATGTGTGCTCTGCTTAGAACTAAGACAGACCAGTGTGTGCAGACCTCCCAGGCCCACCTCTTACTGAGAGCAAAGGGTGCTCACAAACGAATGTTCAGCTGCCTAGATGCCTTCAGATTGCAGTTCTCCTAATTATATTTCTAAATTTCAAAAAAAACACCCTTCCTAAGAATGCATTTTTTTATTTAAAAAAAATCAGGATTGTGTTTTAATTTTGGTTTGGCCTTTAAAGAAAGTTTTGTTTTCCAAAGCCATAATTGTGGCCTTCTCAAAAATGGATTGTCCTCCGTAGCGAGGATTTAATGTTTCCAGCCGCCCTCTGCCTCCTCTGAGCCTATGACCCTGGCTCCATTCTTATGAGCTACACATGTTGTTGAAGCCACTCCTGGGCCCTCAGACGGGAGCAGCCTCTGCCCTGCCCGTTGTCCTAATAAGGGAACGTACAAGCTCCCGTGGGTGAGGTAAGAAGAGTCAGGCGGTGGATGGTATTTTTGCTGATCAAGGAGGATACGGTGTGGTTTGGCAGGTATCTCTCTTGGTTTGGCTGGCTCCTGACTTGGTTTCTTCCTTTGACAGTTCAAATGCTGTTAAACAAACTGTAAGACTTGTCCTTCCACAGCTCTTAGGCTGAGCTCGGAGAATGCCATCCTGTGATTGGAAAAAAAAAAAAGAAGATTTGTGGTTATAGGTTAAGTCCCCTGGGCCATCTGAATAGATGACAATGATGTCAAACTCGGTTATGGAAAGAACGAGAGATCTGCTGTTTGGTTTGTTCAACTGATGTTTTTAGGTCTTAAGAATCTATCTGTGCAATGGTATTAATGCCTATAATATTGATATTTTAAATATTGATATCACTCAATTTCAAATGGAATGAAGGAAATAAGAAGCCTGCCATTAGGCTCATAAAGAAAAATGGATCATCTGTGCCCTCTGGTTCCTTGAGTGGCTGCCTGTGCCCCCTCTAGGTACCGTTTTCAGAATGACTTAGCGCTGCCTTCTGTCCTAGTTGCATCAGCTCCAAACTCTGTAAGGCACTCGGCAGGAATGGGTGTTTCTCAGCCTGCCTGCAGACCGAGTCCCTCAGGCAGCTTTGAGATGTTCTCATGCCAGGTGAGCAGCTCTGCTTGAACTGGGCTCAGGCATAACCTGAAGCAGGGACTCTTAAGAGCCACCCCAGGTGATTCTATTGTAGAGCTAAGGTTCATGACCTTGAGATCCAAGTCCCCAAATGCACCCTCTATTGTGCCATCTGCTTCCCTCAAGGGCCAACTCTTCCTGACATTTTGGAACCTTTAAAGAAAATACAGTATGTACATGGAACGAGTTAGACCGGTTTCTTCGTGGGCCAGTAGGTTCAGGTCCAGTTGTTTTCAAACTCTTAACAACAGAGACTCATAGTTGAAACCAAAATCAGCTTCTAGACACGTGGGTATTGTTTAAACACTGTTTTCCTCACCCCAAAGGAGTAAAACTTTCTGCCAAACTGTTGAAAATGGTGTATTCATTTCAAAGCTGTAAATAATGTAGTTATATTTTTCAAGTTTTCTGTGTCCCGTAAGTTATATATCTCTTGAGATCCAATTTAATAAATGCCTCTGATTTTCCTCTAATACTAAGCCAGCATCACATTGTGAATCATAAAATTGCTGTATCTAGCAAAGATGAAACGATACAACCAATGGATTTTAAAAAAAATAAAGGCCACTTATTTTCAAAAAGTAATAGGCTGTGAGAATACAATACCCCATAGAGGAGAGTTAAGACTTGGTAAACTCAGCCGGGCGGTGGTGGCACACGCCTTTAATCCCAGCACTCGGGAGGCAGAGACAGGCAGATCTCTGTGAGTTCAAGGCCTGCTTGCTCCAAAGCTACAGAGAAACCCTGTCTCAAAAAAAAAAAAAGAAAGAAAGAAAGAAAGAAAGAAAGAAAGAAAAAGAAAGAAAAAAAAATCTTGTTAAATTAATGGATGCCTCAGATGTCTGAAGTAACACTTTCCTCACCACCTCCTGAATGGACAGTCCATTCTCAAGGAGGTCAGGCTGTTTGGAAATCTGCCACAGCAGACTAAGCTGGGAATATAGATTGGACAGTCATCAGCACAAGTAGGCAAGCAGGTTGAAGGTGGGGTGACATCACCCAGGGAAAGTGTGGGGAGCTAGAGAGAGGAGGACACAAAAGAAATTATAGAGCGAATGGTTGGCAGAGAATGCCACAGAGGAATGTGCTTTGGTTTAAATGTGAGGTGCCCTCCACAGCCCCACGCTGTGACCATTTCTTCTCCAGCTAACAGTCATGTCGTGGGAGGTGGGGCCCAGCTGAGGGAAGAGGGTTGCTGGTGAGTAAGACATTGACTGAGAGTTAGTGCCTAGTCCTACCTCCTTCCTGAGTTCTCTGTCTGCTTCGTTGGTGACTTGTGACAGGACCCAGCTGCTCTGCTCTTGCCATTAACTCTACCATGACCTTCCCACCGTGATGAACTGGACCTTTTCTTTCTTTTTAAAGAAACAATTATTCTTAAAAATAAATTTATTATTTTTTTAAAATTTATGTGTGTGTGTATATCTTCTCCTCTGTGTGTGTACGGCATGTGTGTAGTGTCTATAAAGGCCAGAAGAAGGCATCAGATACTTGGGAATTGAAGTTACAGTTTGCTGTATGTCCCTCAATGTGGGTGCTGGAAGCTGAACTGAACCCAGGTTCTCTGCAAAAGCATCGAGTATTCTCCACCCCCACTATAACTTTTTCAAACCATGAGCCTAGGCAAATCTTTCTTCCCACAATGAGCTTCTGCAAGGATCTTCTGTGTCATAGCTGCTAGGAAAATAAGCATCGTAGAGTAATATCATCAAGTGAAAGGTTCAACGTGTGGTCAGACAAAGAGAGGTGTTGGGGAGGTGCCCCTAACCTGGGGCTTCACTACACTGACTTCTAATCACCCTTGGTCATCTCTGCTCCAAAAATACTAAATTGAAAATTCTAGACATAGTTTGTGCATTTTAAATGATATTGATTATAATATATCATTCTAATTATGTTTTTGTTATTGGCTATGGTGCTATATCTCTTACTTGTGCCTAAATTATTAATGAAATTTCATCATAAGTATGTACATCTCATGCTAAATGTAATATCAGCCATCACTGGAAGGCCTTAGACCCCATCCCCACAGATGACAGGATGCAATTATATATAAAGCACAATTTTATACACTTCACGTCCAAGTATAGCTGTAAAGAGTACAAATCCATGATACAGTCTTACTTTGGAGTTACAGCTGGTAATGCATGATACCACATTTAGTCAGTATAGTGTTCTGGGATATTTAATAGCCAGTCTGACTGTTATTTTAGCTTTTAGTGAGAGTGGGCAGACAAGTAGTTAAAATGTGTGGAACTGAACAAAATCCCTAGCCCCATATATATGCGTACCAAAGTAAACCTGCAAAGTAGATTATACTAGCTTAAAAACATAGCCCTGAAATTAAATGTAAAATTTATAAGACAGCCTGTGATATGATGAAACTAGCCACCTTTGTGTTTCTTACACCATCCGTTGGATTGCAGAGCCAGTTTTGCCTAGGGCTCACTAAATATTTCTAAAGGACTGGCTGAGTCAAAGATGCTGCTCACCCTGAATTATTTTTGCTTTCTAAGATGTCACAAAAAAGTCAAAATCAGTGCCAGGCTTGTTAGTGAGATGAGAAAGAGAGTGTAGAGAACATCAGAAATTGGCAAGGGAAGATGATGGTGCGGAGTCTTCCTCTTCATGGAGAGGAAGGACATAGCCCAAAGCATCAAGAAACGAAACTCATGAGCTAAGTCATGACCTGTCACATGACAATGAGGGCGACAGGTGGGTGGCAAGTACACATTTGTGGACAGACACACAGTAAGATAAGCCCTTGAAGTGGACCAGAGTCCACAGTTGAGTGAAAAACACCATTTGACCCAGGTTGCCTTAGGCTCTAATTATTGACCAGTCAAGTCAAATATTTTTTCTGTCCACCACCTGTTATTTTTTGTTTGTTTGTTTTATTTTGCTTTGTTGGGGGCAGGGTGTTGTTGAACCTTTTCTGGTTCTGAGCTCCGAGGGCATTTGAATAATGACCTCTGCAGATAAAGTAGCACGAAAATGGCAAACATATTTATAATAAATCCATTGAAACATTTGTAGTCTAGTCCAGTCTGCAAAATCTACCAGCAAACACAGGAAAGAAAGTTTGCGGCCTGGAATTGCTTTCAGCATTTAGAGGGAAGGATATGAAAGGCATGTGATTTGTTGGAGTTCCTGCTTCCAACATTTAGAGGGGGGATTTGAGAGACATGTGACATGCTGGAGGGGTTGCTGCTCTTGTATTTGTTGTTGATGTCTCTCCTGTCATCGAGCCTGGCTCTGAAGCTGCTGCTGTCACTCTGATTTGGTTTAACATGGTTCTGCTGTGTCACCTCATAGTTATGATACCGAAACCTGAAGGATGTTTCTCCCCTCAGTGAGATCCCTCACACTCCAGGACACTACTTGTTTTAATGCCCTATGCTCTTCTTTAATGCACTAAGGCATTCTTAATGAATGAATGTAGTATGTGAAAGCACACGAAGCAGGGAGACAAACATAGAACTTCACTCTGGCTTTCAAGTAACATGTGTGACAATCTTTTCCACTGCCAGCCCCAAATAATGACACAGAGGCTTATTATTAATTATGAAGGCTTAGCCTTAACTTAAGCTTGTCCCACTAGCTCTTATAACTTAAATTAACACATTAATCTACATTCTGCCACATGGCATTACCTTTCTGGGTACTGCCCATCCAGCTTCCACCATGTCTGATTGGCATCTCTCCTCTTCTGAGAGTCCTCTCTATGCCTGGAAGTCTCACCTATACCTCCTGCCTAGCTATTGGTTGTCAAGCTTTTTATTACACCAATTATAGCAATACATCTTCACAAAGTATACAAACAACTCATAACATTTCCACCTTTTTGTCTAAATAAAATCAAAGGTTTTAACTTTAATACAGTAAAATTATATACAATAAGAAAGAATTACATTCATAATGTCCAGTCCACTTATATTTGACAAATTTGGAGAAATAACTCTATTATCTGTCTTATCATGATAAGTCCAAAGTTTTATACTTAAACCATCTTCTATCATAACTTTTACTATCAACCTAAAAATATCTTTTAGACCTTAAAACATTTTCTTAGGTAAACAACTTAAGCTTTTATGTCTCTCAATATACTTTACACCTATTTGGTGATTTTTTTTTAAATTTAATAACAAGGAAAACTAATTATAACTATCTAGTTTTAAACCCCATCAAAGACCGGAGAGGGATATAATATTACCTGAGTAAAGAGACAGCATGAGCAAGGAACTCAGGACCGCGAGGGGTGCACCCACACACTGAGACAATGAGGATGTTCTATTGGGAACTCACCAAGGCCAGCTAGCCTGGGTCTGAAAAAGCATGGGATAAAACCGGACTGGCTGAACATAGTGGACAATGAGGACTACTGAGAACTCAAGAACAATGGCAATGGGTTTTTTATCCTACTGCACGTACTGGCTTTGGGGGAGCCTAGGCAGTTTGGATGCTCACCTTACTAGACCTGGATGGAGGTGGGTGGTCCTTGAACTTCCCACAGGGCAGGGAACCCTGATTGCTCTTTGGGCTGTCAAGGGAAGGGGACTTGATTAGGGGAGGGGGAGGGAAATGGGAGGCGGTGACGGGGAAGAGACAGAAATTTTTAATAAATAAATAAATAAATAACCTGAGTAAACAAGAAATGCAGAGCAAGCAATTGCTAAAACTATAAAAATGAGAGAAACGCCTGGCTGCCTGAACAGTCACCCAAGCTTCCTCCACAGTGTTGGGGCATCAATCTTCAGCCTACAGGCCCAGAATATCTGACAGACTTTTCTGCAAAGCAGAAATTTTGGGAGGACTTACCTACCTTGTCTTGGTAAGGTTTGGCAGTCACCTTCTTTTGTGTCCTGCTTGTCCAATTTGGACAACTTACTACCAGCAGTTCTCCCAGTGGCTAGATTTGCCACAAATGAAAGAAGACTCCATATAGAGGTTCTTTGATGTCTGAAGAGCAGTGGTGCTGCCAGGAGCAGATATGTCTCACTGTCGTGAAAAGCCTTTGGTAATTAAAACATCTTGAATGGCATATTCTGTAAATCTTGGAAGTGTTTGAAGATGCCCTGTCTATCTTAAATATATCTCTGTTTAACCTGAAAACATACCTAACTACAAATTGGATTATTATAGATGACTAACATTACATTTTAAAATGAGCTACATAGGTACAATACTTTAAACAAGAGTAGAAGCATATATACAGTATAGCAAAAATAGCCTTAAATTTGTATCAATATGCAAAAATAGCTTTAAAAAGAGTAGAAATACATTTAGAGTATATTCTAACAAAAATAACCTTAAATTCACACCAATATATAAAAATCTATACTGATATAAAATATTTGAGATTAATAGTTGCTTTTTAGTTTAAAGTAAAATCAATAATATACTCTTTTATTCTTTTATTCTCATATCCCCCTTTTTCTTTCCAGAAAGATATACCTGAATCTAATCTCCTTTACTCAGCTTTCTCCCTGACCTTGATCATTAACAACTTGTAACCAATTCTCCTAAATTATGACAAGCATCCATAACCCACTGAATCACCAAAATCCACCCACTCTATCTCTACAGAATGTGGGCATTGTGTTCTCTAGACTGTTTCTTGTCGTGTGGGAGCATCAATATCTTTAGGGGGCCCTAAGAAAATTGAGGTAATGGTCATGTCCTGGGAGAGCTAGTTGCATTATTTTTTTTGTTGTTGTTTAGTCTCTGTGTTATGAGAAGGTGTAGAGCTTATTCAAAGTGTTGGCTGGAGTCGTCTGTGAGACTGGATCGTCTCAGTTAGCTATTGGCCATTCAGCTTTTTATTACACCAATCATAGCAATGCATCTTCGCAAGTGTACCAATATCCCACAACAGACAACATAGGAGGTGAGATACTCAGATGCAAATAAAACAGTATGTGATGCAGACCTTGAACAATCTCAGTGACTTTACAGGGGCAAAGTCTTCTCCTCAGTCAGTCTAAGCTGCATCTGAATTAAACCCAAGGGATGTTGGTTCTCTAGCTGGTAAGTGGAGAGGCAGGGAGACCTTGAATTAGAGGTAGTAGGGCAAGGGAATAGAAAATGAAGTTAAAGGGCAAAGAATGGAAGCTTTTCTGGTGTTGTCATACTTTCTGGTCCTGACAGCATACATCAGTCCCTTTTTCTAGCCATGTGTGGTCCTCAGGGAGGGGCATGTGCGCCATCCCTAGCGGGAAGAACAGGGGTTAGGATGTGTGGCACACATGGTACACACGGCCCTTTATTCTCAGTGGGGTCAGAGGGTTTATATGCAGTAGGGCTTATCTAGTTTAAACTTTATTTGTGAAAGAGGCTTATAAGTGTTTGTGCAGAGGCTCCCGGCAGAAGGGAATTTGCTCGAAATACAAGCAAGGATGCCCATCCTGTTGAGTGAGCTTGGAGGAGCACTTCCTCAGCCCCTCCCCCGCTCCTGTCTGTAGGCTGTGTGAGGCTCTAACAGCTCTCCCCTAAAGTAGTCTTTACCTGAACACAGTTCATACTTCAAATGCACAAGCCCATGGTTCCTAGTATGATCGCCCACTGCACTGACATCACCACAGTCATGGCAGAACATTCTCATCTTCAGGAGAAACTCACATGGTGGAAATTATGTGGAAAAAGCCCTTTCATTTGTGGTTCTATTGTTGAAAAATATGTAAATGTGACCTCACAAGACAGTTATGTCTTCATACCTAAGACCTTGAAAAATTTTTGTAACTATTTCAAATCTCTCAAGGAAATCATTTCAGTAGACATTAAGGCAATTTATTTAAAATAATCAGCCCTTTTTCATGACTTTGAAAGAAGAAATAGTAGACAACAGTACACATGGGTATTGGGGAGATTTCGTGTGTTAGTGCCGTGCTTCAGCACACCAAGTGTTTGTTTCCTCTCAATGCACACTTGCATTGTTCATAGTCTTTAAAACAAAGCTAAGGGTCTGGAGACACAGCTCAGCCTTTAATAGCAGTTGTTCCTGCAGAGGACGTGGCTTCAGTTCACCATGTGAGCCACCTGTAGCTCACAACTGTCCACGACTGCAGTTCCAGGGGATCTGACACCCTGTTCTGACCTCCTCGGGCACCAGGCATGTACCCGGTATTCATAAGAAAATCCAACCAAACATTCATGCACATCAAAATTTAAAACTCTGAAAGAAATAATAATAACATCAAAGCTGCAACTGTTATTGAAAATCGAATGCAAGAGTAAGTTGAATCTCGTGTTAGCCAGACATTCAAATAACTGCTCATAGTGTGCTAAAACCAAGATTAAAAAAGTGATAGACATTTTATGAAATTGAAAAATCACAATGCACTTTGGTAAATTTTTTAGTATTGTCCTTTTACATTTTTTTCATGTTTTATAATTTTGTAAACACAATAGTACTATATTGCTTAAATTGTAAATAACTGAATATATATAAAGCAAGGGAGGTAATTAGTGGCACCTATCTCTTTTTTTTTGTAGTTGTCGTATTTGTTAGTTTTTGAGGCAGCATCTCACTATCGTAGCCCTGGCTGGTCTGGAATTTGCTATGTAGATCAGACTCACAGGCCCACCTGCCTCTGCGTCCTGAATGCTGGGAATAAAGATGTACATCACCACGCCTAGTTCTTTTTAATTTTGGATAAGAACATACTATCAAAAAATGTTTTAAAGCCATTGACATGGATCAATTAACAGCAAATAACCTTGTTTGGTTAACATTTTTTAAATACAGGACCATATAGTGTTTACTTGCAAATTTGGGTGCTATGCAACTTCTGCCCTTTAACTCAGCTCTGAAACTGAAGTCCCAGATGAACCATAGACAAGATGATAATTCTTAGTATTATAATTAATTATAATTAGTATTATAAAATAACTTACAGAAAAGATGCGTGGACTGGATTTGACCTGCAGGCCATCGTCTGTCAGTCTCTGGCTTCCATGATGGAAGGCCTTTGTTAATTGGCAGAACACCTTGAGAAAGTCCCTAGGCTAGGACTTTAGTCACCAGGAATGGTAACCAAAGAGCTGGGTCAGTGCTGATGAGAGTCACTGACCCACTCAGATCCCAGGCTACCATGTAACAAAATGGTGCTTAAATTTAAATAACCTCCCCAATTCCAATTTCATTCAATCATATCCATCTATGCCCCTAAGCTTTTAACACCTTAGCAGAGAAGTGGAGCTTAGCTGGGAGTCCGAATAGAGAAGGCATGAGATGCAAGTCTGCTATGTGGGTAAGTAGGGTGGGAGCAATGCAGTGTGTGTGTGGGGGGGGTGCAGCAATGAGAGAGAGAGAGAGAGAGAGAGAGAGAGAGAGAGAGAGAGAGAGAGGGAGAGAGAGAGAGAGAGAGAGAGAACAGCAATTCCATTCACAAAGAATTGAAGGCCTAGCTTATTGCTCTTGAGAAGTCTGCCACAAACTACTGTTCTGAATGACCCAGGGATTTGTTGAGATGAAGGCTCCTCTTGCTGCTGAGATTTATGGAGTCCTTGATATTGTGGAGCTGGCCCGATGTCTTTTATTTCCCGAGGAAAGCTGCGGAATGAGTTGAAACACCTGGAGTGGAGACAGAACTAGAAAACCCTCCTCTGTACATGCTGCCATCCCTGCAGGTCATGCTTCCACAGGGCCAGACTTTCTAGAGAGATCTTTTCTCACGATCTGCAGAATGGCTGGTCTGCCCTTTCCCTCATCAGATGCCATGCTTGAGTTTGGACCGTGCACAAGCAGAGCTTCCCCAATGCCCTTCACACCCCGTGAGCTCTGGCTAGGCAGTTGTTTGCTTTTCCAAGTCCACATTTTCTGACTTTGCAACCCCCCACTGTGCTCTCTGAATGAAGAAAGGGCCTCTTCCCTCTTCGCAAATCCCCAATCCTAGGTCAGGCTCAAGGGTCACTCTCTCCGTGAAGCCTTCTCTGATCCCACAGTGAAAACTGTATTATCATCCATTAAGCTTTCGATCTCTGTATATGTCTCCCTTAATGTTTACCACATTTGAACTCCCGTTACACCCTTGCGCATTTCTTGGCTCACCTACCAAATTATTACTCCATGTTTAGCCATGTTAAGCCTATTGGCTTCCTCCTCCTGTGGCTTGAACAGAGCGACTGTCCCATCAGTGTCTTCTTAAGGATGGGTTCCTTCTCTCCACCTGGTGTCAATGCCAGCCGGCATCCCATGCCACAAGCCAAAACTCCACCTTGGTATCTGCCATGTCCCCAGTCTTCTCCTCCTCGGACTCTAGGTGTCTACCTACCCCGTCTTGCCCACAGTTCATTGCTCTGGTCACGCAACCAAACTGAACTGCCCTCCTTCAGAGCCAGGGTCCAGGTGGCCAGCGGTTTGGCTAGAGAGAGGAATGTACACAAAATTAGAAAGCCATATGCTCACGCTGCTGTTGCGAAGGGTCATTTGTAATTCAACTGTGTGACAGTTTAACAGTCTGCTGTCTTCCTTGCTTCAGCAGTGGCTGCTTTCATGTTTAGTCAGAAAACAGCATAAGCCTTCCTGGCTAGTCATCGCTTGGAATACAGATCTACGAGTCCAGATGAGGACTCTTCAAGGTATTTTAAGTGCCATACGAGAAAATCTGTAAGGCCCATGTCACCCTCTCAGAAGCCTGGTAGATCTCCGGCCCTTCAGCTAGCAATGCTGCCAACTTAATCACTACACACTAACGTGGTGCTTCATTTTGAACGCTACTCTTCTGTTAAAATGCGGACGTGTCTGCCTTTACTTGAAGGGTGTCTTCAAGCGTGGAGATGGGTTGTCTTTGATTTGGCTTTTTACCAAGCATAGACGAGTGTCAGCTCATCTCTATCTTGAGCAGGGCCTGTCTTAAGTAAAGTTTCCCCTGACGGGACCATAACCCACCAAGAGCAGAGATGAATCGACTGACTTCCTTTCCCAACAGCAGGGAGGCTAGACCCTGAGGTGGCTGCCAAGTCCCCTGCAAAGACACAAGTCCTTTCCGTTAGGCCAAGTGTCCAGGATGTGGCCCTTCATTTTCCATTTCCTGCCTTCACTGGAGGTTTACCTTCACTTGTAAACAAGCCCCTAGCTGCAAGCCAGGGGATTCTAGATGAGTTCATGCATAGGAACCACCCCAATATAGCTTTTAGAATGGCAACCTTGCCTTTCATGGGTGATGCTAGAAACAGGAGCCCTGGTCTCATGGACCAGTGTATGAGAACTGTCTGGTTCCTGAGAGGAGCCGGGGGGGGGGGGGCACTCAAGGAATCAAGATGGGGAGGCTGTGCCACCCAAATGGAAAGGACGACTTGGGAAGGAGGAAATGAATAGTAAATCTTTTTCCAATTAGAACTGAGAATGGAAGCAGAAAAGCCCTGGAGGGCACTTTTCAGGGAGGGAGAGATCATAAAAGGTCTCTTATGAAAATCCATTATCCATAAATTCCCCCACATTAAGCACCGCCTGTCTGTCTGGGGAGGATGCTGACACAGGGTCTGTGAGGACGCGGCAGCCTCCGCCTGCTGTGCACTGTTTCCTCCGTGTCTGCAGTACCACTTTCCCTCGCAGGGATCCCCTCTAATTACCCGCAGCCTTCCAATCTCCATTTAAGGACATCTCGTCTTCGGTTTTTTTCCAATCCCTTTGTTTCTTTTGTCGAATGTTTACCCACCTGATAATGGCACCGTAATTAGAAGCAAAACCACATGAAATTATGGACCCGTGTATCGCATCACGCGAATTCTTCAAGTTTGGGAGAATGACTGAATTTTTTTTTTTTTTTTGGAGCACTCTAAGACTCATCTAAGATGACTTCATGTCTTCCACACGAGAAGAAGGAAATGCGTGTTTGAAAAGAATTTGCTTATTGCTACACCTGTGGTCAGATGCGGTTGCAGCCACGTGGGCTCATGGAACTGTGGGAGTGGCCCTCCAGCCTTCGTTTAGCAGATGTTAGTCAGCTGTATATCGTGTCTAGCCTTTGCTGCAAGAGAGAGAGAGAGAGATGAGAGATATGGTAATGCCAGTCATAGGCACCTGGGTTTAGTTATTTTCTCATGTTTGACTTTAAAAATTGTCTATACTTAGCCTTATTGTCCACACACTATATACATTAAAGCAAGATACCTTTTGATGCGTATGACATCCAGAGAGCATCCCCATGCTGATTCTACCCCTTTCCCTAGTTGTACTTTTGATTGCCATTTTTAAAAGTCAAAGAGCATTAAGAGTCATGTTTTTATAATTCGCATTTCATATTTATGATATTTATATTCATTATTCATGATGTTTATTAGAGAATCTTAGGTTGGGACGGAAGACAAGCTAGTGCTAATTTCCTTTTAATTAGCTTCTCATCCATTTAATCATTTCCCTTTATCCTTGTAATTCATTTCAACCCAAGTTTAGCTCAGGTACCAGCTAAGCAGACTTATATATCTCTCCCATCATCAACCCTCTCTTCCTATACCTACCGTCTTAGTTAGGGTTTCTATTGCTGTGAAGAGACACCAAGACCATGGTAACTCTTATAAAGGAAAAAGCATTTAATTGAGGTGGCTTTCATTTTCAGAAGTTTAGTTCATTATCATCATGGTGCAACATGGTGGCATGCAGGCGGACATTGTGCTGGAGAAGGAGCTGAGCATCCTCCATCTTGACCCATAGGCAACAGGAAGCGGCCCGAACTAAGTGTAGCTTGAGCATAGGAGATGTCAAAGTCTGACCCCACAGACTTCCTCCAACCACACCTACTTCAACAAGGCCACACCTCCTAATAGTGACACCTCCCCCATGAGCTTATGGGGGCCAATTATATTCAAACTACCACACCTACCTTTCTTCATTTTGTTTTTTAATTGTGTGGGTGTGTGCGCGCATGCACTTACATGCATGTGTGTGCACATTTGTGCAATGTCTGCAGAAGCCAGAGGTGGTAGATACATCTGGTGTTGCAGGGTATTGCAAGCTACCGGAAATGGGTCCTAGGACCTGAACTCAGGTCTTCTATAGGAGCAGCACAGGCTCTTAACCATGGAGTCTCCTCTACAGTCCTCTACAGTCCTTATACTGACCCTTTGTAAACTCCAGAAATTAAAAAGTGAATTGCTGTGCCTGAACAAGCTTACTGTTTGGATATGGTAGGGTAGATGGGATGAAACAAATTCAATCCTCTGCGTGAGAACATGAATAGATTTCAGTTTATCTCAGGAAGCTGTTATGGAATGGCCCTCCCAAGTCTGAATTTAATGATACACATTCTTTCTTTTCAGAAGAAACATGAGAAAAATAACAACTCCATAAGAATATAAATCTAGACTTTATCCATTTTATTTTCTACTGAATTACATAAGCCAGTTAAGGATTTTTTTTTTTTAATTAAAGAAGGTGGCACCAGCTGAATACAGTCATAGTCATTTGCCCATCCAAAGCTCTAGGCTCAAGGAAGATTTGGAAAGCATGGTCAGGTCCCATCTATCTTTATAAATGACATGGATTCCTGTAAACATGAAGGCATGTTGTTGTGTGAAAGTCATCGATCGTGGATTGCATGTGTTATTATTATATGAAGTTTTGGACAGACAATATTTTTATCATTTGAGAACGCACACCACGGTGTAAAAGTACAAAGCAAATGTAAGAGGGTAGTACAGGCACTGCAAAATTCAGGCAGGGGTGAATTTGGGGCAGCAAAAGAGAGAGGAATGGTATTGAAAAGAAACATAGAAGCCCCTAATTAGCGACTGGAGGTACCCGAGCTGCTAGGCGTGTACCTGTCAGTTCCGTTATTACTCTTTAAAGAGAAGTTACACTGTATTCATTTGCAGGGACAGCACAGTCTATGATACACATTTCTAATCTAAAAATCTAATTTCAACCTATTAGACCATTTTATTTTAAAATTTCTAGTGACTCTATGCATTGATTCATAA
This sequence comes from Microtus oregoni, assembly GCF_018167655.1. Taxonomy (NCBI): domain Eukaryota; kingdom Metazoa; phylum Chordata; class Mammalia; order Rodentia; family Cricetidae; genus Microtus; species Microtus oregoni. The sequence goes on from NW_024543085.1 coordinate 30,174,137, forward strand.
ATGAGCCCTTTACTTGGAGACTCTGTTTGTCCTAGGGTAGGACCATTTTAGGATGTTCTCAGATCTGGTGCTCTCAACGTCTTCTAACCAAACCCAGTCTTGCTTCTCTTCCCACTGTCTGCTGCTGTGTAGCACTTGGCCTCCTCGTGGTCTGTGATTACAGAAGTTTGTGTAACTGTGGGATGCCATCTTTGTCTAAAGTCAGTGATGGGCTTCTGGTGACAACTGGTGAGGACATGCATACGAACATGAACATGAAAGTTAGCAAATAGTATGGAAACCCAAATAAATATGGTTGGCGTGCAAGCTCTAGTGACTCAAAATGTTCAAGGGACGGGGGGTGAGAAGGAGAAAGATGAATCGAGATGTACTTCTCTTCCTGGTTGATTGTCTTCAATGTAGCCTGTCTCCTTCCTTGTGTGCCTTGACGCCAGTAAACATGACTCAACAGGGATTCGATAGGCATTGAGTCCTGTAATGAATATAGCACATGGTACTTTTCTAACCCCACCAAAAAAGTCTTTTCAATCAAAGAAGCTTCTCTTTTCACTCTCTCCTTTATCATTAATACGAACCTGTTTACTTTCCCATAATCTGACAGAAAAGATTCTTATTTTCTTGGGTTTTATTTTCCTCCACTATAACTTTCCCTTCCTCTTAAGGATGCCAAGGAAAAACTTCAGAACTGGACTTTATATGCATTCAGACCACAATATTTTGCCGACACCACATGTAAAGAACATTATATTTAAGAGCCTGGAATGTTTCAATAAACTTAACTTCCAAAGGTGTGCTAAGCCTACTGAACACACAGGACTCTTTTCAATGGCTCGGGATTTTCCCCCCTGATCACCGTGTGGCCTCAGACTTTCTGAGAGCGAATAAACAGTTCTCCGAGCTGATGAGAGATGCGTGGAGAATCTGCTTGCATTTCATATTATGAAAGAAAATCCCTGGGGTTTTGGTACAAAAGCAACAACGGATGGACGTGAGTCATGTTGCCTTCAAGTAGCTGGTGAGCATATTTCCAACCCACAGAAAGTTTTAACACTTTAAATCAGATTCTGTTATAAGAATCTCAGTAAGACAAGGACGTTGGCTGGGAAGCCCGTGTGGAACAGAACTAGGTCCTCTGAATGTGGGCGACAGTTGTGTGGCGTAGTCTTTTTGTGTGGCTCCTGGCAGTGGGTCCAGGATTTATCCCTGGTGCGTGAACTGACTCTTTGGAGCCCATTCCCTATGGTGGGATGCTTTGCTCAGCCTTGATGCAGGGGAAGGTCTTGGTCCTGCCTCAAGTGATCTGCCATGGGAGGCCTTACCCTCTCTGAGGAATGGATGTGGGGAAGGGGAGGAAGGAAATAGGAAGAGAGGAGGGAGGGGAACTGTAGTTAGTATGTAAAATGAATAATTTTTTTTAAAAGACAAGGACATTGGCAGAAGCAATGATAATAACAATAACAACAGCAACAGCAGCAACAATAATAATAGTTGCCAAAGAGATGCTCTTCTTGGAGGCTGTGAGGCCCAAGCCTTCTTCTACTATGTGTAGCCTACATGGGCCGTGTAGGCTGTAGGAAGCTGGGAACAAGAAGGCGGCATCTCAGCGACAAACCTGAGATCCCATTTCAAGCAACATCACTTTCTCAAAGACGGCTCACACAGATGTGGAGGTTCAGTGAGATGCAGAAATGTCAGAGCTGATCTAGGGGTCCACCAACTCTCTACTGGCCTCGCAGCTACTGGGAATTCGCAAATGATAGATTTCCATAAGGTTTATTGTTACAGGTGAGGAAATTATTCAGTCTGTTGGCATTTTAGGTGCATTCTTTTAAAGATATGGGAACACCGGAGGAACAGTTAAGGAAAACAGACTCCAGATTTTGATCTGAGTGAAGTATTATAACCGATCACTTTATAATACCTTGAGCCTCTCATTTTCTGAGGCTTTTCTCATTGAACCTGTGGGTTTTAAAGCTCTTAAACCTGTAAGGAAATTGGCTCCCTGCCTCCAGTGAAAGTGGTTACTATTTTTTCTTTCCCTTTTTTAAGTATATATAATATATTTTGACCATACTCATTTCCTTCCATCAGTTCCTCCCAAAGGTACCCATCTTCTTACCCACCCACACTTCTTTCTCTCTGTCTCTAAAAAAAAAGAAGAAAAACAAAAAGTGAAAACCAAAACAGACAAATTTTTAAAAAAATAAATAAATAGACAAAAAAATAGAAAAAAACAAACAAACCAAAAATGCACAAAAAGTAGAGCCCATTTTTTTGGGCCAACTCCTGGGATGGGGCCTGCCTTGGAGTGTGGTTGATGCACCCAGGGGCCCTCCATTGGAGAAAACTGGATTTCCCTTTCTCAACAAGTATTAATTGCAAATAGCTTCTCGGGCAGGGGTGAGGTTCGGTGCTCACTTCCCCTTGCAGTGCTGGGATTTTGTCTGGTTTGAACTTGTGCAGGTCTTGTGTTTGCTGTCAGTCTCCAGGAGAAACTACAGCTGACAGACCAGGGTTTCCTTACTGTTGTTGTTGTTGTTGTTGATAAAATGCAATTGGCAGTATTGCATCAGAACTGTAGTGATTCTGGCCTGTAGTCTCAACTCAGAAATTAGCAAAATGGAAAAAAGAAAGGAAAGGGAGAATAACATTCTAAAACAACAAAGGGAAGAAGGGTATTTTTAAAAACATTCTATAGATATATTTTCTTCTTTCTTTTCCTTCCTCCCTCCTTTTCTTTGTTTCCTTGATGGTGGTGGTGGTGGTGGTGGTGGTGGTGGTGGTGGTGGTGGTGGTGATGGTGGTGGAGGTGATGGTGGTGGTGGTGGTGGTGGAGGTGGTGGTGGTGGTGGTGATGGTGGTGGAGGTGGTGGTGGTGGTGGTGATGGTGGTGGTGGTGGTGGAGGTGGTGGTGGTGGTGGTGGTGGTGGTGGTACAGGGAATTAAACCCACAATCTTGCGTATGCTAGGTTAAGCACTCTACCACTGAGCTACATACCCAGCCATTTTTCCTCTGTTTTTGAGACCACATCTGAATTCGTTGCCTGGGCTGGCCTTGACTGAATAATCCCACGTCAGCCTCCCAAGTACCTTGGAGTACAATGTGCACCACTATACCCAGCTGTCCTGCAGATATGGCGAAAAGAGTCGCCTCCGGGTTGTGCGAGTCTTGAACTAAAGTCCATGGTGACTGTGGAAGGAGGGGACCACAGAAGCGAGCCAACAGCTTATATGTTGCTTGAAGACACCTCTATGGTTCCTTTCCCTCCACCTAGCTCTTGACAGACTGGTACAAAGAAACTGGATTCTCAATGATTCCCAAGTTCATCATGTTTACAATGATTTGTATTTGTTTGAACTTTTCCATTTGAAAAGCCCAGAATTTAACAAGGTCATATACGGAGGTAACGGAGTTCTGGTGTTGGAGACTTAAAGCCGTTCTCTTGGAACAGCCAGACGTTATGAAAGAGTTTTCCTGGCATGTAGCTCTGAGCTTTCATATCAAGCATCAGCAGGGCCTTTAAGCAATGGTTCAGAGAATGGAAGGAGCACCAGCCCTTTGCTTTTTCATGCTATGGACACGCATGTCTGGTAGCGTGTAATTATTATGAACTCTGGGGATTGTTTGCACTGGTTTATAAATTCTATGTGCGAATACATGGTGGATTTCCTCTCGTTGTCCCAAATATCTGCTGAGTCACTTGGCTCTTAGCAACCCTGACCTTTCACTAGAAAGGTCCCTCAAATCCCCAGGTGTTTGTGATGAGACACAAGCACAAACGGTTGCTAAGAGACAAAGCAGAACACTCGATCCATCGTAAACTCGCTCACGGTCAGCATGGCTCAGGAGCTCACGGACCTGATATTGTTAGGGTTTATTTATTTATTTATTTATTTATTTATTTATTTTAAATCACAACGAAATGTACTTGATTAAAACTGTATGAAATGTAGTTGAGTTTGTCCCAAAGCATCTGGGAAGGTGGTTGCTTCCGTGCCGTGGACACGAGTGAATGGATTGGTTAATACTGGAGTCTGCTGAAATTTCACAAAAGTAAAACTAGGCTGTTATGCCTCTCTGACCATCTGGCTAGATCGGAATCTTGTTAGTCAGCAGCATTTCCAACCAGGTTAAGGTTGATGTGTGGAAAATCCGAGATGCTAACGTTCTGTCTTTGATGTAGAACAGAGCTACTGCTATTGTAGATGTGGTAGGAATCTTGCCTCCTTGTCTGTCTTTTTGGACAGAGTCTGGGTGATGGTGAAGTGGGCTTGCCCACACAGCACTGGAATTGTGCTACCTTTCTGGAGGCCAGTTTCTCAGAGCATCAAAAGCCTCCAAAAAAACTTCTGAGAAGTTTCAAAGTCTCTGTACCACTGCTTGGAGGAGCATAAAGTTGGAGAAACATATTTAATAACCAGCAAGAAAAATATTAGGTTATAGTTTATCTACAATAATTACCATCTGGTGTATGTAGATATAAAATACTGTTTCCTTTGACGTAGTTTGTTGATGTGTTAAAACGTGGCCATGACTAAGCTTAATTAAAGGAACTGTTTGTGAAATAACACAAATAATATGACCCTACTTTATTAAAATGTATATATCTCCATACCTAGGGACATATGTACTGAATACCTCAAATTTGCATCAAGTCAGAGCTTAGTTTACATGATCCTAAGCAGCTGATTTTCACTTTTGTCTTTAGACATTAGGTAATTACCTAGTTTTAAAACAAAACAAGAATCCATTACTTTCAGAATCAGAAGAGGTTTTTTTTTTTTCTATAAGAAAATAAATCCTAGCTGAGTGTTGTAGCACACACCTCTAACCCCAGCACTCAGGAAGAGAAAGCAGGAAGCTCTCTGTGAGTTTGGGGCCAGTCTGATCTACAGATTGAGTTCCAGGACAGCCAGGGCTACATAATGAGACCTATCTCAAAACCTCCAACTGTCCCCCGGCCAAAAAAAGAAAGAAAAGAAGAAATAAATCAGTGGTAAAAGTATAAAAGATAGGCTGCTTTTAGAAGCCATAAATTTCTTGGCTCTCCGAGGACCAGTGTGGGAGTCTCGCAGTTGAAGAGTTTGTTATCCACATGGTTGCACTCATAAAGTCAAATGATAGTTCTGTTTGGCTTCATGTGTATGTGGGGTGTGTGTGTGTGTGTGTCTGTGTGTGTGTGTCTGTGTGTGTGCATTTCTCTGTGTGTGTGTGTGCATGTGTGTTTCTCTGTGTGTATATGTGTGTGCATGTGTGTGAAAATGTGGTGTGTGCGTGTGTGTACATGTGTACATGTGTGTGTATATGTGGTGTGTGTATGTGGTTTGTGTGTGTGTTTGTGTGTATGTATGTGTGTATATGTGGTGGGTGTGTGTGCTTGTGTGTGTTTGTCTATGTGTGTGTACCTGTGTGTACATGTATGTGTGTGTGGTATGTGGTGTGTGTGTTTGTGTGTGTTTGTCTATGTGTGTGTATGTGTGTGTGCATGTATGTGGTATGTGTGTACATGTGTCTGTGTGTCTGTGTGTGCATGTGTGTATATGTGGTGTGTATGTGTAGGTGTATACATGTGTATGTATATGTGTGTACAGGTTCATGTGTACAAGGAAACCAGACTGATGTCAAGCGTTTTCTTCAGTCACTCTCTGCCTTGTAAACTAAGGCAGGGTCTCTCGGTTGAACTCAGAGCTCACTGATCCAGTTAATAATCTAGTTAACTTAGTCTGAGCATTCCCTTGTCTCAGTATTTACATGGTACTGAGTATTGTAACACCAGTGCTTACACTTTTATGGTAGATGGTTTACCAAGAGTAGCCCCTGCCTTGTCCCTCCTGATATGGTCTTCATCCAGAGACTGGGACTGTTAGGACTGAGCATAGCTTGAGACCATGACAGTTCTTTTATTGTTTTAATTTGGTGAACAATTTTAATCCCTCATTGTATTAATAACAGGAAAAGGTCATTCTCAGGCAGTCTCTGGTAACTGTGCTCAGAAGGGGGGCTATAAGCTCTAAGGGGGGCTATCACCCACAGATCTTAAGTTATAAGCAGGAAGGATTAGAAGAGACAGTGGAGGTAGTACTCTGCGCAGGTCGCTCCTCCAATGAGAAATCCAAGAGGAAGGAAAGCTTGCTGTGTCCCGGCCATGGTAGTAAACAGTTTATCTCCCAGCTAAATGGGGTCAGCACCTATGAAGCTCTCGGGGTAGGTGGGAAGAAGATAGTGACATCTCAAATATCTTGGGAAACCCTGGCTTCAATCTGACGGCTCACAGCGGGGAGAGCATTGTTCTTAGCACGGGGATGGCCCCTATGGACCTTCCATGTCTCCTGCTTGTCCCAGAAGAAGAAGACTCCAAAACAGAGGGTGCTTTCAGGGCTGATTCCCGAGATGGAGAGACCAAATAAAGAACTCCTCTTTGATTAGCTTGCGAGGCAGTTGTTAAGTACTCTTCTCGCTGCTGTGGTTAGAGCGGTCTGCTCAGAAATACGCCAAAGAATATTAGGCCAAGAATCCGCAGGTTAAAGCCAAACCACTGGGAAGGGCTTGTTCCTGCAAACGACACCATGATTGAATTAGAAGGGAACATTTGTGTCCTGTCATCTTGTCCCCTCACACTCAACACGTCCACAACTGAACTCTTCCCTTGCCAGGCTGCCCCTTAGCTGAATTTCCCTAACAACAGAATGCCACCGTTTACCACACTCTCTCCAGCAGCCATGATTTCTGTTTGATTGCCATTTTGGGGGACAAGGAAACTTAGGACAGGTTGTTCCAAGGGCCAGATATTCCCAAGAAATCAGTTCTGAAAACCAAGCTCTCTGACTGTTAGTGCAGTCCTACGTTAATTCTACCGGGCTACTCTCCCCTCCGTGTTTGTAGCAAATTCCCAGTCAGTTTAACAGAATATGTCATAGATATATAGATGGAACATATACACACTTCATTTATAGTGACATCTGACCACTAGCAGATTTCAGTAAATATAAAGTCAGATTTTCTGAAGCAGCAAAGAGCAAATGAACGGAAATTTTAACACTCGTAGTACTATTGAAGGAAAAAGACGCCACAGATTAAAAGTAGTGGATCTAAGCCTACACTGGCCTGGTTGGTAAATCCAAAATGAGCAAACTACCATCAGTTGCATATGGGCTGCTTGCATAGGTTCTGATGTTTTATTTTCTTTAATTTGAAAATGAACTTATCTTGGCAATTACGTACAAGTTGAGTTTGTGCCCACTTAGGGACATCTCTTGTTTTGGGGTTGAGGAGATTGCTCCGTGGTTAAAGTTCCCACCCCATAAGCAGGACTGTAGTTCAGACTCTTCATGAGTGTGGGTGGGCATGGTGGCCCGCCTGTAATTCCAACCTGCAGCAAGTTAGCTAGCTGTCACCAGTAACTCTGGTTCAAGAAACAGGTGGAAAGCAATCAAGGAAGACTCCTAACGTCAGCCTCAGGGCCTCCATACGCCTGTGCACACATGTGGGTGTGTACGCATATACAAGCAAATGTGCCCACACACACATGCACAAGCAGTGCGACATATGGGATATTAAAACGTTTTAATGAAACAATACACCTTTTAGTGAACAAGAGGTGGCTACACACTCTCACAGTGCACCTACTGTGAAGCCATAAACCAAAGGCCAATGATACACACACCCGGGCATAACAAAATCTGACCGAAGAAGATGTTCAGTGTCCTCGGTTGTAGTGAAAACTTTGGCATATTAGCACTAGAGTCTTGCTTTAATATTAATGGTAACTGGAGTCTTTTCTAATCTTTGGGACAATTCTGGCTCTGATTCACATAATGTACCGAGTCTTTTTTAATACATGTTTTAATTCTTTGAGTTTGATACTTGCTATTTCCACTTCTAAATCTTGCATGTGATAATCAGCTCAGTACAGAAGTCCGAACATGCTACCCCACAGTCTTCAAAGACAGTCTTCTCTGCTGCAGATCCTCTGGTTTATTTGATCAATATAAATTGTTCCCAGAGTCACTGGATTAGTGCTTTTCAAATACTAAAATATTTGAAAACAAATTGGTTGGGTCTCCAAACTTGGGAAAGCGAACCATCCTTTTGGAACCTGGCTCGGTAGTAGCCATTCAAGGCTGTGTGGCCAGGACATTGATGACAACGCTTGTCAGCTGGTATGCTCAGGAGCTTGTCCTTCTGTTGCAGAATCGCCTATCAGAGGAACGATGATGATGAAGAAGAGGCCGCCAGGGAACGGCGTCGCCGAGCCCGGCAGGAAAGGCTGCGTCAGAAGCAAGAGGAAGAATCCTTGGGACAGGTGACTGACCAGGTGGAGGCTCATGCCCAGAACAGGTACTGTCCTCCTCTCAGTGAGGCATCTCTGGGTGTGCCTTAGCCTGTCCTGTTGAATGTAATTTGCTAGCAAATTATTCCCTTCTCAGACCAACTCAGCCATTATGGTTTGGTTGGTTGGTTTTGGTTGTGTTAAGATGTGTTCTGACTGGGTATCCCAAGCTGGAACTCACTGTGTAGCCCAGGCTATACGTAATTTTGTTCTGTTTCTTTTATTTAGTGTATTTCATGAGGAGGCTGGTAATAGCTCCATTAACTTGGTCTACTTTTTTTTAAAAAAAAATCTTCAAGGGAGGGGTCACAGGCTCTTTGGTTCATTTCCCAGGGTAGTCTTAAAAATGTTGATGTACAAGACAAGTTTAATGAGAAACTTAATGTTTAGGTAGAAGATAGCAACCTTGGTCTTTGGTAATTGGTTCCTAATTGAGGAGGAAGTGTTGTCAAGAGGAGTGGAGGGGCAGGTGTGACCACTGGGATTCACTCACTGGCTTTGAACCGCAACTTAGCAATCTGTGTCCCTTCACTTTAGTAGATACGGCCATAGCCCCCGTGAAGACTACTGCTCAGCCACAGAGAAATGCGAGGGCATGTAAGATGCCCAATGCCTTGCACACGGGAAGCACATGACACAGTGTGCTCTTAGCAGAGTCGCACAGAAAGGGGACAAAGGGGCCATCCGTTGCCCTTTTCTGTTTCCAAGCTATAGAGAGGGGGCAAAAATAGTTTTTAAAATGACATGTTGAGGCCTTTCCTGAATCTGGTTATTGGTGAGTGTTCAACAATGGTTTTTAAAAGTTACAACTGATCAATAGCTTCGGCTTCTGAAAACCTTGCTTCTGGACTGAGGTAACAGCGCAGGGCAGGTCTCGCCTGTAAGACCCTGGGTTTGAGCTTCGACCCAACAGCAAAATTAACAGCACATATTTAGGTCTTGTTTCTATTTGTACTCATTTCAGCTTTAATTTTATTCTTAGCTATTTTATGAGATTATCCAAATTTACAAATCCTTTCCCCAAGCGTGATGGTGCAAGCTTATAATCCTAGCACTCCAAAGGTGGAAACGGGAGGATCAGGAAGGTGTTCATGGTCAACCTTGGCTTTTTAGTTAGTGCAAGGCTAGCCTGGGCTTCATGAGACTCTGTATCAAAAGAACTAAAAAACAACAACAACAAAAAAATGTTTTTAAAATGAAATATATTCAGGTCTGAACATGTGATTTCCTGCAGACATATTAATCATTTAAGAGTATAAAACCCGGGGTAGGCGCTTTGTCTGCGGGCTGCCCAACCAGCACGGAGGCCTGATCTTTCGGCGCCAGGAGACCCAGCATTGGGGTGAGTTTCTGGCCCACGGCGCCAGCCTGGGACGGGGAGCTCGGGGGTTTCTTGGCCCCCTGTCCTGTTTGGGCTCTCTGCAGGGCCTCTACTCCCCGGGTGCTGCCTCTTTCTTCCTGGCCCACCCAGCTTCCGTCCAGAGCCCTCCCCACTTCGCCCCCACTGCCCTCTTTTGGCGCGTGGCATCGCCCAGCCCAGCCTATCTGGGCGCTGAGTCCGAGTAGCCGGGGCTCCCGGGGGGCAGCAGTTCCTTTGTTTCTGTGGCCTGCCTGCACCAAGCGGGGTAGGCGCTTTGTCTGCGAGCTGCCCAACCAGCAGGGAGGCCTGATCTTTCGGCGCCAGGAGACCCAGCATTGGGGAGACCCAGCATTGGGAGAGCCAACATTGGGGAGAGACAGCGTTTGGTAGGCAAGGAGACCTAATCCGGTAAAAGAAGATCCATAGGGAGCATTTGGAAGAAGAGATGGGCCGACGTCAAGGCAAGAATTCGCCCAACAAGCTGAAAAGCAACATGAAGCTACCAGAAACAAGCGACCTCACAACGGGAGGACAAGAACCCCTTAATCAAGAGGAAGGAGAAAAGATTGACTTCATGAAAGTGATTGACACCCTTAAACAGCATGTAAAAAACGCCCTTATAGAAATGGATGAGAAATATAACAGAAAGTTTGAAGAATTGAATAAATCAGTGAATGATACCCTAGAAAACCAAGGAAAAACAATCAAACAGATAATGGAAACAGTTCAAGACCTGAAAACTGAAATGGAGGCAAAGAAGAAAACACAAACAGAGGGCCGTCTGGACATGGAAAATCTAGGTAAACGAATAGAGACTACAGAAACAAGCATAACCAGCAGAATACAAGAGATAGAAGAAAGACTCTCGGATTCTGAAGATACCATAGAGAAAATAAACACACTGATCAAAGAAAGCAGCAAGTCCAACAAACTCTCATCACAAAACATTCAGGAAATATGGGACACAATAAAAAGACCAAACCTAAGAATAATAGGAGTAGAAGAAGGAGAAGAAGGGCAGCTCAATGGTCCAGAAAATCTATTTAATAAAATTATAGAAGAAAACTTTCCCAACCTAAGGAAAGATTTTCCTATGAAGGTGCAAGAAGCATACAGAACACCGAATAGGCTGGATCAAAAAAAAACATCCCCTCGCCATATAATTATCAAAACACAAAGCATACAAAATAAGGAAAGAATATTAAGAGCTGCAAAGGAAAAAGGCCAAATTACTTATAAAGGTAAACCTATCAGACTTACACCTGACTTCTCCATGGAAACCATGAAAGCCAGAAGGTCCTGGTTAGATGTACTGCAGAAACTGAGAGACCATGGGTGCAAGCCCAGATTACTATACCCAGCCAAGCTTTCATTCACTATAAATGGAGAAAATAAAATTTTCCAGGATAAAAACAAATTTAAACAATACGCAGCCACAAATCCAGCCTTACAGAAAGTAATTGAAGGAAAATCACTAACCAAGGAGTCCAACAATGACCACAATACCTCAGACATCTAGAGACCCTTCACCAACACAAAACAAAGAAGGGAAACTCACAAACTCTACGACTAAAAAAAAAAATGACCGGAGTTAACAACCACTGGTCATTAATATCACTTAATGTCAATGGACTCAACTCACCTATAAAAAGGCACAGGCTAAGAGATTGGATAAGAAAACAGGATCCAACATTCTGCTGTTTACAAGAAACACACCTCAACCACAAAGACAGGCACCTACTCAGAGTAAAGGGCTGGGAAAAGGCCTATCAAGCAAATGGTCCTAAGAAACAGGCAGGTGTGGCCATACTAATCTCTAACAAAGTTGACTTTAAACTTAAATCAATCAGAAGAGATGGAGAGGGGCATTTTATACTCATAACAGGAACAGTTCATCAGGATGAAGTCTCAATCCTGAACATCTATGCCCCTAATATAAAAGCACCCACGTACATAAAAGAAACATTGCTAAAATTCAAGGCAGCCATCAAACCGCACACACTAATAGTAGGAGACTTCAACACTCCTCTCTCACCAATGGACAGGTCAATCAGACAGGAACCTAACAGAGAAATAAGAGAATTAGTGAAGGTAATGAATCAAATGGACTTAACAGACATCTATAGAACATTCCATCCAAATAGGAAAGAATATACCTTCTTCTCTGCAGCTCATGGAACCTTCTCGAAAATCGACCACATAGTCGGTAACAAAGCAAACATCCACAGTTACAAAAAAATATTAGTAACCACCTGTGTCTTATCAGATCACCATGGATTAATGTTAGAATTCAACAATAATGCTACCCCCAGAAAGCATACAAAGTCATGGAAACTGAACAGTCAACTATTGAACCATAGCTGGATTAAGGAAGAAATAAAGAAAGAAATTAAAGTCTTCCTGGAATTCAATGAAAATAAAGAAACAACATACTCAAACTTATGGGACACTATGAAAGCAGTCCTAAGAGGAAAGTTCATAGCACTAAGTGCCCACTTAAAGAAAACAGAGAAAGCTCACATTGGAGACTTAACAGCCCACCTGAAAGCTCTAGAAAAAAAAGAAGCAGACTCACCTAGGAGGAGTAGAAGACTGGAAATAATCAAAATGAGGGCTGAAATCAACAAAATAGAAACACAGAAAACAATACAAAAAATCAATGAAACAAAAAGCTGGTTCCTGGAGAAAATCAACAAGATTGACAAACCACTATCCAAGCTAATCAAACGGCAGAGAGAGAATTTGCAAATTAATAAGATCAGAAATGAAAAGGGGGACATAACCACAGACACAGAGGAAATTCAGAGAATCATTAGATCTTACTACAAAAGCCTATATGCCACAAAATTGGAAAATGTAAAGGAAATGGATACTTTTTTAGATAAATATCATATACCAAAGTTAAATCAGGACCTGGTGAACAATCTAAATAGACCTGTTAGTCGCGAAGAATTAGAAGAGGTTATCAAAAACCTCCCTACCAAAAAAAGCCCAGGACCAGATGGTTTCAATGCGGAATTCTACCAGATCTTCCAAGAAGATCTAATACCTATACTCCTTAATGTATTCCACAAGATAGAAACAGAAGGGTCATTACCAAACTCCTTTTATGAAGCCACAATTACTCTGATACCAAAACCACTCAAAGACTCAACCAGGAAAGAGAACTACAGGCCAATCTCACTCATGAATATCGACGCAAAAATCCTCAACAAAATACTGGCAAATCGAATCCAAGAACACATCCGAAAAATTATCCATTATGATCAAGTAGGCTTCATTCCTGAGATGCAGGGCTGGTTCAACATACGAAAATCTATCAATGTAATCCAGCATATAAATAAACTGAAAGAAAAAAACCATATGATCATTTCATTAGATGCTGAAAAAGCATTTGACAAAATTCAACATCCATTTATGTTAAAAGTCTTGGAGAGATTAGGGATACAAGGGTCATACCTAAATATAATAAAAGCTATATACAGCAAGCCGACAGCTAACATCAAATTAAACGGAGAGAAACTCAAAGCCATCCCACTTAACTCAGGAACACGACAAGGCTGTCCACTCTCCCCATACCTCTTCAATATAGTGCTTGAAGTTCTAGCAATAGCAATAAGACAACATAATGGAATCAAGGGGATTCGAATTGGAAAGGAAGAAGTTAAACTTTCGTTATTTGCAGATGATATGATAGTGTACATAAGCGACCCCAAAAACTCCACCAAAGAACTCCTACAGCTGATAAACAGCTTTAGTAATGTGGCAGGATACAAGATCAACTCCAAAAAATCAGTCGCCCTCTTATACACAAAGGATATGGAAGCAGAGAGGGAAATCAGAGAAGCTTCACCATTCACAATAGCCAAAAACAGCATAAAATATCTTGGGGTACATCTAACCAAGGAAGTGAAAGATCTATTTGACAAGAACTTTAAGGCATTGAAGAAAGAAATTGAAGAGGATACCAAAAAATGGATGGACCTCCCTTGCTCTTGGATTGGGAGGATCAACATAGTAAAAATGGCAATTCTACCAAAGGCTATTTATAGATTCAATGCAATCCCCATCAAGATCCCATCAAAATTCTTCACAGATCTGGAGAGGACAATAATCAACTTTATATGGAAAAACAAAAAACCCAGGATAGCCAAAACAATCCTATACAATAAAGGATCTTCTGGAGGCATTACCATCCCTGACTTCAAACTCTATTACAGAGCTACAGTAATGAAAACAGTGTGGTACTGGCATAAAAACAGAGAAGTCGACCAATGGAATCGTATAGAAGACCCGGATTTTATCCCACAAACCTATGAACACCTGATTTTCGATAAAGGAGCTAAAAGTATAAAATGGAAGAAAGAAAGCATCTTCAACAAATGGTGCTGGCACAACTGGATGTCATCTTGTAGAAGAATGAAAATAGACCCTTATCTATCACCGTGCACAAAACTCAAGTCCAAATGGATTAAAGACCTCAATATCAGCCCGAACACACTGAACCTGATAGAAGAGAAAGTGGGAAGTACCCTACAGGAGCTGGGCACAGGAGATCGCTTCCTATGTATAACCCCAGAAGCACAGACATTAAGGGCAACATTGAATAAATGGGACCTACTTAAACTGAGAAGCTTCTGTAAAGCAAAGGACATAGTCAATAAGACACAAAGGCAACCTACTGATTGGGAGAAGATCTTCACCAACCCCACAACAGACAAAGGTCTGATCTCCAAAATATATAGAGAACTCAAGAAACTAGACTTTAAAATGCTAATTAACCCAATTAAAAAATGGGGCACTGAACTGAACAGAGAATTCTCAGCAGAGGAAGTTCAAATGGCCAAAAGACACTTAAAGTCGTGCTCAACTTCCTTAGCAATCAGGGAAATGCAAATCAAAACAACTTTGAGATATCATCTTACACCTGTCAGAATGGCTAAAGTCAAAAACACCAAGGATAACCTTTGCTGGAGAGGCTGTGGAGGAACGGGTACCCTCATCCATTGCTGGTGGGAATGCCATCTTGTGCAACCACTGTGGAAGTCAGTGTTTCGGTTTCTCAGGAAATTCGGGATCAACTTACCCCTGGACCCAGCAATACCACTCCTGGGAATATACCCAAGAGATGCTCTATCATATGACAAAAGCATTTGTTCAACTATGTTCATAGCAGTATTATTTGTAATAGCCAGAACCTGGAAACAACCTAGATGCCCTTCAATGGAAGAATGGATGAAGAAAGTATGGAATATATACACGCTAGAGTACTACGCTGCGGTAAAAAACAATGACTTCTCGAATTTTGCAGGCAAATGGATGGAAATAGAAAACACTATCCTGAGTGAGGTGTCCCAGACCCAAAAAGATGAACATGGGATGTACTCGCTCATAATTGGTTTCTAGCCATAAATTAGGGCCACGGAGTCTACAATAGGTGAACCTAAAGAAGCTAAGTAAGAAGGTGAACCCAAGGAAAAACATATAGTTATCCTCTTGGCTAAGGGAAGTAGACCCAATTGCCGGGGAGAAAATTAGGATTTTGGGGGTGGGGTGGGATGGGGGTAAGGGGAGATGGGGAGAGAAAAGGTAGAAGGGAAGGAGGGGGGACTTGGGGAATCAGGAGAATTGGGATAAAGGAAAGGTGGATAGGGGAGCACGGAACCACAATTCTTAGTTAAGGGAACCACTTTAGGGTGAGCAAGAGATTTGACCCTAGAGGGGCTCCCAAGTGCCCAACATGAGGTTCCCAGTTAGTTCCTTGGGTAGCTGAGGACTGGGAACCTGAAATGACCCTATCCGAGAGCAATACTGACGAATATCTTGCATATCATCATAGAACCTTCATCTGGTGATGGATGGAGACAGAGACAGAGACCCACACTGGAGCACTGGACTGAGCTCCCAAGGTCCCAATGAGGAGCAGAAGGAGGGAGAACATGAGCAAAGAAGTCGGGACCACGAGGCGTGCACCCACCCACTGAGACAGTGGAGCTGATCTACTGGGAGCTCACCAAGGCCAGCTGGACTGTGACTGAAAAAGCATGGGATAAAGCCAGACTCTCTGAACATGGCGAACAATGAGGGCTGATGAGACGCCAAGGACAATGGCACGGGGTTTTGATCCTACTTAATGTGCTGGCTTTGTGGAAGCCTAGCCAGTTTGGATGTTCACCTTCCTAGATATGGACGGAGGGGGGAGGACCTAGGACTTGCCACAGGGCAGGGAACCTGGACTGCTCTGTGGACTGGAGAGGGAGGGGGAGAGGAGTGGGGGGAGGGGTAGAAGGTGGGAGGAGGGGGAGAAGGGTGGGAGGAGGGGGAGGGAGATGGGAGGCTGGGAGGAGGTGGAAACTTGTTTTTTGTTTATGTTTTTTTTCTTCTTTTCTTAATAAAAAAATTATAAAAAAAAAAAAAAAAAAAAAAAAAGAGTATAAAACCCCTTCTTGGGGCTAAGCAGATCTGACACTTAACTTCTACCAATGATTGTTACCATGATCTAAAAAAAAAAAAGAAAGAAAGAAAGAAAGAAAGAAAGAAAAAAAGAAAGAAAGCAGAGAAAGGCTCAGTTGAGTCTGTTGATTTCTCAACAGCAATTTCATCAGGCTAGCACTTTGGAATTCATACTACCTTTTTGAAACATCAGAACTCAGTTGGTCCAAGCATCCTATGCATAGACCTTTGCCCTTAGACTCACAGTTCTTCGTGTTCCTGTGGACATGCAATCCGTGTGCGGCTAATTCACAGAGACAGTGTCCTCCAGCAACAGCAGAGGCCAAACAGGCTTAAAATCTAGGATTTCCTTGGCCGTATTTTGTTGTTAAATATGAAATGTATTTTTCCAAAACCAAGTGAACTTGAACATCAGGAGAGCCAAGTTTGGTATGAACCATGAAATTTGATGGAGTTTCTAAACATTGCAAGACATATGCTTCCAGCTCTGGTCACAGCTCTGGTATCACATGACTGGTAATTCCAGCCAGGAATGGCCAACGCCCTTGGTCTGGGCAGTGTCCAGCACCCTGGAAGAGTGAGGAGATGACGGACATGCTACAGTTTGGATTTTACATTTCTTTTTTAAATAAACATTGGATTATCCGGTCTTTACCAATTGGAGAGAAGGAGAAAAAGTTTTTTATTCCTGGAAACCTATATAAAGAAGTTAGGTCAGTTCGATCAGTTATGATAATATAGTTGCTAAGGCAATTTCAGTATTATAATACAGTAACCTAATGCATTGTGGATATTCTTGTGTACTAGATCAAGTGCTCTCCACCTTACTTTTATTTTTGGTTGTTATTTGTTTGAGTCAAGGTCTCACTGTGCATCTCTGGCTGTCCTGGAACGTGCTATATAAACCAGGCAGGCCTCAAACTCACAAAGATACCTCTGCCTCTGTCTTCCAAATGCTAGGATTAAAGGCGTGCACCACCACACCTGGCTGTCCACCTTATTCTGAAGACAGGGTCTTTCACTGAGCCTGGGGTTGACTGATTCAGCTAGACTGATGGTCAGCGAGCCCCAGGGGTCTGTCTGTCTTTCTTTCCCCTATGACTCTGTGAACCCTAAGGATCCAAAGTCTGGCGAGCACAGAGAATATGCACCTGTTCAATTGCTTTGGCCTGGGTGCCTCATTTATACCCCCATTTCATTGGTTACCTGGTCCAGGTGCAAAGAAGGGCAGATGGTAGGAAATGCCATCCTTGGCTGGCAGTCATCACTCCATGAATTGTGGAGGACGCTTAGATGTCTCCAAAGTGCAGATTGCTGGCATAAATAAATACCGAGTCTCCCCACTGGACATCCTCTTCCCCCTCTAAAGAACTGGGTCCCACCAATCCAGATCAGGAATGACTACATGGCTTGAATATGAAACTATGATGCTCAAGGAATTCACTCATTATTCTGACTTGATCCTTGGCATAGTTGGGATCCACAGTGACCCAGATTCTGCAATCGTGTTTTAAGCACAAGTAGTTTGTAAGGTAATCCCAGGAAACAATGGTAGGGCTATAGGTAAGTGTGGGGGGCAACCATGTAAAGGTTGCTTTTGGGGATAAGTGGCCACTGTGGTTATTTGGAACGTAACTCTAGTAAGAGCCATGACTGTAGAATTATCCTTCAAAACAGAGAGGCCAAAGTGTTTATCTGATGCTGTTCCTCAGGTTCTGTTGGGTGACATTAATATCCAAAACTCTTACAGCAAGTTGAGGAGACACAATGACCTGAGAAAGCCCAAGAACAAAGACTTGGTTAGGCTTGGTTGGAAGTCAGACAAGCAAGAATAGAGTGGTAACACCTAGGGGTGTGTGAGCTAGATACTGCTGGCATCTGCTCTGGTTATGGGTGACTCTGGATGACCGATTAACCGACAAACTGTCTCTGGTGTTGTTCCTTCTGTCATCCAGTGTTCCTGATGAAGGGTCTAAGCCAGCCACCACGAACACTCAGATAGAAGGTGATGAGGAGGCTGCCTTACTGGAGCGCCTGGCTAGGCGTGAAGAGAGACGCCAGAAACGCCTCCAGGAAGCCCTAGAGCATCAGAAGGAGTTTGATCCAACAGTAACAGATGCCAGTCTGTCCGTCCCAAGCGGAAGTATGCAAAATGACACGGCAGAAAATGAAACAGCAGAGAAGGAAGAGAAAAGGGAGAGTCGTCCAGGACGATATGAGGTGGAGGAAACAGAAGTCGTCACCAAGTCCTACCAGAAGAACAGCCATCAGGATGCTGAAGACACAAAGAAAGAAGAAAAGGAGGAGGAGGAGCTGAAGGGAGGGAGCGTTGGCGAAAATCAGGTAGAGGAGACGGTAGAAGAGAAAACACCAGAAACCCAAGAGGAAGCTGTGGTAATGGTACTGGAAAACGGGCAAGTCAGTGCGGAGGAGTCCAAAGTAGAGGGGGAGAGGGAACAAGACACAGAGGAGCTAGCCCATCAAAAAAGGATGGAAGAGGAAGAGAGAGAGAGAGCCGAGGCAGAGAGGCTGAGGTTGGAAGCAGAAGAAAGAGAAAGACTCAAAGCTGAGCAGGACAGAAAGCTAGCAGAGGAACAGGCAAGAATTGAAGCAGAACAAAAGGCAGCTGCGGAAGAAAGAGAAAGGAGGGAAGCCGAGGAGCGGGCAAGGGTTGAGGAAGAGCAGAGACGAATGGCTGAGGAGCAGCAGAGGGCCAAGGCAGAGGAGGAGGAGAAGGCTAGGCTAGAGGAGCAAAGACAGAAAAAGCAGCTAGAGGAACAAAGGAGCGAGAAGCAGGAAGCAAAGGACAAGGGCGAGAAGGGGGTTGAGAAAGCAGAAAGGAAAGGACAAGAAGACAGACTTCAGCCAGCTGTCCCGAAGCAGCAGGTACAGTACGCACTGCGCCCCTACTGTGTGATGCCTGCGTCTCATGAGACATGCGATGCACACCAAACGGGCGGGCTGAGGCCCTCCTGCACTTCCCCTCACCTGCTTGATCATTTGGCGAGGTGTTCATTCTTTTTAGGCCATAGCAACACCCAAGCATGACGCAATCGAACCACGGCCAAGTATGCAATCAATCAACCAAATTGATGAGCCAACCGGAGAGGAATCAATTGCTCTGGGCTTGGGTGTTATGGCTATGAAAAAATGAATCAACCCAAAGATGATGAATGTGTGGTGGGGCTGTGTCAGCTTGTTTCTGCATCTGCATCTGCACCCCTTCTTTCTGACATCTTTCCTGGGTATACATGAGGCAAGAGGCCCAGACGTCTCACCTTGCTCTGGTGTTCCATAGTAATTTTTTTTTAAATTATAGAATAAGGGGTTGGGGAGTAGAAATAAAGATTAAGTTCAGACACTAGCAGCAAGGCAAAAATATATAAATCCTTTGAGATCAACTGGAATAAAGGAGTGAAAGGAAACGATTGGAACTCCTTCCCCAACAAAAACATCAGCTTCAAAAGCCTGGCTTGCCATCATGTAGATAGACCCGGGTTTAATGTAGACTTGCAGGAAGTCATTCGGTGGGGTAGTGCCAGTTAGCCATTGATGGACGACTGAGAGCATGAAGTTTGCTCCATTCACCATGAGGGCAGCACAAGTTTACGGGGCTCTAAGAAGGATACGAATAGTAGTTAGGAAATGACGTGTAAAAATACAGTTTTGTGAGGTTTTTTTTTTTTTCTTCTCTGTCTGCAAGGCTGCATTAAAAACCCCTTGTAAGCGCTGTAAAGGAAACAGACACGCTTGCACGGTCACCTTTCCAGAGTGAACCCATTGTCACTGCATCGCGCCAATGTTGTTTTTCACCCCTGCTTCTGGGTCAAGGGCTCATGCACCTGGCTGTAATTGAGAAGAACATGGGCAGGATGTAGACACACACCTGGAACACGCTGTCATGCTAGATTTCAGTGAGCACAACGGAAGCCACAGGAGAAAAAACTAGGGTGGGGTGAGACATGTCACACCTGCTGATAGAACCACTAGCACCAGGTACCATGGGCACCCAGGGGTGAGTATGGCATTAGGGCAACCACGGAAACATCACAGCCCACGCAGAGTGATCTGAGCACCCTCTCACTCTTGCAAGCTAGAAAGGGCTTCTATTTACCTGAGTGACCTTCACCATTCTTGAAAAGGAAAAGGATGAAGAAAAGAGAGCTAAAGGGCAAGCTCAAAAGTCCCAAGATGACAAGGCCGCCTCCAAAAAGGAAGAGGTAAATGCTGTTACGAATAACCAGACTGAGCGTCACACACAGAGCGGCATCCCTGGAGCTGATCTAGGAACTGCAACCCCTGTCCCGGGGTCTAATGAATCACTGAATGATAGGATAGTGGAGAGCGTCTCATAACTAATTAACCAGGCAGGAGACATGGCCCACTGAGTAGAGCTGGTCATTCAAGCAGGAGGACTTGAATTTGGTACTAGCGTTCCTTAGCATGCACATAAAAAGCTGGGCATGGCATAGGGGGGTGTATAATTGCACTTTAAGGAAGCAGAGACAGAAGGATCAGTAGGGGTTATCAGCAGGGACTCATGGGCAGGCAACCAGTGAACTCTAGCTTCAGCAAGGGATCTTGTCTCAAAAATTAAGGTAGTGACCCATGAACAACACCCAAAATCAACCTGTTCCTTACACACACACACACACACACACACACACACACACACTTGAACAAACACATTCACACACACTCATATACCACACACATGCACACATGTGCACATACATTCATACACACTCAAGCCCCACACACATGTATACTTGATAATTGGTAGTTCAAAAAAAATAAAAGGATGAACTTGAAAGCATCTGAGGGCATGTAGACAGTAATTCTCATACAAACTGTCTTTCTTAATGGGTGTTACAGTCAAGCCCTTAGACAGCCTTGCTCCCCAGGCTTTCCAGTTTCCCTCCCCTACAGTGTGACTTTGGTTTTTTTGTGAGTCCTCCTCTGCTTGCATTTCAATCATGAACTCTTTCCAGCTGGCTTTGACTAATGCTTTAACCTTTTCAAGAAAATTCACCCTCCCCCAACCTAAATCGCAGTAGACAATTGACAAGCTGAAGATGATGTATGGTTTTCAAAAGGTTTGGTCAAATCCTCTGCATTGCATTTACGAGGTGCACACACACACAGGGGAGCAGGCACCAGGGTGTTTGTAGGTAAGGAAATGAGGCTCCCACAGGCTGAGGGCCACAGCGCTCCAGCATATAATGCCACGCAGAAAGCCCACCGTCCTGACCGTCCTGACTGTCCTGACCATGCTAGCCTCAAGTGGCACTACAAATTGCCACGTTATCCAGTAAGTTCAAGTAGTCTGGATATAGTAAAACAGAACCACCAGCAGTAGAAATGCCAGAGTTATGTTGCCCAAGAGACTGATGAAGTGATCTGTAGTCATTGGATACTGGCCCAAACGGATTCTTGCTACGTTTCTCTGTTAGAGCATCCATTAAGAAAATCTAGAACTGTAAAGAAAATTCCATGTGTGGATAATAGATGGCTGTATTAAGTAGCGAGAGGGTGGTTTTCTTAGGTGACTTTGTAAGATTTGTATAAGAAGAAAGACCATGTCATTCATACAGGATGTTACACTGGCTTTTTAGACTTTTATTCTTCTCTGTTTTTAATAGAAATTGTGGTTTGAATATGAGCACTGGCTTTGGAGGGAGAGAGTGCAAAAGCTGATGACCGAGATGCTTTACGGGGCAGCTAAGGAGGCAGCCGAGCACACTGGAACATCTTCCTACATGGGAAGACGGTGTGAAATTTGCAACTCAGCGATGAAATATGGGAAGGGGAGACTGTAGTGAACACCCTCCAGTGTTGTGAGAGTTAATTCACTTCCCCAAGCTACTGATTTCACTTTTAATGGCCAAAGCATCCCATGCCCACGTAGGGTGTCTGAGTCAGAAGAGGCTCATTCTCATCCTCCAGCCGTTCATCGGCCTCTTTTCAGATAAGGCCCAGTCTGAGGTGTTGATTAAACACTCCAGCAACAGCTGGTCCCAGCCCTGCCATTATCCCTTCCCCAGTTTTCCCCACAGCACACTCCAGTTCTCATCATTTCTGGCTTCGTTTTTACGCCAGTCTAGATAATCTCCTCCAACCAGGCTTTTCCAAAGGTCCATCTTAACATTTTAACACTGCACAGACAAACTGCTGACTGAATGGATAGAGTCCCCTCTTCCCAGCTAGCTGGACTGCTGTGCTAGGTAGGAAACTTTAAATCGGTTTTGCATGATTCAGTCATTTTAAACAACCCCTTCTTCCTTCTTTCTTTCTTTCTTTCTTTCTTTCCTTTCCTTTCCTTTCCTTTCCCTCCTCCTCCTCCTCCTCCTCCTCCTCCCCCTCCCCCTCCCCCCTCCCCCTCCCCCTCCCCCTCCCCCTCTTCTTCTTCTTCTTCTTCTTCTTCTTCTTCTTCTTCTTCTTCTTCTTCTTTGTCACAAAAAGCTAACAGAAACCTTGCTTGCCTGACAGGAATCCACACAGCATAAGCAAGATAGGTTGACCACAAATAAACACAAACATTCCACTGACCTTCCAGGGGAAACATTTCCCAAATTCCCTCCAGTGCTCTAAAAGACAAACAAACAAACAATACCCCCCCCCCCCCCCCGTCTTCCTCCACAGCAACTGAGCTCTGCTGCAGTCATGGGGTGCAGACAATCTCCAGCCTTGAGACATAATGAACTTTTCTGTCTTTCCTCCTCGACTATAAGCTGTCTCTTTTGCATCTTTCACTTGGTATCTATTTGGTTTTTCCCTTGGCCTTCCACAGAAAAATGGTTTCTAGCAGAGAGTCTTTTTATGACTTTGAACCTGATATTCTTGTCACCCAGGTCCACACCACCTGAACCTTAGCCTGCAGATGCGCCCCAGAATTTGGTTGGGGAATGATTCAGTCACTCCAGGCTGGGGTCTGGGATCTCTGGGGTCTGCTGAAGGTCGGGGTTGTCTGTGAATCAGGAGCACAGAGTCAGGAGAACACCCATAGTGGGGAACAGGGAGCCAGATGAGAATTCAGGAGTCTGGAGCTAACCAAGGTGCGCTAACTGTGGTCTGAAAGGCTGTAGCTGACGCCCGGCCAACTCTTGCTACTCTGGAACTTTATCATGCAGAGGAGCATGACAGAGACTCCTGTTCAGGCGGGTCCACTTGCTCCCTTGGGCTTTTGAGTTGTCTCTAGCTTAAGGCCATGCCTCTTAAATTCCAACACCCCCTAAAATTCCTGCACATGGTCATGTTTTCTCCCACTAAGTAGCCCAGCTTTCTGGAGTCTCATCCAAACAGTGGGGTGTCTGGAGGCTGTCTTGGGAGCACACCCATGTTGCTTGTGAACGAAGCTTGTTTACTCTTTCAGTATACATGACCGACCACCTGGAGCAACATTCCTCCCTAAAAAAACTAGCTCTTTTCCCAGGGGCTCAGAAGGCCATGGGTTTGCCGTGAACTTGCCATAGACTCTAATCCATCGTATTCTTTAAACTAAAATTTGAAGATCCTATAGAGTTGTTTAATTAATTTCTCAGGAAAAAATAATTTTCAGTTAAACCCAAGTCATCATTATTAGATTAGGAATGTTTCTAAGAAAGTTTCCCCCTGAGAGGACGAGCAGGCCACCCACCATAACTCTTCCCAACAGAGGCATAGCTTGAAATAGGGCGGGAGGTCATTCTTCTGGTAAACATTTATTCTTTTACAAATCTATTTGAAGAATTTTTTTGCCAAGAAATCTGAAATGTATTTTGGGGAAATGCAAGTTTTTCTGACTGAAAAATAGAAGAAAAGAGTTAAAAGAACTTCACCTATGCTATTGCCCCATAAGCCACGAGATTTGACTCAGAATTTATCTCAATTACCCTGGAAATAGCAACCTTCACCTCTGTATTTGTATTTCCAGATAACATATTAACTGGGGTGGGAACTCTAGTCCATGATTTCTGGGCCTCTATATGACAGTGGCAGGCCAAAACAGAACTATCCTCTTTCTTTCTGCTTATTCAGTGAATACTGATGTGTTTTAGGGGGCAGGGACCACATGACCACACTGCTATACAGGCTTTGAGCTTCCTTCTCTTTGCTCAGACCCTAACCAGGGACCAAAAGGGCAATAACAGGATGGGATTTGGGAAGGGATCATTTTATCCAGCTATGTCTTGATGAGCTTCCCAGAGAAGCTGGATTGCTAACAGCTCTAGACTAAAACACTCTCTTTAGCTACAGACACATCTCCCAAAGAGGACATAGCAGCAACATTACAGCTTCCCTCTTCACCATAACTAAGGGATACCCACATATACCCCACCTTGGAGGAAAATCAAAGTCTCAGCTAGACCAATGTTGGTGAATAGTCCACCCGCAGTGATTTAATACCATTTAAGGAAAATCATCAGGCAAAGGACTATAAAAGGTAATGTGTGAAACCACGTTCGACCTTGTAAAACATGCCTTTTAGGGGTAAATGTTCAGGGGGGGTCAAGAATCACTGGGAAGCAGTTGAGTGGTCAGGTAAAGGGAGAAAGTTCTAGACAGCCGAGAAGCCCTGGTCTACCTTTCCTCCTCCAAGTGTTTCTGCAGAGCCCTAGATCTGTGCAACTGTCTTGAAAAGAACAATGGACATCATGCTCTCCTGCTCACATTTTAAGAATGGATGAGATAGTAATTTGAACTCTTTGCCCACCTTAAAAGCCACTTTGAAATAATCTGTTTTGTCCACCATGAGGAATTTACAACACAAACCCCACAAAAATAACTAAAGCTCCCAGTTGCTCTCTGCATATCCTTTCTGTCCATGTTACATGACGATCACAAACCCACTTCTGGTGGTCTAACTCTTTCCCACTGTGGAAGTCAGCATGCACCCTAGAACCGTTTATATGGCTTCAATCTAAGTCCTTCCCCTAAATGTAGGTTATGTGTTGCCTCCTTGGGATTCCTTATTCATTTGACCGAAAGCCTGGATTGCACCCCCCAGAACGGGCAGATCTGCACCACCTGCTGGTTTTTCTCTTGTTTCCTCCTTCTTAGGCTCTTATCAAAGATGCTCCCTTTAGCCAAGAAGAAACTTGGCCAAGCTACACGGCCACTCTTCCATCAAAACCACACCTGTAATTTGTTCTTCTTAGTGGGACCTGCAAGCAACTACTCTTAGGTGGAATTCCTAGAACTTGGTGGTTTCCAAACATAATAACAATTCTGCTCCCCTAAATAAAAACCCAGTGAGGTCAGCGATGGATCTTAACTTCCTAAAACTAAGGTTCAGGTTTGGGCTCACAGGCCAAAGAACTATGGTTTTTTTCCTCTCCAATAATGTTCTTAGTTTCATTTCTACATCATGTTCTGGATGCTTGCTCTATGTCAAAAGACTTCTTTAAAAGTTGGGGCCTTGGTAATAGCCGAAACCTAGTAAGATGTTTATAGTTATCTATCTTCTTGATGTGTATCCTTGGTTAGATCAAAGATGAGAAGATTAAGAAGGACAAAGAACCCAAAGAAGAAGTCAAGAGCTTCTTGGATCGAAAGAAGGGATTTACAGATGTGAAGGCACAGAATGGAGAATTCATGACTCACAAGCTTAAACAAACCGAGAATGCTTTCAGGTAAGTCGTGATACTCAACAGTCGCTGTCTTCCCACATGTGGGAGGAGACTCGGTCTCCTTGTCCTGCACCTCCAGACAAAAAGGATCTGACCTGACAGCATTCTTCCCTTTGTCCTGAAGATATAGTCAGCAGGTCCTGTCTCCCTGTCACTAGCAGGAGACCAGAACTCATTGCTCAACCACAGCTTAATCCTCTTCTAGTTCTTCTTCTTTTATAACAGCAAGGCATATAATGCTTAGTGTCCATGTCTTGACAATATGCTCATGTGGTATCAGTGTACTAAGAAATACTATGACTGGGATTAATATCATTAGTTCATGCTTTGGATGGTCCAGATAACTTCCTACAAACCTTTCTCGGCACCATTTTTTTTTTTAAATATTTATTTATTTATTACGTATACAATATTCTGTCTGTGTGTATGCCTGCAGGCCAGAAGAGGGCACCAGACCCCATTACAGATGGTTGTGAGCCACCATGTGGTTGCTGGGAATTGAACTCAGGACCTTTGGAAGAGCAAGCAATGCTCTTAACCTCTGAGCCATCTCTCCAGCCCCCTCTTGGCACCATTTTTAAGAGTTCAGTTTTACAAAGGTTGTAAATCAGTGTTTCATGAAGCTTGGATTATTCTGTGATCCAAAACCTTGGGGCACATTAGGTTAAACCAAAGCACAGCCTTTCCCCATAGGACTGTAAGAGTCCTCTATGTAAATTTGCCTTCATTTCCCATTTTAGGAATATATATATATATATATATAAAAGTGAGAGAAACTAGTTACCACAATGTAATTTATTTTTGTCCATGTCTGCTAGGAGTTGATGCCCATACGAGTAGAGAATGTTGTGCTCCATATACAGGGAGGAGAACAGTAAGAGCCTTTAACTAGATGCTTACTTACCAACTGAGCTAAAAGCAAGCTGCTATGTTCTTCATGGGCAAAAGCCTGTTATCAGATGTGCCTTAAGCCCAAAAAAGCCAAAGATAGGGCAGAACTTTCTGGAGGGTATTTCCATATACCACCCTGGTACTACAAGCTTACCAGCATGTTTAAGCAGAGGCAGTATAGCCAAGGTCTTAATCTCATTTTGGTAAAAGTTGACTTGTTTTTTTCATTTTTAAGGTTAGAATTTTTTTAATTCAAGTATTAGTAACATTTATTCCAGATATTTTTCTATGTATATAATACTCAAGATAGCTCACACACACAGGATCATACAATATACATATGAGTGAATGCGATCAGAGGTGCATATTTTACAGTGGTCCTGTACCATGCACGACAGTGCTGAGGAGCCAGCTTTCTAACGCCAGCTAAACCCAAGCCTGCACTTAGTGACTGTTGAACTGGAGCCTCACGCCCAATGCTTTGGTTACACAAAATAAAGACTTAGCGACACCTAGTGGATCCCAGAGGAGGTTCCATAGGCCTGTCCTCTTGTCCACACCGACTACTTTCCAAAAACGCAAAGACCTTCACATGAAGAGCAATGGAAGGGTGGAAGAAATCCTTGAACCTCGTGCAAGTTCAAAATGAGAGCTCACCTCTGACCATCAAGAACCTGTTATGCTTTATCATCTCAGCCCATAGTAACAAATTTATACCATGACCCTGCCCTTCCAACATACATGTTTACAGCTAAAACAAGTTGCACACGGTACTGTCTTTACCTCTACACCTTATTCACTATTTAAAATGTTGAGACCACTTTACTAAACTGATTTTTTTAAACCTGAAGCTTGAGAAACATTGACTCAGAGGAAACAGTATATTCTGCACTGCCTCTGTGTTCAAAAGCAAGAGGTGTATAAAATAAGATCAGTATTGTGCACTGCGTGTCATCAACCACGCCCTGTTTCATTCATTCTCTTGTTCCGTAGCTGGAAGCGTTGTGCCATCCCTGACACAGAATAAATATTAAACAGTGTGATTCATTGTTCCTGAGACAAAGGGGTTGGGTTTGGATCTCGTTAGTAATGACCTCACTGTACATTAGTAAGTATTTGAACAAAAGCAGTTCCACATCTCTGTCTTGCAGTCAAAGCCTTCAAGGGAACCACTAGATTCCCTTCCAGTCCAGTTCAGGGACGACCCAGCTTGTGTGACTTCACTAGTAAAGGCAGAGTATGCTCTGTTGGTCCTCACCAGACAGCCATCTTGTTTTTGAGGCAGGGTCTCTCACTGATCGGGAGTAGGCGGGGCTGGCTTTCCAGGCTGTGTAGCTTTGCTTCTCATCACACCCAGCTTTTGTACATGGGTCCTCCTGTTTGCACAGCAGCTTGACCGACTGAGCCACCTCCCTAGCCCTCAACTCCTTTCTACAGCTTGGACAAATTGTTTATCTCTCTCACCTTATTCATAAAATTCCTATTTTATGAATGGCCCAGATGTTATGACTATGAAAGGAGATGATACATTTGAAAACATTTATAAGATATAATGACTGACCCCTTTGATCTCCGGTAACCGCCCTAATCACGCCACATCTGTAATAATTTAGAGTTTTAAATCCTGACAAAGGATACTCCAGATGTATTGGGGTTGGAGAGGGTAGAAATAAACTCTTTGGATAAGAAAAATGTCCCAGAAGCTCTATCAAAACAGATATACCTTAGTGGATTTAACTCCCCCATGAAACAATAAGGCCCAAATAATGGTAAACACCTACAATCCCAGCATTTAGGAGGCTGAGGGAGAGGGATTATGAGTTTGAGCTAGGGGCCACCTGTAGAGAGATCCTGTCTCAAAAACAAACAAACAAACTACAGTTTGATCGTGTTGACTGCATTCCCGAGGGCCTGTAGCAGCTCTCCACTCCATAACCCTTTCATGCTGAGGAACTGAGACTGCACACTCACACACAGCTCCTCCTTGGCTACCTCCTACGCCCCAGAGAACCACCACTCTCTGTTTCTACGAATCTGATATTGCTATAGATTCTTCATACAAGTGGAATTTTGAGGTATTTGTCCTTTTCTAACTAACTTGTCTCATTCAGCAGAATAGTTTCAAGTTCACCCACATTGTAGCATGTGTCGGTATTTCTTTCAGAGGCTGAACAGTAAGCATTGCATGGCGAGGATGTACCACATTTTACTAATCCATTCATCCTACATTGGACTCAGGTTGCTCCTACTTCCTGGCTCTTGTGAATAATGTTGTTACGAATATAGGAGCTCCACCATCTCAAGACCTTGCCTTCAATTCTTCTGCCTATGTGCCAAGTGATCTATATGGATCATATACAAAATAGTATTATTTTCAGGGTTGCCCGGGAATGGGATGTTTTGCCCACATTCGGTGCACCATTTTTACTTTGCTGTAGCAGTAGAGGCCCTCGTGCAGTCCTTATTTTCCATGTAGATCCCCACAACCAACCCCAGGGCTGGTGTGAGGATCAGGCGCCTGGGTCTACAGTGTCCACAGTCAGACACTGTCCTCCTTCCAATGTGGGCTGCAAGACAGAACCAGGTAACTGCTTTTTCTTTCCTCCTCCCTCAGCCCCAGTCGCCCCGGAGGAGGCCGGGCCGGTGGGGACAAGGAAGCCGAAGGGGCCCCACAAGTGGAAGCCGGGAAGAGGCTGGAGGAGCTGCGCCGGCGCCGTGGGGAGACTGAGAGCGAAGAGTTTGAAAAACTCAAACAAAAGCAACAGGAGGCAGCCTTGGAGCTGGAAGAGCTGAAGAAAAAGAGGGAAGAGAGGAGGAAGGTCCTGGAGGAAGAGGAGCAGAAAAGGAAACAGGAGGAGGCTGAACGAAAAGCTAGAGAAGAGGTAAGGGCTGCCTGGCCCAGCCAGGGAAACTCAGAGATCCCTAAACCCTTACGTGGGTGGCCCATGATCTTGTAGCCCAGAGGAACAGTCCCTTGTAGTCCCCTGCTGCTCTTCTGAGAGTGCGCTCTTGAATATATAGTGTGTCAATCACAAACCTGGTAGCTCAGTCAAGTAGAGCGCTTGCTAGGCATGCACAAAGCCCTAGATTCTATCCATAGTGGTACATACACCCTTGTAATCCTAGCACTCAGAAGGTGGAGGAGAGTCAGAAGTCCTCCATCACTACTTATCAAGTTCGAAGCTAGCCTAGGTTATAGGAGAGACCCTATCTCACAATAACAATAACGATCATTTATTATGATGATAAACTTGCATGTCTCTGAACCCTGGGTACTTGCGTCCCCATTTTCTAGATGAAGAAATTGAGGCACAGAGGAGTTTATATACTTTTCCCACTGAGCCTATTGTCTTATATAGCTTCTCAGTGAAGAACAACAGGGACTCTGAGAGAAGAGAGGTCTGCCACCTACCACAGAACCAAGCTCCAAGCTGGGAAGCAGAGTGGGTGTGGTGGGTTCATGCCTGCCATCTTTTTGCTGGGAAGGCTGAGGCACTAGTTTCCTGAGTTCAAGGCCAGTCTAGACTCTACAGTAAGTTTCAGTCCAATCCCGGGTTACATCGAGAAATTCTCCTTGCAAACAAAATAAAAAGAGAAAGAAAAGAAAAACACAGTTATTACATGATATCTAATATTTGGGGAGGCTTTGCAGAGATGTTACTATTATCACTGATGTGTATGATATGCATGCGTGGCAGTGTATTGTGTGTGGTAGTCAGAGGACAGCTTTGTGGAGTTGATTTTTCTCCTTGCACGTTTTACATGAGTTCCAAGGGTCAGACTCAGGTCTCCAGGCTTCTGCCACAGCCTGGTATTTGCTGAGCCGTCTCCCTGACCCCCGAATTTCTCCAAGATTAGAATGTACAGAGGCTAGGACGATATCTGCTTTGTCCACTACTTTATACCAGCACCCAACCCTGGGCTTCCGCGGCACCGGAGCCCTGCCACTATTAGCAATGCACCCAACCCAGGGCTTCCGTGGCACCGGAGCCCTGATACTGTTGCAATACACCCAACCCTGGGCTTCCGCTGCACTGGAGCCCTGCTACTGTTAGCAAGGCAGCCAACCCTGGGCTTCCACGGACCCCTGCCACTGTTAGCAATGCATTTGTTTCATTCTTCACACAGAGCAGATCGGGTTACAAGGAGGGAAACTTGACCTGAGCACATGAAAAACCAGCTAAGTCAGCTACAACTTAGATGACTATAGTTTACAGGGTGCATTCTTTTCTTCCATCCTGGGGCGCTTTCTTACTTTATGGGGAAAGAAACAAGGAATTGAATAGTAAGAGTGACCTGGTTGAAGATGCGTGAAGGATAAGTGATGATATAAGCGTGGGCACCCTGCTTTTCCAACTCCTGAGCCTAGAACTTTCCAGGTCCCAAGCTCCTAGCCCCTCAAAATACTTGAAAAGATTTTCACTGATTTTTCTGACGTGGATGTTATACAGTTTCCTAAGTCGGGTGGGAAGATTGGAAGAAACTATTCCAGTGTCTCTTCCAACTCCGGCTTCCAATCAGGCCATGACCTCTAGCTGGAAAGTGATTGCGAGGGCGGAAGTTTGTAATCTGACGGACCTGACTCTGCCTGATTGCGAGGGCGGAAGTTTGTAATCTGACGGACCTGACTCTGCCACTTACAAGCTGGGACCTTGGGACAGCACTGAGCCACCCTGTCTTATTTTCCTCATCCGTGAAATAGTACCTACTTTGCAGGATTTTTCTGAGGACTAAGTAGATGGCTGTATTCGCAGTGGCTGACACATTGCAAGCAGTCAAAGGAGGAACTGCCATATGGCATTGCTGACAAGGGGATGTCAGGACGGAAGCAGTGGGTTGTATCTAGAGAGGTTTGGGGGTCCATCCTTCCACCAAGCCCAGAACCCTCTTACTTCATCCTTTGGCCCTTTGGAACAGCTAATGATACGATATAAGGGATGTTTTATTCTGATATGTGTGTGCGTATGTGTGTCTTTGCTTGTGTGTAAGTGTTCATGTGTATCTGTGTGAACGTGTGTGTGTGTGTGTGTAAGCCAGAGGTCAAATTTGACTATTGTTTCTCAGGCATCAGCTACTATTTCTTTTATTTTATTTATGGTTTGGAGACAGAGTTTCTAACTAAATAGGGACCCCAGGGGTCCACCTGTTTCTGCCTTCCTGGTAAAGGGTTACAAATGTGAACTACCGTATATGGGTAATTTTGAGGATTGAACTCAGTCCTTATACTTATATAGCACGTATTTTTCCTACAGAGCTACTTCATCCATTCTGTTTGTTTTGTTGTCTCCCGTCTGTCTCTCTCTGTTTCTCTCTTCTCCCCTTTTCTTTCTTTCTTTCTTTCTTTCTTTCTTTCTTTCTTCTTTATTTTAAGAAAGGCTCTCACGTGTTACACATTGACCTTGAACTTGCTATGTGGCTGAGGCTAACCTTGAACTCCTGATCCTCCTGCTCCTACCTTCCAAGTATAGCCCTGTAGGCCTATACCACTACACCCAGTTAATCGCCCAGTCTGAAACAGTCTTTCAGAAAATCACTCTTAAAGAACAGAGGCGACTTGATCAGAACCCTGAGCTTTAGCCTGATAGAAGACAGGGTGCTCTCTAGATCGGGGCAAAAGCACAGAGGGTTAATGAGATCGTCCGTAGCCTTCCCACTGAGGAACAATATCAGCATCCTCTCAGGTTGTCACACCGCCTAAAATAATGTCTTCAGTTGAGTCAGGGACTGCCACAAAATCATCTCAACCTATGGAACTCACTCAATTTGTCAAGCTTGGTGCTGTAGATCTGTAACACTTTCTGCACAAAGGATTCCACCTTGACAGCCCTTCCTGGAGGCAGGTAGAGGAAGCCTTCATAGTCACTTCCATATTCAGAAGTGGAAGGCTGTTGCTAAGTGGCCTACAAGGTGGTGATGGTAACAGATCAGCTTTCGGGAAGCCTTGTTGAGTAGGATGGCAGTCTAAACATTTCAGACGCATCTTTTCTAAATTAGTTGTCAGGATATTCGGTGACTGCTGTGGCTCTGTTTTATAAATGAGGAAACTGAGGCACTTGAAGCAGATGATGTGACATGCTTGCTATTTTCTCTCAGGAAGAGAAGAGGAGGCTAAAGGAAGAGATTGAAAAGAGAAGGGCAGAAGCTGCTGAGAAACGCCAGAAGATACCGGAAGATGGCTCGTCCGAGGACAAGAAGCCATTCAAGTGTTTCACCCCCAAAGGCTCATCTCTCAAGGTATGTTTCTCCCAGAAATTCTTATAAAACTTCTCTTCCAGTATCATAGAAATGCGATTGGAGCCGCTTCGTTTTTTTCATCATCCAAGAATTTCTCTGCTTCATTTAAATCTTTGCTGTGCTGTGTTAATATGTTTAGGCTACAATATCAAATCATCTTTGACTTGGTTGTCGAGGTCTAGCCTCGGCATAAATTATCTCTCGGACCAGTGCAGAGGTGTGGGAATAATTGAGGCACAGTTCACACAGCGATATCAGAAGGGAGCCTCGGGGTTCATTTAAATCCTGAAGATCACTCACATTTATTATCCAAACAGCTTTTCTATCAAAGGTAAACTGAAGGGGAAGTACATTAGCATTCTGTTTCGGGGTAGCAGGACTTAGGTCAGGTCCGCAACTATGGCTGCTCTGTCATGCAGACTGAATTAACACCTCTTCCCCACTTGGTAACTTATAAACAGCAGAAATTTATTGCCCACAGTTCTGGAGGCTGAAAAGTCCAAGATCAAGGCACGAGAAAATTCAGTGTCTGGTTCTTTGTAGATGACACTTTCTTGCTATTCTCATATATGTTGAAATACGGAGCGGCGGGCTGTGTCCCGCCACCCAGCTAGCTTTACCCGAAATAATTACACGGAAACTGTATTCTTTTAAACATTGCCTGACCCATTAGTTTCAGTTTCTTATTGGCTAGCTTTTACATATTGATCTAACCCATTTCTATTAATCTGTGTAGCCCACGAGCTGGCTTACCAGGAATGATCTTAACCTGCGTCTGTCTGGAGTGGGAGAATCATGGCGACTCCCTGACTCAGCTTCTTTCTCCCAGCATTCCGTTCTGTTTACTCCGCCTACCTAAGGGTTGGCCTATCAAATGGGTCTAGGCAGTTTCTTTATTAATAAGAAATCACTCCCACATCACATATAGTGGAAGGGAAAAGAAGGGACAAGCAAGCTCCCTCTGGCCTCTTTAAGAAGCTCATTAATCCCATTCATGAAGAGTCCACCCAAAGGCCCCACCTTTTAGATAGCACATTGGGGATTAGACAGCACCATATGAATTTTAGAGGGCTACAAACATTTGAACGCTGACTCTTTCAGCTACTTCTTATGTTAATTTTGGGATTACTAAAAGCAAAACAACTGGAATTAGTCCAGGTGCAAACTGCAAAGCTATTCCTGTAGGAGATGAGATGCAACTTAGATAAGGTCCTTTTCCAGGAGCGTTAGGTTAATATTGCCTTCATGGAGCAGACCTCCTGACTCTGAAGTTAAGAAGTCAAGAAGTTCTTGTCCAGAAGAAAAGAAGGAGTAAAACAAGGACTGGTCAGGGAGACTGTGGGCTGGTTGAGATGTGTGTTGTGGGGGAAGGCAGCAGACTCGATTGGTCATTTATTACCAAGTCTCTCTTTTGCTTTGAGCACTCAGCATGGTACCTTATGTATGGAAGGTATCTGATAAATATTTACAGAGGAATCCTGAGTGAGTGAGTGAGTGAGTGAGTGAGTGAGTGAGTGAGTGATGGCTCAGAGAACCTTCAACATCCCTAGCCTGTCTTCATCTACCATTAGCCTAACTAGACTAGAACCATCAATAATGGTCAACGCCAGTGTCAAATCTCAACTAGGCTCCCGTGTGAAAAGGACCAAAAGCCAGTCACCTCCACTTTACAGTTGTTACCTATTTGTCAGAATGTTTGTGTTTGTGGGGAGAACACATGCATGTGGGGATGTGTATGCATAGATGTCCATGCGTGTAGAAGCCAGAGGTCAACTTCAAGTGTTGTTCCTCAGAAGCCACCTGCCTTCATTGTTTTGAGTCAGATTCTCCTCTTAGCCTGGAACTACCTGTCTCCAGGTCCTCGGAGCTGTAATTACAAGCACATGCAACCCCAGCTGGCTTTTTACATTGGAACCTGGGGTTTGAACTGAGGTCCTCATGCTTCTGGGAAACACGCTTTACCAAATGAGCTGTTTCAGGAGCCCTCAGCATTCAAATAATCTCACTTAGTCTTTATGATAGTGTGAATGCTAGTCACAGGTTTGTTGGTTGGTTGGTTTGTAGACCGTGTCTCACGATGTAGTCCTGACTGTCCTAGAACTTGTTATGTAGACCAACCTGGTCTCAAATTCACAGAAACCCATTGGCCTCTGCCTCCTAAGTGCTGGGATTAAAGGCATGTACCACCATGCCCAGCTTGGTTACAGTTATATTTCCCAAAGTACCATTGTGAACTGGGTAATAACAATTTGGCCAGTCATAGTCCAGATGCACAATACTGGTACATAATAATGACATGGTCGCCGCCCTTATTACTTCAGTAAGTGTCTCAGTTTCTGTCAGTAGGGTCAAAGCATGATGTTCACACAGCAAAATCATCCAATGGACAACGTGTTTCTCAAAACAACGTATCCTTGTTGCAGGAAATCCATGACTTTTGTACTTGACCATTCATCTCAGGGTCTGCTGTGGGAAAATCCAAGACTTACTCTTTTTAAAAAAAAATCAATTTGGCTTATACTTCATTGTTTATCATTGAAGATAGTCAGGACAGGAACTCACACGGGGCAGGAACCTGATGCAGAGGCCATGGAGGGATGCTGCTTATCAACTTGCTCCTCATGGTTTGCTCAGCTTGCTTTCTTATAGAGCCCAGGACCACCAGCCCAGGGACGGTGCCACCCACAATGGACTGACCCTTACCTCATCAACTGCTAGTTAGGAAAATGTCCTACAGGCTTGCCTACAGCCCAATCTTATGGAGGCATTTTCTTAGCTGAGGCTCCTTCCTCCCCATGACTATAGCTTGTGTCAAGTTGGCATAAAACTAACCAGCACACCAATATAAGCAACTGGGAATTTATTTTTAAATATCTATATTTATAATGTAATTAATCTGTGCTACATACCGTGAGAAAGAAAAGTGCAAAGTAAGTTTGCTGCCCCTGTATGGGAATATAGCTGACGGTCTCACAGGAAATGATTCAGGACTCACAAAGGGAGCAACATCCCAGCCAGTGAGCCCTCAGAGCACAGCACAATAAGGCCTACAGTAGGCCAGCTCCATCTCTGAACACTGAAATTTGAATTTCATATAATTATGTCATGAAATGTTTTTTTTCAACCCTTAATGATGTAAATTTTTGTTAAAAGTGGGGGCTGGAGAGATAGCCAGGAGTTAAGAACACTTGTTACTCTTGCAGAGGACCTGGGTTTAGGTCCTAGCACCCACTCAGCAGCCAGAAACCATCTGTAACTCCAGTTCCAGAGGACCTAACATGTCTTCTGGTCTCCATGGGCAATGAATGCAGACATACATACATGCAAAACACCCATACATATAAAAAAATATTTTAAAAACTAAATCTCACAAATAAAGAGTACTTAAGGCTGGTCGTAGTAACACTGTTATTCCAGCACTGGAAGGCTAACACAAGGGGATCATCAGTTCAAGGCCAGCCAGCCTGGATACCTACCTAGTGAGTTCTTGGGCAACCAGAGGTACAGAATAAAACCATGTCTCAAACAAATGCAAAACCATAAAAAATGTTTTCATTTGGTTGTTTGGGACCATCATGGTGAACAGTGCTGACCACGGCTTGAAAATCACCGGTATAGAAAAAGGAGCAGAAAGACAAAAGCGAAAGGAACAAAAACAGCCATCAACCAACCAATAAGAAAAAAAACTTCCCTCTACTTTGGCTATCTCTGCCAGAGTGCAGCCTGTCCCCAGTTCAGCTCTTTTATTAATGGATCAACAAATAGTCAAAGAAAACAATGTTCTCCCTTCCTTCCTTAAAGTCTCTCCCAAGCTGAGCCTTCCTTGAACCGTCCTGATAATGTGAGGGCAGTCTTCACTGAGACTAGATCCTATCTACCCTGAGTGCTGGAGAACCTGGGGCTTCCTCCCCCCAGCAGTCTTTAATCATCATCTCCTTTCTACCCAGCCCCTCGGCTTCCTCATTTCTCAAGTCCACCCTTCTATTTTCCTCAGGCCTTCCTAGGAAGCCCCCTCTGTCTTCTCTCTTACAGAACTACACAAGTCAATAGTCATTTAGTCAGTGCATAGAAAGGACTAGAGCATTTTTAATTTATACATAATAGAGATGAGCATTCAGGAATACACCATGTGCCCCTTGTCTTGATGGCATGTTTCTTAGAGAGTTTTCTGAGATTTTCCTAAATGCAGTTTATCCTATAATGGAATTCCAGTAGCTAGCGAGGCTGCAGCTTCAGTTATAAGCCCTCTGACACACAGGTGCTATTGTGTAGTGCCCACAGGAGGGGTACATCTGAATCTTGACCTCAAAATAGTACTAAATGGTATATTTTGTGTATTGCTTATGATCTCTACAGTCTGGGCAGTTCTATGAGTTCTCATTGCTTGATTATGGTAACAATGAATGATAATATAAGCAGAGAATAAATTTTACATAGAGTAAATCTAAAGGTCTCTGATGTTGTTTGTTGTAGTTTGTTGATGGAGATGTGGAATGTGAAGTAAAGAAAATACACAAACTAACGTCTAAAACCAGCAGTATTATCTCTTCCCTGAGTCTGTTGAGACCGTACTGTTGCCTCCTGTCATCAGGGGCAGCCAGCTTCCCTCCTTAAATTCCTTCAATGCTGTGCAGTATTTAATTCATGAACTCCACACAAACTGGTAATTTAAAGCAGATAGTTAAGGCATTTCCCAGCAGAAGTCAGTAAGCGGAGGGTGAGTCCTAACTAGATTAGAAAATGAGGTCAAGCTGAATTAACTACTCAGGAGGAACGGGAGTGTGACAGCTGAGGTGAGCGGGACAACCTGAGTCAGTAAGATGCTGGCAGAGCCACACACACACAACACAAGTCTCATTTCTCCTTGGTACTGCACTGCAGTGTGCTCCCCACTGCCCTCGGCATCCCTTGTCTCTAAGTATTTGACTTGTTAAAAAAAAAAAAAAACATTCCCCTCTAGTTCATGTATGCCTCCCCTCACTTTCATAAGTTCACTGGGGAAACTATAAACTACAAAACTCAGTTTAAATATCAGAATTTCTGAAAAGGCTTCTCTCCCCAGCCCCCACTTTGTCTTATAGATGTGGCATCGTGTTCCCATCTTTAATTTGGCACCCACCACTGACATTTAAATGTTTTGTTTCTATGTTCTCCTAATCTACTAAGTGTGTTTTCTCCTTAAAGGACCTTTTGTCCCCCTAGTCTGCCAAGGAACACACATGCTGAAAGACTCCATAGCTGATCCTGTCCGGGAATCTACTGTAGTGACCTGACCTAGGTTGACAGACTTAAATGATGCCTTCTCTCAATCAGTTTGGGTGAATAAAACAGATTACTGTAGACTGGGCAGTTATCATTGCCAGGTGTGATGGTGCATGCCTGTCAATCCAGCACTTAGGGTACTGAGGCAAGACGATCAAGAATTCCAGGACAGTCTACACTACACAGTAGGACCCAAGCAGCTAATCCGAGTAGACATCTGTTTTCCACAATTTTGGATCCTGGGAAGTGCAAGGTCATCAGTATGCCAGCCCTGCTGATTCTGGAAAAGGTTCTCCCCCTCCTTCACAAATGGGCACGTTCTTGCTGTCTCCTCCTATGACAGAGAACATGGCAATAGGCAAGCTCTCTTGTCTTTTTCATCAGTGCACTAATGCCATTCCCGAGAACTCCACCCTCCTGACACAATTAGCTTCCAAAGGACCCATCCCAAAAGCCATTACAGGTGATAGAGATTTAAGTATATGAATAATTAATATGGCATTGATCTGTGTTATGTATGGTGGTTTCTTGTTTCCAAAACTCAGTATCTCCCCCCAGCCCCTCTCTCTCTGTATTCTTTATCCTCTCCCAGTCCTCCTTTCACTTCCTCAGTGCCAAATACATCATTCCTACTTTTCTCCCCATCTGGGCTGCTGTGCACATCACTGGAGTGCCTTCACATGCTCTGTGGTGTTTTTCATTTACCAGGTTCAGGAATGGGAGTGGTGTGGCTAAAGGGCACTGTGGGTAAGCTACAGGCCATCAAGTAGGACCACAGGAGAGACTTGTGCCACTCTGGATCTGCCTTGCCTTCCAGAAGTGCTCACAAGGTATTTCAAAGGCACATCGGTGCAGATTCTATTCGGTCGTGTCTCAGTCTGTCAGGCTTCAGAGCATCCCAGTGTTAGGGCTTTGCACATAATTTTCCTTGTGCATATTCACACAGCTTCTTCTCTTCTTTTTTTTATTTCCAGATAGAGGAACGAGCAGAGTTTTTGAATAAGTCAGCGCAGAAAAGGTAACTATAATTGACTGTTCAGTTGAGACTCATCAGCTGTGACACACACGGAGAGATGTCCTTTGACTCATGTTTTCATGTCCGTGTTTACTTGGCAGTGGTGTCAAATCGACGCATCAAGCAGCAGTAGTCTCCAAGATTGACAGCAGGCTGGAGCAGTATACCAACGCAATCGAGGTGAGCGCTGTTCCCTGGTCACAATCCCATCAAACAGAAACAGGCTGGGATTACATATGTGGTCGCAGAAACTTCAGGGTGATGAATGAGTCTGGCACCCTGATAATAGTACAATATTAATAATGATCTCCGTAACTAGCTATGAAGAAATACAGTAAGAAAGATGTATTAGAGACTTTTGAGTAGGTTGTTTTTAACACTTGTAGTCTGATTTTTCTTTGTGTATGAATGTTTTGCCTGAATGTACGTATGTGCGCCCTTGGAACTGAAGTTATAGTTGTGAGCCACCGTGTGGATGCTGGGAACTGAATCTGGGTCCTCTGCCAGAGCAGCGAGTGTTCTAAATCACTAAGCCTTCTCTCTAGTCGCTAATGGATAGATTGACGGATATATGCATCATAGGTAGTCACAAGTACATCTTGAATTTTGTTTGCGGAAACGTCCTACTAATAAATATGGTAGCATGAAATAACAGCAAGATGAGAACCAACCTGTGTTCATCATCATCCATTTTACTGGTTGGTTAGTAGTAAAAAGATCATAGTTTTATGTTGTTACCAACTTTCTTTTTACTGTTCAGTTGACTTGGGAATTTGATTTTGTTTGGAAGTAATGTGTCTTTCTCATCCGAAGCACTAAAAGATTAACATCACTGATCAAGATGTGATGCTTTTATGTTCTTTGTGTAGACTTGAGCAACAGCTTTAACCTTCTGTATCAGAGCATCTTCAGTGAAGTAAATTGTTTGGGTTCACTTTCTTTTTCTCCTCTCCTTTGTACTCAGAGTAGAGATGCCTAGAATGTAGTTCACAAATGACATGAGAGATTGAGAGGGGAATCTTATGATTTATTAAATACTTAGTGAAGTACCAATGCCCATTTTATTCACAAGACTGGTGTCCACTAAAACATGACAAACTGTGCACAGTTAATTTCTCTGGTTAGATCGGTCCTAGCACCGACGAATGAAGCCAAGACTGTGCCCTCAGACTGGGCACAGGCACATTTTTGTATACCACTGAAGATGTAACTCATCCCTACTAAACCACCAGTCACAGATCAGGTCTGATAGAGAAGCCATCTGGGCTTGTCTTTGTCTACAGCTGGGAAAGTTTCTCAAAGACGTGCCCTTCTTACTTGTCTCCTTTGTTCTTTCCAGTATATTTTCTATGCTGTCCTGCCTCAGCCTTTCAGTCTTGAAGAACTTCCCCACTTTGGGGCATCTACATATGCTGTTTTTCTGCATAGAATGAAGGCCTCCTCCTATTCCTTTTCCTACTTCTGAGTCTCTGGTAAAATCTGTTTATGTGTTCTCTTCTGAGATAAATCACAATCCATTATTTTCATAGTGTTTATTACAATGCAAAATAAGTACTAACAGGCTACTGACATTTATCCTATTGAAATATAAGCTTACTGTGGTTTATGGAACAAACTGGCTTGCTTTGACAAACTCTACCAAAGTTAGCGTGCATAGTAGGTGCTAAAAGCTTTCTGCTGGGAGATGTTCAGTAGGTCGTGTAATCACATAGGACTTCCTTGTAATTTGAAGACTGGAGTTCAGACCCCCAGCACCCATGTAAAAGCTGAAGGCACGGAAGCCTGCATTTGGGAGGCAGAGACAAGGAATCCCTGGAGCAAGCTGCCTAGCTAGACTAGCAGAACCAGTGAACTGCAGGGCCAGTGAGAGAGCCTGCCTCAGTGTAGAAAGTGAAGGGCAATCAAGGGAGACACTGGGCATCAACCCCTGGTTTCCACGTGTTCTCTCTCTCTCTCTCTCTCTCTCTCTCTCTCTCACACACACACACACACACACAAACACATATGCATAGCACACACGCATACACGTTTAAAAACAAAGCAGAACAAATGCCTATCTACTGGAGAAGCTTGGGAACTAGTTTACTCAGCAACTGCACAAGCAAAAAGAGCCTACGGTTGAGCCCTAGGAGCCACATAAAAACCGCCAGGTGTGGCTGCACACGTTATAATCCAGTGCTGAGGAGTTAGAGACAAGAAGGTTCTTGGGGGTTACTGGCCGGGCATCCTAGCTAAATCCATGAACCACCCGTCCCCTCAAAAAAAAAAAGGCCCCTAAGGAATAGCACCTGAGAATGAGCTTTGGTCTCCTACACACACACACACACACACACACACACACACAAACACCTGGCTTCCACATACATTCATACATACACACAAACCATGCAAACACACATGCACATTAAAAGCGAAAACACCAGAAAATAATTGGCTGAGGAAATGGAGTCCTCTTTCTCCTGAATGATAGAGTCCTAAAAAGCACGTTTCTTTTCTGGAAGATCTTCTGCTCCAGCTCTGATGGTTTATGTGAAGAATCACAACATCGCAATGGAGCTGTACAACAGAAACCACGAATCCCTTTCGATAGAAGTGCATACCACAATATTTTTAGTTGATGGTGCTGAGTAAGACCAGCTCGCTCTGATTTTATGAGGACAAACTTCTCAACACTGTCTTAAAGCGTCTTTGCACATTTCAGGGAACAAAGGCTTCCAAACCTCCTAAGCCTGCAGCCTCGGATCTCCCTGTCCCTGCTGAAGGGGTCCGCAACATCAAGAGCATGTGGGAGAGAGGGAATGTGTTCTCCTCCCCCTCTGCCTCGGGAACACCAAATAAGGTATGAGCATGCATCTCATATCTCAAGTTTTGAAAAGTGGATTTTCCCCATTTACATTAGGAATGGCCTTCATTCACAACAAATGCAATGAGGAATGTACAACCTGCACTTTGATTTGCCAAAAAGGGGGGGGGGGCAAAATAAAGCAAGCTCATAAAGATTGTATTCATGGGCTAGCCTCTGTACTCAGCGGTGGCCATGGACCACTAAATAAAGTGCTTGCATTTAATTATCAGTCATTAGGGTTAGGATGGGACGAGGAGACATGGAATAAAAGCTGATATTTCTTTTTTTAAAGACTTATTTTTATTATATGTGTATAAATAAATATATATACATATATATATATATATGCACTATGTGTATGCCAAGTGTCTGCAGAGGTCAGAAGAGATCATAGAATCCTCTAGAACTGGAGTTACAAACGGTTGGGAGCCACTGTGTGGGTGCTGGGAATCGAGCCCAGGTCCTCTGGAAAAGCAGCCCATGCTCTTAACCACGGAGCCATCTCTCCAGCCCCTGATATACTTTTTAAAGGGACAGAATCAATACAATAAATATGCATTATTATAAAGGAGAATGTATTGCATTGGCTTATATGGTGGAAGCTGG
This sequence comes from Microtus oregoni, assembly GCF_018167655.1. Classification (NCBI taxonomy): domain Eukaryota; kingdom Metazoa; phylum Chordata; class Mammalia; order Rodentia; family Cricetidae; genus Microtus; species Microtus oregoni. Next base: position 30,216,741 of record NW_024543085.1, read on the forward strand.
GTCAGCAGTGGCTTGCTGGAGAGACTGAAAACCCACTGAAGGGGGCTGCTGAGCCCACAGTACTGGGTGCTTCAGCAGTCCTGATTTAGTGATGAAGACCTGGAGGATACCGGGAGAGCTACTGGGCTTTAGTCCACATTGGAAGGGTGAAAAAACTGGGTTCTTATGTCAGCAAAGGAAGGCTGGCTACTGAAACAACAAGACAGATGCAGCCCCCAAGCAAGGTGTGAAGCACACAGGCAGAGCAGCCCCTCTTCACAGCTGGCCACGGCCAGAAGGTGCTGCCGCCTCTGGGGAAGGGGCAGGGAGTGTCTTCCTCCATCTTCTCTAGCTAATCCTTCAGTCAGCCTGGTACTCAAGATCAACAATTGCCGATTTAAGGATACCTTGAAGTGTGTAAGATTTCCTGGGTAAAGGTACCTTTTCTTCTTTAGTATTTGGGGTGACTGGCTTTTTGCAGGAAACCGCTGGCCTGAAGGTGGGAGTTTCCAGCCGCATCAATGAATGGCTAACTAAATCACCAGACGGCAACAAGTCACCTGCTCCAAAGCCTTCTGTAAGTAGCTCAGGGAGATCTGAGTTTCTCAGATCTTACAACTTACACATAAGAATAAAAGAGCAGTTGGCTCACCTGCCTAGGAAGGATGGTTTTCCTGTCCTCTGCTGTCGCTTCTGGGTGGCTCACTGCTGGGTGGCACACTGGTGAGTGGTACCCTGTTGGGCGGCACACTGGTGGGGGGCACACTGGTGGGGGCACACTGCTGGGTGTGCACACTGCTGGGTGTGCACACTGGTGAGTGGCACACTGCTGGGGGGCACACTGCTGGGTGTGCAGACACAGAGTGGCCTGAGCAGCTGCACCATGATTCAGGGTAAAGCACAGCCTCTGCTGGAGTGGGGGAAGGGGGCTTAGTCGTGGCACACGATGCTGGGGCCGTTCAACTAAGACCCTCTGCATTTCTCTCTGTTTTCCTTTATTTACTTATCTGTTTATTTGGCTTCTATTCTATTAACCACACACAGGAATTTGAAAGCAAAATGCCATGTTTCTCAGGCTACTTATTTATTACAAGCATTCCAAAACTTATTCCCAAAAGATTGTGTATTTTGATTGTTTTCAAGCCATGTTTTTTTAATTTTACCTAATTTCTATAACTTAACACAAAATAGTTATTTGTAGCTATTTAAATAATTGCTATTATACATATAATTAATATAAATTGAATAATGTGTTATCAACACCTGAAAAGGAAAACCATAAAGAAAAACCCTGAAACTAGAAAACTGGAATACTCCCCCTGCAAAATCACAAAAAATGGCTATGAATATTATTTTAGACTACTAAAACTTTTCTTATTTACTAAGTGTAAGCTAGTTATACAAATATTCCTTTAACTCACTCACTATGTAATTGCCTTACAGTTGTTCTTAAAATAAACCATTCACATTCTCCATTCAGCCTTCTCTGCTAAGCTGATTTTGCAGTTTTATTGGTATCAAAGGAGCAGAAAAGGAACTACCATAACTACATTCATTGTTATTTAATTTATTTATCTTTTATTTTTTTGTGGGTTTTTGCTATAACATAACCCTGGCTGTCCTGGAACTCACCATGTAGACCAGGCTGGCATCAAACATAACCTTCATTCTTTAAGAAGAAAAACATCCCAGATCCCATATTTTTAAAGTGTTAAGCTTCTGCAGCGATATCCTAGCACTTCCCAAATTATAAAGGAGAAATGAAAATGTTTGTGTTCCCTTCTTGGGAGCAAAACATTAAGCTTTTTAGTTAATGTTCTGCCCAAGGACTTTGCACAAGACTTCACAGAAGGTATATGCCAATGTGAACTCAGTTTACAGTTGTGAAGACATTACCCATTGAAAAAAATATGCATTCCTGCCAAGCAGATAAAGGAGATGGAGTCAATTAAAAAAAGGGGGGGAGGAAAGACACCACACCCAGATGTATCTTTGGGGCCTCAAATGTCACAACTGGTCATCTTGACACAAGAAATATAAATTATTTTTAAATAGAAATAAATTATGGTCTGCCAATGGTATGGTTCTAGACCCATGATTACTAATACTTTGATTTCTGAATCATGGATCCCTCTGAAAATCAAACGAAACTAAAAGCCGTTCTACAACATGTAAATTTGAGGAGTTCATGGCCACATACCCCACTTCAGGGACTCTCCTGAGAAAAGAAGAAAGGACACAAAGATAAATGGCTTCTCTTTGAGTATGGCATCACCTCTCTAGAGCAGATGGCCATTCCTTTCCTCCCACGTCTCCAGTATGTGTGGTCTAGTTCATCCTGTACCAAGTTGTCCTCATGGGCTTGGTCCAGGGCTGCCTCTCGAGTCTTTGATCAGCCCCTGACCTGACTTGCTTCCCATCCATTACCCTCCTAGTGGAAGGGTTAAAAGAGTACATGTAAACGGAGTTATTACCTCCATAGGTGGGATTGTACTAAGGATCTCACACCAAAGATAGCGGTAACAGTGCCTGCAGTTATTGATGGCCTCCTAAAAAGTGACAGGACAGAAAAGTAATACAGGAAACTCATAAAACCACAGGCTGCTTTACCTCCTTAGTAAGTGACTTTTAAACTTGCCTAGGAAAACAAAGAAGGGAAGAATACGACAGTTAGTATATATTTTAGTGATCACCTTCTTCCCATTGGGTTTGACAGATTTGTGTGGCCTCAAATAAGTAAGTAAGAAATATATATTTGATGTCATAAATAAAATAGTAGGTTAGTTATACTCATTAAGCTTTGTAAAGCTTTGGACACATTCCTCTGGTAGTATTTCCTTCTGTATTTTAGCCCTAGTACCCACCATGTCAAATTACAGCTAGTCATGTGACTGTCTCCTGGAAGAAGATAATGGCTTGGAAACCAGCAAGGTAGGAAAAGTGAAGCTCGGACTCTGTGGTTGCAGCAGAAATGAGGTAAAATTTCAGTGTGGAAAAGGCCACTGGAGTCCTACAGATGTGTAGACTGTCAGACAAAACCTCTAAGGAAGGCAGGATACGAAGATATCAAACAGGGATCTTGGGTCCTATCCATGAGGTGTCACAGTGTTGACCTGAAGCTAAATTCTGACCATTATGGGTTTTTTTTTATTTTTTCAAGTTATAATCTGAGCACTTTTTGAAGTATGAAAATATACATTCTTTAATATATTGGTTCCAGTCCTTTCTTTTTTTACACCATCCACTTCAGACATGTGTGTTTCCATTTTGGTCCTTCAAGATATCCAAGTTTGGGGCTCTGGTTAGGCTGGTCCTGAGTCCAGAATGTCAGAGGATTATCTATAAGCAGCACCCAGTAGGAGAACTCCAATAGTCTCTTCTGGTTCTGGACCAGATACAACTTATTCTCAACCCATTTCCTTTATTCTCACTATGGGTAGTTGGAGGAGAAATCCTAGGTTTATTGTTTGCAGCTGTGACCTGTGACCATGAGAACAAAGTGTTATTTCAACCAAACAGTCTTTACCCATGGTGAAACCCCAAAAGCAAAAGAGTAAGCCACAGGGCTAACACTAGCATGTTGCATTCTGAAACTCAGAAGAAAAACCACCCAAGACTTCGTCGTTATGGCCTTATTCTCAGGGATGCTAAGAATTACAAGTACTCAAAATTGTCATCATTATCCCCCAGAAATTAGCATATTTAAAATTAAACATTGTCCTGCTTTGTGTATCTTTCTGGGACGGTCGAGCTACTTACGAGTAGAATTTATAAACTTCCAGCATAACTTTGTGACTGGAATTCAAGTTTGAATGTTTTAGCTGATTTGTCTAGTCTTTGTGTCTAAACTACATGTCATACAGCAATTAAAGTGCTAACTTGTCTCTCTTTTTGTTTAAAAAAGAATGATGTCTTTCTCGGCTGGCTTCTCTTCTTCATTCTTTCGTCTCTCGTTGACTGGAAACCTGCCTTTCCTGCCTTCATTTCTCCCTCTTCTCCCAGCCTGGGTCTTTCTCTCACATATAGTATGGTCAGGTAATTCCATTTATATTTCCTTTTTACTTGAAAATGCTGACTGACAATGTGGATGCTGCTATTTTCTGGAAACACCCTTATTTAAACTCTTTAAGTGATCTGGAAAGATTCATCAACATGATTTCAGGGAAATGGAACACTCATAGGATACAAAAATATTTGTCATCTATGAATCAAAGAAATAAGTGATAGCACCCACTTTTCAGAGCTTCTTCCAACATGTTCCTTACTATAGCTGCCAATGTTTTTAAGTCTTCCAGACAATTTGGCAACTTTTACCCACACTGGCAAATGTAGTGGAATTTTTTTCTTTTTAAATATGATTTGTCGCTTAATGTTTCCAAGTTAAATAGGTATCGCTTTCTAATAGAATATCAGGAATTCATTCCACAGGCCCATAACCTCGCTAAGCGTATGACAAATCTCCACATGGCATTATTTAACCATGCATGTTCAGTATTGAGATGCTGGTATTCTGTGTCAGAAATATGTTCACCAAAACTGGCATCCGTGGAAAACCACAGCTGCTAAGGCTTTACCTTCCTAACGAGAAAAGGCATTGCCAAAGTAAGCAGTACTATTTTCAGTAAAACACATTTATTTTCTCCAAACTACCTGTGCCAAGTACTAATATAAGCAAATGCTGGAAGAAAAGTAAATGAAAACAGCAATTTGGGTCCTTATCCAAATGAAATGAATTATGAGGTAGTAAACAAGAATCCAAGAATGTATGACTAGTATGGGTTATACTTTACTGTTTTCAGGAGTCACACATGTTCTTAAAATACATCAGCAATTGCCCACTTCTCTTAGGGTTGCCGTTGGTGACTCATGATTATTTTTGTGGGGCTAGGTTCTACTAATCCACTTCCAAATGACACACTTGGCCATCAAGAAACATGGAATGATTTCAGGATCTCCCTTAGGTTGCAAGATCCTAGGACAGTGATCCTACAAAAGGGAGTTGTTAGGGGACGAATAAAACACTACAGGGAATGATCTGGGGAGATGGGGGCCAGCAAAGACTGTGAGCACAGTGCCACGGGGGCTCTGAGAATTTAGCTCCATGCAGACACGACCAGAGGTCAAATGTTTCCAAGTATACTCCCGAAGGCAGGGTGGGCCTGAGAAACACTCTGAACTTCCAGCCTGCCTCTTGGGTAAGCAACATGGACGTCTGTAGCCAGAGAGTTGTTAGTGGAGGCCATGTATGTATTTCTAGCCTATTCCCAGGAAACAGGCCAAGGTCTGTTCACAAGACAGGTAATGGCTAGTGGTTCTTCTATTTTGGACAGTTGATGTGGTGGCTGGCCTACTTAGGCTTAGCCAGAAATCATGAATGGTCACCTGCCTTTTTTTTTTTTTCTGCTTTCTTTTCATTAGGACTTGAGGCCAGGAGATGTATCTGGCAAGCGGAACCTCTGGGAAAAGCAATCTGTGGATAAGGTCACTTCCCCCACTAAGGTAATATCCTAGGGGGAATCATGTTTCAGAGATTAATTATTTTTTTCCCGATGAATCACTGAATATGATGTCCTGGGGTCAAATGAGAAATATTGCTAACTCACAAATCTAGGCTTGGATAACCATCAGTTTCTAAAAATCATGTGTGTCGTAGCCCAGAGAAAGGACAATTTACAAAGCCATTGGCACTGCCGGCTTGTCAGGCTTTCAACATAAATGTATCAGTCATGGGATGGTTCCCAGTAAGACAGTTTCTAAATAGTTGTCATAGTTGTGGAACAGCTGGCCATCAGAGCCATAAGGGATAAGCACGGTCTTTCTTTGCAGGCTATACAGTTATTTCAGGGGAAACAAATCTCTTGGGAGAAATTGTGTGCCTCCTCCATTGGTTCTATTTCTAGAACTCTCCTAGGAGACATTGCTCACAGCCTCAGACTTAAGGTAGCTATAGCAAAAATTTTAATTTTTAAATAGACAAATATGCTATCCAGTGAAAACCAATGGCTAAGAATGCTTGGTCCTCTAGGAAGTGTGCGTATTTTCCAGAAACACCCTCTAGGTGGTGTTTAAAATACACTCAGAGAATAACCAGTACTGCTGGTTGTATAAGGAGATAATCCACTCCTAAATGTGGCATTTCCCCATTTCAAGAAACAGACTCAGCCGGTCCCTCAATAGGAGAACATTCAGAAAGAGAACTCAGATCAGCAATAAGGTGAGAATAGTCTGCTTCCCAGTAATGCAGAGTCCTAGGAGAGAGACTTCTGAAGCAAACTCTGGGCTAATGAGAGCTCAGAAGGCAGCTCGAGGATCACTGAGATCCACTCTAGGGAGGGAGGGACTTCCCCGTTCCTGGGTTCTGCACTCCCTTCAACCTGGTGCAGCTGCCTGAGAGTAGCACTCCTTCCCCATCAGTTATAAACTGCTCTTCTGAGCCAGTGAAGTCCACTAGCCCAGCCTCTCTACTTACAGTGACTTCTAAATAATCCCATTATCCAAATGATTGCTAAATATGCTTTTAAAAAGTACCCAACAGCTGCTGTTAGTTGCTAGGTACCTTTATTGCCTCCAGTTACTATGAGCATTAAGTGGGAGGACTGTTATCATTTTATGGTGGAAGAAAATGAGGCACTGAGGAATTAAGTAACTTTTGTAAAGGAACATATCTAACAAGTGGCCAAATGTGCACCCAGGGGCTACAAAGACAGTTTGGTGGTTAAGAGCATTTGCTGTTCCTGCAGATGTCCTAGGTTTGATTCCCAGCACCCACACAGCAGTTCACAACCCTCTGTAACGACAGCACCTGGACAGCACCAGGGGATCAACGCCCTCTTCTGGCCTCTGAAGGCACTAGGCATGCATATGGGACGTAGTTATACATGCAGTCAAAACATAAACATACAACAAAAAAATTCATGTTCAAAAAATACCTACACTGATACTCAAGCAGTCTGCTCTGAGCCTACATTCTTTTGTTGTTGTTATTGTTGTTTTGGTGTTTTTTGGTTTTGTTTTTGGAGACAGGATTTCTCTGTGTAACAGTCCTGGCTCTCCTAGAACTCATTTTGTAGACCAGGCTGACCTCAAACTCACAGAGATCTGCCTGCCTCCCAAGTATTGGATTAAAGGCATAATGACTACCATGCCTGGCTTCTGAACATTTTTAACCATGACCCTTGGGGTTTTTTTTTTAATGTACATAAAACAGAAAATATAACGTTCTTAAAATCCCTTCATAATTTTCTATTGGCAGAGGAAGGGGGGAGGGTGAATATTTGTTTTAAACACAAAGAATGAACTTGTGGGCCTAAGACTCTGAAATCCTGGGAGCATGAATATATCTTCCACAGTAGTGGTCCAGGTGGTATGACAGCATTCTTTCTGAGTAGGGGATGTTGACTGTCCACCGTCACAGGTATCAGGGTCCCTGTGGTCATATTCAGGCTATGGGAAGTAGAGCAGAATCACCCTGTAATTGTGGGACTAAGAGGACACCCCTCACATACAAGACAGCCTGAGTGTGCACCTGGGACTATTCAGCACAGTGAGGCAAAGCACACACCAGGCCTTCCTCCATAGTCTTCGTCACTGACCTCTTACAGAGGCTATAATAAGACCACCAGACCTACTCGTGATAATGAGACAGCAGGTGAGGGGTCCCTGTTTCAAAACATCAGACTCCCTACTCACTATATGGCCATTCCCTTGAAATGGAAGTACACTGTACTTTGAAAATACGATCTGTCACACTTTAATATGTTACTACCTCAGAAGGGACTTTTAGCAGCTGGATGAGAGGGAGAAGAATGGATAAGAATAGACTAAGGGGGCTGGAGAGATGGCTCAGTGGTTAAGAGCATTGCCTGCTCTTCCAAAGGTCCTGAGTTCAATTCCCAGCAACCACATGGTGGCTCACAACCATCTGTATTGAGGTCTGGTGCCCTCTTCTGGCCTGCAGGCATACACACAGACAGAATATTGTATACATAATAAATAAATAAATAAATAAATATTAAAAAAAAAGAATAGACTAAGGGTCTGGTAAGTCTCGGGGATAAGAAAAAAAGGTGACAAGGGGTATAAAGAAGAAAAGCAATCACATTAGTGTGTGTTGATGTGGCCTTGACTGAGCTAATCAGTCATGTAAAACACGAGAAATTCCCAGTCCATATTGTAGAGCTTAAAAGCCATCTCGACTTTGAGTGCCGTGAGCAAAGATGAAGGTCAAGGTAGGAAAGGAACATCCAGGAGAAAGAAAAAGAATCAGTACAAAGATGGAGCGAAAGGTCACATGTGACCACACGCCAGTGGTACCCTTCCCCTTCGTGTTGTTTATATTTACTCCTATCATACCGTGAGTCTTTAGCTCAAGATCTGTCCTACTGAAACACTGTGGGCTGCTGATTTAAAGCTCTCTTCTCTCAGCAGGTTTGAAACAATCGGAGAAAGAACCCAACTGCGAGACGTCTTGCTGGGTCAGCTCGGTTGTAGGGGGCTAACTGCTCTGTTTATATTTATGTCGATTTACTAGATTGGGTTCATTTTCCTTTTTTAAAAAAAAAAATTCCAATATCCCAGTAAGCCCATGTATATGCTCACTATATTTAATAATCACAACTAGAGATGTTCGTGGCCACAGTACTGCCTTTGCAGTAGAGCCTGTTGCTAAAGAAACCCGTGCTGTGAAATAGACTCGCTACTGTCTGCTGTCATCTGAGCAGTGATGTCAACCACATTGGAAGTCAACAAAAGGAATTCAAGATTAAGATTATCTGAGGAATGCATGCGGTATCAGGGGGGAGGGAGGGGAATGAACCGTAGGTTTTGTTTCAATACAGACATCATGTTTCTGCACTTTAGATTAAAGCATGGAAGAAATTATCTAAGTAGGCAATCGAAACTATCTGAAAGGAACCCATTTCAGATCTGATACAGGGCAATAATGATTGTCTTTTTAAAAAAAAAAGATGTACTGTTGAGATATTGCTTTTTTATGTGCTGATTCATATACCTAAATTGGATGAGTATTTTAGCTGACTGGTACTGATTTTTTTTTTCAGGTTGATTGCTTTGTGGATTTCTTTGGTAGCAATAGTAGCCTGAACCACATTTAGATAACACAACTATGTAATGTATGTGCATACATGTATACAGACACACGAATGGTAGACTGCTCTTTCATGTGCTAGACTATTATATTCAGTAGTATGTCCTTGTAACTAACCAATATCACAGCTTTTGAAGATTAAAATCACAATATCATATTAATATTTCATATTTGCCGGTAGAAACATGGAAGTTAGGTATAGTTATGTTTTCAATGCCCAATGACTTATAAGAAAAAGTATTGGAAAAAGGATTAGAAGTGTCAAAATTATTTGGAATTTCTTATAAGACATAGTATTTAGTTTATAATTGAGGGCAGTCTTGAAGTCCGGTGTGAATTTATTAAGTCTACCATCTGGACCAAGCTCAACGCCTACTTACTTGTAACAGTAAAATTCCCCAAAAAGTTGATCTACATGATATCTAAGGTGTCTTCTTTCTCTACCATGTAAAGCCAAGCATTTTGGTTACAGTATTGCACAAATTAGAACTCATGTCGACACCTAACAAAGACCAACTTGCCTCGTGTAGAAGCAGAAGCTAAAGTGAGCAAAGACATGGCAGTTCTATCTTTATGTACTCAGACTTTTTAAATTAAGATTGTCTGTCTTTTATTAGTCAGTTGGTACTGTCCTAAGTTGATAATATCTAACAATTTCAAAACTATATGTAAATTTTAATAGTTTTAATTTCCCCCTCGGGGTCTCTAGGAACTCCACCATTCAGACATCAGATCCTGTATTAGCTTATGTCTTCATTCTTCCTCGTAGATAATGAAAAGTACGCCTGCGTCTTACAAAATGTTCTTATATAGAACATTCTATGCATATAGTGTCATTGTACAAACTCATACCTCAGCTGACTTAACCAAAATTATCTTAGTCTCCATTCCTTCCGCACTGGGAGAGCCTCCAAAATAACTAATCCCACATATTTCCCTTCAAGGGAGAAGGGTTGGCTTGAGGGGTAACCACTGCCTGAAAAGTCTATTTTTCTCATGAATTAGTGAGAGTTAGTTGGATTCCCTAGCTTTTAGCAAACTTGGGCCAAAGGAAGGAAAGCCACTAAGACTACACACGTCATCTGCCCATGACAGAGTAGACACAAGTCTACGATAAGATGAACTAGAATGCACACGGTGCACCATTGAAATGACTTCCATCATTGGAGTAAAATGGATCAAAATTCAAGTTCAGGCCGAGGTGGAGGAGACATGGCCGTGTTAGAGTGCTGACAAAGGCCTTCTCCTGACAGCTATTATCGAGGCTCTTTGGGCTTTGTTGCTTTTAAGAAAGTTCCAAGTTGTGAAAAAGAATGTCTTGATCCTAAGTTTTATTCCAATATTTGGATGACATGAGTTTTAGGGTAGAATTTTGTTCTGTTTGGATTGAATCTTTGAGAAAGCAAATTCCTCATTTACGTGTTCGGTTACAGCTCTCTGTTATCTTTAAGAGAGGAAAACTGCACGCTGACTAGCGTGTTCTGTGAATCTGCCATTGTTAGAAACATTATAAACACTTGGTATTTTTCACTGATGATTGATCGCTGCAATAAAAATATATTGTGAAAATGCATCCACAATAAATGGAATTCTTCCAAATGCCCCTGCCTCGTGCATTGTTCTGTGAGAAATGTGGCTGTAATATAAAAAGGGGGGCGGGGTGCTGGCACCACACCTTGAGTGTTGGTTTCACTCTATACAGGAAAGAAGCATTTTGAGATGGGATTTCACTTAGCCTGGGCTGACCTGGAACTCATTATGAAACCAAGAATGACCTTGAACTCCTGATGCTCCTTAGCACGCTAACAACTACTTGTTAGAATTAAAGTATTTAATTAAGTTCAGAATTAAAGTATTTCTTACTACAGGGAATTTTCTAACCAAATGTTCAAAAGTGCCCTGAGGTAGACAACTGACGGCACATTTTAAAAAGTCTCCTTCAAAATAAAAGTAAAGGCTAGGTGTGGAGGCGGCACAGGCTTGCCATCTGGGGTACTCAGGAAGAGGCATGGGTTTTGTGCATCGTCTTGTTCCCAGCTTTCTAGCTTGTCAGCTCATCCGATCTCAGCTCCACAGATAATCTGACCACTTACTCTACTTCAGAATTAATACAGATGCTTTGCTGTGGCATGCTGTTTTAAGGAACAGTTAACATATTCTGTACAATAAAACCTGCACACCATTTAATAGGGCTGGGCAGGCCCCTGACAGTCTGCCTCTCAGATGACTCTGATGCTGTGGTGGCCCTGCTGTTCTGCAGACCTTGCTTTGGGAGCCAGATCTTGCTCTCCCTCCCCACCATTCCACTCCCCCTCCCCTTTTCCCCACCCACTCAGGTCTGTGTGAGAATGCGTGCTTCAAACACGGCCAGTGAGGACAAAGGAGAGCGCTTACTAGTACCAACATTTAATGCTCATAACACTATTGGGTAGGTGGCATTCTATTTCTGTTTACAAGGAAACTGTGGCACGGGAAGATTAAAGAACTTATTTCAGGCCACCCAACTGGGCACTGTAGTTTTTAGAGTCTACACCCAACCTGCTGTGCCAAAGGTTCTCCAAACAGAGGTTATAACCAGGTCGCCTGCTAGACTTGTGGAAACAGGCTAGTTTCCACCCCAGTTTCTGATTCTATAGGTTTGAGGTGGATGCTGAGAATTTATGTCCTAAAACAAAAAATATCAGGTGACATTAACGCTCCTGGTTCCATGGGGATGCTTTGAAAGGCACTATGTTATGCCGGAAGATTGTAATGGCTAAAACTCGCCCCTCATGTTACATGAGTGACATACAGGTAATCGCTCAGAACTCGACATGCTCGTCACCCTTTTTAAGCCTCTCAGTAGTCTACTAATCTATTATCTCCATTTTGCAAGTAGATTAATTGAAGCATAAAGAACTCTTTTTAAAAATTTATTTATTTATTAAAGATTTCTGCCTCCTGTCACCGCCTCCCATTTCCCTCCCCCTCCCCAAATCAAGTCCCCCTCCCTCATCAGCCCAAAGAGCAATCAGGATTCCCTGACCTGTGGGAAGTCCAAGGACCACCCACCTCTATCCAGGTCTAGTAAGGTGAGCATCCAAACTGCCTAGGCTTCCCCAAAGCCAGTACGTGCAGTAGGATCAAAAACTCATTGCCATTGTTCTTGAGTTCCCAGTAGTCCTCATTGTCCACTATGTTCAGTGAGTCCGGTTTTATCCCAGGCTTTTTCAGACCCAGGCCAGCTGGCCTTGGTGGGTTCCCGATAGAACATCCCCATTGTCTCAGTGTGTGGGTGCACCCCTCGCGGTCCTGAGTTCCTTGCTTGTGACAACGGTCAGTGAGCTGTCAAGTCACAAAGTACTTGCCCCCCAGTGATAGATAATTACTATACCCCGCAGTCTGTCACAGAGATGGTTATCTTCACGATGCCTTGAAGAGGACTCATTTTGTGTGTGGATGGGGAGAGGAGGGCTGAAGAAGCTGCTCTCCTCACAAAGTCCACAGACAAGTGTGTGAGACTAACCATGTAGACAGTAACCTAGCCAGGTAAAGAGACCTTTGTCCTTTTGGCCCCGGGATGTCCTAATCCCAACACAAGAGGCAAGAATCTTGAAGGAGAAAGAACGCAATGAAGGCAATTTTATGGGATGAGCCTGGAGTTGAGTCTTGGTTAGTTGCTGAGAGGGACAGATCTCAAGATCTGAGCTTGGGAACACTTTGAGAGGTTTGGCCCTCGAGTGGGTCATCCTGAGGCCAGACAGTGCAAGGAAGGTGCAGCCTCTGCAGCTCTGACCACACTCTGGCCAGTTCCTACCCTTCAACCCCCATCCCTGGTTCTTAGAATGGCTTCATTGACTAAACTGCGTGAAAAGACCCTAAGTCCCCATGATACCTAACTTCTATGATGTCATAAAGAATGAATGCACTGGTCACTTTGTTTTCTTATCTAGATCTGTGTTTAATAAATTCTAAATGACAAATTATTCAAAATAAGTTATATTCCTAACATAGCTTACATTTTTGCCACTTTACTAAAATGAACTTTTCCTCCGGATGTCATGCCAGTGACTGTGCCTTTGTGGTCATACAGCCTTCATCTCCTTTTCCTCTTTTCTTACTCTTCGCTTCTTGTTTTGAATATTGTGAGTCCTACTGCCGTATGAAAGTAGAAGGGAAGTTACGCAGGCTACATCTGCCTCCTGAAAAGGTAGACTGGCTCTGAGTCTGTCCGGTTGCTTTCAGTGGTGAGATCCCAGAGACGGGAACAAAACTCAGCAAGTCTTTGAGTTTATCCCAGGCCTTATTTTCATTTTAACTTGAGGGCAGAGAATTTAATTTCTAGTATGTGCTACTGTCTGAAATCAATTTTAAAAAAAAACAACTTTTAAATTAAACATGTAAAACTGGATGATGGTTTAGTGGGGAAAGGACTTACCACCAAGCCCGACGACCCGAGTTCGATTCCCAGGGCCCACAGGAAAAACAAAAGACTCTTGTGGGTTGTCCCTGGACCCCCACACATGCACTGTGCCATACATGCCTCCCCCCAAATGCAATAAAAATAATTTTTAAAAACTCATTTTTAAACATTTAAAGTGGATACTTCAAAGGTATTTTAAATTTACCTGGAGGAGAGAAAATCCATATGACATCTCTTTAAAATGACACTAGCTCCAGCCAGCACTTCTTTCCTAGGCTTTGTCCTTGTTGCTCCTTCCACCTCAGCAAGGTCTTCTCTTGCCATGCACATGTGTATTCTCCAGTTCAGACACCACCTGGGCAGAGGATTTCCCTGCTTGGCCAAGCTACCCACCCCCAACATTTGCAATGCTCCTTATTTCTCTTCATAGTCATTTCCATTGGCATGGTTCTATTGCTTTCTCTGGTTTTTCCCATTAGCATGTAATCTCCATGGAAAACTGTTCCGCTCCCTGCAATAGCCTTGTACTGCCAATAGTCCGTGATGTGGAAAACCAGCAAAGATCAGATGCACAATGAATGAATCTGATTTTCAAAGTTCACTGAATTTCTAAGTAGTTTTCTTATGCACTAACATCATTCTCCTCTATAAAGATTCATTGACACATGTTAATGTGTACACATATATACACACATACGCATACATGTGTGTATGTATATATATAGTTATATATATAAATTATATAATTTAAGTCCTATCTTTACCTCTTCATACCTGGTTGGGTATGAGCTTCATCTTGTGAACCTGACAGCCTATGGCCTTTATCGATGACTAAAGTCCAACAATAACGACAACAACAACAAAAATAGATTCTATATATAAAGACTGTCTTAGCCCATTTACTGTGTTTAATGGTACAATACCACTGGCTGGGTAAGTTTAAAGAAAGAGGTCTAATTTGGCTATGGTTCTAGGTCAAGGGAACACATTTGGTAATGGTCTTGCTGGCGGAGACCAGAAAAGGAGCGAGTCTCCTCTGGTCTCTCTTACAAAGCCACTAAGTCGTAATTAGGAGGGCTCCAACTTGATGGTCTCATTTCATCTTACTTAGCTCTGAATGGCCCCACATACAAACACTAGCAGGGTTAAGTTCTGTCCTGACAGTTCCACAGTGGCAATTCAATTTCAGCCCCTGGACCTTTGAGGGTACTCTTGACGCATAGCCAAGATTCTCCGAGCATGCCACCTTTAGTGCCATGCATGTGCATATGGTACGAAACCAAGCAGGGCTAATCATGGAGATTAATTTTCAAACCATCATGATCTAAGGTAGACTTTATTTCCTCAGGTCAGTGAAAAAACAAAACAAAACAAAACACCAAGTCCCAGGATTTTGGATTGCTGACCCAAACAGATTTTCAGAAACTTAGCAAATCCAGAGATGCTAACCATTCCATTTCCATGCTTAAACAAAACCACTTCTCCCTTTACGTTTCAAGCCTGTCATCCCTGTTCGTAAAACATCACAAGTCTCAAGTCATATAACGTGGCTCACAAGGGCACCAAGCACCTATTCATTTGTTGTCTTTATGGGTTGTTTTCCTTTTCTAACTTTCCTTGGAAAACTGTTCCAACTGCATTATACAACAGAGTTAAAGATGGCCAATAATTGGTATGGGATGTACACGAAAAAAGTTCCTAAATCTGTTATGGGGATATCTTACTGACTTAAATATGGTTTTAAAAAGGAAAAAAAAAGATTTTTTTACGTGTAAAATGTTGACTAATAAAGGCTTTCTAATCTAACGAAACCTTTTAAGAGTCTGCCCTTATATAACCATGACTCCTTCAAATCAAGTCGTTAAGTCTCATTTCCAGAATAAGAACAGAATTATGCAGAATGGAACTAAACTTTTTTTTTTATGTTTTTTTCGAGATAGGGTTTCTCTGTAGCTTTGGAGCCTGTCCTGGAACTAGCTCACGTAGACCAGGCTGGCCTCGAACTCAAAGATGTGCTGGGATTAAAGGCGTGCGCCACCACCGTCCGGAGTAACTCAACCTTTTAACTCCTAGTACAATTAATGCATTCTTTTTATGGTTGAAGGAAGTTTAGTCCAGAAAATTAACCCCAAGGTCAAGCTGATAGAAATTAAAAGAGCATTAAGACACTGCCTTCTCTGCGCAGGAAACTAGCAAACAATCCGCTGTCACTCAGAACAAATTGCTGTCGCGCCTCCCCCAGTGCTAAATCGTGCTTCCAACCTGCCTAACTCAAAACCTGTCCAAACCTCCAGGTAGCGAATGATTACCCTGAAGCCAAACCCAGGGTTCCGGTCTTCGCTGACTTCCCTCTCCCGCCCCAAACCGCACTACCTCCGTGCGGGTCGCTAGGCAAATCCCCAGAGCTGCCCGAAGTCTCGCGGGAGTACAGCCGTTGCCCCGGCAACAAGCGCCCGCTCTCCATGGAGGGCGTGGCTGCGGCCGCTGAATTACGATGGCGTCTCCTCTGGCTCGGTCGTCTCCGGCTGTCTAGGGGGCGTCCTGAAGTACTCTCCCGGCAAGGGTGGAACGACCGAGGGGGCGAGGCGGGCGGCAGAGGCGCCGCTTAGGCAGGGGAACGCGAGCAATGCGCCCGGCGGCGCGGGGCGGCGCGGGGCCGGAGTGAGTGTGCGAGGGGGGCGGGTTCGGCGTGGCCCTGCGGTCCACCCCACCGAGAAGGCCTGGCGCGGCCTCACGCCTCCTCGTTCGCCGCCTCTGCAGGCACCCGGGGGCAGCAGGCTTCAAGCCCCCAGCGCTAGCCCGCTTCGGCCATGCAGGAGACGGCCGCCGGGTGCCTGCAGGCGGGTTGTCCCTGTTTCGAGCTGTCATCCGGGGCTGGAGCGTCAGCCTCCGCCCTGACATGTCATCTAGAAACAGATTTCTTGGTGGTGGTTGTTGTTTATGTTGAAGCTTGCGAGGCTTTCTTGTGCGGTCAGCGCCCCCAAACACGCTCTTTTCTAAACAACTCAAACAAGGGTTGTGAAGTGTGGTCAGTTGCGTGCCGTCCACGCTCCTGAACTCTTGTTTCTATAGGTAACATAAACCAGTAGTTGTGAAATTGGGAGATCCCTTTGCTAGCCTCCAAAGTGTAAAATCTTGGCAAGGATTTTCGCTCATTCAGTTGCTTGGGAACAGGTTTGGCTGGAAGCAACAGTGTTCATCTCCCAACAGAACCTTTTGATAGAATCTTTGATAGAATGCTAATAATTTAATTAAGTTAACTATACAGTAAATGATCAGAATTAAAGAGAAACTCAAGTGTTAGACACTGAAGCTTTTGAGTCATTGAAAGTTAAGGAGGAAGGGAAAAAATTTAAACTATTGCTACATTATATTACTAATCATACTTTTTCTTGCTGTCTAATTTTAATGCCTGAAGATAATCCTGAATTTACTGTAGTTCTGTAGTGTTTATAGATATAACGTGTAAATGGCTTGGGTATGTACCGTGAAAATTTTTCAACTAAATTATTTACATGATTTGTCTATTTTTTAAAAAGACTTCTTCAGTTTTATTTTTCTTCATAAAACATACTAACAGGTTATAAATTTAGCTGGCCCTCTCCATCTCCTCCCAGATTCACCTTCCTGGTCCCTGTCCACTCATCTTTGGTTTTCATTTTGATTGTTTTATTTAATTAAAATATTGTTACCTTATTTACTCCCCTTCCAATATTCTCAGAACCATCGCCTCTCATTATTATCCTTATGTGTGTGTGCAAAGAATGCAGAAATGCCAACTGTATGAGTCTGTTGAATGTTGCTCATATGCATAGATTTATAGAACTGACCATTTGGTGTTGTATAACCAGTTAGTGGGCTTGGGCTTGTCCTTATTGGAATACTGATAATTTCTTCAAATCTTTGAAATTGTAATTATTTCCTGTCTCCTTGTTAATTTAGATTTTAGAGCTCTGTCACTGTTAATTAAATACAGTTGGATGTGTTTGGAGTAGTCAGCTAATGTAGAACACCTAGGCTTAAGAGAAAAGCCGCCCGATAGTTTCCTTAGAACTTCTACAGCCTCCCCACATACTAAGTGAAAGTTCAAGGCAGACACTAGGAGAGATGTCAGAAGACTCGGAGGAGGAAGACTATTCAGACAGAAGTATCAGCGATGATGATGAATCGGTATGTCTTTCTTTACATAATTTGAAATAAAATGTATTGTTAAGCTTATATTCCCAATTAAAACACGGTAGAATTAATGTGATCTAAAACTAAACTAAAGGATGATGTCATTGTCTTGAAGGTTAGAAAAAAGCTTGACTGAAAAACTTATTGTGTAATATATCCCATCTAAAAAGATATCTTGAAGAGACTATGAACCTGAAAGTGTGGAGGGGAATGGGAAGGATTGGAGGGAGTGATTTTTCTTGAGAAAATACTTGGATAAGATTATTCAGGATTTTATTACAATTTATGTATGTATTTTTAGGGATTTTATTTTTCCAATCCATATCTACTTAATTCCTTGTGCTGATCATGTTACAGCATACTATGCCCCATACTAGAACCACTGGGGTTCCAGCCAGTGATCGCGTGCTTCACCACAGTACAGCAGTGTGGCTGGTAACAGAGAACAGGGAAGGGGGTGGAACTGGACTGAAAATGCGTGTCTGTTCCTGCAACCTTCTCTAAGATGTTCCCTTTTAAAGTATAAATTAGAATATGTTTAAAGTCCCAAAATCTTTCCAAAATGATAGACAGTTCTCTAAGTCCATACTTTTCTTTTTTTCTTGAGTTCTCATTCTCCAGCTGTTTTCCCAAGTGTTCCAAGACTTTAAATGTTATTCCTTCTCTGCAGTCATTATTATGGTCATAACCTGTGGAAGAGGAGGAATAAAGATGCAGATTTTAAGGTTCCAGCGGATTGGAATTACTGCTTTGGAGTCAGAATATAAATCAAATAATCGTTGGAGTCTTTCATTTATTAAAGATTAAAGACAATCCCAAGTATTAAAGTTGATGTTAAACAAAACTCCAAGTTTTGATATTATTGGTCCTTAAGTTTTAAAACTCCTTTGTTTCAGGATGAGGTTGCGTTTGTGAAATTTGTAAGCGATGATATCCATCGGTGTGCACTGCTAGCAGGTTTGAGCCCATCTATTTGTACTTTCCTCCTTCTATCGTGGAACCTTAAGTGGATAAGAAGTAGGATAAGGAAACGGAAAAAGCAATGCAGATTTAGTATAACAGTGATTATTCTGGTGAGCAGGGAGGAAGAAATACGTCCACTTGGGGGTTTAAACTCTCAGGACTGTTTTAAGTAGACCTGGTTAATATTAGAAAGTAATGAATGAAATTAAATGAAAGCCGTGATTATTTTGTGAGGAACTGTTTAACATAAGGAGTTACCTTTTCATTTTATTCAAAAATAGAAATTTTTTTAAAGATATAACAGGCATGATGTATTGGAAATGCATATTTACTTCAGTAATGTATAGTTGCATAAGTAATTTTTAAAGTTAGGTTATCCATTTGCAAGTATTTAGATATGTGTGTATGGGTATCTTGATGTATACTGAATTTTTTAATGTAACGTTTACAGTTGTACTGTCAAATTCTAAAATATTTCCAGTAAATATTTACATATATAACACAGTCCAGTACTGGTGTTAAAGCCAGTTTACTTGTCTTTTACCGCCATGCTGAAATCTTCACTTTAAGATAGCTACTCTTCTTAAGTTGGCATGTGTCGTTATGAGGGTTTCTGTTGCTGTGACAATATCATGAGCAAAAGCAGCTTGGGAAGGAAAGGATTTGTTTCATCTTCTTACTCTCAGATCACACTCCATTGCTAAGGGAAGTCAGGGAGGAACCCGAGGAACTGAGTTGGAGGCAGTAACCAAAGCAGAAGCCACGGAGGAATGCTGCTTACTTGCTTGCTGAATTTGCTTTCTTATACCATCCAGAACCACTTGCCCAGTGATGGCAACTCCACCAGTGACCTGGGCCCTCTCACATCAGTCATGAATCCAGAAATTTGCTCCACAGACTTGCCTCCTTACCAGTGTTGTGGAGGCATTTTCTCAGGGTTCCATCTTCCCAAATGTATCTAGGTTTGTGTTGACTTGACAAAAACCAACCAGCATAGTATGTATCTTTCTATATTTTTCTCTTTACAAGTGATGTATGTGTATATACATACATATATAGTATATGTGCATATATATACATATAAAGTGTGTATAGGTGTATATATACATATTATACCTATATACATATACCTATACTAGTAGAAGTTGTATAGTGCTGTTCTGTGATGCTTCCCTGCTGCCTGTTTGGATTTTTGTTTATTTCGGTTTGGTGTTTTAGCTTTGCCATTTAATAGAAAACAGGATATAACTCCTTGTTTTAACTGGTATATTGTTAGAGAAATTGAGAGTTATTTTACAGGCTTATTATCAATTATATTCCCTTTCATGAATTACCCATCCATGGTAATTCTTTGATTTTTGCTTATATTGCTTCCATCATTTAGAATTATTTTGATGTAGTTGAGTTTATCAGTATTCATTTATGGTTCTTTATTTTTATCTATTCAAATTACAAAGATCTTCTCTACCCCAAGGTCATGAGTATACTCATCAGAAAAATTCTTAAGTACTTGTCTATGTTAATCTGAATTTTGATAATATAGTTTTTCACATGAGTAGGTTTTATTTTTATTTCATAAATAGCTAGATTGTCACTTTGTAGTCTGTGGCATTTATTGAAATTTATCACTTTTTAATCATTGATTTGAAATGTCACCTTTACTACATATTAGACATGTTAACTTCACCATGTAATAAATCCCATCTTTCTATCCCTGGGCTCATGAGTCACTGTTAATGTCGTAAATCACAGCTTTAAATGGGATATTTTGGTAATACTGGAACAAGTATTTTTTCACTTTCTCTAATTGAGTCAACAGAAACAATCTGAATATCAAACAATAGGAAAATTATTTAAAAAAAACACATCACATTGTGTTCAAAGTATATATTGTACTATGCTCATAAGGAATGCTTTTATAAGTAAAGAAACATAATTAGTAAAGAGCCACAAGTGAATTCTGATAGCCATATCAAAATAAATCTAAAGGATCAGTGTAGACATTTATCTTTGATACATATTAAATAAAGTCACAGTCATATGTTTAACATGATCCTATTTGGGTAAAGCCAATTAAATTGTAACTTTGACACATTTAAGGGGATGATTTGGGCAACAACAGTGCATAAATTGGGTACTTAAAACCTGAAAGGGTTTGGAAACACTGTCAAGCCACACATAAGGGGAAGACTTCAAAAGTTACTTCCTAAGCAAAGCAAAGACTTGATTGTTTAAAGTGAAGCTGAATTGTGATCCTGGTGGAAAGTCCCTGGAGGTTAGCTCCCAGGTCCTAGAGTCATATGAAAGAAGGGAGATAAACTTAGAAGGAATTGTACATCAAACGGATGCCATGCAATTACACACTGACAGAAGGGGTCACTGCATTGCCTGCTGAAGGTAGACCCATAATAACTATATGAACCACACTCCTGCGGCTGGTTCACACAGTGAAAAATTTGTGACTAAGAGAACACTAGCACCCTTTAGGAATACAGTTCCAGTAAGTGTGAAGTTATAGTTAGTGACTATATTTAACTCACTGGGCAAATAGTATGGTTAAGTCAAATACAGGGCTTTGAGAAATAGATCATTTGTTAAAAACATGAGGACCTGAGTTCAAGTCCTAGCAATGTCTGCACTTGCAGTCCCAGCAGTAGAAAACTGTAGGGCTCACTGGAGAGTCAGTCCAGCCTAATTGGTGGGCTCTGGGCCAGGGAGAGACCCTGTCTCCGTGGTGGGGGACAGTGTTCTTAAGATGACACCAAAACAAAGGTTGTCCTCTGAGCTCCACAGGTTCTTGCACTCACATGTAAAAGTCAAATTTAGATTATCTGCTAGAGAAGCTGCAAGAAACAGACATTATGTAAGTATTGGTAAGAAATCATATATAGGTTAACATTTTTAGCTATTATGAAAATCAGTTGTCACAAAATTTTGTTTAGATATTTAGAATGTCATGATTATTAGTTAAAATGATATCTATAAATATACATAAATTAAGTAGATTAAAAGGAAAAGAAGAACTATGTGTAACATGTAGGAATTGGGGATTTCTTTGTGGTTACTCATGACTGTATTTAAATCTTTCTTCAACAGATTATATTGGTGACCCATTCTTCCCTCGAACTACACAGATTTTATTGGAGTATCAGCTAGGAAGATGGGTACCACGCCTCCGTGAACCACGGGATTTATATGGTGTCTCTTCTTCTGGTCCACTGAGCCCAACACGGTGGCCATACCACTGTGAGGTCATTGATGAAAAAGTCCAGCATATTGGTATGTTTTTAGAGGTCTTGGGGGTTCAGAATTAGCAAACTTATTTTATCATCTTGATATTAATGAAGAAACTAATGATGTTAACAGCTGCATTCCAGAAGTATAACATAAGCTATGTACATAAATAAAAATTTCCTATTTGCTATGCAGGTTTAAAAGTAGAATTAATTTTAAAATGTAGTCTACTTAAAGCTTATCAAGAATATTTTACTATATTTTTACACAAAGTCACCCAAATCTGGTATGCATTTTATACTTATGGACATCACAGTTCAGACTATTCTCATTTCACTGTGCTTAAATAGAAGGATTTAAAATGTATGCCAGAACTGGCACAGTGATACACAGCACATAGGAGGCTGAGGCAGAGGATTGCAAGTTCAAGGCCACCCTGGGCTGTATATCCCCAGATCCTATTTCAAATAAACAAATGTCCCAGATCTATACCAGCTTTGAATAATTCCAAAAGATGTGATACCATAGTCAGCCATGCTGGGCTTCTGCCAGTGTCATAGTAGTCTCTCATCCTGGCTCCCAGTCTCCTCTTCTCACTGTATCTTTGCTGATGCTTGTCTTGTTGCTGTTTCTGTTCCTCTTTGATTGTCTAACTCCTTAAACCATTTTGTCTTTGCCTTTTTTCTTTCCCACTTTCTGTTTCTTTTCTTCAGTAGATAGGGATGAACTATAGAAGACTTGTCTAAAGTGTATTTTTTTTGTTTCTTTATGTGTGCATTCCCAAATTCATTTTCTACTGTCCTAGAAAGAGCTCATAGACTTAATGTCCATAGTCAATAACAATGAAATAAATGCAGTCAAAAAAATCCTCATTGCCCTACAACTTCCCACTGCTGTTTTTCTGTTGTTGATTGTAAAGTCCACATGTGCTATTACCATGTAGAAATCTAATAAAATATTTGTGAATGGATAAAATTAAAAGCTGTCTGTACTTACTACAGTGCCTACTAAAGTTAAATGCC
Organism: Microtus oregoni; assembly: GCF_018167655.1. NCBI lineage: Eukaryota > Metazoa > Chordata > Mammalia > Rodentia > Cricetidae > Microtus > Microtus oregoni. The sequence goes on from NW_024543085.1 coordinate 30,239,623, forward strand.
ACTCAGGAGTTTGTTTGTTTTAGTTTTTTTTTTTTTTCAACACGGGGATTCTCTGTGTAGCCCTCGCTATCCTGGAATTCGATCTGTAGACCAAACTGACCTCAAAGTCAGAACTCAGAGAGAGAGAGAGCCTGTAAGTAGAGTTTTTCTGGGTCTCGATAGCCGTCCCTCAAATAACCACACAGGAACTTACTATTAATTGTAAGTGCTCAGCCAATAGCTTAGGCTTGTCTCCATCCAGATCTTAGAACTTAAACTAACCCATCTCTCTTTCTCTATGTGCTGTCCCAAGGTTCATTTACCTCATCTGCGAAATTCCCATGTTGCTTCTTCTGCATCTGGCTTGCGACTTTCCAGATGCCACCCTTCTTCCCAGCATTCTCTCTGCCCCCAAAATCCTGTCTAGCTGTCAACCAATCAACTTTTATTAACAATGAGATCAACACATTGTGAAAACATTGTGTACAGAAGGATTATTCTACAGCATTTCCCCTCTTTTTGTTTAATTAAAAAGGAAGGTTTTAACCTTAATATAGTTAAACTATATATAACAAAAACAGGTATCAAGTAAGAATTACAATTAACAATATCCAGTCTATTTATATTTGGCAAAATTAGAGAAAATACTCTTATCTAAATGTTGAGTCTAAAGTTTTATACCTGATTTACCTTTTAACAAAACTAAAGAAAGCTATAAGTTTAACTGTTTAGTCTTTAACTCAATCAAAGACACAAAAGGATGTGATGTTACCCAGTGATAGGTATATCTGGCTGTAAAATATTTTGAGATTATTAGTTGGTTTTGGATTAAAGTAGATTCAATAATCTGCCCTTTTTTTCATATTATTCCTATATAATGTCCCCCTTTTTTCCTTAAAAAATAAATCTTTGAATTTAACTCTTATTTAGCTTTTTTCTGACTATAACCAATAACAACTTGTAACTAGCCCTCCTTAAATGATAACAAACATCCATAACCCATCTTTCTGGAATGTAGGTGTTGTTTTCTCTAGACTGCTTCCTGGTGTCAGGGGCATTGGCATTCTTGGGGACCCTGAGAAAATTCAGGATAATGGTTAAGTGTTAGCTGGAGTAGTCTATGGGGCTGGACCATCTCAGCCAGCAGCCTTAAAACTATTCTGGATACAAAACTCTGAGGAGACTGCAACAGAGGCATTTTGAGATCTTGGATCCACCTGGGCCATTTGTTTTTTCATTGTGTCTGGTCCCCTTACTCTCAAAATATATAAACTTTTAAAGGTAATATATCTGTATTAGTACAAGTATAAACTGTGCACAAATTAGTCAAAGGTTTTTTTTTTGTTTTCTGTTTGAGTAGGTAAAATATGTGTTATGCATTTTGTAGGGTTTTTTTTTTTAGGTTTATTTGTAGCCAGGATTTTTGAGGGGAGGGTGTCTTCCTGATCATACCTGATACATATCAACCTAGAATAAATCGACAGCTTCTCATTTCCAATAGAAATAAAGCATAACCTCTTCCCCAAAGTAACATATCTTTTAACTTCCATTTTGAAGTCAACATTCTTAAAATATATGTGTTGGTTTAATTCATCAGCTTTCATAATCCAATGTGTAGATCCTTTATGAGCAATCAGAAAATCTAAGGACAATACAATAACATACAGAATCCAGATTCTCTGTATTTCCCATGTTGACATGGCTTATTATATATTTTTAACTTTTTATTGTACTTTACTCTGTTTAAGGACTTTTATTTTTGAACTATTTTTATTTTTTTCTAAATATTTATTTATTTATTATGTATACAATATTCTGTCTGTGTGTATGCCTGCAGGCCAGAAGAGGGCACCAGACCCCATTACAGATGGTTGTGAGCCACCATGTGGTTGCTGGGAATTGAACTCAGGACCTCTGGAAGAGCAGGCAATGCCCTTAACCTCTGAGCCATCTCTCCAGCCCTTGAACTATTTTTTAATCAATGACTGTATATATATTTTCTCTTCTCTCTCCCAAACCTGTGTATATTTTTAAATACACTGTAACCCATTTAGAGTTTTTTCCATCTTGATATGTCTTTGCTGAGCATCTGTAGTGTTCTTTGATTGCATGAGGCAAATCTTAAACTACTGTGTTACCTGCCCCCTGGTGTATCTTACTTGATGCATGGCAGTAGTGCATGGCAGCTGGCAGCTGACTCCTCCCAGAGGCAGCTGCCAGGAGATGCGTCTCTGTACTATAGCTGGCATGAGAGACTTGAGACTAGGAAGCTGCATTTGGCTCCATTTTTGTGTGTTTAGAACCTTGGTCTCATTTGTTTGGTTGGTTTGGTTTTTTTGAGACAGGGTTTCTCTATAACTTTGGAGCCTGTCCTGGAACTTGCTCTGTAGACAAGCTGACCTTGAACTCACAGAGATCCCTCTGCCTCTGCATCCCAGGTGCTAGGATTAAAGCCATGTGCCACCATCACCACCCATCTGTTTAGAACCCTTTTTAAGCTTTCTCAGGTTTTATGTGGATCTATATGGCCCGACAGTGGGTGCCATTTGAAGGTGGAGTTTTTCTTTGTCCTGGCAGCCACTCCCAGAAAACCTACTCAGAGACATTATTAATTATAAATACTCAGCCAATAGCTTAGGCTTATCTCCATCCAGCTCTTAGAACTTAAATTAACCCATTTCTATTAATCTGTATGCTGCCCCAAGGCTCATTTACCTCTTCTACGAAATTCCCATGTTGCTGCTTCTACATATGGCTCAACACTCCTTAGACTCCACCTTTCTTCCTAGCATTCTCTTTGCCCTGAAAATCCTGCCTAGTTTTTGGCCAATCAGCTTTTTATTAACAATAAGAACAACACATTTTCACAGTGTACTGAAGGATTATTCCACAGCATCTGTTGTCCCTGCATCCCAAGTACTGGAATTAAAGGTATGCATCACCACAATCCGGCAAGGAGTTCTTAAAAGCTAAATTTTATTCTTACATTATCTGGTTTTAGATAGATAGGTATCATAGCAAGATAGGCAGTCAACAGATAGAGGACATAGAGAAGCAAAAAGGATAGTGGCTTTGCTTATAGAAAAGAAAGCCAAATTTTTTCTTCTCTCTCCCAAACCTATCTATATTTTTAAACACATTGTAACAAATTTAGAGGTTTTTTCCATCTTGACTTCCAAATTTTAGGTCTAGAAATACACTAAGAATTCATGCTTACCACTATAAGCACCATTTATTTACAGAGATGACTTTAGTGTCTATTTTCCATGGTTTAAGTCTCTCCTGTTGACCACCACAACACACTAAATCTTAACTCTTCCTCAAGTCCTTCTTATGTCTTGCTTTTGTTTCATAATCTTTTTGTAGCTGTGTGAGTAAGAAGGGAATTGGAGCCGAGAAGGAACAGCCTTCCTGCTTTTCCTGTGGCCTCTGTCTATGTTCTCTTCTGTGGGAGTGGTAAGAAACCCAAAGGAGAGAAGAAAGTAAATCCCCAGCACATCACTGATTTCCAGCTTGCCCCTGCCCCATGCTGGTTCCGTTTAGTAAATCTCTCTCCCCCTAGCTGGACAACCCACTTTCCCATCCTTGGTGCATCCTGTTCTTATGATTATAGCACTTAATTTCCAACCTTCATTTGCCCTTGGTGATTAGATTAACATCAGTGCCTCGGGATGGAAAAGAGTCTCTGCACCTGGTTACCTGATACACTCCCAGTTTTGTGCTTTCGGGTTAGAGCAGTTCTGTTTCTGGCTTCTACTAATTTCAAATATATTTTCATACCAAACTCCCGTTTTTTAAGAATAGTTCGATTCACTAGTGCCATTTTTCAGGCGTCTTACATGGCAAATAGACTTTGAGCTTTATGAGCCCAACTTCCACTATAAATGAAGATGCAAACACTCCATGATGTAGGTCAGATGCAGCCGTTCTCAGCATTGGTTTCCCAAGGTCCCTGGAGTAATGATGGAAGCTTCACAGCTACTAGTGACACGCTTCGTGCATGGTAGACTCATACAGGGCGAGAGCTTTGTTTGGGGCTGTGCCATGTTCTTTGCTTCGGCCTGTGTCCTGTAATATTTGCGGGTTGTGCAGGTTATCAAGCTGCAACATCTAGCTCATCCTTTCTGTAGGAAACATTGGGAATTTACTACCAACTGTCTTTAACAGCTTTTCCTACTTGCTATCATTTCAGAAAGTCTTTTCCACAGTTTTGCACATTCCTTTGAGATTGCTTTTTTAAACAAGTTTAAGTACTTGACAGGACATATAAGACTAAACAGAGTTCCACTTGCAGATTGCTTTTATTCAAAGGTAGAGGACTGGTGTAGTAAAACAAAGAGGCTTCTGGCTAATGCTGGAGCCCAGAAGGCAGGCATCCTCTTGGTACAAGCTCCCCAGAGACTAAATTCTCTCTCTCTCTCTCTCTCTCTCTCTCTCTCTCTCTCTCTCTCCTCCCTGACTCTCTGTCTCTCTCTCTCTCTCTCTCTCTCTCTCTCTCTCTCTCTCTCTCTCTCACACACACACACACACACTTCTGATTAAAACAACATGTATGCAGTGAATTGCTCTGCCTCAGAAACTAAGGCAAATCAAAACAAAGTTTTGTGCCTCTCCTTTCATGTGGTTAAAACAGATTGTTTAAACGTACTGCCAAATGAAAGCCGTCAGTTTATAAACTTTTGGGGGTTACCAGAGCAGTCTAAAACCTTAAACAGCTCATCTACTAATCTCACTGTCCTTTTCTTAGCCAAGAGTCAAAGTTAGACATCCAGTGTGCCATGTAGGTAAGCTAGGACATTTCTCTAGCCCAGTTGTCTATTGTGAAAGTCTTTCCATATTACCTCGTAAGGCCAATCTTTTTATAATAGTTATGATAGATTTTTGTAGGTAAAGGCTGTTTGTCCGTTTCCCATCCACCCAGACCCTAAATAATCACATAGAGACTATGTTAATTACAACACTGCTTAGCCAATCACTTAGGCATATTGCCAACTAGCTCCTATTTCTTTAACTCATTTCCATTATTTTGTATTTTACTATAAGGCTCATGGCTTACCAACAAGGTTCCAGGGGGTGGCTCCAGCAGCCATCTTTTTCCTTAAGCAGCTACATGGCATCTCTCTGACTCTGCCTACTTTCTCCCAGCATTTTAGTCTGTCCCCTGTCACCCCCCCCCATCTCTAATCTGCCTTGCCACAGACCCAAGTAGCCTCTTTATTCATTAACCAATAAAAGCATGTACAAGGTAATTATTGTCACTGTCACCCAGCTACAAACCTTGCAGCCTACAACAGAAACCTGCCTACAAGCTATACTGGTGCAGTCATGACCCAGATGTTTATGGGAGCGACCAAGCACTTCTTTTTATTGGATTTAAGGCCTACTCCTTGAAGTGGAACCTATACCTGAAAATACTAAAGTGGCCAAGAATCTGAGACTAGGTAGGTCCTGGGTCTAGGGGAAAACCTAATACTTTGTAGTTCTATAGAGACATATAAATGTTCCTATAATAAATAACTTCTAAAGACATACTTCTGTCGTCAGAGCCTCACTTTAAAAATCCATGCAGAGAATTAGTAAGACATTACTTCATAGAAGTTAAACAGACTGCCGGTAAACACTTAAAAAGATATTTGACATCCTAGCCATCAAGCAAATTGATGCTACACTGAGGTATCATTTTGGAGCCCACAATACTACACAGTAAATGTTCAGAGGACAGACCAATAGACCGTTCCATGGGAAATGTATATGTGCATGTCCACATGGAATAACTCATTTTGCAGAGCTGTGGGAACACTTGTCTTTTGGAAAAGTCGCTGTCATATCTGTAAAAACTTTGTGAGACCATGATTCTCCCTTCAAAATGTGATTTATTCGCAAAACACCTCAGCAGTATAACTTCTTCTGCACAGGCAACAGAATGACCTTCCCATTCCCCCTCACCGTGAGGCCGTAGAGCGATAGTATTCACTCTTTGTTCTAACAGTTAAATTTATGTAGAGTCAATCCCACAAAATTACTTGCTAAAACCGGGCGGTGGTGGCGCACGCCTTTAATCCCAGCACTTGGGAGGCAGAGGCAGGCGGATCTCTGTGAGTTTGAGACCAGCCTGGTCTATAAGAGCTAGTTCCAGGACAGGCTCCGAAAACACAGAGAAACCCTGTCTCGAAAAACCAAAAAAAAAAAAAATTACTTGCTAAAAGACAACATAGAAATTTCTATAGAAGACAGGTACTGAGCAGGAAGGTAGCATGCCCCGCCTTTACAAGACAGACAGGTCTGGACAGGGTAAAGTCCAGGTTCAGGGACATTTAGTAGCTTTATCTAATGGTTGGAATGTCAGGTATTTCCCCTTGGATGGGGGGGGGGGGGCTTTCCTGGGTGGTGTCACCTGTTCCAGAGCACTGCTTTGTCAGCTTCTACCTGCCCCTTTTTATGATCGTAAAATGTGTGTGATATCATTGTTTTACCTATAGGATTCTCCAACCATGTCTATAAGAACTAAAACCCTTGTGGAGATTACCCCATATGCTTCTTCTTCCTCTTCTTGCTGTTTCTTCGTACAAAGGAATAAAGAACATGTAGCAGTAACATACGTGAATGATTTATTCCAATTAGCCAGTTTTCGCCTGCATAGCAAATCTTTCTATACCCTGAGAGGTTTAATGGGCTTAACCCCAAAATAAACCTCGATAATACCACTTTACAGGAACAAGGATGACTAGGACTATAAAGTCAGATCACAGGAAATGGTAAGGATGCAGAGAAACTGGAGGCATGATACGCTGGAGAGAACGTAAAGCTGTGCAGTCAGCGTTTTCACTTCTAGGTACACCCAGAAGAAACGAAAATGTGTCCAAACAAAAACTCACGAATGTCAATAACAGTGTTATTCATAATAGCCAAAATATGAACACAATCCAGATGTGCATCTGTCTCGAAAAACTAAAAAAAAAGAGAGAGATAAATAAATAAACATGGTGCCGCTATGCAATGAAATATCAATAGCCATAAAAAAGAATGAAGTATTAAACACATGCTACAAGATGAATGAACCTTACAAACATGCTGGGAAGTCAGACAAAAGAGGATAAATGCCATGTGTTTATCAGATTGATAACTACCTTAATTGTCATCATAGAACGTCATCTAGTATATGATGGAAGCATATGCAGAGATCCACAGAAACACTGGGCTGAACTCCTGGAGTCCAGCCATAGAGAGGGAGGAGCGATATTATGAGCAAAGGGGCCAAGACCATCATAGGGAAACCCACAGAAACTGCTGACCTGAGTTATTGGGACTGACAACTGGAGAACCTGAATAAGACCAAACTAGGCCCTCTGAATGTGGGTGACAATTGTATGGCTGGGGCAGTTTGTGGGGTCACTAGCAGTGGAACCAGTATTTATCCCTAGTGCATGAACTGGCTCTTTGGAGCCCATTCCCTATGGAGGGATACCTTGCTCAACCTAGATACAGGGGGAGGGCCTTGGTCCTGCCTCAAAGTGATGTGTCAGACCTTGCTGATGCCCCATGGGAAGCCTTACCCTCTCTGAGGAGTGAGGGGGTGGGGTGGTGAGAAGATGGGAGAGCAGGAGGACATAAGTGAGAAAGAACTGGGATTGGTATGTAAAATAAGATTGTCTTAAAAATAAAATATGTGACTGTATTTGTGTGGAATGAGAATTTGTAGATATATAGAAACAAAATAACACAGATAGGGCAGACGAGATGACTCAATGTATAAAGGCACTTGCTGCCACACCCAAGAACTTGAGTTCAGTCCCCAGAACCCATGTTGTGGAAGGTGAGAGCTGATTCCCACAAACTGTCCTCTGGCCTCATGCATGTAGGATATGTGTGCCCACATACACACAAAATGAATAAATAAATAAATAAATGTAACAAAAGTAATAATTTAAATGGTTGCCCTCTATGCAAAGGTTATATATTCTGTTCCCTTTCCCAGGTGTACGGGGTGTTCTAGATTGTGTATCTTGTTCTATAGATAAAAGATAGATAGATGACTCTTAATGGAGTTTTGTTAGAAGTTAGTGGAGGAAAAGCCCAGAAGCAGGTACTAACCTATGTCCTATATCTTTCTTCCCTGAGAAGGAGCTTCACACATGATTTATGTTAAAAGCTTGTAGCTGTACCCTTTTAACAGTCTGTGAGGTCGACAGCATCTTAGACAGGTACTCAGGTCTGTTTTTGTCTTTCAGATGCCCACCTGTCTTGCCCCATATTTTGAAGTACCTAAATAGCCTGCAATTTCAATACTGTAGTAGATTCAATAAAATATTTTGGAATTAATCCAGTTTGGGATTCTTTTTTATTATTATTATTATAAGGGTGAGGATAATATTCTGTCTTTATTCTACACATCTCTTAGGTGAAATTGAAAGTACGACTGTACTTTTCAGAAACATCAGTCATGTAAGAGTGAAAAACTATTCCAGATTGAAAGAGGCTAAATACATATTTTGACATCCAATGTGGTGGCACATACCTGTAATTGCAGCATCAGGAGGTGAGATAGGAAGATCCCTAAGTTCAAGGTCAGCCTGATGTTGACTGAGTTTTCTGTTCCTGCAGTTGTTAAGTCCCAAAGAAATCTCACAGAGGTCTACATTAGTTGTAAACTGATAGGCCTAGTAGCTCAGACTTCTTATTAATTCTTACAACTTAAGTCAGCCCATTATTCTTGTCTATGTTAGCCATGTGGCTCGGTACCTTATTCAGCAAGGCAGTCACATTTTGCTTCTTCTGTGTCTGGGTCATGACTACATACTGAAACCTCCTTCTTCCCAGAATTCTAGTTGCCCTGCCTCTACTTTCTGCCTTGTTACTAGCCAATCAGCATTTTATTAAAAATAATACAAGTGACAGGATAAAAGACCATTGTCCCACAGCACTTCCCCCTCCCTTAAAAAAAAAACAAGAACTCTGAATCTAATATCCTTTGTTTAGCTTTTCTCCTGACCATTATCCATAACAACTTATAACCAACATTCTAAACAGAGGAAAATATGCATAGTCCATTTTTAGGAAATGGGGGCATAGTTTTCCTGGTTGTTTCCTGCTGATTGGGGACACTGATAATCTGATGGGGACCTAAAGAAAATTTATAATTATGATCAAGTCGTGATCCTGTGAGGCTTGATCATCTCAGGCAGCAATCTTGAATCTGTTCTGGATGTAGAACTCAGACATCTGGGTCATCCATTCCTATTGGAGATCTCTCAGGGAGTCTTCCTTGATCAAACCTGATATTTTTTAACCTGGAATGAGTTCACAGCCTCTCATTTCTTTTCCAAAGTAACATACCTTTTGACTTCAATTTTGAAGTCAAGGTATTTTCAAAATACCTATCTTGGATTAAGTCACCAGCATTTATAAACAAGTATCTTTTAGCAGCTGTTGCTCCTTCCTCAGGATTCAAACAATTCAAAGAGAACATAATAACATACAGTATCCAGACTCTGTGTATTTTCCATCTTTACATGGCTTTATTTTAACCTCTTTTATTTTTATTTTTAACTTTTGGCTTTTTGAGACAGGGCTTCTCTGTGTATCTTTAGCTGTCCTGGAACTCCCTCTGTAGACCAGGCTGTCCTTGAACTCACAGAGATCTGCCTGCCTCTGCCTCCCAAGGGCTGAGATTAAAGGTGTGTGCACCACACCCAACCACTCTCTTTTTTATTTTAAGGACTTTATCCTTTTTTTTTCTCTCCCAAGCCTACACATATTTTTAACACACTGTAAACTGTTTAGAGGTTTTCTTGTCTTTGAATCTCTCTTTACTGTATATCTTTTTCTGACCACACGAGTCTTTAATTTGCTAAGCAGTATGGCTAGAGTTAAAGTCATGGCTTTGATGGCTAGATCCACCCCATTTTTAGCTTTCTGAGAATCTAGCTTCAGTGTGGAGGTACTGGTCAGAGCCATGTTTATTGCCATAATTGTATGGTGTTTTAAGGTCCATGTACCACCAAGAAGCATGCTGTAGGGTATTCATAAGCACCATTTAAATGTTTTGTGGCAGAGCCTCTTAAAAGAGCTGCAATGTTTTGCAGCTAAAGCTGAGTCAGGAAGCCTCTCTTAAATGAGAGTGTTTGCCTCTAGCAAACAGAGCCCACCTGAGAAAATGCTGCTATCAACAAGCTGTGCTTAACTCTATTCTTTTCTGTCTAGAATTACTTCCTAAGTTCACTCAGGCTTTGTGTGAATGCAGTTGTCCACACAATGGGCCCAGTTTGTTGCATGGAGGCTGCTTGGTAGTTTCAGGATGCTTGGCCGCCTGACTAACTAGTTAGTTCCCAGCTGCCCAGAACTGAAATAATCACACAGAAACTGTATTCATTAAATCACTACTTGGCCCTTAGCTCTAGCTTCTTATTGGCTAACTCTTACATCTTAGTTTAACCCATCTCCATTAATCTGTGTATCGCCATGTGGCAGTGGCTTATCGGCTAAGTTTCAGCATGTCTGACTCTGGCGGTGATTCAGTGGCGGTTCTCTGACTCTGTCCTTCTTCCTCCCAGCATTCAGTTTAGTTCTCCCCACCTAACTCTGTTCTACCCTATCAGGTTTATCCATTAACCAATAAAAGCAACACATAGACAGAAAGACCTCCCAAACCAGCCTGAGATACAGAGTGAGAATGTATTTCAAAAATTAAAGGTGCAAATAAAAACAGAATTAAGTGCACTGTGCAATTTTGAAGTAGATCATTTTACTATTGATACAACTGGTAAAGTCTCTGTTGGAATCTTAGGGTTAGACAGCAGTAACAGACCAAAATTATGATCTTGAAGGGTATGCTAATGGCTTTATGGGAGAATTTCTTCTTTTTCAGGAATATACAAGTGTTTGGAAAGATTTAGTACTGTATTGCTAAAGTATTTTAGGGAAACGATTTTAGTTTACTGTTGTTTGCTTTCCACATATATCCAATTGCTTCAAAATAAGTCAGAAAACAACATACCTAGAAATAAATCTAACAAAGGACATAGAAGTTTTATGTATAACCATAAAACGTTAGCAATAGCAAATTTTAAAGATAAGTAAATAGAGGGCATTTCCAGAGAGGAAATGCCTAGCTGAGCCTAGAAAGACTCCTAGTGCAGATGGCATCTCAGCATGGACTTATGAACCAGATAGAAGAAAGGAGCAGCATGCTGAATACCAGCATCCCTTCTCTGGTCCCGGACTCTCAATGATGTGATATGATGGGACCTGACTTGCTCTGTTGCACCTTCCCTGCCACTATGGATGAATCCACTGAAATCACAAACAAAAACAAACCCTCCTTTAAGTTTGTCAGTTGTTTTATCTCAGAAACTAAAAAGTAACTAATATAAGGGGAGATAGTAGAGTCATGTTTTGGAAGGCTCATTCTTGAAAGACATAAGCTATCCCCAAACTAATCTATAGATTTGGTGTAATCCCAACAACAATTGGAACTGGAAATTTTGTGGAAGTCTTAAGAATATTCACCCTTCCTGGGGAGAGAAGAAACAAATCTGTTTACCAGTTTAAGGGAGGACCAAGCAAAAGGCTGAAAACAGAGGAAGCAGAAAGTACGAAATGGAATGAGCAAGACACTTAGAGAAGGGATAAAATAGCATGGAGGACTCAAGAGAACTAGAAACTTGACTGTAGAGCTTTTGTCAGCATAAAATAACTGCTGCTGAACTGGACAGTAATTAGCACAAGGTGCACATCCAGTCATGAGTTCTGATCCAGTGTGACAATGTTATTTCTTGTGATGAATCCTTGATAAAAAATCTAGCCCTCTGTAAAACGTTGACTTTTAGGCTGCGTATATATCAATCAGTAATTTGAAAGCATATATTAAAATTTATTTTGAAGTTATATTCAATTATTTCTCCCTTCTTTTTTTTTTTTTTTTTTAGAGTGGACTCCTTTTTTTCCTGAGCCAGTATATGTCCCAACGGGCATGGAAATAGAACCTGTTTACCCAAACTCCAAGGAAGATACTGTGGTTTATCTAGCTGAAGACGGTGGGTATCTTTAACACACTGATGTTAAATATAATTTGGTGTCTGATTTAATGTCTTAGACCTTTTTGTTGTTTTTAGAGGGAACTTCAAATTACTTGGAAGTCCCTGTTGTCTTAATAACGTATGACTACATATTCAGATGTTTAGTGCTGATTCTGTTTTCGCAGACATATTTTAAATATGCTATCCATTAAATGGAAAATTCCATAGAGACTGAACTATATTTTGTTTGTTTTCAAATATAAATCTAGTGATATCCGCAAAGTCATTATTCCCTCTATCTGCAGTTTGTCTTTGTAGAATCAGTCAAGTGATTTTCTGTTACTTTCATCTCTGTTTGGTGATTTTTTTTTATGTTAGCGTCTTTGAAAGAAAAGAAAATAGTCCATATTGCAAATAAGATCCAAAGTTATATTCTAGGAAAGTGTTTTTAATGTTTGAGAGCTCTACAAATGCAGACATCTTGTCTGCCTTTAAGATAATGCATGCTGATAACTTAACAGAAATCTGGGTCAATGTCCTAATTATGGGACTCTTATGAAATTTCCTCATTAGAGTTTGATATCTTATTGTTTCTATATATTAAAGTAGCTTCCAGAGAGCATACATGTTGAGAAAGCAAGCATGCTAAAGAAAAATTCAGAATGGCTGTTTGTCTACAGTGACAGTTCCAGAAATCATGTACTCACACATATATAAACACAAAGTGATAAGCACTTGTCAAATTTTAAACTTTTGTTTTCAAATATTTACATAACTAACGTATGATCTTTCACACATAACTGAAATGAGGTAACTAAAAAAATTAAGTGGTTTAGGGCAATAAGGAGGTTAGGTTAGGTTAGTCAGAGTTTACCTGAAGAAACTTAATGAATTTACAACAGAGCAGATAGAGCTGAAGGAGACAACAAGAGGCTATCAACAGAAAATGGCCTGTCTCCTGGGTCTGAATTAGTAAGAAAGTGGTATGGTCTCTAGACCTACAGCCGGTAACTATGTGAGAAGGCAGCTCCTAAGCCACTGTGGCTTCCGGTGAAGAACACATTGGGAGATAGCCGAATGTCACTCTCTCCTACCTTCCCAAGTTCTACAGAGCTTTCTTCTGTCCACAGCAGAGGCTCAGAGACCCTCCCAGACAGTCCCTTAAGATCAGGATACTAGAAGCAGAGAATGGAGAGAAATGTGCTGTGGGAAGAGAGTAGAGGATAGGCCTGAGGGAGAAACCGTGTGCATTGCTGTTTGAAAACCACCTCACCTGATTGTAGCATTGACTTTGGCAGTTGTGAAGATCTGCCTTTAAATGGTTTGAAAGGAAACCAATGGAAATAAGATTTGAAGATGAAAACTTTCTACCATACTTTCATCAGCATATAAAAGATCATTCTAAATTACTTATATTTCTCCATGTTTTATTAATATTGAAAACAACAGAAAAGGGTTTCAATAAGTTAAGATATAAATTAAGTACCAATGAACACTAACGGTTCCGAGAAAGCTGTAATCTTCCAATAGGCTATGGAAGACGATGACACTGTGATATGATTATCAGGGGTGTTAAATCAAGGTGAAATAGGCTGAGTTTACAATTTTTTGGAACCCCAGAGAATTCCTATTTACCTGCTGGTGAGTTCCCAAATATTCTGCAGAGCAAGTGTTGTTCTGATTTCTGTCAGTGATCCTAAGCTCCCTGGAGATAAACTCACAAAGCAAGCATGCCTTTATGTCTGGCTGCTCTGCCTCAGGGCTCTGTTCTTCAAATCCACTGTGCTACTTGATGCTTTCACACGCCAAGTAATTCACCCTTCTATAACTACAGAACAACTTACTCTCTTTTTATGTTCATGATCTATTTGGAATAATTTTTGATGCATGGCTTGGAATATAAAAGTTAAGGTTTATTTTCCCACACACCTGTTTTTGAAACTATTTCACTCTGAAGTATTGAAAAGACTATCCTATCCTCCATGGAAGTGTTTAGCTACCTTAGTGAAATGTCAGTTCACAGTATACATGTCAGTCTGTTTCTAGACGGTATGTTCTGTGATGATGTATTGATGAGTGTGCTAATACCACACTGGTGGTGTAGCTTTATCCATAGCTGGATACTTTGATACAAAAAAATAGCCATTTGAGCTTTTTTATTAGTATTTATATTGTATATCTTTTTCCACCATTTAAAATGTTTGTTTTGTTTTTGGTTATGTGAGGCAGGGTCTTACTGGGTAACACTGGCTAGCCTGGGACTCACTATGTAGACCTGGCTGGCCTCAAACTCATAGATTCACCTGCCTCTGTTTCCCAAGTGCTGGGATCAAAGGCGTGAGCCATAGTACTTGGCCGCATCATTTAGTTTTTAATCTGTTTTCTTCATTTTTTAAAATAGGTACTTACAACATATAGCTGTGCCTGGCTTTTTATATAGTTTGAAGATATGTTTTTAAACTACGCTAATCAATATAAGTTTTGATGCAATTGGATTCAATACTTACCATCTTGCTGTGTTGTATCTTTTTTTTTTTTACTTTTTTATTAGGTTTTTGTGTGGTTGCCTTAGGTTTTTTTAGTATATGTCTTTATAAAAGATTCTCCTTGCAGCTAGGTGTTGGAGGCACATGCCTGTATCTTAATACTCAGGAAGCTGAGTGGGAGGATCACAAATTCAAGGCCAGACTGATATACACAGGGAAAACTTTTCTCAAAAGTAGATTAACTGGGGATGGAGAGATGGCTCAGTAGTTAAGAGCACTTTCTGCTCTTGTACAGGATCCCAGTTAAGTTTCCAGAGCCCACACTGGAGAGCTAACAACCATCTGTAACTCCAGTTCCAAGGGATGCAACACCCTCTTCTGACCTCCAGGGACACTAGACACGTACATAGTGTGCATACATACATACAGGCACTAGAATATATATATGTGTGTGTGTGTATTTATGTATGTATGTATTTATATGTATATATCTTTTAAAAATTAATGATTTTAAAATAAATATAAAAATTACTTTAAAATAACCCTGTCATTTCATATATAATACAAAAATCTTATAAAAATGTATTTTCAATTTCCTTTTTATCATAATTTCAAATGTATTTTAACTTTTTCGTGTGCTAAAAAAAGTAACTGTTCCCTTCATTAGTAATCTTTTAGATAATTTTTAAAAAGAAAAATGACTATTTACTTTTAATTTCTAGTATTAATTTCTTTGTGTGTTTGTGTGTGCATTCATGAGCATCTATATGAGCACATGCATGTGTGTAGAAGCCAGAAGTAAACCTGTGTATCATCCTCAGATGCTGTCCACCTTGGGTTTTGCAGCAGGGTGTTTCATTAACCTGGAACTCACAGACTAGGCTGGTTTGGCTGACCCAGCAGGCTTCAGGGATCCCTAGAACTTGGATTAGGGGCTCTGCCACTACACCTGACTTTTACAAATGTGGGTTCTGGAGGTTGAGCTCAGATTCTCGTGGTTACTCAGCAGACATTGTACTGACTGAGCTTTCTAGCTCCCTGGCCATCAAACACTTGCTTATTTATCTGTTTATTTACTTATGTATTGTATAGATCCAAGTTTCTGTCTAATAACACTTCTGCCTGGAAAAACTTTACTTATTTCTTGTAATGCAAATTAATTCTGTCTCAGAAAAAAAATATTGTCTATTTGACAAATTTTATCTTGCAGCACTTGAAAAATGTTCCAAATTTATAACCTCTGAGACTTTTAATCTTTATTTCTACATAGATATGTTTGTTGTTCCTTGAGTTTTTTTTAAACTTTGGTTTCTTGCCAGTGACTAATGTCAGAATCTCAGGTATTATCTCTTCACACTTTTCTTCTCCTAGGATTTCAGTCTGAATATGTTAGGTTATTTGATAGCAACAGTTCTTGGATCCGGCAGTCTTATTTTGTATATTTTGTGTTACTTTTGTTTATAGAAACTCCTGCTTGAGTTTATGTGTTTGCTCACCATCCTCGTGTTTATTGAGTATCCTCTCCACTCTGTAAAGTCTCCCGATGAGCTCCTCAGGGGTAGTTTCAATTTTTGTTACTGCTTTTCATTTGTCATTTTCTATTTGATGCTTTCTTACATTTCCATCTGATCTTGTATATTCTTTTACACTTGGTCCTTTGACTTATCTTTTGCCTTCTGAATATTTTACCTGATAGACTCACATCTTCATTATACTAAACTGGTTATGTAGTTTTCTCTCTTGACCCACGTCTGTGGGATTGTCTCTGTGTATGTGCGTGCATACGCATATGTATTGAAACCCGCTGGTTGGTAGCTGAGGAGCTTATCTAGGTAGTAAAGAAAAATCAAATATTTTTTATGTGTGAAAAAAACTGAAAAAAAAGTCCTGGATCTAAGTCTTTAAGTGTATATTATGAGACTGGGGGAGGTATTAATTCGATCAGTATGGGAATTCAGTTTGTGTTAGATTTATTCTTGGTCTTCTTACTGTTACAGCACCACAGAATTCAGATTCCTCTACATCACCATTTAGGATGATGCAGAAGAACCTTCTCAGTTCTGGACCATTCTTCCTTTATGCTGCACTGCAGAGAAATGCTCTCTGAACTCCAATTCATAAATCCTTGTTATTTTTTACTCATGGCCTCTTAGACTGTTAGAGGGAACTGTTTAATCAGAACCACAGAGTTTTTAGTTGCACACATGGTCCCTAGTTCTCAGATGCGAGGTCTTTGCAGTGTGCCAGTGTCAGCAACAAAACACGATTCCATCCTGCAATTCCGCCTTTCTGCAAGTAGTAAAGGATTTGGGATTTTGAAAACAGTTTTCTTTTCCCAGATAATGTATATGAACACTAGTACCCTAGTGACAGTGTTTATTGTCCTTACTTCATAAGAATTTAAGGTTTGGGCTGGAGAGATGGCTCAGAGGTTAAGAGCACTGCCTGCTCTTCCAAAGGTCCTGGGTTCAATTCCCGGCAACCACATGGTGGCTCACAACCATCTGTAATGAGGTCTAGGGTCCTCTTCTGGCCTGCAGGCATACATGCAGAAAGAATATTGTATACATAATAAATAAATAAATAAATAAATAAATAAATAAATAAATAAATTAAAAGAATTTAAGGTTTTGTTACATAAAGAAGAGGGAGAAATGATCTAGTTAGGGTTTTGTGCATTGTCAATAATGCTTTCTTGGAAATGTTTTTGTGAATATCAGGTTGTGTCCATGAGAAGAACTATTGCAGGGACAAATTTCCCTTATACCCATATGCCCCTCATACCCTCTCAGAGAATCTGCTTTCTCTTTCTAGTCCACACTCAACCTTTTGATGACTGGTTATAATTTTTAAAAAGACTTATTGTTAAATTACATGTCGCTTGTGTGAGTATGCGCACAAATGCAGATGCTAGTGCAGGCCACAAGCATTGGGTCCCTTGAAGCTGGAGTTACAGGCAGTAATGAGCCACCCATTGAGTCTGAGTGCTGATAACCAAACCTGCAAGAACAGGGTGCCCTTTAACCACGGAACCATCTGATCAGCCCTAACTAATTGTTAGGGCTGGTCAGCCCTAACTAAATGAACTTTGCTATGATCTGCACCAAGTACACTAGTACTCATGACCCTCTCTCCTTAGATTCTGAATTGGACATTTTTCCTGCAACCATAGGTAATAGAATTTTCAGTAGCTCAAAAGAGTTGCAAATTTGCTCACTCACAGTAGTAGGCTTTTGTGCTGCAGGACTGAAACAATGCACTTCCCAGTGTCCTGTGTCCTACGCATAATCCAGAATGTATCCTCTGAGTTAAGTCTTCCTGGTGTATAGAACTTATTTAAAGCTGTAAGCTTTTCCCTAAGTACAGCTTTCGCTCCAACCCACAAGTGTCGATGCGGTGTCTGACTTGTCATTCTGCTCAAAATGTTGTTTCATATGCCTGTGATGTTTTGCTTGCTGTGGATTATGTAGAAGCATGCTGAATATGAGATTATCTGGATATCTTACAGTCACTGATTTCGTCTTCTCTCATCAGCTTACAAAGAGCCCTGTTTTGTGTATTCCCGCGTTGGGGGTAACCGGACGTCCTTGAAACAGCCCGTGGATAACTGTGACAACACTTTGGTGTTTGAAGCGAGGTTTGAGAGTGGTAATCTACAGAAGGTAGTCAAAGTGTAGGTTTTAATTGTTTTTATTAGAGGAAGTAGGCCATTATCTACTTACTAGGTTTTTTTTTTTTGGATTAGGTATATTAAAGTTCTTAGTCTCCATTACTTAACTGTAATTCCTGAAGTACAGATGCTAACTAGAGTATTAAAGGTTTATATTTATTGAACCTACTCCTAGCTCAGCACTTATAATACTATGTATATGAACATTAATACAAAGTTGTTTGATAAGGAAAATCACAATTAGAAAAGATTGGTATGTGAATAAATCTTAGAGTGAAGACGTGTCTGTCTTCATTAAGGATCTTCAGCGACTGAGTGTGGGTACAGATAGTTATCAGACTTTTTTCTGCTAGTTCAAATTTTGAAACCTATGTGACTGTTACTTTACATGTACTTTCAAAACATTCTCAGTAATAGCTACTTTTTTCTCCTAGAACTGGAATTATTAGAAAATAAATTTTTGAAGGGGAAAAAAAATCAAACAATGACTTTTTTCTTCAGTTTCAATAACTCTTTACCTATTTTTGTAGGAAATAATTGTATTGAAACATACAAAGGAATACAAAGGCTTCATATTTAAATATCAATTACTCATGAAATAAAACTTTCAGAACTTAATTTTTGTGGTTGTTTGCTATCAAATTCTAAGTATATGTTGTTTCTTCCCAAAAGAACTATCTATGACTATATAAAATAGATAAAAATAAGATTATTTTTCTAATATAGCTTAAACTGAAATGTCATACTTATGTGCTTTTTTCCTTCCTTTTTTGTGTATTAGGGCAGATTATGAATATCAGTTGACTGTGCGCCCAGACCTCTTCACAAATAAGCATACTCAGTGGTACTATTTCCAGGTCACTAACACCCAAGCAGAAATAGCCTACAGATTCACTATTGTCAACTTCACCAAGCCCTCTAGTCTTTACAATCGGGGTATGAAGCCACTGTTCTATTCTGAAAAAGAGGCCAAAATCCATAACATTGGCTGGCAGAGAATAGGAGACCAAATCAAGTATTATAAAAACAACCTGGGACAAGATGGGCGCCACTTTTTTTCTCTTACATGGACATTTCAGTTTCCACACAGCAAGGATACTTGCTACTTTGCTCACTGCTATCCATACACTTACACCAACCTTCAAGAATACCTTTCTGGCATCAACAGTGACCCAGTAAGATCAAAGTTTTGTAAAATACGTGTCTTGTGCCACACACTTGCTAGGAATATGGTGTATGTCTTGACAATCACTACTCCCTTGAAGAACAGTGACTCAAGAAAGCGCAAGGCTGTGATTTTGACTGCAAGGGTTCACCCAGGAGAGACCAACAGCTCTTGGATCATGAAAGGCTTCCTAGATTATATTTTAGGAGACTCGAGTGATGCACGGTTGCTTCGGGACACTTTCATCTTCAAGGTGGTACCCATGCTGAATCCAGATGGTGTGATCGTGGGAAATTACCGATGTTCCTTAGCTGGACGGGATTTAAACCGTAACTATACATCTCTCCTGAAGGAATCTTACCCTTCTGTTTGGTATACAAGGAACATGATCCATAGGTAAAATAATCTGTAAATTGCATCTCTGCTTAATTCGTAAATTTGGGAATCAAAACTTTGCTCATACAATCCCATTCATTTCTTTTACTCTAACTTTTCTTTTTTTACTATTTTTATTGTGCTATACATTTTTCTCTGCTCTCCTTCTTTCCTCCCCCTCCCCTTATACTCTCTTCCGTGACCCCCACACTCCCAGTTTACTCACGAGATGTTGTCTTTTTCTCCCTCTTATAATGTAGCTCCATGTATGTCTCTCTTAGGGTTCTCATTGTTGTCTAGGTTGTCTGGGGTTGTGGACTATAGGTTGATAACCCAAACCCAGAAAGACAATATAATATGTTCCCACTCATAAGTGGCTTCTAGACATAAAGCAAAGAAAAAACCTCTAACTTTTCGTAAGATAGTTCATAAGCGATTTTCTTCCTTTCCAGTTCTGATCACACACCTTTCTGGCACTGTGAACAAGCTCTTTCTTGAATGAGAAAACAGGCTCCAGAATATTTCACTGGCTTTGAGAAACTGTGAAGTTTGCATATCACAAATTTGATTTCTTCCTAAAACTTATAGTAACCTTGATGACTACTGTAGCCTCGATGGTTACACTGTTTTTTTTTTAATCATCTATGTGTGAATATTAACTACAGACCAAAGCTTTCTGGAATTATGCCAGTCATACAGTGCTGAGTGAGTCCTTAGACTTACTTAGAGTAAACTGTAATTTCCCTTTTTTATATAACTTATTTTTTATTTTTTAAAGAAAATGATCGTTTTTTCACTTTATATACCAATCCCAGTCCCTCCCCTCCTCTCATTCTCTCCACCTCCCCCCCCCTCCACAGAGAGGGTAAGGCACACTGCTTTGGGGAAGGTCCAAGGCTCTTCCTACTATATCTAAGCTGAGCAAGGCATCCATCTAAAGGAACTGTAAGATTATTTTTTAATTTTTTGTCATTTTTTAATTTTTTTCCTTTTTCATTGTTTTTATTGAGCTATGCATTTTTCTCCACTCCTTTCCCTTCCTCTCCCCTCCCCTCCTATCCTCTTCCATGGTATGTACCCATGCTCCCAATTTACTCAGAAGATCTTGTCTTTTCCTATATCCCATGTATTAGATCTATGTATGTCTCTCTTAGGGTATTCTTTGTTGTCTAGGTTCTCTAGGACTGTGAATTGTAGGCCGTTTTGTTGTTGTTGTTGTTTGTTTTTGTTTTTTCCTTTATGTCTAAAAGCAACCTATGAATGAGAACATATGATATTTGTCTTTCTGGGTCTGGGTTAGCTCACTCAATATAATGTTTTCTAGCTGTATTCATTTGCCTGTAAATTTCAAGATGTCATTTTTTTCTGCTGTGTAGTACTCCATTATGTAGATGTACCACATTTAGGTTGTTTTGAGGTTCTGGCTATGACAAAAAAAAAATGCTACTATAAACTTAGTTAAGCACATGTCCTTGTGGTACAATTGAGCATCCTTTAGGTATGTGAACAGTAAAAATAACTGAATACATGTAATGTGCCCAGGAATCTGGCATAGAGTTAAGGACATTAGTGTAAAAACTAATGAAATCTAAATAAAGTTGGGAGCTTAGTTAATGATAGTAATGTGCCAAGACTGATTTCTTTGTTTCTGAGAGCATAACAGATTTATACAACACACTAACCAAAAGAGAAGCTACAAAAGAAGTAGACTAGAGCACTGCTTTTCTAGCTTTTGTGTCATTCTTGTTATTTTAAAAATGAAATATATAAGCCGGGCGGTGGTGGTGCACGCCTTTAATCCCAGCACTTGGGAGGCAGAGGCAGGCGGATCTCTGTGAGTTCGAGACCAGCCTGGTCTACAAGAGCTAGTTCCAGGACAGGCTCCAAAACCACAGAGAAACCCTGTCTCGAAAAACCAAAAAAAAATATATATATATATATATATGTGTATATATATATATATATATATATACATACATATGAAGGTAGTTGATGGAATGCCTATTACATTATCTGTGATGTCTATTTAATGATCTTTGACATTAAGAGTTCCTGGCCTGACACATGATGGATTACAAGCCAATATAGCTTGACTTGTCTCTATGGAAGCTAATTTAAATGTCTCAGTTCTCAGTTTGCCTTGTAAAGAGGTTAAGGCAGGAACCAATTCAACAATTTCTGAAAGAATTTCAAGAAAGGGAAATACCTTTAATTCAATTACTCAAGAGCAGGTAAGAAAAACAAGAAGGCAGGCAGCTAGGTATAGGAAGGTGACAGGATGTCAGTATACACAAATTAAGTATGCTTAAAACATGTTCACATAAGAGGAAACTCTTAAGATACTTAATATAAAATATTTAGAATAATTACTGATGAACAAAAAGAAAATACCAACTTACGTTAATTAATGCAAGAGAAGAAATATTAATATCTCACTTTACTTCAGAGGTAATATTAATTACATAGGTGTAATTAATTCCTAGAGCTTTCTAATGATGCTCTTGTGGGAAGTTGAAATATCGCCAAACCTCTGAATATTGGATTTTACAGTGGATGGCATGTTTCATATTTAGTGGTCGTGCTTTAAAATCTAGTTTTCTAAGAACTTGTAATAATGTGTTGATTCCTTTGTGTTAAGTGGATTTTATCAAATAAAATCAGTAAATTAATGCACATAAAATTTCATTTTTAAATTTTATAACCATTGTTTTTAATAAAAGTGATGTTTGACTTTTTATAAATACATACTTGTAATACAGTTGTTAATATTTTAGTTTTTACCCTTCTAAATATATAGATATAGCAAATGACACATGCAATTTTAATTAAGTGATGTAGAAATGCCATATAAAGCCTGAAAACAGGACAGAAGAGACAAAAATGCTCATACTACTAATACCGCGGCACCATTTTTAAAGGCTCTTCTCCAGTACTCTTCAGCATCCATCTGAGAAGCCTGCTTCTCAATTTAAAATAACTGAGTGCTAAATTATGCAGGTGATGGGTTGTCCTCTTCAGATAATTTCTTTTAAGTATTTTTTAGAGTTTTATTGGAAAAAAAATTCTGTTTAAAATTGAGTGTCATTTTTTTTTTCTCAGAATGGTATTCTCAGAGGCTAACTTCTCATTGTTTCCAGAACCAAATTCTGAGGCACTCCATTTTTAACAAATATTTGGTGCTTGTGTGCATAGCACTGTTGTGGATGGTTTTTAAACATTCCCCATCTTTAACAAGCTTAAATAACCAACATGAAAATTTCCTAGACAGGTGACAAGGAAATGGTACGAGCAAGGTGTTGCCAAGTTCCAGAACCACCTTAGTTCTGACTAGACTGGCTGGGTAGGAATGGGTGAGACTGTTCTGAAGGCTGAGAACACTACAAGATGAAGGAGAAGACTCTCTAGCCCAGTAGAGCGTTTGGAAAGGTAGTGGGCAAAGGAAGGGAGATCTGTCTTCTGTGGACAACAGAAAACCAAAGGACAAAGCAGAGAGATCTGCTAGGAGTCTTGGGAGTGGGAGAAATTTGTTGTTATCATGGAAAACTAGAGCATAAAAAGTCAAAAAATGATATATTTTAATTTTTATTTGTTTATTATATATGTAAATCTATATTACCTGTAGAAGAAGATTCAGAGGTAAAATTAGTGACTTGCTCCTTTTCTTTACAATAGGTTAATGGAGAAACGAGAAGTTATTTTATATTGTGATCTTCATGGCCATAGTAGGAAACAGAACATTTTCATGTATGGCTGTGATGGAAGCAGCAGATCTAAAACAAAAGGATTATACTTACAACAACGAATCTTCCCACTTATGCTGAGCAAAAACTGCCCAAATAAAGTAAGTAGCATTAAGAGTTTAACTTTCCTTATTAAATACTGCACATATGGGAAAGTCAAGTTTGTCATCCTACTTGTTAACCTGCTTTTTAAAATTAGTTTTGGTTTTGCTTTTTTTTAAAACTGATTTTTACAATTGACTATGAGAAAAAAACTGTTTGAGTCTGTTTAATGCCCAATTATTTAGAGATATTTTCAAAAAAAAATAAAAACAAAACTTCTTTCTTCTCTTCTCTCTAAGAGCAGCACTATTTACCTTCTGAACTTTTTTTCATTGTCATTTCTCTTATCAATTTCAAGGTCTGACATTTTCAAAAGATTTTTTTTTAGTGTATAAGTAATACAGACTAAAGATCGTGATCTTAGGAAATGTACAATAAATTTATTAGAACTTTCAAAGAAAAATTTAATGACCAATATTAAAAAATACTTAAAAAGTAGAATTAGAAGAGAATACAGTGTAATATTTTTGCTAATGGTGAAAATGTTGGAGCTGTTCAATTACTGAATTGTTAAAATAATTTACTTTTTTAGAAAAAAAGAATTAGTGTAGCAAACAAAAAATCATGTGGACTTCAAAGTCTTAATGAAGCATTTTAATTATAAAGAACTAAATGGGAAATACTGCTTTCTGAGGCTAATTGGGACTCAAACATACCAAAAAAAAAAAAATCCCGGTGATTTGATAGAAAAGCTATCTATAGAAAGAACAGGTTTGTTGTTTCAAGAATACTTGTACCTATGGGAAGATCAGAGAAAACAATCCCATACCTGAATCTATAATTATATTATGTCAGCAGTGATAGGTATAAAATTCATTACTCCTATAAAACTATCCACTATCTCTCCTATCTCTAAGCTGTTTTAGCATGTTTATTGACATGTTACTTAGTCTTCAATCTCTAATTAGTTGTGCCTTACATGAAATGGACCTGTTTCTTGAATGCCATAACCAACCAGTCTGCATTTAAACAGCTGTTCCACCTAATACAGTGATTACTTAAAATATAGACACCTCCAATTCTATGTTCCATCTGAAACATTTCTCATTACAACATTCAGGCAAATCTGCAATCAAAGGTGTAGAGATGAAATACTTTTCCAGTAAACAAGAACAGGTAGCTAGAAAGCAGGGGAGATAGGTAAGAACTGACCAACACCAACTGGATTTGATTGACCACTATAGAACAAGTCAATGTCTAGGTTCCAAGTCAATATTTCAAGCCAATATCTAAATTTCTATACAAGAAGCTGGAAAGGGAAAACAAACTAAACAGAAAACAAGCAGAATGAAGCAGACAATAAAGAGAAGTGGTGATGTTGGAAACGGAGATAATGGAGAAAACCATGAAACAAAGTTTGTACTGGGAAAGATCAATTAATATTGATAACACTTTACCAAAACTGACCAGAAAGAGAAAGATGACAAAAATTACTAACTCAAGAATGAAAGAGAGGGGTATTAATTTGAGCAGATTCTGCAGACAAGCACAATAAAGGAATATCCTTGTGGTTCTACTCAAAAATTCTTGGTTTTTTTGTAATTTGATGAAAATTTTCATGAGTTGTTATAAAACTTTGAAAGATACATATATTTCAATAAATTTAGGAGACTTATACCATATTGTCAGAAATTACATTGATTTGCTAGAAAGAGCTACAGACCATCATTCCATATTTAAGATTCCTGGGTCAACAGTATTGGCTCAGCAGGTAAAGGCACCTGTTGCTAAGTTTGATGGTCTGAGTTTGACACCTGGGACCCACATGGTGGAAGGAGAGAATAAACTCCAACACATTGTCTTCTTGCCTCCAGTCAAGTGGTAGCATATGTTCAAGAGGACCTGAGGCTAAATAGAACATGAACTCTAGGGGAAACTTGCTACTATATTCTGATAAATGGGCATAGCAATAAAACTACTCCTGATTACATAGCTATAGCTATGCTCATAGACTCTTATATTTCTCAACCCTTATCTGAAAATATTCCTGCATTAGGTGCTAAGTAACCCACAACTGGTTAACAAGTAGAGAATAAAAGACTTCGTAATGCTCATCCTTAAATGGGATGCCTGTATTACACTCTCAAGGCTCAGGAATCTGTGTAGAAGAGGGAACACAGAGAGGGTAAGAGCCAGAGGTAGTATATGACTTCAAGGAAACAGCACTGTCCAGACACAGCAGGGCGGATGCACATATTAACTCACAGAGACTGTGATAACATACACAAGACCTGCTCAAGTTCAAGCCAGACACGATTCCAACATGGAGCAGGGATGTAGGCATGGAGTTCTGCCACTAACTATTGGGCAGTTTTCTTCAATAGATTCATACCTAGTGTACTGACCACACTCCAGCGCAGACCTCACACCCAGGAGTAGTATACCAAAACAAGCTGAACTCCATGGATTTTGTTGTTGTTCTTGTGGATGATGGTGATGATGGGGAGAAGGAGAGAGAAGATGAAGCTGGGTGGGTAAGGAGGTGGGAAAGGATCTGGGAGAAATTGGGGTAGGGAAGTAAATATTCTATGGAATTATCAAAGATTGAATAAAATGTTATTTGAAATAGATAAAAAAGATATATAGAAGAAAGACATGAAGTTGTAAGGGAGAGGAGATGGGAAGGGTCTTGGAAGAATTTGAAGGGAGGAGTGAAGAGTGGATGCAATCAAGATACATTGTATATATGTGTGAAATTTTCAAAAAATTAAAATTAAAATTAATTTTTTCAAATAAAGATTGAAGATTTTTCCAAACTAATAGAAACATATACAAAAATTCTATACTTGATATCACACTGGACTTTTCTTAGAGACTTTTCTAAGATAATGTTTTTCTCAAAAAATCAGATTACAAAACAAGAATTCCTCTGCTTAATCTTTCTTTTATTAAAGCAGGACTAGGGGCTGATCTCAGAGATTCAGGTATGTGGCAAATGCTGTCCTCTGAACTAGAGATTCAGCCCTATGCTTCTCTTCCCATGCATCCTTCTGGAAGTTTTAAGTAATGCTAAGAAGGCAGACTCACTGCATGGAAACAATGAAGGCATGTTTGCCCACATATGAAGTTCAAAGTATCTATAAAACCTCTTAGGGGAAGTGATTTTAGTACATTGTAGGGGGAAAGTTCACTCTACAATTTCTAGTCAAAATTAGTAACTATAAGCTAAAATTGAAGACAATACTATTTTGTCATAATTCTAAGTAATGTGTTGCAAATTAGGTCTGCACAATAAATAACCAGGCCAGCTCAAGGATGACAATTATGTTTTTAATGGTTATAATAATAATGCTACAAGAGTGGGAGGTCCGACTTCCTATCTAGGTGGCTGGAGCCAGGCAGAGAGAGCTTGCATCTGGGTCCTCCCAGTTTTTTTTCCTGGGCTCCAGGTAGCCACACCTTAACTAGATGTGATTGGTTGACAGAGTTTACCCATCAGTAATGAATATTTGTAAGTCTAACAAAATGTTTAAATCTGTATGTTAAACCCTTAAAAATATTGAGAAATATCCATGTGAATGGAGAGATATTCTGTATTTTGAGTTGAGACAATAAACACAGATATTCAGTCTTTCATAAATGAAGGGTAGAATTAACACAATTTCAAGAAAAATCAAAACATAATTGTTTACAGAAATAGGTAAATTTGTGTTTGTTGTAAGTAATGCAAAGAAATTGGGCCTAACAAATCAATTTTGGAAAAAAGTTAAAGGAATCTCACTATCAAATTTTCAGATAGGATAAAATAATCGTGATTGATATGATATAGTATAGGGAGGGGCATAGACACTGAGAGCAAGTCCAGCACAGTAGTAAGTACACACACACACACACACACACACACACACAGTCTCTGTCAAGGTACATAGGAAATCTAATATAAGACCTTTCAGTAATTGGTATTACAATTGGACAGCCATTAAAACATCGTCCACCTAAACCTCACATTTTAAATGTTATACATAAAACTTTTATCACATGAAGATAGACAAAAGGTTCTTGAACATTGTGATAGTTGCTAGTACACCAGCTTGACAGGATCTAAAATTACTGAATTGACAAGCCTCTGGGTGTGTCTGCAAAAGTTTAATGAGATTAGATTAATTGGAACCTAAATATGGGCAGAATTATTCCATGGGCTGAGGTCCTGTAGTAAATACGAAGAAAGTGAGCTGAGCACAGGCACTCGTTCTCTCTTCCTCTTAGCAGCGGAGGCAGTACAGCCAGCCTCTTCAACTTCCCAGTGCATTGTCTCTTTGCCGTGGTAGACTGTACTCAACTGGGAGCCAAAACAAACCCTTCCTTTTTAAAAGTTGCTTCTGTCGAGTATTTTGTTACAGCAGCTAGAAAAGTAGCTGATACAGGCATATACCAAGCTCATGACCTATTGGGTCACAATAAACAAACAAATTAGACTTCATCAGATAGATTCTTTTGTTCTATGAAAGGTCTCAGAAAGAGGATGCAAAGATGCTATAAATAGAAAACTCATTTCTGACATAGAACTTATATTTAGAATAACTCAGTAATAAAATAACTTTACAAAAAATAGCACTGATATTAGATGTTAGTGATACTGTCTTAGGGTTTTGTTGCTGTGGATAAAGGAAAACATTTAATTGGGGCTGACTTACAGGTTCAGAGGTTTAGTTCATTGTTGGCCTGGCAAGAAGTATGGCAGCATGCAGGCAGACATCATGCTGGAAAAGTTGCTGAGAGTTCTACTTCTGGACCAGCAGGTAGCAGGAGGAGAGAGCGACACTGGGTCTGTCTGGAGCTTCCAAAACAAAGCCCACCCTTTGTGACACACTTCCTCCAAAAAGGCCACACCTACTCCTACAAGGCCACACCTTCAATAATGCTACTTCCTATGTGTTTATGATGGCCATTTTCATTTAAACCACCACAATACTTCATCAGAATAATATATAATGCTAAATGGGCACATGAAAAGAGGTATTTGGCTTAATTAGCCATCAAGGAGCTACAAGTGAAAATCATGAAGATGAGATACAACTACATGCTTAATATGACTAAAAATTTTTTAAAAGTGTTGCTTATATCCAGTGCTAAGAAAAATTTGAAGCATATCTATTGTTCAGAGATATGATTATTAATACAATATTTTAGAGAACAGTTTGCCTTCGGACTTAAATGAACAGTTATCATGTGATTGAGCAATTCCATGCCTAGAGATGAACCATAGGAAAAAAATTAAAAATTGCATTCATATGTAAACCTGTATATACAAATATTTTGGAAGCTCTTTTTAATTTCTAAAAATTAAATAATTCAGCCAGGCAGTGGTGGGATATTCCTTTAATCTTAGCACTTAGGAGGCAGAAACAGGTGGATCTCTGAGACTTTGAGCCCAGCTTGATATACAGAACTAGTGTCAGGACAGGCTCCAAAATGCTACACAGAGAAACCCTGTCTTGAAAAAAAGAAAAGAAAAAAAATTAAACAATTCAAACTAGACTTTATGTAGTACAGTCACACAATGGAATGAATCACCCTCAGCAATAAAAGAGAATGAATATTTCTATGTGCAACAACTTGGATAAATCTCAAAAGTATTTTACTAAAGAAGCCAGTCTTACTGGTGCTCCAAAGTGGGTCTCTGTCTCTGTCTCCTTTCATCGCCTGATGTACTGGCTTTGGGGGAGCCTAGGCAGTTTGGATGCTCACCTTACTAGACCTGGATGGAGGTGGGTGGTCCTTGGAGTTCCCACAGGGCAGGGAACCCTGATAGCTCTGTGGGCTGACAAGGGAGGGGAACTTGATTGGGGGAGGGGGAGGGAAATGGGAGGTGGTGGCGGGGAAGTGACAGAAATCTTTAATAAATAAATAAACGGAAAAAAATAAAAGATGAAAACGTTAAAAAAAAAAAAAGAAGCCAGTCTTAAAACATTACAAACTCAACCGGGTGGTGGTAGCACTCACCTTTAATTCCAGCACTCGGGAGGCAGAGGCAGGTGGATCTCTGTGAGTTCAAGGCCAACCTGGTCTACAAGAGCTAGTTCCAGGACAGGCCCCAAAGCTAAAGAGAAACGCTGTCTCAAAAAAAAAAAAAATCACAAACTCAGTTCCATTTAGATAACAGTCTTGAAAACACAAACACATAGTGACAAAGGGAAAAGTGAGGTGGCAGAAGAACAGAAGAATGTGACAGCAAGGCAATAGCATGAAGGGAGTTAAAAAGATGGGACGTGGGGATCAGGGAGAGAACTGTTCTGTATTTGATTGTGGTAGTGAATCTCTACACATTAAAATCTCAGAATGGACACAAATAACTTATGTTGAATAACACCTCCCCCCAGTCACTTGGTGTACACTTGTCTTAGTAAAAGAAACCAAAACAATGTTGATCTCTTTATAAACAATATTTCAATACATCTCCAATGCCTTTCCTATGAAAACAGACTCCTTATATTCCTGGAATATACAGGATGAATCTTCATTCTAAAACATGCAGACTTTCTAGAACTTACTAAAAATACAGGATTCTGTGTGTGGTGGCACACATCTTTAATCCCAGCAAAGATAATTGCTATGCGTATGAGGTTAGTGTGAGCTATATAACAAGACACTGTCTCAAAAAATGCAAAAAGCAAGCAAGCAACAAAACAGGAAGTGTTCCTAAAGGTATAATATCCTGTACTAGTAGTAGCAAAAAAATAATACATTTATTTGGAGGGGTTGGAGAGATGGCTCAGCAGTTAAGAGCACTGGCTGTTCTTCCAAACATCCTGTGTTCAATACCCAGCAGCCATATAGTGACTTACAGCCATCTATCATGGGATCTGATGCCCTCTTCTAGGAGAAAGGTATACATGCAGATTGGGCACACATATACATAAAGTAAAATGAATAAACCTTGAAAAAAATTAAGCTTATTTGGGACAAGTTATATGATGATAAAAGCATATTTATTGTTGGCGTTACAATTTCTATTCTCAAAATATAAATACATAATCCTTAAAACAAATTACTTTCCATCTTGGTGGTGGCAGAAGTTGAGTCTGAACCACACTCAACTCTGGTGAATTAGAGGTCACCCTAGGCTACAGGAGATCCTGTTTCAAACAATAAAATAATAATAGTTATTTTTATTGACCAGGAAATAAAAGGTAACACCTTCAGCTTTGAAATTACAATTTTTACAGAGATGCTGTTTTATTTTTCATTCTGTTTTTTTGTCCACTTAAAAAAAATTTTTTACTGATGACGTCTCAAGGCCCTCCAAGGTCACAAGTTTCTATCAGTGATCCAAGGAAGCAACAGAGAAAACATACGGTATTCTCCCAGGAAGAAAAGCTGGTCCTGCGAGAACATCTTGATAAGTGAATGCACCCAATCCAAGAGCAATGCATGGCTCCAAGATTTGGCTTGAAGGAGTCCCATATCAAGATTTGGTTCAAGAACAGAGGAGCTATGAGAATCCGAAGTAGGCTCCAGAACTCCTGGGAAGCCTGGCTCTGGATCTCATGATAGGCCTACCTGCCTATGTCCCTCTCGTCACCTCTGGCAGTGCAGATTCCATATGCCAGGGCCCCGAGCTCCAAAATCACCCATCCTCTGTTGTCAAACTGAGTCTGTAAATATCTCAAAGTCCCTTAATTCCACCAGGAATGCGAATGCAATCAAGTCTTCAAAGGCACTCAGATCATGAAAGGATTCCACGTCCCCATGTGTCCCCAGACCCATCAACAAAACCAAATCTCCGAATGCATCAAGGCACCCTAACGCTGGGAACCGGAACAGTACACCCTAGACACCAGATTCCCTTAAGTTCCTCAGTGAGTTCTGGCTCTGAAGGTTCCCAAGGCCCTATGGTGTCTTCAGATAAATGTGACCAGCAAGTTCAACCTGGAGCTTCAAGGAAGCAACGGAAGGAACGTACTGTGTACTCCCAGGAACAAAAGCTCCTCCTCCAAGAACATTTTGGTCAGTGCATGGACCCCAGCCTGGAGCAACATGTGGAGCTGGCACTGATGACTGGCGTGACCGAGTATGAGATCAAGATCTGGTTCAAGCACCAGCGTGCTAAGTACAAACAGAAGAATCTGGAAAATTCACGAAGTCCTGCTAGAATAAAAAGGAAGCTTCAAAGATGTTCTGTGTCTACCCATTCCCATTGTCACTTATCTGTTCCTGCCCTTGCAAATACAGAGTCCATGTCTCTAGGCAAAAAAAAAAAAAAAAAAAAAAAAGATTGAAAGAATTACATCACTTTCTCCCCCTCTTTTTTCCCCTCCAGCCACTCCCAGCTACTCTCTCCTGAACTTTTTTAATTTCCCACCTACATTTGTACCTGTGTATCTGTATGTAACAATAAAAATTGAAGAGAAGGAGGCCTGCATCTGTGTGTGATAGTAATAAAGGAAAACAGCCTGCCTGCTTGTTCCTTCTTACCCTCTTCCCAAAAAGTGCATGTGCCGCTTCTAATCACTGCTTCTCAGTTTTCCTTCTCAGCTTGCAAGTTTAACGTTCAGAAGAGCAAGGAAGGGACAGGAAGGGTTGTGATGTGGAAGATGGGCATCAGGAACAGCTTCACCCTGGAGGCCACCTTCTGCGGATCTACTCTTGGTAACTGTCCTTGATGACCTCTTCCTGACAGTAAATCAAAGCTAGGCTTTGCTGTAAGATTAGTGATATGGACACCACTAGTGAACATGTTCTTTCCACTTAAATGCACACTTAGGTTTGATCAGTCCTATAAGCAGGATGAATAAATGTCTACTGTGTGGTATCTCTGTGTCATCATTCCCTCTTGTTTATAAAAGAATCTTCTGGGATGCACTCTTTACTAATCTTCAAGCATTTGTTGTTGCTGTTAAGGGAATTCCTATGGATTTTTTCAAACAGAATTCCTGATGAGGCCAAGAAAAAGCAGTGAATGAACTTTAAATATTTTTATTAGATTTGTTGTTTGCCAAGCAAAAATAGAGTAGCAGTTTACATTATTTCCTTGGTTGGTTGGTTCATCCACTCATTGGTTGTTGTCAGTTTATATTTGGAACGAAGCCCTTCGTTCCTGCAACTAAAAATGAAGCTATGCTCTGTAGTCTCACATTAGAAATATCTGTGTCATGCTTAGCATGCATTAGTGAAGTTAGAATATTCTTTATTACAATGATTTTAACACGTAGGGAATGTTTCAGGTCGGGGTTGTATTGTGGTACCTGCCTGTGATCTCAACACTCAAGAGAAAGGCAGGCAACTCTTGAGTTCGAGGCTAGCATGGGCTACATAAAAGAACTTTTCCCATTTTGAAAAAGGAAAATTCTGGAAACTCATATATGTAATTTCAACCTAGTATTGTTTTTGCTTTTGTTCTGAGACAGAGTCTCTCTACATAGCCCTAGCTGTCCTGCAACTCACTATGTAGAGTAGACTGGCCTCAAACTCACAAAGATCTGCCTAACTCTGTTTCTGAGTCACTGGGATTAAAAGTATATGCCACCACGCCTAGAGATTCCTTTTTTATAAAAAAAAAAAAAATGTGACCTGAAACGGAGGTGACATCATTCATGATGGCAATATTTTCTCATGAGGTTTTTCTGAGTAGTTATCACAACTAGTAACTGGTGACCATAACTGTAACTGACTTTCTGCCTTGCAATACATATCAGTGTATGCACAGTAAGCTTTGCTCCAGGTTGTGTGAAAGGATGAGCAAAAGCTTTAAGCTGTTAAAAGACCTGCTCCAGAGAAGAAAATCTAAAGGACAGAATATGGAATTATACCCGTGTTTTATTTATAGTGTCTCACAATTTAGATGTATCTGAAAAGAAAAAAATAGTAACTCATCCTCCAGAGTGAATAATTTTTTTTTTGATGTTTTAGGTAATAAACGAGGCACCCACTTCAGCACAAAAGACTTAGAGTCAATGGGATATCATTTTTGTGATTCTCTATTGGACTACTGTGATCCTGACCGGAGCAAGGTAAGTAAATCAATTTGAATAAATGTCAGATTCAGGCTGTCAGATGGACAACCTGTCTGCTGTCCTACAACGGGTGTTCCCTTTCAATATCTTAATGGCTCTCTGGGTTTGGGTGTATGTAGTTACCCAATAACTGTTATTATATGTATATAATCACTAAATTATATATATATATGTATTTATATGTATATATGATCACTAAATTAGTTTAATTATAAAGTAATGTTATTCTTATAATGAACTCATTTATAATTTTCCCTTAGTATTTTAAGTGCCTGAAAGAATTAGAAGAAATGGAAAAACATATGAACTTGGAAAGAGGCTTTGATGATTCAGATACTTCTCTAGTAGAAATATCAATGGATGTGGAGTCTAGGTAAGTCAGGTTCATTGAAGTAATTGTTAAATTGTTTTGCTGAGCTTTTATTATACAGAAAATTCTAATACTAGGGAAAGTTTTCACAAGTGCATTATTTTGGTCAAATATATCAAAGTTTCATTTGATTTATTCAATATGAGCACGCTGTGTGCCATGTGTTTACTATAGGTAAAGGACACACCACGGTGCAATTGTTTTTGCATTCTCTCTTATTTAGACCACAGCAAAACTGAGAAAACATTAGAGAGATTTCCCATATATCCCCATTGCTATACGTCCAGAGCCTTCTCCTGCTATCAACATCCAAGGATGGTAGATTTTTCAGTGAATGAATTTCATTAACAGACAGTTACGTCACAGTTCACATTATCAGCTACTCCAGTCAGAAAGTAATTCCGCATGCTGTGTGTGTGGACAAATTTATAACGACATGTTTCCTATCATCAAAGGAGAAGACAGAGTATCCTCACTGCATTGGCTCATACTCCATCCATTCCTCCCCCAACAACTGGCAATCACAGACCTCTATCATTGTCTACTTAGTTTTACCTTTTTCGGAATGTCATTTGATTTGAATTATATTATCTTTTCAAATTGCATTTTAACATTTAGTAACATGCTTATAAAATTCTTCTGTCTTTTCATGGTATGATGACACCTTTATTTTTAGCTCTGAGTACTAAGCATTGTGTTGTCTGAATTATTCACTCAACTGAAAAACATCTTAGTTGCTGCCAAGTGTCAGCATTGTAAATAAAACTTCTATAAACATCAATGTGTAGGTTCTTCTGTGATATATTTTAATCTCTTTTGAGTAAAAATAAAGCAATGTGATTGCCAATGTAAATGTACAATTTGTTGTATGTGTGCCCTTTATAGTAATACCAGTATAGTGCTGTAGGTTTCACATATAAAATTCCAAGAGGCATGTTGGCTGAGGCCATAAAATGAAGCATTCAAGTCGTACAGAAAGGGTTTCTTTACTCAGAGATGTTTAGGGTTTGTTTTGGTTTGGGCTTATTTGTTTTTTTAGCATAGGGGTAGTATACTTTCTCTTTACATTTAAATTTCAAGTGTTAAGAATTCTTAAAGAGACCTACCCTCAACAAAATTTTAAATTGACAGTAGGTCATTGTTGATAATTGGTACAACATTGTACTGTAGAACTCTAGAATTTACTCCTCCTCCTTAACTGACTTTCATGTCTATTAACTAGTAACTTCCTTTTGCTTCTGCTCCTAACACCATTCTCTGATGCTATGAATTAGACTATTTTAGTTACTTAGTATAAATAGAATTGTGAACTATTTTTGGAAAATGTTGTATAAAACATTTTAGTGCCATTATTGTGTCAGCTCCAGAACTGGGTTCTTGATTGATACCCACCCAGTCATAGTGTATCATCAGAGTTATTATTAGATTACCTAGTAGTTACTAGATTATAGTTTTCTAAGGAACCTCCATACTATTTTTAATAGTAGCTGCATCATTTTGAGCTTTTGTGTTTGTATTATAAATGTCCAATTTTATTCTTTTAAATATGGACATACAGTTTCTTAGCATCATCTGTTGAAAAGTCTGTTCTTTCCCTATTGTGTACCTTTGGTTGAATAACATTGACTGTTGTGAGATTAATGCTGATTGTTAAAGTGATTGGCTTTAAAGACATCTAAAAGATTAGTAAATCACACCTCTTGGTGCAATTGAGAGGACATTTCCACAGAGGATTAGATCATGAGGGCTGGTTCAATCTATTGATGGATTCAATTTGGGACTGTTGGGACATGGTAGAACTATAGAAGATAGGGCCCAGTTAGGTTGCTGGAACCACGATTTTGAAAAGTTTGTCTTTGCCCTAACCATTGATCATTGCTTCTCTTCTAGAGAAAAGGACAAGAAAATATTTACTTGTATTAGGACAGAGATATTAAAACATAATATAATTAAGTAGGCTGAAGGTGACTCATTATAGACCTTGAATGCCTCATTTGTGTTATAGAAATTCTTAAGTTATATAGAAGAATCTCACATATAGTCAGAAAGTTAAATATTCCCCATATTGACTTGATGTATCAAATAGAAATATCAACAATTAACTTAATAATAATAAATACAACCTTGTCCTGAAAAATCCAGTTTTAATTTTATGACATGGACAGGAGGGAAGTCTATGAGAATTCTAATTGGTTTATGAGAATACCATTTTCTGTCTAATATAGATTCTTCTAAAAGCAAGCTAGTGAGTAATAGTACATATTTTATATCTATTTCCTAATGTTTTTTCTTCTTAAAATCTATAGTTAGGTTATGCAGTAACCATTAGGTTTAAAATAATTTAATGGAGTCTTTCTCATGGCTTAAAAAAACATGTGAATGGTTATGCAATTTTTGTCAATTCTGCCAATCACATACTCTCCATTGACTCTTCTCACCATTAGTTCTTATTGTTAGAGTTCTTTTCCTTCACACATTTTTCCTTATTACTACTAGCATGGTCTTGCTTTCTTAAGCACAAACTGCAGCTATGCCTTCTATGTACTATATACTAAGTTCCTCAAATATTTGGAAGTTTTCTTCTGAACTCTTTTCAGTTGTCTAGTAACAGCAAGTGGTAGTTTTCATGTTCCTTTTAAAAAGGTAAATATGCACATTACTACATAGAATATCACTGCATTTCAAGAGTGACGCTTCTTCATTGTATATTATATATTACACAGTTTCTAAAAGGAAATATACCAACCAGATAATTCTACATTCTACAGATTCTTATTGATAAGTGTATTGGTGCTAGGAAAGCAAAGTCATGTCTCAATTTCTCAAACAAAGCTAAGATATTTTA
Source organism: Microtus oregoni (assembly GCF_018167655.1). NCBI lineage: Eukaryota > Metazoa > Chordata > Mammalia > Rodentia > Cricetidae > Microtus > Microtus oregoni. Next base: position 30,276,322 of record NW_024543085.1, read on the forward strand.
AAAAGCAGTTTTAGTAGGCACGATAGTACACACCTACAATTTCAGAACTTGGAAGCCAAAGCAAGAGGATTATGAATTTCAGACCAGACTGGACTACATCCTGATATCCCATCTCAGAAACCAAGAGTCATTCTAGATAACACATGATGACACTGTATTTGTACAGTGCTTTATTGTGCTAGATAATAAATATTTCTTTGTACATTCAAACACTCAGTCTTACTTCTCTTAACCTGGTTTAGAATTGCTTATAAAAATAGGTAGTTTTCCAATGTCCCATCACAATGACAGACATTGAAACTGTGGATTATTATGCAGAAATAAGGAAAATCTATATATGCTAATAGTCTGTAATAAGTACAACTTTATATAGGTAGAATAATATATTTTATAGGGAATAAGGGTATAAAAATTCAGTTATCCATTCATGTTTTAAAAATAAAACAATAAAAGGATAAGTTTTAAAACTAATAGAGGAAAAAGCCGAATGAAAATTTAACATTTGTCATTAGGAAATTGCAAATTAGAACAATGAAATACTATGACAAACACTTTAGAATTTCTTAAAATCCAAAGCACTGACAATACTAATGCTAGTAAAAATGAGAGAAAATAGGACCCCTGTTTGGGTGGGTTATGTTGTGTGTCTCTTCCCGGGGAGATGCGAATAAAATCCTATTCATTCCACGTAGAGCACCAAAGGAGACCAAGGGAATAATTCCACTTCAGTTTAGCCTGGTGAGCCTATGAACATATTGGAATGACCAACACAAGTATTAGTGACTCACAGGCTGCTGCAGCGCCAAAGCCATCACATCATGGCCACACCTCACAAAAGTTGTGTCCACCCTGACCCTGACCTGCTTGCTGATGTCTCTACCAAAGGAAGCTCCCCCTTCCCAGAAGCTGACTTCTTATTTGACCTGAAATAGAGGTTTTGTGAATCTTGTAACTTTCTGAGTTTCCTGAGCCTTCTAAGTTTTACGAGTTCCCTGGGCCTTGAAAGATCTCATAGCTTCCTGAGTCTGATGAACCTCCTTCCAGGAGAAATGTTTCCATTCAGAGGAAATAGCTACATAACACTCCACCTTTTCCTCAGGCTCTTACATTCTTTCTGTCCTCTCTTCTATATTGTTCCCTTAGCCTTCAAGAGAATGGTATAGTCATTATTCCAAGCAATAGACACTTATTCTCAGCAAACGAACCATTTTTGAGTCTCCACTATAACTATTGCGCGCGCACACACACACACACACACACACACACACACACAAACACACACAATGAAATATTCCTCCACATCAATAATCTATATACCTGATCACTAATATTTAGAAGGCAGATGAACAAATAAATCATATTTGATTGACTGACAATAGCAGTTCAGATGAAGAATATTCCTTAATTGTTATGTTTCCTACACAATTATTAGGGCCTTCATTTTCATGCTGAATAATGGATTTCCTCCTTCTATATTAAAGGTAGAATCAGAGGTATCTTCTATCATGCTACCTTATTCCCTCTTGTTTTCCATTTTTCCTGCAAAATCATAGAATGACGAGAAAATTATCACCCATGTGTCTTTTCCTCGTAATTCCTTCCTTAGTTGAGCAGGCAGATGAGTCTTAGCTGCATTTCTTATCACCCACAGCAAAGGCTGCACAGCTGAAGCCACAGCCTCCTTACCGTCCTGTCTCATACATGCTACTTTATTTGTGAAATTGAAAGGAAAATTTATTGCAGGCCTGAAAACAACTCCTATATTAGTGACTTTCCTATAAAACTGTAGCTACACAATGCATTGTGTCTATCATATTAAACAGACTTTAGACGGAAATATAGAAACCATGAACTAACAACGATGATGACTTGCAAAGGGTGAGCTTTAACAAAGGAAGCACAAATGGGTGGGTGTGAATTGCATGCACTGCGTGAACCTTAGGCAGTAGGAATCAGAATTTTTATGTGAACCTGAGACACTAGGAATCAGTATTTTGTCATAAAGCAGTATCACATACTATAAAAGTGCATAGTGTCAAAGGAACATTGCCATCATTCAAAATCATCTGTGTCAGCTAGGCAGTAATAATACGCTACAGCAGGGGTTCTCAACCTGTGGGTCGCAACCCCTTTGGGGTCACATATCTATTATCCTGAATATCAGATGTCTACATTGTAATCCAGAACAGTAGCCAAATTACAGTTATGAAGTAGCAACAAAATAATTTTGAGATTGGGAGTGGAGTCACTACAACATGAGGAATTGTATTAAAGGGTCACGGCATTAAGAAGGCTGTACATACAGCATGTCTCCCTAATGTCTGGCCATCCCTGAATACACTGGTAGAAAGTTTGAAATGAAAAAGAAAAGAAAGGAGCTCCCTTTATTTCCTCTGTTTAAAATCCAACAGAAAACAAACATCAGTTCTGTTATACAGTAACATCTTCAGAGTACATCGTTTGTACAGAAGGACTAAGACCCAAACTCTGTTTCCAGAGATCCAAGCACGAGTGAGAGCACGTCCCTCACACGGCTTTCCGATGATACTCAGGAGGAGCCACTTCGTAATCACTGGCACTGAGCAAAGTTGCAGGATCCTTCGCCAGGTACTTGAGGAAATCTTGAAACTCTGAGAGACTGCAGCATGCTGAAATTCTCATAGATGGCCCTGACGCACCCATGTCCCAGCTGCATGGAGCGACACATTTACTGAGACCATTTGCCTGGGGATCGAGTCTCAGGCCTCCACGAGCCATGGTGTCAGCTTTCAGGACTCTTTAGCTTCAGCCCTGTTCATAAACGTTTCTTGGTTTTCAGCAGTAGGATCCCCTCAGGCCCCCTTCCAGGAGGCTGGGGTGTCTCACTGGTACTGTCATCATCTCCATGTCCTGGAGTTTCCTGCCTCTTCCTTTTTGTTGTTTTTCTGTTGCAGGCCAGGAACAGCCTCTCTCCTCTTGCCCTCTGCTTCCTTGTTCCTGACTGATTGACCTTTAACGTTCTCGCTGTTTCTGCAAATTGGTGTCCACAGAGTTAGCTGCTCTGCTTTCTGGAACCCATTTATCCCACTCCATCTGTTCCAACACTGTGGTGTATGAAATATTGCCCTTGTTTGTCCTTTTGGTCCTTTACACACTTTGCTTCCTAGACAAGTGGTCCGTGAAAGCACAGCACACCTCACCCTCCTGGAATTTAGGCTTTGGGTCTGCTTGAGTGCCATTTATAAATGATTCACCACCTGCTCCTTCTCCCACCACCCCCAATTACCACCACCTACTCTCTACCACATGCTACTTTCAAAGGCTGCAATTAGAACCATATAGTTCATCCGCCATTTGGGGGTATAGATCCCATTCATCAGGGAGACATGTCACTCCATACCATTAGGAAGAAAATGGTCACTGTGATTGCTCCATTTTCAGATGTCTCAGCCTTGATTGTGGATCTTCCAGTCATGTAACTTCCACCCCAACATGGAGGTATACCATCTTAACATGTAGAAAATGTAGCCACATTAGAATTGCCCCTGTAGATTCTCTAACCCTAGACAGATCAACCACAGGTGTATGAACCATCATAGGGGTCATGAAACTACTACACCAGCTCATCTTTGTGTTTTAGGTTTAAACCAAATAAATTGAAAATAAGTCCACATAGTATTTAAACCGCTTTATTTATAATTGCCCAAACTGGAAGCAATCAGATGTCCTCTAATAGATGAATGAATTTTATATAAAAAATTGTGTCCGTATAATTTTTATTCAATGATAAAAATAAGTGAGTTGCTGAACCATGAAACAGTATGACAGAACAGAAATCTAAGTCCATATTGCAACCACATACAATGGGTTTCATCTTGATGAATACAATACTAAAACAAGCATGGTCAAGAAATAATAACTGAGAAAGATTTGTTACCTGTAGCAGATAAGGAGAGCAAACAACAGCAATGCCTTCCTCAAAGACAGTGTAGGAATTTTACTTAGAAAGCCTACAAATATTAGTATAAGAAAGCACTGGGCGGAGGGGAGACACTTTCCTGAGCTTGCTCAGTTAAGGAGTAGATTCTTGAACATGCTCAGTTTTAAGTCATGCTTCATGAAAGAAAAAAGGCAGCCACATTGATGCATTCGTGGCCCAGGATCATAGATTTTAAATTGTAAAAATGGCAGACAGGAACACTTCGGGACATGCTCAATTTGCATCCTAAAGGAAAAGACACTTTAGTGGTAAATCAGTATAGAAGTCTACCCCTACAGCGCCTGCCTCAGTGTTGGTAACAGTATTGGTGAATGAAAAAAGTCTGAAAAGGCTGTGTAATCTCAACTACATGACAATGGGCAAGACAAAACTAGTGGGGGGAAGGTCAGTGGTTGTCCACAGTTCCCTGGAAACAGAATCATGGGTAGATTTTTGAGACAATGAAATTGTGTTTGATGCTGTGGCGGTGAAAGATACATGTCTTTATAAGTTTGTCAAAGTTTACAGAATATATGTTGAGTCAGCTAGTAGACAATAGATTTCCTGTCCATTGTAAGAAATTACCGTGTAGCACAAGAAGCCAATAGCAGAGAAAACTGTGCAGCAGAGAGCTTGGAATATCTATTGTGCATTTCTGTAAACCTAAAACTTCTTAAAAAGTAAAGATTTATTGATTAAAAATAATATATAAGAAATACAACCCAGAAGTATTTCCTTTCATGAGTTGTTGCTCAAACAAATAAAGTTTATTTATTAATACTTTGTATTAAGTGATCATAATTAGAAATAGATTTGTGTTTGACCTTTTGTTTCTTGAGGTACTATACTTTGGGTGGCCCTTAGTTGTCTTTAAGCAAGATAGAAATATAACGATATAAAATTAATTTTAAAAGCTAATGATACCCATAAGAGTTAGAGAATTCCACAGATATATCACTTGTTTATTTATTAACAAGGAATACTGAGCCTCACTGTGTGCCAGGTCCTATTCTCACCCTAACAGCACAGTAATGAACCAGACAGAAAAAATAAACCGTGCTCTCCTGGGGCTTACCTTCCAACAACATATTTCCAAACATCTATAGTTTCTATCATTCAGAAAAGAAAAATACCATTTCTAAGTTGTATGGGACCACCTAATGATAAATAACTTTTGTAAATATCATTCTCTTTAGAATTGGAATTGTCTATTCAAATAAAATAATGAAGTAAAAGCAATGTTGAAATTTTAAATTCTGAAAACTGTAATTATTATTATTTTCCTTTTCTAGTAGTCGAGGCTCTGACAGTTCAGAGTCTAATGAGACTCCGACCTATCTTCTCAAGCTGACCTCTCAGGTATGATTTAAAAGTTTGCTTCAGTATGGATATGTTAAGCAGGTACACTGATTATTGTTATTACTAACAACCAGGAAAAGGTCTGTGCATCTATCATTATTGTGCAGTAATAATTGTTTTTCTGATTATATACATATCTTTAAGTCATAGAAGTTTTATTCCAACCCCCTTACTTCATAGATGCCAGGAAGTGAATTAATTCTCAAATTCCACACCACTTGTTAATGCCACATGAGGTACACTAACATACATCATCTGGTTATTGACCCAATATTCATTTATTTAATTACACATATTGTTAACATTGTGCTCAAACTATGAACCAGGCATAGCCTAGGTGCTGGGAACAGAGCAGTGAAAACAATGAGTCAGAAATTCTTTCCTTTGCTTCCATATGTGCTAGTAGGGAGAGCGACACACGAAATAGGGAAACATACGGTTCAATAGATGAGGGTAGGTGCCTGAAGATCAAATAGACGAGGCTAGATGCCTAAAGAGTCAATACATGAGGGTAAATCCTGAAGATTCAGTAGATGACGGTAGGTGCCTAAAGAGAGAGAGTTCATATGAAGATCACAGTTTGCATGGGCTTACTGAAGAAAGAGGATACTTAAGTGAAGGAATAAGCTCCTTTTCACTGTGTGACAAACAACTTCAAAACCTTAGTAATTTACAGTAAGCCTTTATTTTCATATACCATATTCACTAACAACCCATTAGCCACAGTAAGTCATATAGCCAGCCAGACTCAACATTCAACAGAAGGGAGAGGTATGTTCTACTTACCCTGAGAGGCTCTACAGCCTTCCACAGCGAAAACTGGGGATGCATAATCCTATTAAGGAGGACAAAACATTTGGAAGCAGTGGTTTAGCATTCCACAGTTTACCTCTAGGTTACAGTTATTAACTTCCTGTCCAAAGGCTAAAATTACTAGTATTTGTTCCCTTTCTGAAACACCCAGAATCTCATCTGGGTATGGTTATCAGTCCTCCATCAAGTCCTATACCAGGCCTGGACCAAAACCTATAAAATAAGGCAAGTTATCTGCCCCTCTTGTGTACACCCATAATACTGGAACAGAAGTTGGGACATTATAATAGACATCCCATTAAAAATAAAGAATGGATAGTATATAACAGACATAGAACCAAAACAATTCTGAGTTTGCATGCATGTGTGCTAGGGACCAAAGCCAAGTCTTTGGGCATCCTAGGCAAAAACCACAAATTTTTACTGTTCAGATATGGAGTAATCTTCTCTCCTGGGGATTAGAAAACATTTCTAAAGCCCAATTACCTTTTAATAGACTCTTCTGTTTGCTTTGCATGCATCTAGGGTTCACAGTTGCAGTGGGAGGAAAGGGGTCATTACTCCATCTTCTAGGAAGTGAGTCTCAAAATGCCTGTATTTAGACACTCAAAATGACTGACTTTGATATATTCATTAAATACTAATTTAAAATACTCTTTCACGTAGGGGAAAAACAAGAAAAAGTATCTGAAAACAAAGAGGGAAAGAAATGCCACCTTAGCAAAGCGCCGGAATTACGCAAGAGAGGTAAATCATGATTACTGTAATGATGTAAAATGTTTTAAATATGAATACAAGAGAATAGCAAGTCATGTGTTCTCATTTTTCCTCAGAAAAAACTGAATAGAACTTTGATCATATTATTTGCTATTTACAAAATCTCAAAAGATCCTTGACAGGTGAGAGATAGGTCTTGCTAAGGCGACATGTTCGAATTTCATTTGTATTTACTTTATCTTAAAAATATTTGAGAAAGCTTACAGAATGAATATATGATATTTAAAAAGAAATTTAAAAGCAAGGAAACCTAAGAAAATATGAAGGAATGAAAATAGATGGCGCCAAGAGATGGGCATCTAAATGACAGCCGAGATCTCAGCAAATCTCTTCACTGGCAAACTGGCAAACACTGCTTAACAAAGAAAGAAGAACAGCCATTAAAAGTCTAAGATTATACATAAAAAATAAGGTTAAAATAAAAAATAACTATTTAAAATATCCTCACGTTCATTGAAAATAGCAAGTCTGAGAATCCAAACTGTCCTTGTTCCACTCTCAGCTCAGTTAAACAGAAATGCTACCGCAGAATAGTACAGCCAAGAAAACAGGTGACACCTTTCCCCACGGCTAACAGAGATACATTCCCAGGAGGAGCAAGGCATTGGTAATCTAGCCTCCAACTACCTATTTATGAGGCTAAGTTCAGGGTGAGTGCAGAGGAAAGGACAAAGAATCCTACTCCAACCCAAGTGTTTGGCTAGAGGTTTCATCCTAGGTTCTGCTCCAATGAATAAGTGAGCCCTGGTCATTCTTGCCTTATAAAGTATGGATTCAGGTCCTGGAGACCTATGACTGTGATAGCCAGGCTCCAATCAGAAGAGCATCGTAGTCACCAGTCCCACCAGCCTGGGAGAGAGCCAGGCCATACAACAAAAAAGCATCCTAGTCTCTTCCCAGAGAATTGATTTCATTTGCAACAGATGAAGAAAGCTTCCCTACTGGCTAAAGTTCTATCATTCTCTTTTCCATAAAAACAAACAAACAAATAAACAGGGATATAACTGTGTCACTATGCATCAACCCTATTTCATAGTCTAGTGTTACTGAATTATATGCACTAGATGATGGCAAAAATGCTTTTCATTTATCTTTCCCTCCTCAGACCTTTTAGAAAATTCTTTATAATATTAGGCAAAGAAACAAAAGCTTGAAAATGTTTTCATTCACAATGATCTGTACATTAGTCAAGGTTCACAGTCAAAAGTTCAGTGTGCATCTCTTTTAGTCGAGAATGTCAGGTTTGTGTTTCCTCTCAAAAGAGAAAGCAGTATACTTTCAGTTTCCTTTGTTTTAGAGTTCTTTACAAAGCTCAAGAAAATATTCTTTATCTCTTTGTCAAGATATATGAGTGCTGTATGAGGAAAAAAAATCTCTCTTTAGTAATAAACAAAAATACTGATTTTTCCTGCTATTTATTAATGAAAGAAAAATAAAATAAAAATAAATAAGAAATGTTTGTTGAAAACCCTTCCTTCATATTATAATAAAATAAGAAGCATACCGCAGTTTCATGTTTATAATACATCATCCTACTTTCTGATTCTCTGTTCCATTAGGTTTATGGTAAAGAACATTTGCTCCAAAGACACGAAGAATCAAATTCTGATGTGAAAGGTAAACTTCTGTTTTACCTTCTCACAAACAATTTATTCAGCAACACTCATTTTATGCTATAACTTTGAGGTTGGCGCTTGGTGCCAAACATTCTTTTTTTAATTTTTATTTACATTTTTTGTTGTTGTTTTCTTTCAAGACAGAATTTCTCTGTAGCTTTGGAGCCTGTTCTGGAACTCTCTCTGTAGACCAGACTGGCCTCGAACTCAGAGATCCTCGCCTACCTCTGCCTTCCAAGTGCTGGCATTAAAGGTGTGCTCCACCACTGCCCTGCGCCAAAGATTCTAAGATGTATATGATGACTGACAAGATGGCTCAGCTGGCAAAGGCGCTTGCCACACATGCCTGGCATCCTAAGTGTGATCCCTAAGACCCACATCAAATTGGAAGGCAAAAGCCAATGCCACAAAACTGTCCTCTGCACTCCACATGCTCTCAGTGGCGTGTGCTCTGCCACACAAACACTTCATGTATGCACACATGACACAATAATGATTAGTAAATAAATATGTTTTAAAGAAATATATGATACCAGTTCTTCCTTTCAGGAGCTCATCTTCTAACCAGGGAAGAAAAGCAAGTAAGCAAGCTCTGTGTTGCAGGTACAATGCCCGTAGTGAGAGCCGTGTCCCCAGGGACCAGTGACAGGAGTAGTCAGTGACCCTGAACAGCAGAGAGCCCACATATTTGAGGCACATTCTTCGGGTTGTGGACAGTTGCTCTCAAAGAGAATATAGGGATGTCATGTTTTTTAGACTGTCTACTCCTGTCATTTCCTAATTTAATAGAGTACGATCCCAGGAAAGAAATTAAATCTGCAGCATTCATTTGTTTGTGCTGCAAGGTGCTGTCTGATGTGTGTCTTTAATAAATATATAAGTATATAGATATGTACATTATGTAAACAAAAATAATTATTTAATTTTATGTATGTGTGCGCTAATTTATTATACATTTATACCACCATTATCTCCCCAAAAGGAGATGAGGTAACCTAATTAAAATGTATACATACATGTGTGCATAAATTCATTCAGTCTGTGAAATAGGAAACTAAACATTGAAAGATAAAAACCTTACCACGAACAGGGGAGGTTAGGTAAGATTAATTTCACTAGAACTTCAAACTAGTCTCTCTTTCTGATAGTGATCGCTAAGGAATTCAGTGATTTTTTTAATATAACTTTTGTTTAAAATGTCAGAAATCAGAAATAAAGATAAACACAAAAGGGGCTAGGAACAAAGCTCCATCGTGTAACATGTTTGTTGCTCAAGCATGAGTTCCTGAGTTTGGACTCTCAGAACCTATATAAATCAGACACAGGAGCACACAACTGTAGTTACAATATACCGAGGGTAAGATAGAAGTGTACAGGAGAATCTCCATAAGCTTGTACGCCAGATACCTTGGCGCTTGGCACATGCAGAAACAAACGAGACCCTGAGGGAGTCCCCTGACCTCCACACATATGTTATGGCATGCACATGCACACATTCATGTGCACACACACACACACACACACACACAAATTTTTTAAAAGATAAACTCCTAGAGAAGGAATTGTTTCCCCAGAGGTATAAATACTTGAAATACAACAAAATTTATATTTGAAGATATTATATGTTAATTTCATTGAGTTCAACTACTATTCACACATTATTTGAACTTTTTATTTTGAAAGGAGATACAAAATATTAATGAACTGTCAATAATCCATCATTCCTTTCTATTTGCTATGATCCTTACCGTCTTCTCTAGATCCAAGGCCAACTGTACCGGATGTTTATGTGGCTCATTGTTTCAGAAGACCATTGCCTAATCAAGGCTTGGGTAAGTAAAGAGGGCTCAGAAACGTGTGAGCACCTATAATCTGAACATGTGCAATAATAATCTTTATCTAATCAAGATCTACATATTTTAAAGAATAAGATGTTATCTTAAAAACAGATTGCCAACCAGTAGTTCACCTTAACAGAAAATTAGGAGCTTGATTTTTTTTTTTTTACTTCTTTCTGGCTCTAGAAATGCTTAGAAAAAAACAGCAGAAATTGGTTATACATGAGTTTGTTTTTAATTTTGTATTTACCTCTCTCTCTCTCTCTCTCTCTCACACACACACACACACACACACACACACTCCCTTTCCTACATTCGTGTCTTTTTTTGTTTTGTGGCTAAGTTTAACTGGAACTGACTTTGTGGCCATAGATTCACAAGTGACTGTTGGATTGGCAGTGGGTACACAACTGAAGACAATGACTCCCCTTCTCCCAGAAGCTACCAGGCAACACAAAGGGGTAGGGCTCAATGAGCCCCTCCCTATGCATGACTAGTTATGGACATGAATCTGTTTCTTAGAGTTTTATACTACCAGAAAGAGAACAGAATGTTTTACCTCATTGTATCTAATATTTGCACTTACACTCATCAAATCCTAAGGCAGAGATAAACTTTGAGAGTACTCTAGTCTGAGCCCGAATTCATTAGTCCGAATCCATCGGGCTGATACAACTTTTGACCACAAGTTGTTTATTAAATTGCAATATAGTTCATTCTGTTGCTAAAGAGCTTCAGCAATGAAGCAACTATTGCGAAAGAGCTTTCAGTTAAGGAAATTGAAAAGATAATGAGTACCATCCCAATGCCTGCCTGACCTAATCTTCTCTCTCTCAAGCAGGCTAAGAGACTATGTTGTTTCACTGACAATTAAAGGACATATCTAAGTATTTAGGAAGACAGATATCTAAAAATAGGGCCCAGGTGGACATGGTGGGCCACTGAGGGCAGAAGTGAGATCCCCAGTAGCTGGCTTGAGTAGACGAATCAGGAAGGTCTGGGTTCAGGTAAGAGACCTCATCTCCAAATATAGGAATACGACAATTAAGGAAGACACAGGACATCAGTCTTTCACACAGGCACACACACACACACACACACACACACACACACACACAAGCGCACGCGCACACAAACAATAGAGGATATGGTACAGCATGGAGAAACTAATTTGAGATTAAGTGTCAAGGAAAATAAACTAGAGTGAAATTGATTTGGACACTTAACATGTACTAGGGAGACAGAGCTACTCTCACATACATCCACAGTTAAGTCTTGAACCCTGATCAAAAGGACCGCAGATGAAGCTGAGCTTAGGGCCTGGCATACTTCAGATTCCTAAAACATAGTTTATTAAGTTCTACTAACTTTCACAATAGACCCCTCCCCACAAACTACCCAGAGAATGCTACATACACTATACTTTTTACAAGGCAATTTAACTTAGCCAGAACAAATCATTTCAAATCCCTCATGCAGCTTAAAACTATATATGCAGCCATAATTTTGTAAACCTCAGAGCACTTACTCTGGGCTACTAAACTATGTCCCAGGTGGCCATCTTCACTTTAAATTGAATAACTCATTTGTTCTCACATTTGGTGTGCCTTCACTTTACCTGTTAAGTTGACAGAGGCATCCTCAAGGAAAGGAAGTAAAAACATGTAGGTAGACTAAGTTTCATGAGTCTGGGATTAGACAAAAAAGAATTAAGTCATTTGAAAATATTTTCACCTTCCTCCAAACAATGCCGGTCAAAATAATAGATGATGATCTCACTTGCATGTTAATTGAGGGATATGCAGATCTCGTATATGGAGATTTTGAGGCTAGTCTAAACTACATAAGACCATACCTTTAAAAAGAGTTGACGTCTATATCAGAGGAAAGAAATACTATAAAGTATATTTCATCACTATATCCTGATTAACTTGTTCTTCTGTTAATTATGAGTGCCACTGTTAACTAATTCTATTATTATTTTACTTAAATAATAAAATATATATAATTGTAAGGAAGATAATATATAGTAATATATAATATAGGCCCCAACTTTTATTTTAAAATATTTTCATAATAGTTATTTGATATACATATCTAATACATCTGTATCCTATATCAACTCTCTAAAATGTTGATCACATCAGTGTATATGTAAATGTCCTTCACAAGTTTGGGGTTGTTTTATTTTGACTTTTGGTGATGGTGGTTGTTTCTTCTTCCTTTTCCTTCTTCTTCTTCAACTTCCTTTTTGTTTGTGTCTTCAGAGCCTCTCACATGCAAGGCAAGACCTCTGCCACTGAGCTATACTCCCAGCCCATAGGTTACTTTCCAATTGGTAATTAATATATAGATATTATTTTTCTATTTATTCTTCTTTCAGAACAGTCTTATTAAAAGGCTCAGTAGAGGAAAATGTGCTCATATATTTCATGTACATGAACAAAACATTATTAAACTAAAGCTGAACTAAATTACCTAGTCATTAAGTGTACTAAGTAATTACCAAGAAAATAAGAAAAATTAACATCTGTTGATCTTAAAATGTAACTAGATATCTTATGCTATATTATCCTTTTTAGTGAAGATTCCTGGACACAGCTTTTATGCCCGAAAAACACACCCAAGGTTGGTGAACTATTCTTGATTTCTCCTAAACATATTATTCTTTTTCTTCTATTTAGAATGTTTTGATTTTGAATTAAAGCAACAGATAAGGTTACTCTTTTAAAAAAATTGTTGATCAAGCATTTTTTTTTTTAGATCCTACCTGTCTAGTTCACTCTAAAATGTAAGAGCACTCACAGATGCAGTTTTGAAGGGTTCTGAGACAATTTCAATATCCCCAAATTTTAAAGTCTTAGCTAAATGTTTATGATTGAATTATCTGGCTTCTCATTCTAAAAATAAAACTTTCTGGCAAATTCATTATCACTGTAGAATGCATACACAGCAAGCATGTGTTTTACTACCGTCTCATAGTGTCTATGGAAAAGGCATAAAAAGGGAAGTCATAGATTACATTGACCAGCTTTGAATCTCTAGTCACTATTATATCTCTATTACCTTTGGCCAATTTTTCTGTCCATAGGAATAATGATATCAACCACTGTCTGGACGGTGACTTAGACAATCACAGATAAGCCTCTGAGAATTCACTGAATTTGCACAACTATGTAATTTTATTACAAAAGGTACAAGAGGCTTTCTCTTCCTTGCTTGGCTTCTTTCTCAAGAACCTGATTTCTGTTCAACAATAGAAAAGGTTCTGTTTGAGTGTGTACTCTCTTATTCCAAAAGCCTAGAGAACTGGTTACA